>NC_053040.3:471174735-471798730 GCF_002575655.3 Aegilops tauschii subsp. strangulata | reverse complement strand
CGCCGGAGGTTGTGGATCGGGGGACGGCGTCGAATGGCGTGAAGGAGGTGTAGGTGAACCACCACGACCACCACCACCGCCACCACCACCACCACCATCGGAGGGGGGTGGACTTGCTAGCCTTGGCGCCTCGCCTGGAAACACTATGTACTTCTTTTTCCATAGAATGAACTGGCGCTTGACATCTCCAAGTCTTCTCTCCCCTTCGGGTGTAGGTTTGTCAATCTCCAGGTCCTCAAACCCTTGGACTATGTCTTCCACCGTGACACGAGCATAGCCATATGCAATGGGGTTGTTGTGGTGGAGTGCTCCAGGTGTACAGGGTAAAGCACTGCCGCTAGCTACCTTCGTGGAAACGTTCCCCACGGGATAATGCAGATCACATTCTTTCATCTCCTTTACATCATCCACGGGGTAGTGAGGCTCCGGTGCACGAATCTCGATCATCGGTGCACTAGCACCAGGCGGGGCATCCGTGGAAGCCACGCTGCTTCTCCGCTGCTGGCTTCCGCGATCCGCTTCATGATCTTCATGCGGCCCTGCACCCGATTTTTCTTTCACTAGTTCATGCACGGTCTGCTACAACTCATGGAGTTCCAATGCAAACTTCGTCATAAGATCTGCATCCCGGTCCGTCTTTCTCTTACGGCTTCTGTAACAGTACGGGTCATTGTCCTGGGAAAACCCTACTTTCCACGGAACTTTGCCTTTGCCTCGTACACGTCCTCCGTGTTCATCATTCCCGAGGGCTGTTGTCAGTGCGTCTTTCTCTCTGTTGAACTTGATCAAGCCCTCTTGAGCTTGGGTCATTGCGTCAATAAGGGCTTGGGTGGGAGCAAACTGTCTCTGCCGGTGAACACACACCCCTGTCTCCGGGTCTAGCGATCCCCCATGCCCGTACCACCAGCTTTTGGCCCTTGGGTCCCATCCCTCTGTACCTAGAGGGATTCCTCGCACCCTCAGGTCCTCCTCCATCTTCTGCCACCTAGGCTCCGAAAGGCGGTATCCTCCTGGCCCCATAATATGATGGAACTTTTTCTTACTCGCATTATCCTTATTTTTTTTTGATATTTCCTTGAAATGCTCCGATTGCTTTTGCCTCACAAATTCTGGCCAATCATCTTTCAGTTTCTCATGTTGTCCATTGAAATCCGGAGTCTTGCCCTTGTTGACATAGTCACGGGTTAAATTTTTCTTGAAGTTCCGGAATGCTTCGCCCATCTTCTGAAGAGCGAACTCTTTAACTAGCCTCCTCCTCTGACGTCCACCCGGAACCTCGTTACCGAATTCATCGACTTTGTTGTATTCCGGAGGTAGAATGAAATGTTCCATAAGCTTTCTCCAGCAATCCTTTTTCGTTCTCTTGTCGACAAAACTGAAACCAAGACGTGCCTTCTTTGGCTCCTTCCATTCCTGGACGGTGATCGGGACGTTGTCTCTAACAACGACTCCGCATTGGTTGATAAACTTTGAGGTGTGCTGTAGGGGCTTGCCGGTTTCACTGACAAACTCAATGGCATATGTTTCTCCTGTTTTCATCGCCTTGGATTTGCCACGCTTTGTCGTACTCGATCCGGAGGGCTAAAAAAAGAAAGAGAGTCGCGCGCGTTAATACATATGTATTCACATTTCAGTAAGTTTGTATCACGAGAGGCTCAATGTATATATATACCTCAACGGAGGTGGTTGCTACTTGCAATTCGAGATCGTCGGTTGTTGACGGTTGACCTCCGTCGACAATGTCCGTTCCTTCACCTTCTTGATCATCGACAATCTCTGTTCCACCATCAAGGTTCAGATAAGAAGAGACTACATCCTCTTGTTGCTCATATTCTGAGCCCGGCACATAAGGAATCTCGTTGTTGATGATGCCCATTAAATAACGTTCAGCCTCCGGATCCCTAAGCGGCTCAGTTCTATCGTCCGCCATATGTCACTCCTGCATGTAGTAAAAATTCTTTAAGTATAAAGGAATTAAAAAATAAGATTAAGGGGACATAGAGGAGGAGGAATTAAAAAATAAGATTCTTTAAGTAAAAATTCTTTTTTTCTTCTTCTTCCTTTCTTCTTCCTCTTTCTTCTTTCTTTCTTCTTCTTCCTTTCTTCTTCCTCTTTCTTCTTCTTCCTTTCTTCTTCTTCCTTTTTCCTTTCTTCTTCTTTCTTTCTTCTTCTTCCTTTCTTCTTCTTCCTTTCTTCTTTCTTTCTTCTTCTTCCTTTTTCTTTTTTCTTTCTTTCTTCTTCTTCCTTTCTTCTTCCTTTCTTCTTCTTTTTTTCTTCTTCCTTTTTCTTTCTTCTTTCTTTTGGTTTTCATTTGGTTTTCATTTTTTTCTTCTTCCTTTTTCTTCTTCCTTTTTCTTCTTCCTTTTTTTCTTCTTCCTTTTTCTTCTTTCTTTCTTCTTTCTTTTTTTCTTCTTCCTTTTTTTTCTTCTTTCTTTTTTTCTTCTTCCTTTGTTTTTCTTCTTCCTTTGTTTTTCTTCTTCCTTTTTTTTTCTTCCTCCTTTGTTTTTCTTCTTTCTTTTTTTCTTCTTTCTTTTTTTCTTCTTCCTTTGTTTTTCTTCTTCCTTTGTTTTTCTTCTTCCTTTTTTTTTCTTCCTCCTTTGTTTTTCTTCTTTCTTTTTTTCTTCTTTCTTTTTTTCTTCTTCCTTTTTTTGTTTTCTTTTGTTTTTTTCTTCTGTTTGTTTTTTTTCTTCTTTCTTTTTTTCTTCTTCCTTTGTTTTTCTTCTGTTTTTTTCTTCCTTTTTTCCTTTTTCCTTTTTTCTTCTGTTTTTTTTCTTCTGTTTGTTTTTCTTGTGTTTTCTTTTTTCTTTCTTTTTCCTTTTTCTTTTTTCTTGTGTTTTCCTTTTTTTTGTTTTTTTTTCTTCTGTTTGTTTTTTTGTTTTCTTTTGTTTTTTTCTTCTTCCTTTGTTTTTCTTCTGTTTTTTTTGTTTTCTTTTGTTTTTTTCTTCTGTTTGTTTTTCTTTTGTTTTCTTTTTTTTCTTCTTTCTTCTTCTTCCTTCTTCCTTTTTCTTTCTTCTTCTTCTTCCTTTTTCTTCTTCCTTCTTCTTCTTCTGCCGGCGCGCGGAGGACGGCAGGCAGGGCCAGCGGGCGGCGGGCGGTAGGGCGTCGGGCGGCGGGCGGCAGGGCGTCGGGCGGCGGGCAAGGGCAAGGGCAGGGCACGGGCGGCGGCGGCGCTCACTGGGGACGGGGGCGACGGCGCGCAGGGCTTCGGCGTCGGCGTCGGGGCAGGGCTTCGGCGACGGCGTCGGGGCAGGGCTTCGGCGTCGGCGTCGGCGTCGATCGGCGTCGGGGCAGGGCTTCGGCGTCGAGAGAGAGGAGAATGGGAAGTGGCGAAACTGCTAAGTGCAGTATTTATAGACGCACCTTTAGTCGCGGTTGGGGAGGCGGACCGCGACTAAAGGTACCCTTTAGTCGCGGTTGGCCACACCAACCGCGACTAAAGGTCACCTTTAGTCGCGGTCCGCCTCCCCAACCGGGACTAAAGGGTTTTGGCGCCGCTTTCGTTCCCGCGCAGAAAGACCCTTTAGTCGCGGTTGGGGACAACAACCGCGACTAAAGGGTACCCTTTAGTCGCGGTCCGCCTCCCCAACCAGGACTAAAGGCGTTGTGCTGGAACTGGCGCGGTGTGGTGGGATGTTTAGTCCCACCTCGCTAGCCGAGAGGCTTCGACAGTGGTTTATAAGCGCGGCTGCGCTCACCACTTCGAGCTCCTCTCAAATGCAGGCTTACGGGCCTATTCTGTCACTATGTGCTTGTGGGCCTACTGGGCCTTCTGCGGGCCTGAATCCTGGCCCATTGATGGGTTTCTAGTCGTATTCAGGCCGTGCTGGCCCAGTAGGAGGCATATTTTTTATTTTGTTTGTACTTATATATTTTATTGAAGTTTATATTATTTTGTTTCTAAATCATTTTAAAATCTTAAAAATACAATTATATATCAAAAAAATCAGAAAATAAAACTAATTCATTTTAAATTCTTGTTTTTCTTCTGTTTTTTCTTCCTTTTTTCTTCTGTTTTTTTCTTCTGTTTGTTTCTTCCTTTTTCTTGTTTTTCTTCTTTTTTTTCTTCCTTTTTTCCTTTTTCCTTTTTTCTTCTGTTTTTTTCTTATTTTTTTCTTCTGTTTGTTTTTTTCTTCTGTTTTTCCTTTTTTCTTCTGTTTTTCCTTTTTTCTTCTGTTTTTTTCTTCTGTTTTTTTCTTCCTTTTTCCTTCTTTCTTCTTCTTCCTTTTTTCTTTTAAAATCAGAAAAATAAAACTAATTCATTTTAAAATCTTAAAAATACAATTATATATCAAAAAAATCAGAAAAATAAAACTAATTCATTTTAAAATCCCTTGAAGGTTTGACAAAAGGTTTGGTACATCATTCATCGACCAAATACAAAGTTTGGTACAATAAATTATTACACATCAATTCTTCCCTTGTGTCCCTGCTTGCTTACGATTGTGCCGTATCCATGGAGCATCCTCATCATTTAACTTAATGCTTGGGTCAGTGTTCACTTTGAAGGGCGGAATTTCACCAAACATATTATAATCTTCTGACATGTCTGTCTTGTCCTCCACTCCCACGATGTTTCTTTTCCCTGAAAGAACAATGTGGCGCTTTGGATCATCGCATGATGTACTGATCGTTTTCTTATCTTTCCGTTTCCTCGGTTTGCTACTCATGTCCTTCAAATAAAAAACCTGAGCGACATCTTTGGCAAGGACGAATGGTTCGTCAAGGTAACCAAGATTGTTGAAATCCACCATTGTCATTCCGTATTGCTCGTCCACCTTTACCCCACCTCCTGTTAGCTTGAACCATTTGCACCGGAACAAAGGGACCTTAAAGGAGGGTCCATAGTCAAGTTACCATATCTCCTCTATGTAACCATAATATGTGACCTTTCGCCCATTCTCGGTTGCTGCATCAAAGCGGACACCACTGTTTTGGTTGGTGCTCTTTTTATCTTGGGCGATGGTGTAAAATGTATTCCCATTTATCTCGTACCCTTGGAAAATCGTTATAGTCGAAGATGGTTTCTTGGCCAACATGTACAGCTGATCTCCAACATCATTGTCATTCATTAAATGTTTTCGCAACCAACTGCCGAAAGTCTCCATGTGGGCCTTTCTAATCCAGGATTCAGGCTTCCCCGGGTTGTCCGAGCGTAAAATATTCTTGTGTTGCTCGAAGTACGGAGCCACAAAGCTGGAATTTTGCAGAACTGTGTGGTGTGCTTCAGTCATAGAATGACCGTCCATACATATCGTGGATTTCCTTCTGATCTTTCCTTTTCCACTTAGTCTCCCCTCGTGCCGCGATTGAGGAATACCAATCGGCTTAAGGTCAGGAACATAGTCAATACAGAACTCAATTACCTCCTCATTTCCATAGCCCTTGACGATGCTTCCTTCTGGCCTAGCACGGTTACGAACATATTTCTTTAATACTCCCATGAACCTCTCAAAGGGGAACATATTGTGTAGAAATACAGGACCGAGAATGGAAATCTCTTCGACTAGGTGGAGCAGGAGGTGCGTCATAATATCGAAGAAGGATGGTGGGAACACCAACTCGAAACTGACAAGGCATTGGACCACATCGTTCTGTAACCGTGGTAGATCTTCTGGATTGATTACCTTCTGAGAGATTGCATTGAGGAATGCACATAGCTTCACAATGGCTACTCGAACATTTTCCGGTAGGAGCCCCCTCAAAGCAATCGGAAGCAATTGCGTCATAATCACGTGGCAGTCGTGAGACTTCAGGTTTTGGAACTTTTTCTCCGCCATGTTTATTATTCCCTTTATATTCGACGAGAAGCCAGACGGAACCTTCATACTGCTCAGGCATTCAAAAAAAATGACCTTCTCTTCTTTGATAAGAGCGTAGCTGGCACGACCTTGAAACCATTCCGGATGCCGGTCATCTGGGTCTTTCAAAAGTTGCTGGTCCTGCCGTGCTTCCTTTGTATCATTTGTCTTCCCATACACGCCCAAGAAGCTTAGCAGGTTCACGCAAATATTCTTCGTAACATGCATCACGTCGATTGCAGAGCGGACATCTAGGACTTTCCAATATTCTAGCTCCCAAAATATAGATTTCTTCTTCCACATGGGTGCGTGCCCGTCAACTCCCCGCGGAACTGATTGTCCGCCAGGACCCTTTCCAAAGATGACTTTCAAATCCTTGACCATATCAAATATCTCAGCACCAGTACGTTCCGCAGGCTTCGGCCGGTGATCTGCCTTGCCATTGAAATGCTTGCCTTTCTTTCTTACGTTATGATTTCGGGGAAGAAATCGACGATGACCCAGGTACACGTTCTTCTTACAATTAACCAAACGTACACTTTCAGTCTCATGTAAGCAGTGCGTGCATGCATTGTATCCCTTATTTGTCTGTCCCGAAAGGTTACTGAGAGCAGGCCAATCGTTGATGGTTACAAAAAGCAACGCTCGTAGGTCAAATTCCTCTCCTTTGTGCTCATCCCAGACACGTACACCAGGTCTGGCCCACAACTGTAAAAGTTCATCAACTAATGGCCTTAGGTACACATCGATGTCGTTCCCGGGTTGCTTTGGACCTTGGATGAGCACTGGCATCATAATGAACTTCCGCTTCATGCACAACCAAGGAGGAAGGTTGTAGATGCATAGAGTCACGGGCCAGGTGCTATGGCTGGAGCTCTGCTCGCCAAAAGGATTCATGCCATCAGTACTTAGACCAAATCTTATGTTCCTTGCTTCAGCTGCAAAATCTTTGAACACTCTGTCGATCTTTCTCCATTGCGTTCCATCAGCGGGGTGTCTCAACTCCCCGTCGGACTTACGGTCCTCTTTGTGCCATCGCAACGACTTGGCATGCTTTTTGTTCATGAACAGACGTTTCAACCGTGGTATTATAGGAGCATACCACATCACCTTGGCGGGAACCCTCTTCCTGGGTTTCTCGCCCTCAACATCGTCACCAGGGTCATCGCCTCTGATCTTATAACGCAATGCAGTGCATACAGGGCAATCATTCAAATTCTCGTATTCACCGCGGTAGAGGATACAGTCGTTAATGCATGCATGTATCTTCAGAACCTCTAAACCTAGAGGGCAGACAACCTTCTTTGCTTCGTACATACTGGCGGGCAACTCGTTATTCTTCGGAGACATATTCTTCAACATTTTCAGCAAATTTTCAAATGATGAGTCACCTACACCTTCCTGTGCCTTCCATTTTAGCAAATCCAGTGTGCAGCCTAGCTTTTTCAGACTATTATCGCATCCTGGATACAACGACTTTTTGTGATCCTCTAACATGCGATCCAAATTCTCCCTATCCTTGTCAGTTTCGCAGCGTCTCCGTGCATCAGCAATGGTCCGACCAAGATCATCAGCGGGCTCATCATGTGCCTCTTCTTCACCTTCACCTAACCCTTCCCCACCTTCAGCATCATCCTCCATGAAAGTATCACCGAAATGATCATGATAGTTGTCATCGATATCATCCCCTTCTTCATCTTCTTCCATTCTAACCCCTCTTTCTCCATGCTTGGTCCAACAATTATAGCTTCGGATGAAACCGCGCCGAAGCAGGTGCATGTGAACCTCTCTTGAGGAGGAGTAACCCTTCTGATTCTTACAGACAACACATGGACAGATAATAAAACCTCGCTGCTTGTTCGCATTTGCCACTACGAGGAAATCTTTCAAACCCGTAGTGAACTCGCCGGAGAGTCGGGGACCGTACATCCATTGCCGATTCATCTGCATTATTATTATATAAAGTATATAATTAACCATCATGCATTTGTTAAACTAACTAGCTAGAAATAATACAAATTAAACAATGAACTACACACATGCATATTTTATCAATGACACATTAAAGGTTCAAGTTGCTAACCGCGATCGCGGAGGAAAAATAAATGAGAAAGCTCAAGTGTGGCTCGGACACTTCATATCATGTTTGTTTCAGGCTCTCGGGCATTTCATCGAACACCTTGTGTGCATAGGAGGAACCAAAAGCAAACCCACCACCCCCTTCTGAAAATTGTGAAGTGAGCTGAGTGAAGTGAAGTGAGCTGAGTCCTATATATAGGGACGGGCCTTTAGTCCCGGTTGGCCTGGCCAACCGCGACTAAAGGCCTTCGGGGACCTTTAGTCCCGGTTGGCCAGGCCAACCGGGACTAAAGCCCCTCCCGTCCGCCAGCTGGATGGGCCTTTAGCCCCAGTTGGCCTGGCCAACCGTGACTGAAGGCCTTCGGGGACCTTTAGTCCCGGTTGGCCAGGCCAACCGGGACTAAAGCCTCTCCCATCCGCCAGCTGTCGACCGAGCGCGCTGGGTCCAGATAGTTGGTCGCGGGTCTCCTCCCGAACCGCGACTAAAGGCCCCTTTTGTCGCGGTTCGATTGTTTTGGGGACTAATGGGGGCGTATGGAAGCCTCTTTTTCTACTAGTGTTGTTAAGGTCCTAGCTCGGAGTGTCAAAGCACATTTTACTGTAAACTAGTTGAACTTGTTTTTTTGTCGGGGGACTGTCTCCTAATCAACAACATAGAGGTCCATCATCTACCAGTTTTTGCTCGATTCTTCAGTGGAACAAAACTGTTGAATTAATTTGCATTGCACTGCCCACATGACATGTCACACGTGCTAACATTATATATATGTTGATCTGAGTGTACATACACGCGAGATGCATGCATGCATATGTTATTTTCCTGTGATTTTCCACACGAGATTCCACGCAAGCAAACTAAATACCAAAATGGTTAGGCACTGTCTGACGCGAAAGGCCGGAGCTGAGTCACGGCCGATGCAAGCAGCTAGCTGCCCGAATTAGACAGATGTCGGAGTGACTTACTGGTGCAGTTTTGGCGAAACATCGTGCTACTGGAGTGAGTGCTTTCCACAGGTGATTGAGAAAAAAAAAGGCATGCAAAATTAACTGGAATTTCTAGTTTATTTTGTAATAACGAATTGAAACATCTTTGGCTTTGTTTCCCGTTTTTAGCAAAAACAAAGAGTATCTTTGCGTCTGAAATTCATTACTCCCGATAACCTGTTGATTTCTAGTAATGGTAATCAGAGAGGCAAGCTCTCTTCTATCAAAGAAAAAGAAATTTTTTCGTTTGAAATTCATTAGTTCCGAAAACCTAGTTTTTTTAGAAAGGACGGGGGGATTCCGTGAAAGAGAAGAGGGCCTTGGACCTCGGCCCCGCTCCCGCGACCGCGTCGTCCCCGCGGGCGACCGGTCGCGCCTCCCCCACCCCTCCCAGCGAGCGTCCCCCTCTCCTCCTCCTCCTCCTCCCTGCCGCCGTCGCCGGCGCTCGTTGCGGGCCTGGCCCGGGCGACGCTAGCGGCGGCGGCCCCTCGGCCCTTCCCCTCCTGGGGTCCTCCGGCGCGGGACGGGGCGACTCCGGGCGGTGCACTCAGGCGGCGGCGGTCCTGCGCGGCGGCGGAGATCCTGGCGCGGGCAGGGGCGAGCTCTGGGCGGCGGCGTCGTCGTTGGCGACGGGGCAGCGCGGTGGGGCTGGCTGGCGGCGCCCGCCCGGCCCAGATCAGGGCCCTTCGTGCCCCATCTGGGCCGGGGCGGGCCGGCGTCGGGCGTGGCGGCTGCGAGGCTCTCGGGCGACGTTGGCGAGGTGTCCGGCTGGTGGCGGGCGGCGGCTTCGGGTGCCGGCGTGCAGCAGCGCCGTGGCTAGGGCTTCGCGGTCCCACTATGGGCCCGGCCAGGCCCGGGTGGCCTGGTTTGCCCTGGCTGCGGCATCCGGTCGGCAATCCGCGTCGGTGCGGGAGGCAGAGGCCTCCGGCGCGATGGCGGTGGAGGCGGTTCCCTCCCGTTCGGCTCCGGTTCTTCCGTCCGTGCCATCTAGGCGCATCTTGCCTCTGCTCGCTTGTCCTCGTGGTGGTGTTCGCAGCAAGACAGCGTGGATGGGTCCAAGACCGTGGTGGCACGTGCTGGGGGGTGCAAGATGGTGGTTTGGCTCCGTTCTAGTGCGTGCCGGGGCATGGGGGTGCGGGAGAAATCCCTGCCGGTTCTTCCGGCTCCGACGTGGTGACGCCGGTGGGTGCCGCCATTCCTTCTTGAAGGGCGTCGGTGCTACCCAACCCCATTCCCCTTCTGCGTGCCGGGGGAAACCCTAGGACTTGTCCGGACAGCAGCGTCGTTGGCGTCGCATTCCTTCTTGGAGGTGTTGTTTAGTACGCGGAGGTCCGGTGCCATGGCGAGTGGTGGGACGTAGATGGAGGGCGCAGCGGTGGCGGACTATTCATGCTTGTCGAGCTACCGTTGTTGACATTTTGATCTTCTTCTTTTTCCTTTGGGCTTGATGTGCCGTTCGCCAAGGCAGTTACGTTGTGATCGATGTCCGTGCTTCATAATATAAAGCGGGGGAAAACCCTATTTCGTAAAACCTAGTTTTTTTGGAACTTCCAGAAACCTAGTTAGTGTGGCATGAGCTATCTAGTTAGTTACAAATGCGAGTATACAACACAATTGTGTTGACGCTTACGAGGGTATGTAAGTTATGTATACACTAGAACTTTCCAGAAGAATTTACAGAAACAAAATGTAAAAATAAAATCCGATACCCATGGAGGGGGAGGCGGACCTCCCTGGCAGACGGATGCATGTGAAAATTTGATCTGAATTTACATGTCGACCTGTCCTAGCTCGCTCAATTCTGTCCCCCACCAAACAATTTGCCTGCTAATCCACACACGCTCGGCCGTAATCCTCGCGATAAGAACCATGGTGGATGCTTAATTTTCCGGCGCCTTGCCGTGTCGCTGTTACATAGATCTGTGTCGTGGAGTCTGATTAAAAATGTACTACTCCCTCAGATCTAGAATAAGTGTCACGGTTTAAACTAAAATAAGACTATAGACCCAAAAGACGGAGCTAGCTGGCGATCCATCTGATTTTAATCTTGTCGCTTTCCCTGCTCAACATGGGGAAACTATATATATTGTTCGAAAATAATTGTTTAGCTCGTCCTCGTACATTCGTTTGCCTAGTATACTAGCAACGGATCCATAATAGAATAATACATATTCATAAATTTAAAAGAAAATAGACTAGTTTTGATATACGTATATCACTAAAAATATGTTATGTTTCACTTTAAATATATTTCTTGGGCAGTTTTGATGAAGTAAGGGAGGAAAGTTGTTGGTTTCAAGATAGTAAAGGGTTTTCTGTAAATTGGAGCAGAGAAGTGGGGTATTATTGCAAAAGGATCACAACTTACATCACAATCGTTAGATGAAGATCTAGTGGTCAGAAATGACGGATGACAGACACATCATCATTACTGACTGAGTTTTTTTTAAATAGAGATATAGAAATATTATACTGGTATAAATTAGCGGGTACGTACGTGTGGCCGGGATTAGGCTCAAACCGATCGACATGGGGTAGTTTCCGTCCCGTGCACCTCGTAGAAAGTACTCCCTCCATAAACTAATATAAAAACGTTTAAATCACTATTTTAGTAATCTAAACACTCTTATATTAGTTTACAGAGGGAGTAGATTTCTTTCAACAGCCCATGGCCGACCGGCACGTACAGGCTTACGGCCAGCTTTGAGAGCCTGGCCGCCGTCGAAAGTTCTCGACCGTCTCCTAATATATTCTTCCAAAGAGACTAAACAAGGAAGGCATGAAAAAGAATGAATTGGGGAATTATGAGGTCGATGTCTACGGCATCATGGGTTGTCCGCGATTCATTGCCGGCCACTTTATATCTGTCTGGTCAAAAATTGTAGTCGGAACAGTAGGTTCAATTAAAAATTAAACGGCCGCGTAGTGACGAAGTCTTTGCACAATTTGCACCACCCAACAAAAGCACATGCATGCATGCATCGAATCCCCTGACGTGCAGAGGCGAACCAGGATTTCTCGAAGCCTAGAGCTAAACCTAACTGACTATCTAAAAATAATAATTGACTAGATATAAGTCAAATACTCCCACGCACACCAATGTGTGTTAGAAGTATGCCACAAATTCACATTTAAAATGAAATACTAATTCATAATTATCATGAGAGGAAATTCCTTAAAACAAATAGTTTAACAAATTGCATTGTTGCGAACATGGTTTGGTACCTAATTAGTGAAGACTTGCTTAATCCGAGGCCAGCATTTCTTCACCAGCAATAGTAGAAGGACTTGGATCTGCAAACATAAAATCGCATATCTAAAATAAAGACACTTGACATAGACTAAGTCAATTGTTCGTATGAAATTTGCAAAAAGAAAGGAGAACATATTTTACCATTAACACGAAGACCACGAGGTAGTAGCCCTTTGTGTTTCCTCATTTTTTGATAGCATTGTATAATCTTAATACCATCAATGCGTGTTGACGACGGCGGCGGCCCAAGGCATAGGCGCTCCGTTCGAGCAAGGCGAGGCGAGGGTTTCTCTGTTGCCGATCACGCGGGGAATTTTCTTTTTTTTCTTGACTTGATTGACTACCGATCGGGCTACAGATCACAGATCGAAGCGTCAACCGTCGTCTAGTGTGCGACTGGTTCTCTGTTCTGATCGATCGATAGAGTTGGGCTAATGGGCTGAAGGCTTGTACGTCAATGTGAAGACTGGGGCTGGGCTTCTGTGTATCATAAATTCTGAAAATTTTGCTACTATGTGTATAGGTACTAGTTGGGCCACGCCTGATTTCGCCCCTGCTGACGTGGCCTATCATAGATGCGCGCCACCTATGTATACATAGGAGAAAGATAGAGTATGCGCGCGTGTCAGAATGGTATTGCATGCAGCAGTACCTACGTGGCTACGTGGCTGCATGCAGGCCGATTCACGTACAAATCGAATATTGTGTGGTTGGAGAGACGCCACGGATTATGGTAGCACATGCAGCCGCACGATCTATCGCCGCAATCCATGGACTAACGTGCGTGCCATACCGAGTTACCAAGTCGATCTATCCACGTCTCCACTCCACGTACTGCAAGGGAACGAGAGGTCATGGATTATTACACGATATACGATACGATCGCAGAAATTAAGGTGCTCGCTAGGTAGGGGTACGTGCATGGCGCTCACCGGTTGCCGGTCATGCATGGGGGAGAAGTGGAAGTAAGGATGAAAACGGAGTGGAAAATTTCCACTTTTCCCGAGGAAAAATGAAAACGGAAATGAAATATAAAAACGAAAACGGAAATATGTAAAACGGAAATGGAACTTTTTATGTGAAAACGGAAACAAAACGGAATGGTGTTTTCCGGTGGAACAGATGTGGAAATGGAACTTTCCGTTTTTGTGAATATGGAATTTCTGTTTCTACTGTAGGCCTATGGATGCTTTGTAGCCCAACTACTAAACATACACAATGACACAATAAGTAAAATGAATCATTTTAGGACCAACTTATAGTAACACACACGTACTCAACTAAACCCTATATGGAATTGTCCAGTACTACTACAATATGCTAAGTTGCTAACGCAATCATATTATTTTGTAGCCATGTTAACAATTCACTAAATTTGAATTTTGTTTTTGTGTATTTCTCTATAATTCAAGGGGGTTTTAAGTTCCGGTCAACACACATTTTTGTTTCCGATCCGCTCTGTATTCGGTCTGTGTCCGTTTCCGGTAGTATCTGTTTCCGTATTCATTTTCGGGGTTTTTGTATTCATTTTTGCTTCTGCAAAAAAAATATAAAAACAAATGTGATAGCACACAGTTCCGTTCATTTCCGCTCCGTTTTTATCCCTAAGTGGAAGTGATGCACGTACGCGACGTCACATCGCTTTCGGCGTGTGTAGCTAGCTACTTCCTCTGTCTCATAATATAAGAGCTTTTTGATACTATACTAATGTAAAAAAACGCTTTTATATTATACTCCCTCCGTTCTTAAATATTTGTCTTTCTAAAGTTTTAAATGGTGACTACATACGAAACAAAATAAGTGAATCTACACTCTAAAATATGTTTATATACATTCGTATGTGATGACCATTTGAAATCTCTAGAAAAACAAATATTTAGGAACGGAGGGAGTAGGACGGAGGGAGTAGCAGAGTAGGAGCTGACCAGGACGGAATAACTGCCTCGCCGACCACGCCCGAGTTCCGACGCGTGCTACTGCGTCCGGCTCTTGCCGGGACCGAGGGTAATGCAACGGCCAACCGAATGACCTCACCTTCGAAACTTCTGGTTTCATGCCACGTGTGCACGCCCGCACTGGCCGGTGGCTTCCCAAACACGTCAAGGTCTACGTGCATGCACGAGCACCCGTCGTTGCCAAACGTAGCTTCTCCGTGCTGGTTAAAGATATACAGGGTTGCTTCACTTGTGAGACAGCAGGCTGGGAGAGGATGATTTCTGATTGCATCGTGATTGGGTCGGCCTCTGATTTGAATTTCTTGTCGCAAAAATGAATGTATATATACACATATTTTTAGTTTTACATACATCTATTTATATCCATTTCTGCGATAAATAATTCAAGACGGAGTGAGTATATATGTTTTCTAAAGACTATGCAATTATGCGAGTATAGAGAAAACGCAGTATGATTGGGAGATCCACGATAATACACCGAAGTGGGAGATCAACTACATATGCAGCTGTGGAGACAAAGGTCCGTGCGCATGATTGGAGATCGAAATCATACACTTTTTTTTTGCGGAAAAAAAGGTCAGGAGAAAGTAAGCTAGAGTGTACACTGGTAGTTCGTGTGGCCCGCTCTGCTTTCTTCAACAACAGGAAAAGGGCGGCACGATATAAAAATAAATACTCTATAAAAAACAGCAGGCCATCTGATGTGATCAGGGTGGAGCATCCATCAACCACCGAGCTAGATGAGATGATTCAGGTCGACGGCCATGCCCGATAGGGACAGAGATCAGGTGCACCGTGTGCCTTGCGGCCCGAATTCAAATTTAAACATTGCGAAAAAATCTAAAAAAATCATGCATGTTCACAGGACATATTAAGATAATCCCAAAAAAAAATCAGATCAAAATTCGAAACATACATCAAGAAACAAAAAAGAGAAACTCAGATGTGAATAGTATACAGAGAACCATTCGCATGACATATTTCTCTTTTTTGCTTCTCGATGTATGTTTTGAATTTTGATCTGGATTTTTTAGGAGTTATCTTAATATGTGCTGTGAACATGCATGATTTTTTCAGACTTTTTCGCAATATTTAAATTTAAATTCGGGCCGCAAGGCACACGATGACATGCAAAAGTGCATGTCACCTGATCTCTGTCCGCCCGATAGCTGCTCCGGTCGAATCCAAACGACGAAGTGTGGCCAGAGTTGAAAACAAAAGACTGGCCAAGTAGCGCCCGCCCGAGCCAGCTGTCGTGGCCGGGCGGCGCCACGCACCCCCTCCCACCATGCCCACCATGCAGACGTCGCGCGGCGCGGCGGCCTGGACGTTTCTCCGCGCGCGCTGTTCTGTTCTGACCCCGTTCGTTCGTTTGGTCTTGGAAACTAGCGCAGCACCAATTGGTTTACTCGTCTGCGTGCATGTGGCCAGGGTGCCTGAAGTAGCGCACGGCTGTAATTAAGCCCCAGTAATTAACTTTGCAAGGATTAATTTAGCCATTAACCGACGCAGGTACCAAGGGCAGCAGCTTGTCGATCATCATCTTTGGACATCCAGCATTCATCACAGTAAAACAAACAAAACGAAGAGCGAAGACAGGAAGCGAAAGCGAATGAGAAACGGATGGGCAGGGAATGAGACGGCCACCTTTCGACTGCCCGGTCAACCAGAATCGGAGGAAAGGCAGATGCACCGCGGTAGCAACAGCGATCAGATCAGGGCATCGCCGGCTCCACTCCATGATCCCTTCCTTCCCGCGGAATCCACAAACTTACATGGGCAGCCATTACGGCGACTGATGCCGGTGCTATACTGTGTTGAACGTTCAGGGGTCGGACGGGTTTCAATCAAAGCGGAGGCGAACCCACGGCCGGCGGCTGTGGTCCGTCCGGTCGCTGCCGGCTGATGGCGCGTCACGTCCGTCAGGTCCTATTCGTGCCAGCTTCACCATCACCTGCCTCGCTCTGGTCGTTCGGAGATAAGTTCCTTTTTTTCTAGGCAAAAAGTCCAAAACAAACATTGAACTTGTATATGAAAGCTAAGTCGAACCGTGAACTTGTAATCCCGAAAATCAACACAGCAAACTCTTCGATCACGGTCCATTTTAAACCTTGAGGGGGTTTAGCTGGAATTTGCTCACGTGGCAAGCATTGTTGACTGGCTGGACGGACGAATTGGGCCGGCCCATTAGTCTAGTCGCTCGCTTGCTCTACTCGTTTTTTTTCATTTTAGTAAGCATAATAAATTCTTTTACATTTTCGTAATGATAATACACATTTTGTTAAGCTGCACGTACCCACTTGTCTTCTACTAGTGATAATGTACGTGCAATGCACGTTTATATTAGATAGGATATGTCAGGACCCCGATTTTAAGTCACACCGATCTAGCCTGTAACACCTCATATCACTTTGCGGCCTCACGCACGGTATTTCCACGGGTGTCGCCTTACCATGGCCCGGGACCGTTTGCGCCTTTTGGCTCACGTATATGATAGTGTCGCTAGCATCCATATGACAGAGAACCCGGGCCGACTAGTCGTGAACCCAAAGTGGCACTAACTTACGGGGACAGGCATACATGAATCAACATCGAGCATGTCGGTCAGCAGCGTGTGAATCCGGGCTGTAGCACTGGGCTAACAGGACTCCGGGAACCCGGCCTGTAGCAGGCTAGGCAGGACTCCGGATGTCACCGCGTGACATTTCCCCGAAGGGACAGACACGGAACGAAGTGAATCACATGCCGGCCAGTCAAGTGATCCGGAGCAGTAGTGCTGGGCTAGCAGGACTCCGGTGAACCGGGCTGTAGCGGACTACTATGGCTCATGGAAGCACAAGACTATATTTCCCCATAAGGGCTACCAAGGATAAAAAACTAGGTTGTCGGATCCCACACATACCAAGCATTTCAATCATACACACAATATGCTCGATATGTGTAAATACAACATGGCATCACAACATAACTCTACGACTCAAGTATTTATTCATTAGGCTCCGAGGAGCCAAGTATTACAAACATGGGTCTCATGACCCCAACATATAGAGCATACAAGCAACAAGCACATGCGGAAGCTTAACTTGTCTGAGTACAGACAACTACAAATGAAGAAGGCTGAGAAGCCTGACTATCTACAAGACCCTGCCGAGGGCACAAGATCGTAGCTGAGGTAACAAGCTAAACCTCGAAGTCCACATAGAACTACTAGCGAGACTGACGTCTCTCTGCAAAACATAAAATAGGAAAACGTGAGTACAAATGTACCCAGCAAGACTTACATCAGACATATGCGTCAGTATCAACAAAGGGGGTGGTGGAGTTTGACTGCAGCAAGCCAGCTTTGACTCAGTGGCTAACCTAGACTATGATTGCAAGTAACTCTTTTGAGGTGGCGCACACGAGTCCACATATTCACCATATCAATACACCACTATGGATCCGCTCCCGTGTCCCTACGAGAAGGCCATCCATAACACTCACGCTTATCTTGCGAGTTTTAGAGTATCCACTTTCACTTGTCTATGAACTGTTATAGGCAACCCAGAAGTCCTTTACCGCGGACACGGCTATTCGAATAGGCGATGTTAACCCTGCAGGGGTGTACTTCTTCACAAACGCTCTCACCACTTATCGCCGTTTACACGACATGTACTCGGCAACCTTCAAGCGGAAGCCCAGCGAGGGTGTCAGCCACGGCCTACCTAAACACTCAAGTCTCTAGTCCAGGTTTATCGCCTATTCAGGTTCCATCCGCAGGGAGTCCGGCCGAGGTTTCCACATACGGCCCGAACGACGTGTACAGGGTTCCGAGACACCAAACGGGCGCCCGGCATGCCCGGCCACGTGCCTACCGCATCACAGCCCACCCCTCGGGTCAGCGCTGCGCACGGCCTCCAGCATACTACAAACACCAGAAACTACTTGCAACTCCTGGACAGAGGACAAGGGTGGTTAAGAAGCCGAGAGAGTCAATTAAGGATCCCAATGTGTGGTAGTAGCTGTTCATGGATCACAAACACAGAACTCAGTTCCTGAGGACGGTTTCAATGAGACAACCCACCATGTACTCCTACATGGCCTCTCACCGCTACCTTTACCAAATTGTGTTCACACACTTAGCTCTCAGCAGTAGGACATGTTCATCACCATTCCAATTTCGTTCCCGATGAATCAGACCTGACTCAACTCTAAGCAGTAGCAGGCATGACAAACAAGCATGAATGAGTAGGCACATCAGGGCTCAAACAACTCCTACTCATGCTAGTGGGTTTCATCTATTTACTGTGGCAATGACAGGTCATGCAGAGAAAAGGGGTTCAACTACCGCAGCATGTAACAGTTGAATCGTTGTTGTCCTAATGTAGTAAAAGAGAGCAGGAGCGAGAGAGTGGGATTGTATCGGAATGAACAAGGGGGTTTTGCTTGCCTGATGGAGTGGTAGTAGGATACTGCCCTTCAGTCGGATAATCGAGGGTATCCTTGGAGGCAGAACCTACCACGAAAGATACATCGAACACAATCAACACATGACGATATGCAACAATATGATGCATGCTATGACATGGCAATATGAATGCGTTTTGGGCTAATGCAAGCTAGAACAGATTGAAATGAGTCCATTTGAACCAAAGATTCAAATGCAAACCCATTTTATGAAGTCATATTAGTGCATTAACTTGTTTCACCTAAACAGCAAGGTTAAAGTGTTCTAACATGCATGAAACCAGTACAGATGGAAAGATTGGATTTTTCTGATCATTTTTCATATATAACTTATTTCATTCTGAGTTATGGTTGAATTTCTATAAATTTTAGAAGTTAGCACTATTTTCTGGAATTTCCTGAATAAGAATAAATCCAGAAAATGCATTACTGCGTCAGCATGATGTCACTGTGATGTCAGCGGTCAACAGGCGCGGTCCAGGTCAAACCTGACCAGCGGGGTCCATTGGTCAGTGTCACAAGCTAGTTTGGGTCACTGACGAGTGGGGTCGGTCAGGGGCCACGTCAGCCAGGTCAACGCTGACGCGTGGGGCCACGGTGGTTGGTTAAAACTAACAGGAATTTAAACTGTGGTTAACTAAGGGCATGGGGCCCGTGGGTCAGTGGGTCAGGGGGGTAGTTAAGTTGGTAATTAGTCCCTAATGGCGGTGCACGTCATCACCACCGGCGTGTGAACGCCGGCGACCAAATCCGCGGCGGAGGGCATCAGGATTTCACTACAGGGTCCGGTTTGGTGTGCGGGGAGCATCTACGGGGAGCTGGCGAAGTGGCGCACCCAGTGGTGGAGGCGGCTGGAGCTGGGGTGGCCGAAGACGACGACGACGACGAGCCGAGCGGCGGCCGGAGCTCGGGCGTCAGTGGTTTTGCTGCTGCGGCGTGCTAGCGGGTGAATGGATGCACTAGCGAGGCGCTACGAGGTGCGGTGAGTGTGATAGGCACCCGCGCGTGACCAAATGGTCACCGGAGCACCACCGGCGACGAGCGCGGGCGGCGGCGCGTTTGGACGTCCATGGAGCAGCGACTACTACGTACCAGGGAGGAAACAGAGAGCGGGGTTAGATGGAGAGGCTCACAGCGAGTGCGGTGGCGCCGGAGCTAGCTCGGGGGAGAGGCTGCTGCGGTCGGAACGGCGACGATGATCTCGGCGGCCGAAGTTGGGGAAGACGGCGTCAGCGGCGACTCCAGGGCAGGCGAGCACTCGAGACTCGGCCTGCTCGACGTAGTCGACGTCGGCGGAGTGAACGGACACGGTGCAAGGGCGAGGCGTCTGCGGTGTCCGCGGCAACGGCGAGCAGCGGCGACGTGTGCGCTCGGTCATCATCGGGAGAGCGAGAAAGAGGAGCTGGGGAGGAGGGGGTGTGTCTGCGAGCTCGGGGAAGGAGTGGGTGATCGACCCAGGCCAGCAGAACGGCGAGGGGAGGAAGCAGGGCGGCAGGCAGCTGCGTGGTGCGCGCTGGTGCCGGCGTCGAGCACCTGCCTGCGTGCCTGGCCGAGTCAAGCAGCTCGCTGGAACGGCTGTTGGGCTGGGCCGGCTAGGTGGGCCTGCTGTTGGGCTGCCAGGTAAGTTCTTCTCTCTCTCTCTGCTTTCTCTATTTTGTTTTCTCTTTTCTATTTTTGCAGCCTGTTTGTGATTTAGTTCTAAGACCAAATCAATTACAAAATTCATAAAAATAATTGTGTGAACTAAATGGACTTATCCAAATCCACACAACAATTTTCAGAATTACTGAACATATATTTATTAAATAATAAATATAGATGCAATTCAAATATTTATTGGATTAATTCAAAGGCCCAAAATAATTGTTTCTGAGATTCTAAAAATATTGGTTTGAATTTTATCCCTTGCCAATATTTCCAGAGATTCACAGGAACATTTTCTTGGACTTAGTTGAAGCAATTTTTATCTTGGTCATTTTCAGGAATGATTCTGAGGCTTTGAAAATTCCCTCAATTCAGATTTCAGAATTTAGACATGATGATCATGCAAGGACAAGCAAAGGCTAAACTAGGGTTGTGACAACTCACCCCCACTAAACAAGAATCTCGTCCCGAGATTCAAGTCGTGAGGTAAGAAGACAGAGGGACACAAGCTAATACAATCTTCACGATCCAGATGTCTTTCTCGAGGATGTTGATTCATTGCATCACCTTGATCTCGACGTCTTGCTTTGAGAACTACATCCAACATGACAATGAGAAGAAAGGGAAACTCCAGAAGAATCTATCTTCTCGAAGATCGAGCAACTGAAGATCAACTCACGGAATGAGACGTAGAAACATCTCTCGAGCTGAGACACGAAACATACATCCAAAGGGATGGAGTGAAGCGGATGACGAAGGTTCACTTGGTAGATAACAATTTCTCACTTAAGGAGGTGGTGATCGGTTGTCAACGTAGCGAGGAGTTGATTTGCCATGATACCATAACGAGACATCTTAGAGGGGGTGACTCGTGGAATTATCCCTTAAGTGGCAAAAAGAATTACTTTTGATACAGAGATCATTGGAACTCTCTATACCAGCCTAAGGAAATTCACAAACATCGTTTGAAGGAGTTCAAAAGAATGACATAATCGGACTAGAATGGGTGGACTACCTTGTTGAAGACAACACAATGGATGATTTTGCTTATCATCAGAAATGGATGGGACCCATGGTAAGTTCACTTTTGAAGATGATATTGGACATCAACTACCGAGAAGGGCAGCCCATGGGGAATTGGTACAATGGCGGTGCAAGCTGGGAACAAAATGCAACTGTTGGGAATGTTCCAACCATCATATCTGCCTGAGATTCAGATCCGATTGGTGATAGGATACTTCAGACTCAGCATGTCTGAAAAGAAAGTTTGCAACACAATTCGACGAGATGGCATTGCGAGATTCTCGAGGAATGAACTAAGATAGCAAGCTCCAAAACATGAGCTGGTTCTGCTAAACACATGTGAACACGCTGTCCCAGACAAGCATGACCACATAGTAGTCTTATGATAAAACACTACCGAGTTCAGGTGGGGAACGATCATCTAGGGTAACGAAGTCTTGTGCATGACCTAGGATTTGCACAACAACTCCTTTTCCTTGAACAAATCAATCAGTGGCTTGGTGTGCTAGGAACACATATAGAACGAAGGTTGCAAGTCTCCGAACCACAGAATACTTCGCACGTATGCATGACCGATTTGGGATGATTCCAAAAGAAGCAACATTGACTTTCTCGAATCCACGGCGGCAACTTCCATCAGATGCACATGAATTAGAGGAAGTCACTACTTTCATCCAAACATATGCTTCATGAACGGAACATGAAGGCATTGTTTACAAAGTTTTCCAACACTAGCTTAATTTTTAACACGAATCATGGGGAAGACAAGATGCTGCTGATGGGCTCAATTGCAACTCATCGGAATTTCCATATCACTGGACTTCCACCATCGTGTGAACACGGTGATAGTATTGGTCAGACCTAAAGATGTAATGGTGTATGCTCGAGGGATCAACCACGAGTAAGACAACATTACGAACATCGTTGGTTCTGATTTGACTTGACGATAGCCCATACTCAAATCAAAGATTGGTAAGATAATAGATCCAACAACTGATCACGAGGGTCAATCGATGAAGATATCATCTTTCTTTAAAACACACACACACACACCAAGATATCCCTTAATGATGAACTAAGTCGGACAAAGCTTTTATCTTCCAACTCTCCAGGTTGTTGTTTAGCTGAACCAACTAGATCAGGGGTATGCAACACATATTCTTGGAGAAGGGGTGGTTTATAGGAAACCAAATTGATCACGAGCTCAACATAACGGTCAGGTGACAACCTGGTGATACTTCCGAGAAGATATTTAGAAAATCGCGAACCACCGATATGTTACTAGGCTCGAGAACAATCTTGCTTTTCAGAGCAAGACGATATGATCAAATAAGCAAGGGTTTGACAAAATCCTAACTCATCGATCGAAGGGTGCACCAACAAAAATGGACTAGGTAGCACGATCAGTCCTAGGATGGTGATTCAATAACCAACACTTTAAGGATGAGAATATTGTCCATTAACTACCAAGCAACATGGTTGCTAGGAGTATTGATTTCACACATCATGGTTCACTTGTCGGCATTCCGGTTACAACAACACGGGACCGAGGAATGCATAATGATGGAGAGAAATATCACCGCGTCAAGAGTTCATAAGAGGTGGTGCAATTCTCATGACATTCTTGACATAAAGATGGTAACGCTCCAAGGTAGAACAGAGCAAAAGCTGGATTGGCATTTTGATCTGCGGAATACAACTACTTTGACCCAATCCTGGATATGGATGAGGTACTGGAGTTTGTTTCTCCTAGTCATTCCGGAATAGAATGGCCTGACGGACCACAAGAATAATTAGGCATCGATGAACAAATGCATGCGTACTCTTGACTATCAATTGATACATGAGGGCCGGAATACAACTAAAGAGGGACAACTCAAAGGAACATATAACTTTCTGAGTTGTGGGTGCATAGATTAGCATGTCGAACGAGTTCAACATATTTCTTCCGGACAACCCATGCAGAAAGGTAGAACTGGCAGAGTCACAACATAGAATCGAGAACTCATCAAGAGCACTCTAGTTATGATCTTTTGGTTCAAAAGAACTTCTGCCATAAGCAGTTCATGGTATTTGGAAGAAGGAAATACCACAGACCTCGAGGACTATCGCAAAGGTTACTAATATCCTAAAGGTACGAGCAACACTATCAGCACGAGGTAAGTAGAGCGAAACTTGGGTCAAGAACCCAGGAGTAGAATACCTACTACTAAATGGCATCACGGGATGTTTTCGAGAATGGTGGCCAAAATCATCACACCGGGAACACAAAACATGGCTAGATTACTAGGTGACTCCCTAAAACACCTAGGGTCATAATAATAGCTCCAACATATATGTCGAGGCAACAGAGTACCTCAACTTACCGATTAATGTGATTAATCTGGCCCAAATGGACATCAGGAACATAGAGGAATGATTGCAAGTGCATTAGAATATCTAGAAACCTGGGATGACTCAGACAGCATAATGGCTGTAAATGCTCAAAGGATTTGAGACATCCTGCAAAAAATGGTGGCATAACCACTCAGAAGCACAATATCAAGGTTCCGAGACCAACTATGAACACACAGAAGTAGTAGAAACTGAATTGGGGCTTAAATCCAACAATCTTATAAGTCTATGGATTAGTAACACGTCATCCTGATAGATAGATAGATAGATAGATAGATAGATAGATAGATAGATAGATGACAAGGCCTAGTTCTAAATCCTCGTAGGAAAGATAAGATGACTCGGATCAGAGGGCATGAGGTATAAGGAGTAAAAAGAGCCTTACATTCCCTTCCCCAATCAATTCCCTTACATAGCTAAAGCATTTCTAAACTCGACTTCGACCAGTTTGGCTTGGTAATCCTACAGGCAGTCAGGCTCTGATACCAACGCTGTCAGGACCCCGATTCTAAGTCACACCGATCTAGCCTGTAACACCTCATATCACTTTGCGGCCTCACGCACGGTATTCCCACGGGTGTCGCCTTACCATGGCCCGGGACCATTTGCGCCTTTTGGCTCACGTATATGATAGTGTCGCTAGCATCCATATGACAGAGAACCCGGACCGACATGACTAGTCATGAACCCAAAGTGGCACTAACTTACGGGGACAGGCATACATGAATCAACATCGAGCATGTCGGTCAGCAGCGTGTGAATCCGGGCTGTAGCACTGGGCTAACAGGACTCTGGGAACCCGGGCTGTAGCAGGCTAGGCAGGACTCCGGATGTCACTGCATGACATTTCCCCGAAGGGACATACACGGAACGAAGTGAATCACATGCCAGCCAGTCAAGTGATTCGGAGCAGTAGTGCTGGGCTAGCAGGACTCTGGTGCACCGGGCTGTAGCGGACTACTATGGCTCATGGAAGCACAAGACTACATTTCCCCATAAGAGAGGCTACCACGGATAAACAACTAGGTTGTCGGATCCCACACATACCAAGCATTTCAATCATACACACAATATGCTCGATATGTGTAAATACAACATGGCATCACAACATAACTCTACGACTCAAGTATTTATTCATTAGTCTCCGAGGATCCAAGTATTACAAACATGGGTCTCATGACCCCAACATACAGAGCATACAAGCAACAAGCACATGCGGAAGCTTAACTTGTCTGAGTACAGACAACTACAAATGAAGAAGGCTGAGAAGCCTGACTATCTACAAGACCCTGCCGAGGGCACAAGATCGTAGCTGAGGTAACAAGCTAACGCCGAAGTCCACACGGAACTACTAGCGAGACTGACGTCTCTCTGCAAAACATAAAATAGGCAAACGTGAGTACAAATGTACCCAGCAAGACTTACATCAGAACTAGCTACATATGCATCAGTATCAACAAAGGGGGTGGTGGAGTTTGACTGCAGCAAGCCAGCTTTGACTCAGTGGCTAACCTAGACTATGATTGCAAGTAACTCTTTTGAGGTGGCGCACACGAGTCCACATATTCACCATATCAATACACCATTATGGATCCGCTCCCGTCTCCCTACGAGAAGGCCATCCATAGCACTCACGCTTATCTTGCAAGTTTTAGAGTATCCACTTTCACTTGTCTATGAACTGTTATAGGCAACCCAGAAGTCCTTTACCGCGGACACGGCTATTCGAATAGATGATGTTAACACTGCAGGGGTGTACTTCTTCACACACGCTCTCACCACTTATCGCCGTTTACACGACATGTACTCGGCAACCTTCAAGCGGAAGCCCAGCGAGGGTGTCGGCCACGGCCTACCTAAACACTCAAGTCTCTAGTCTAGGTTTATCGCCTATTCAGGTTCCATCCGCAGGGAGTCCGGCCGAGGTTTCCACATACGGCCCCGAACGATGTGTACAGGGTTCTGAGACACCAAACGGGCGCCCGGCATGCCCGGCCACGTGCCTACCGCATCACAGCCCACCCCTCGGGTCAGCGCTGCGCACGGGCTCCAGCATACTACAAACACCAGAAACTACTTGCAACTCCTGGACAGAGGACAAGGGTGGTTAAGAAGCCGAGAGAGTCAATTAAGGATCCCAATGTGTGGTAGTAGCTGTTCATGGATCACAAACACAGAACTCAGCTCCTGAGGACTGTTTCAATGAGACAACCCACCATGTACTCCTACATGGCCTCTCACCGCTACCTTTACCAAATCGTGTTCACACACTTAGCTCTCAACAGTAGGACATGTTCATCACCATTCCAATTCATTCCCGATGAATCAGACCTGACTCAACTCTAAGCAGTAGCCGGCATGACAAACAAGCATGAATGAGTAGGCACATCAGGGCTCAAACAACTCCTACTCATGCTAGTGGGTTTCATCTATTTACCGTGGCAATGACAGGTCATGCAGAGGAAAGGGGTTCAACTACCGCAGCATGTAACAGTTGAATCGTCGTTGTCCTAATGTAGTAAAAGAGAGCAGGAGCGAGAGAGTGGGATTGTATCGGAATGAACAAGGGGGTTTTGCTTGCCTGATGGAGTGGTAGTAGGATACTGCCCTTCAGTCGGATAATCGAGGGTATCCTCGGAGGCAGAACCTACCACGAAAGATACATCGAACACAATCAACACATGACGATATGCAACAATATGATGCATGCTATGACATGGCAATATGAATGTGTTTTGGGCTAATGCAAGCTAGAACAGATTGAAATGAGCCCTTTTGAACCAAAGATTCAAATGCAAACCCATTTTATGAAGTCATATTAGTGCATTAACTTGTTTCACCTAAACAGCAAGGTTAAAGTGTTCTAACATGCATGAAACCAGTACAGATGGAAATATTGGATTTTTCTGATCATTTTTCATATATAACTTATTTCATTCTGACTTATGGTTGAATTTCTATAAATTTTAGAAGTTAGCACTATTTTCTGGAATTTCCTGAATAAGAATAAATCCAGAAAATGCATTACTGCATCAGCATGATGACATTGTGATGTCAGCGGTCAACAGGCGCGGTCCAGGTCAAACCTGACCAGCGGGGTCCATTGGTCAGTGTCACAAGCTGGCTTGGGTCACTGACGGGTGGGGTCGGTCAGGGGCCACGTCAGCTAGGTCAACGCTTTCGCGTGGGGCCACGGTGATTAGTTAAAACTAACAGGAATTTAAACTGTGGTTAACTAAGGGCGTGGGGCCCGTGTGTCAGTGGGTCAGGGGGTATTTAAGTGGGTAATTAGTCCCTAATGGCGGTGCCACGTCATCACCACCGGCGTGTGAACGCCGGCGACAAAATCTGCGGCGGAGGGCATCGGGATTTCGCTACAGCGTCCGGTTTGGCGTGCGGGGAGCATCTACGGGGAGCTGGCGAAGTGGCGCACCCAGTGGTGGAGGCGGCTGGAGCTGGGGTGGCCGGAGACGACGACGGCGACGAGCCGAGCGGCGGCCGGAGCTCGGGCATCGGTGGTTTTGCTGCTGCGGCGTGCTAGCGGGTGAATGGATGCACTAGCGAGGCGCTACGAGGTGCGGTGAGTGTGATAGGCACCCGCGCGTGACCAAATGGTCACTGGAGCACCACCGGCGACGAGCGCGGGCAGCGGCGCATTCGGACGTCCACGGAGCAGCGACTACTGCGTACCAGGGAGGAAACAGAGAGCGGGGTTAGATGGAGAGGCTCACAGCTAGTGCGGTGGCGCCGGAGTTAGCTCGGGGGAGAGGCTGTTGCGGTCGGAACGGCGACGACGATCTCGGCGGTCGAAGTTGGGGAAAATGGCGTCAGCGGCGACTCCAGGGCGGGCGAGCACTCGGGGCTCGGCCTGCTCGATGTAGTCGACGTCGGCGGAGCGAACGGACACGGTGCAAGGGCGAGGCGTCTGCGGTGTCCGCGGCAACGGCGAGCGGCGGCGACGTGTGCACTCGGTCGTCGTCGGGAGAGCGAGAGAGAGGAGCTGGGGAGGAGGGGGTGTGTTTGCGAGCTCGGGGAAGGAGTGGGTGATCGACCCAGGCCAGCAGAACGGCGAGGGGAGGAAGCAGGGCGGCGGGCAGCTGCGTGGCACGCGCTGGTGCCGGCGTCGAGCACCTGCCTGCCTGCCTGGCCGAGTCAAGCAGCTCACTGGAGCGGCTGCTGGGCTGGGCCGGCTAGGTGGGTCTGCTGTTGGGCTGCCAGGTAAGTTCTTCTCTCTCTCTGCTTTCTCTATTTTGTTTTTTCTTTTCTATTTGTGCAGTCTGTTTGTGATTTAGTTCAAAGACCAAATCAATTACAAAATTCATAAAAATAATTGTGTGAACTAAAAGGACTTATCCAAATCCACACAACAATTTTCAGAATTATTGAACATATATTTATTATATATCAAATATAGATGCAATTCAAATATTTATTGGATTAATTCAAAGGCCCAAAATAATTGTTTCTGAGATTCTAAAAATATTGGTTTGAATTTTATCCCTTGCCAATATTTCCAGAGATTCACAGGAACATTTTCTTGGACTTAGTTGAAGCAATTTTTATCTTGGTCATTTTCAGGAATGATTCTGAGGCTTTGAAAATTCCCTCAATTCAGATTTCAGAATTTAGACATGATGATCATGCAAGGACAAGCAAAGGCTAAACTAGGGTTGTGACAGGATATTAGTTGCACGATATATTAGGTAAGATATATCTATTGCATGTTGGTATTTGGTAAGATATCAATTACTTTTTCGCGGGAATGGTAGGATATTAATTACACGACAGATTTCAAGGGATAGCGTTGAGTCAAAACGTGTTTATAATCAATGGCAGTGATGGGTAATTAGAGCGTTAAACGTGTTTGGTGCTCAACATTGGAGCGATTTAAACCGCTAGATAACATGATTTGACGGTCGAGATGGTTTGGATCTGTCCATTTGGGTCTTTTTATATTGGTATAGATTAGGAGCAACAAAAATACCAGCAGCCGCAAAAATAAAAAGTTCCCAGGAGGACTCGAACTAGCAGAGGCTGCACCTAGCAAATCGCCCTGCGGGATACTAGTGATTTTGTACAGTGCGTCCTATATAAAAGCACCAAAAATGGATTCCCACAAACATCAACGTACGCAACTTTGGGCTGAGACGTCACATACCCTTTAGGGTTTCCGTCTCCCTGGGCGGCGGCCGAGGAGACCCCTTGACCACGGCGAGGCTAGATCGGATCTCGAATCTGGTCTTCAGTCCGGCGAGGTTCTCTCGTTCCAGAGGGTACAACACGAGGTGACAATTGACCTAGGCGGGGCGATCATGGCAAGCGCAGACTCGTCCACATCTAGGGTTAACGGGCGGAAGACCAAGGAGCAGGAGGAAGGGAAGGCAAAGGCGAAGGGAGATTTGGGGTCGGAAGGGTCGATGGATGGAGCTAGGGTGTCGCAGGAGGATTCGTTGAACGACAAACTCAAGTATATGAACCTTAGGGAGGAGGAGGAGGAAGATGTGGTTCTGGAGGAAGATCTGGAAGAACTAGAGAAGGACGCTGAATTCATGGCTTTGGCTAGGGTTCATACCAACAAAAAGTTTAGCCATGGTGCCTTTTATGGCAATATGAGATCGGCGTGGAACCTGGCGCAAGAAGTGGAGTTTAGGGCAATTGAGGACAATTTGTTTTCGGTGCAGATGAGTTGTTTGGGTGACTGGGAGAGGGTGATGAACGAAGGACCGTGGATATTCAGGAACTGCCCGGTGCTGCTGGCTCCTTATGATGGATGGTCGGAGGTGAATGAGATTGAACTAAATACCTACCAGGTTTGGATGAGGGTGATGGGGCTAAACGAGAAAATGAGATCTGCTAGGATTGCCAGGCAATTAGCGAAAAAGCAGGGGAAGTGGAGCGAGTGGAGCGAGTGGATGAGCGATCAGTCATGGGCCAAGGTGGAGGAATTAGAGTGAGATTCACTTTGGACGTGCGGAAGCCCCTGACGAGATGCGCGAGCCTTACGCTAAGGCAGAAGAAGGTGTACTTTGATTTTGAGTATGAAAAGATGTTGGTATTTTGGGGAATTTGTGGCTTGGTTAGTCATGTAGCCAAGGAGCATGGTAATGGAGTTCATGAGGAAAGTGCTATAATATACCCTATTTCGTTAATTTCTCCGGAGTTTAGAAGAGATGATCAATGGGCGCACACGGGGCAGGAAGAGAGAGGGACAAAGGCCACTCGTGGAGGGGGAGGAGGACGAGGAGGTGGCGTTTGGAGGAATCAGGCTGCAAAAGAAAGGATTGATGATGATCTGCGTAGTACAGCTAGTAGCCCGGTTAAACATCCGAGCTCTACTCCATCAGAGGGCTCCTTTAAAAGACGTTTGGAGTTTGAGGAGAAGTATCAGGGGGTAGGAACGCAGCTGGTGTTGATTGATGGAAAAGGGGGGATCGGCTAGAATCGAATGAAGCTAGCGGAGAAGGTAGAGAGGAGGGGGGATGACACCAACTCGCAGGGAAGTAAGAGGCATAAGGTGGACGAGACAGTGACTATGGACTGGTGATACACATATTCATAATATTGAAGCTAAAAGATGCAGAGTTGATAATGATAGTGCAACTTATTTGGGGCGCTGCCGTTTAGGTCATATTGGTGTAAAGCGCATGAAGAAACTCCATTCTGATGGACTTTTGCAATCACTTGATTATGAATCACTTGGTACTTGCGAACAATGCCTCATAGGCAAGATGACTAAAAGGCCGTTCTCCGGAACAGTGGAGCGAGCAACAGATTTGTTGGAAATCATACATACTGATGTATGTGGTCCGATGAATGTTGAGGCTCGCGGCGGGTATCGTTATTTTCTCACCTTCATAGATGATTTGAGCAGATATGGGTATATCTACTTGATGAAACATAAGTCTGAAACATTTGAAAAGTTCAAAGAATTTCAGAGTGAAGTGGAAAATCATCGTAACAAGAAAATAAAGTTTCTACGATCTGATCATGGAGGAGAATATTTGAGTTACGAGTTTGGTCTTCATTTGAAACAATGCGGAATAGTTTCGCAACTCACGCCACCCGGAACACCAGAGCGTAATGGTGTGTTCGAACGTCGTAATCGTACTTTACTAGATATGGTGCGATCTATGATGTCTCTTACAGATTTACCGCTATCGTTTTGGGGTTATGCTTTAGAGACGGCTGCATTCACGTTAAATAGGGCACCATCTAAATCCGTTGAGACGACGCCTTATGAACTGTGGTTTGGCAAGAAACCAAAGTTGTCGTTTCTGAAAGTTTGGGGCTGTGATGCTTATGTGAAAAAGCTTCAACCTAATAAGCTCGAACCCAAATCGGAGAAATGTGTCTTCATAGGATACCCAAAGGAGACTGTTGGGTACACCTTCTATCACAGAACCGAAGGCAAGACATTTGTTGCTAAGAATGGATCCTTTCTAGAGAAGGAGTTTCTCTCGAAAGAAGTGAGTGGGAGGAAAGTAGAACTTGATGAGGTAACTATGCCTGATCCCTTATTGGAAAGTAGTTCACCACAGAAATCTGTTCCTGTGACTCCTACACCAATTAGTGAGGAAGCTAATGATGATGATCATGTAACTTCAGATCAAGTTACTACCGAACCGCGTAGGCAACCAAAGTAAGATCCACACCAGAGTGGTATGGTAATCCTGTTCTGAAGGTCATGTTACTTGACCATGACGAACCTACGAACTATGAGGAAGCGATGATGAGCCCTGATTCCGCAAAATGGCTTGAGGCCATGAAATCTGAGATGGGATCCATGTATGAGAAAAAAAGTGTGGACTTTGGTTTACTTTCCCGATGATCGGCAAGCCATCGAGAATAAATGGATCTTCAAGAAGAAGACAGACGGTGACGGTAATATTACTGTCTACAAAGCTCGACTTGTTGCGAAAGGTTTTTGACAAGTTCAAGGAGTTGACTACGACGAGACTTTCTCACCCGTAGCGATGCTTAAGTCCGTCCGAATCATGTTAGCAATTGCCGCATTTTATGATTATGAAATTTGGCAAATGGATGTAAAGACTGCATTCCTGAATGGATTTCTGGAAGAAGAGTTGTATATGATGCAACCTGACGGTTTTGTCGATCCAAAGGATGCTAACAAAGTGTGCAAGCTCCAGCGATCCATCTATGGACTGGTGCAAGCATCTCTTAGTTGGAATAAACGTTTTGATAGTGTGATCAAAGCATATGGTTTTATACAGACTTTTGGAGAAGCCTGTATTTACAAGAAAGTGAGTGGGAGCTCCGTAGCATTTCTAATATTATATGTGGATGACATATTGTTGATTGGAAATGATATAGAATTTCTGGATAGCATAAAAGGATACTTGAATAAGAGTTTTTCAATGAAGACTTCGGTGAAGCTGCTTATATATTGGGCATCAAGATCTATAGAGATAGATCAAGGTGCATGATTGGACTTTCACAAAGCACATACCTTGATAAAGTTTTGAAGAATTTCAAAATGGGTCAAGCAAAGAAAGGGTTCTTGCCTGTGTTACAAGGTGTGAAGTTGAGTCAGACTCAATGCCCGACCAATTCAGAAGATAGAGAGAAAATGAAAGATGTTCCCTATGCTTCAGCCATAGGCTCTATCATGTATGCAATGATGTGTACCAGACCTGATGTGTGCCTTGCTATTAGTTTAGCAGGCAGGTACCAATGTAATCCAGGAGTGGATCACTGGACAGCGGTCAAGAACATCCTAAAATACCTGAAAAGGACTAAGGATATGTTTCTCGTTTATGAAGGTGACAAAGAGCTCGTCGTAAATGGTTACGTCGATGCAAGCTTTGACACTGATCCGGATGACTCTAAGTCACAAACCGGATACGTGTTTATATTGAACGGTGGAGCTGTCAGTTGGTGCAGTTCTAAGCAAAGCGTCGTGTCGGGATCTACATGTGAAGCGGTGTACATAGCTGCTTCGGAAGCAGAAATGAAGGAGTCTGGAGGAAGGAGTTCATATCCGATCTAGGTGTCATACCTAGTGCATCGGGTCCAATGAAAATCTTTTATGACAATACTGGTGCAATTGCTTTGGCAAAGGAATCCGGATTTCACAAGAGAACCAAGCACATCAAGAGACGCTTCAATTCCATCCGCGACCAAGTGAAGGAGGGAGACATAGAGATTTGCAAGATACATACGGATCTGAATGTTGCAGACCCGTGGACTAAGCCTCTCTCACATGCAAAACATGATCAGCACCAAGACTCCATGGGTGTTAGAATCATTACTGTGTAATCTAGATTATTGACTCTAGTGCAAGTGGGAGACTGGAGGAAATATGCCCTAGAGGCAATAATAAAGTTTTTATTTATATTTCCTTATATCATGATAAATGTTTATTATTCATGCTAGAATTGTATTAACCGGAAACTTAGTACATGTGTGAATACATAGACAAACTAAGTGTCACTAGTATGCCTCTACTTGACTAGCTCGTTGAATCAAAGATGGTTAAGTTTCCTACCCATAGACATGAGTTGTCATTTGATTAACGGGATCACATCATTAGAGAATGATGTGATTGACTTGACCCATTCCGTTAGCTTAGCATTCGATCGTTTAGTATATTGCTATTGCTTTCTTCATGATTTATACATGTTCCTATGACTGTGAGATTATGAAACTCCCGAATACTGGAGGAACACTTTGTGTGCTACCAAACGTCACAACGTAACTGGGTGATTATAAAGGTGCTCTACAGGTGTCTCCGATGGTACTTGTTGAGTTGGCATAGATCAAGATTAGGATTTGTCACTCCGATTGTCGGAGAGGTATCTCTGGGCCCTCTCGGTAATGCACATCACTATAAGCCTTGCAAGCAATGCAACTAATGAGTTAGTTGCAGGATGATGTATTACGGAACGAGTAAAGAGACTTGCCGGTAACGAGATTGAACTAGGTATTGAGATACCGACGATCGAATCTCGGGCAAGTAACATACCGATGACAAAGGGAACAACGTATGTTGTTATGCGGTTTGACCGATAAAGATCTTCATAGAATATGTAGGAACCAATATGAGCATCCAGGTTCCGCTATTGGTTATTGACCGGAAACGAGTATCGGTCATGTCTACATAGTTCTCGAACCCGTAGGGTCCGCACGCTTAACGTTCGGTGACGATCGGTAATATGAGTTTATGTGTTTTGATGAACCGAAGGTAGTTTGGAGTCCCGGATATGATCACGGACATGACGATGAGTCTCGAAATGGTCAAGACATAAAGATCGATATATTGGATGACTATGTTTGGACTTCGGAAGGGTTCCGGGCAAGTTCGGACAAATATCGGAGTACCGGGGGGTTACCAGAACCCCCCCGGAGTGTAATGGGCCTATTGGGCCTTAGTGGAGAAGAGGAGGGGCGGCCAGGGTAGGCCGCGCGCCCCCTCCCCCTCTAGTCCGAATTGGACAAGGAGGGGGGCACCCCATAGACACACATGTTTATCAGTTGATCTTTTAACCGTGTGCGGTGCCCCCCTCCACCATAATCCACCTCGGTTATATTGTAGCGGTGCTTAGGCGAAGCCCTGCATCGGTAGCATCATCATCACCGTCATCACGCTGTCGTGCTGATGGAACTCTCCCTTGAAGCTCTGCTGGATCGGAGTTCGTGGGACGTCACCGAGCTGAACGTGTGCTGAATTCGGAGGTGCCGTGCGTTCGGTACTTGGATCGGTCAGATCGTGAATACGTACAACTACATCAACCGCGTTCTCATAACGCTTCCACTTACGGTCTACGAGGGTACGTGGACGACACTCTCCCCTCCCATTACTATGCATCACCATGATCTTGCGTGTGCGTAGGAATTTTTTTGAAATTACTACGTTCCCCAACAACAAGATCATGTCCAAGATGTTAGCTAATTGGTTGAAAGGAATCTTACCGGAGATTATTAGCCCGAGACAAAGTGCTTTTGTCCCCGGAAGATTGATGACGGACAATATACTTATTGCGTAATGCATGAACACCATTAAGAGGAAACAAGGAAAGTCGGGCCTATGTGCGATGAAATTAGACATGCATAAGGCATATGACCGTGTGGAATGGTGTTTCCTGAAGAGAATGATGGAGAGGCTGGGTTTTGATAACAAGTGGGTTTCGTTGATCACGGCTTGTGTGCCATCAGTTTCATACAACGTATGTTTCAATGGGACAAACACGGAGGTGTTCAACCCATCGAGAGGACTAAGGCAGGGAGATCCTCTATCTCCTTATTTGTTTCTGTTGTGTGCTGAGGCCTTGTCAAGTTTGCTGCAAAGAGAGGATAACAATGGTAACCTAGCAGGGGTGCAAGTCTGTAGAGATGCACCACAAATCTCGCACTTACTCTTTGCGGATGATTCCCTAATCTTAATGAGAGCAGATGGCGCTAATGCTGCATGTCTAAGGGAGATTTTGGATGCCTACTGTGAGAGCTCTGGGCAGCTGGTCAGTGATGCTAAGTCCAGTGTGTTTTTTTGCCTGAACCTGGCAGTGGAAGAGAAAGTGGTAATATGTCAAAACCTGCGTATATTCAAGGAAGCGATGAACGATAGGTACTTGGGACTACCAGCGATGGTGGGGGCGGATAGGAGTGAAGCCTTGGAATATCTCATTGATCGGATCAATCAGTTGTTGAGCGGATGGAAGGAGAAGCTACTGTTTACAGGAGGGAAAGATATCCTCATTAAGGCTGTCGCCCAAGCCATGCCGTATTCATGATGTCGGTGTTTAATATCCCAAAAAAAGTTTGCAAAGGGATGACAGATGCCATAACAAGATACTGGTGGGGCGACGATGAAAACCACAAGAGGATTCACTGGGTAGGTTGGTGGAAACTTTGCATTCCGAAGAGCAAAGGGGGGATGGGATTTAGGGATCTGCATAGTTTTAATCTTGCCCTGCTGGCCAAGCAGGTATGGAGACTGTTGGAAAACCCGGACTCGCTGTGTGCACAAGTCTTAAGATCGAAATACTACCCGGACGGTAAACTATTGGAGGCGAAGATGAAGAGTGGATGTTCTTTCACGTGGCAGAGTATATGCACGGGGATGAACACGTTCAAAAGGGGGGCCATTTGGAGGATTAGAGATGGCTCTCAAGTTAACATTTGGTCGGACCCGTGGATTGCCGAGAGTGTAGATGGACGCATAGTTACCCCGAGAGGAGCAAACCTGTTGTCAAAGGTTTCGGACCTGATTGATCCGGCGACAGGAATGTGGGATCAAGAGCTTATTATGGACACGTTTTGGGAGGTCAATGCAGATAGAATTCTAGCTATCCCGCTTGCGCCGCAAGGTACAAAGAATAACATGTTTACAGTCAGATCGGCGTATCATGCTGATTGGGATCACCAGTTCGAACGCTGGTTTGTGCGAACTGAAGGCCAACCGTCACAACAATACCCAGTATGGGCGAGACTGTGGGACTCCTCTCTGCCAGGTAAAATTAAGATACACACGTGGAAAGTGTTGCATGGGTTTATACCATGTTTCGGAGTCCTGGAAAATCGACACATTGCTATGCCCAGGAACTGTCCAATGTGTGTAGGCGGATGTGAGGATATCAAGCATGTGTTGTTTACTTGTCCAAGAGCGGCTGAGATATGGAGGTGCCTAAAGTTAGATGGCTTTGTGGAGGAAGCGAGTAATGTGGACAGAGTTGGCTCATCGGTTCTGGACTATATCTTATGTGCACCGACGAGAGGAAGCCTGCTTCCGGAAATGAGTGCGCAGACCTTAATCCTTGTGGGCATTTGGTATGTATGGTGGGAGAGAAGGCAACAAGTCCATGGAGAAGAAGTTCAAACGCCAGCTCGCTCGGCTTTGTCGATATCAGGCCTCGCTGCGAACTACACGAACGCAAGAAAAAGGAGATGGGGGTAAATAAGGAAGGATGGACCAAGCCGAGGGAGGGATACATCAAGCTTAATGTTGATGCAGCTTTTCATGCACAAACTCTGAATGGAGCAGTCGGGGCAGTGCTGAGGGATGACAAAGGGGAATTCTTAGCAGCCTCCAATGAAAAACTTGAGCATGTGGCGGACGCAGCATCAGCAGAGGCATATGCACTGAGACATGGGCTCCTTCTGGCACAACAGGTGGGAGTGAACAAGCTGGTGGTGGAGGCGGATTGCTTGGAAGTGATTAACACGATGAACTCGGGTGGATTCACGGCGACAGGAGCGGCTACAATTTATGCAGATTGCAATGTTTTAATAGTAGGTTATACTTCGGTGTCTTTCATCCATTGCCCTAGGGAGGCAAACTGTGTCTCTCATGAGCTAGCTAGGCTGGCGGTCTCAAATCCACCCTTGTTGAGGAACCACCGACATCTATTGTAAGGTGGCTGGTGGATGATGTAACGGTGATTTGATCTAATAAAGAGGCCAAAGTTTCAAAAAAAAAGGATTCCCACAGAAGCATTTAACATTCCTGAATTTTTTTGAAACATTTCTTAAAATAATATATGAACAATTTAGAAATAACGATTATATTTTTTAAAAACAAATAATTTACAAAATTCCAAAAACATTTATCAAAAAATGTGACACGGTATCATTTTGCCAAATACACGTTTTACATTTTCTTAATGACAATAAACATTTCATAAAACTATACATTTTTTTACATTGTTTAATTTAAAAAAATTGTTCAGGTTTAAAAATAATTGATGTCTCAAATAGTGTTCACTTTTTCAAAACAGATTGTGTTTTCAAAAAAATTGTTTGTTTTTTTTTTATAAAATTTCACTTTGTTTTGGTTTAATTTCTTGGGCCTCTCAATATAGGGACAACAAACAAGCAATGGTTGGCTAGTCGGAGTAATTCAGCAGCAGCAGGTCCCAAGTTCGAATCCTTGTTTTATTTTGTATTTTTACATTGTGTGTTTTATGCAAAACAAAAATCTCGCTTCATGACTATTCGGTTGGCCCAGACGCGACCGCACATTTTGGGTATTTTTACGTCGCAATTTATGAAAACAAAGCTCATTTTGTATCTGTTGGGCCGGCACAGTCGTAACCGTAGACAACAAACCTGGGATTCAACGTGCCACGTGGGAAACTATCTAGTGCACCGGAGCTTGTGGTGCTACCGGTGCACCGAGCTCACATTGTGTTTTTGAAATGTTCAAAAAATTCTGAAAAAAATTAGCATACTCACACAACATCAATATAGGTTGTCACAAAATTTCAAGTCAAAAATTCAAAACCTAGCTCGAAAAACAAAAATGACAAATTCAACATTGAATAGTACATAAGAAAACTTGGGCTTTAGATTTGGCCCGTTATCACACTGATGTTAAATTTGTCATTTTTATATCTCAAAAAATATTTCAATTTTTTATACAAACTTTTGTAACATCATACATTAATGTTGCGTTAACGTGCTAGATTTTTAAAAATATTCTATGGCATCCGGTGCACCGGTAGCACCACAAGTGCGGGTGCACTGGATACATTCCCCGTGCCACGTGGGTGATCCCTGTTTGGGAACACTCTAAAGGTTAAAAATAGACCGAAATCGAAGAGTTTGGTGTGCTGATTTTCGGGGTTACAAGTTCAGGGTTCGATTTAGCTTTCCCTGATAACATCAAGGTTTGTTTTGGACTTTTTTTCTTTTTCTGACCGTCCTTTCGGTGTGTCGCAACCGGTGGGCGGCTGCACGCAGGAATCGGGGTTGGCATTGGCGAATTTCAGCCGAACTGGCACTTGTACGGTGTGCTCCAAATAATATCAGGCGTCTAAAAAGTGCTCTCTTGTATGACGCTTTTTTTCTGAACAGAAGCTACGAATCAATCCGGTTCACATGGACACAACGATATGTTCCGATTCATTGGTGCACATAATAGTATATTTTTGAACTGTATACGTAGAATTGCGAGATGCTAGTCGGCACTGGTTTGTAATGCAAGAAATTGACTAAAATTTTGACGCTTAAATTAGGGAGCGGCAAGAGGTAAGTTGACTGGAAACAAAATTTGGGGCAGTTGAGTGACCACAAATTTGTTTCAGTCAATTTGCACCTAGCTGACAGGCTCAGGGGCGATTGCTACTTGGAGCCGGCCGTGGAACAAAAAAAAGTACGTATGTGGAAGTCGATCGCACCTAAAAAAAATCAAGGCGAGCTGGTTAGCCGGTGCCCACGCGCGAATCAATTCGCTTCCAGGAATTCGTACGCGCGGCGCCGACCAGTGCCAGTGCACGTAGCAGGTACCACAAACTATGTACATACAGTACTTACCTACACCAACACTACTAGCTTAACTTTTTTTTTTGCGGGGTAACACGACTACTAGCTTAGCTACTTTCTTTTTCTTTCTTTTTCATTCAGATAGGAGGACAGAGCCTTCAAACGCATGCATGCATGCATAAATCTCAGTACTGTACGTGACTACTTGTAAAAAAAAAACGAGTATCTTTTTTTGCAAAAAAGTATTATATGTGACTTCGAGTACACGTACGCATGTGCATTGCCTCCCCTAGTTCGGTGCTAGCTAAAGAAATGCATCTGAATCTAGTAACAACCCATGCATGTTAGATAACTGGAAATAAAATTTGAATCCACTGGCCCGAACTTATTACAGAAGAAAGGAAATGAAATAAAAACTAATATAAAATCAAAGTATTGAATTTTGTAAAAGAAATGATTAGTGGCTTTGGTATTACCCTCTGGGAAGAAAGAAATGAAATAAAAACTAAAAAAATAATAGTAATAAAGTTTTCTAAGAAAGGATTAATTAATGGCACTAGTATTACACTTTAAGAGTTAATAAAATAAAAAGATCTAAAACAAACAACGAAAAAATTTGCACACACCATACACAAAAATTACGCTTTATTAAAATATGCAAGAATAAGCATATGTAATATGTAATTTTAAAAATCCAGTAAGAAATGAATTAGTGGCGTTGGTATTAACCTTAAGGAAGAAATAAAATATAGTAAAAATAAAAATAATGAAGTTTTATGAGGAACAATGAATTAGTGACACTGGTATACCTTCAAGAAGAGAGAGAAAAAATAACAACAAAATTGGCCCACAATTTCCACCTAAATTTCGCTTTTTTGTAATATGCAACAATAAATGTACAATAGTGAAACTCTCACAAATAGAAGTATCTAAGTAGGTATAAATTAGTGGCAATGGTATTTCATTAAAGAAGAACTAAAATCAAATAAAAATAAAAATAAATGAAAAGTGAAGTTTCTTATGAAAGAATGAATTAGTGGCTATGGTTTTACCTTTAAAAAAACAAAATAAAAAAAACAAAATCAAAATTAAAATAATGAAGTTTTCTAAGAAAGAATGAATTCCGGCTTTGGTATTACCCTTTAAGAAGAAATAAAAATAAAACTAAGTCATAATAATGAATTTTTTAAAGAAAGAATGAACGAGTGGCATGGAATTGCCCTTTAAGAAGAAAGAAAATAAAAAAGATAATAAAACAAATAATGACAAACATACACATAATTTAAACAAAAATTGCGCATTTTTATAATGCAGGAATAAAAATATAATAGTGAATTTTTCACAAATGGAAGTTTCCTACGAAGGTATGAATTAGTGGCATTGGTATTACTATTAAAGAATAAAGAAAATTAAACCAAAATAGTGAGATTTTCGAAGTAAGAAGGGATTAGTGGCATTGGTATTACTCTTTAAGAAGAAAGAAAATAAAAAATTATAAGAAAACAAATTATGACAAAACGTACACATAATTTACAAAAAAATTGCGCATTTTCATAATAAGCAAGAATAAAATTATTATAGTGATTTTTTCACAAAAAGGAAGTTTCCTAAGAAGGTATGAATTAGTGGCATTGATACTACCATTAAAAATAAAGAAAATAGAAAAATAAAATAGTGAGATTTTCGAAGGAAGAAGGAATTAGTGGCATTGGTATTCTTTTTAAGAAGAAAGAAAATATAAAATGATAATGAGAAAACTTACACAAAAATTGCGCATTTTTATAAGGACTGTGCTATCTACCAAACGTTACGAATATAACAAACGATTTTTTCTACCTAGCTAATCACACATGCATGTATGCTAATCACACATTCCCGCCTCGCTAATCACACATGCATGCAGGCAAGTTCCCACCTCGCTAATCACACATGCACGCAGGCAAATCACAGGCGCAGTCGCTCATGGACATGCACAACCTTGACTCATGATTCATGCATGCATGTAACTACAAGATAAAAGATGATGTCAGCAAATGATTATTCATATTTTGAAAATTTAAAATATTTTGTAGCTGGAACCGTTGGTCCGATTGAGAAATCGCTTTCATATAAGAGATTCGTCGCTACGAGACATCCGAAACTAAATTCCATATTGATATGTTCCGACGATTTTTTTTCAGGTAAAAAGTTGTTGGGGAACCTAGCATGCAATTTTAATAAATTTCCTACAATCACACAAGATCTATTTAGAAGATGCATAGCAACGAGAGGGGAGGGGGTGTCCACGTACCCTCGTAGACCGAAAGCGTAGCATTAGTTTAACGCGGTTGATGTAGTCGAACGTCTTCTCGAGTCAACATGTCAGTACATCTAGTGCCCCTTAGTGATTTTGGTGTGTTGAAGACTTATAGGTTAAGGGACTAATGTGTTTGTGAGTGTACATAGGTCTATAAGTCTATGAGGAGTTTGATATTTACAAAGAAAGTCGACCCCTAAAAATGAATATCTTCGAGTGTAGACTTTGGATTTCTGAAGACTTTGAAAGTGAAGAAATTGGTGTGACCCTGAAGACTTGGTAGTCATTTGAGGAACATGAAGAGTGAAGACTTTTGTTTTCGTAGTTTCATTTTCTCTTTCTTGAGTCATAGGAAACACCGTGCTGTTAAAGGGGGTCGAGGAAATACTAAGGAAAAATTTCCATGTGTTGCTCAACTCAAAATCCCGCACCTACCAATCCCCTCGAGTGAAGCCATTGGAAATCTCATACAGTTCAGTCAAATTTTTTCGGTGACAGAGACGAAGTTCTTCTGGTCTCTGAGGAATTTGTTCTGACTGAGAAGTTAGAAATTCACCAGTGCGGATTGCCTACAAGTGAGGAACATGATAGCCCTAAGGAATTTGAGCCTCAAATATCCGACCATTGCTGTGCTACGTGCCAGCTGTCCCAAAATATCTACCCACCTAACGGTCATATCATTGAAGGGCATTTATGTCTTATCATGTCGGGCTGCTCCCTAGGCTATAAATAGCCGCCCCTTAAACCACTAGCTGGTTGGCTGCTCTGAGAGAAACTGACACTTGTCATTTGAGAGCATCCCATCCTCCGAGGACTTTGAGCGAAAATCATCAAGGGAGGAAAACCCAAACCCAAACACCTACAAACCCAAAGTGATTGAGCATCACTTAAGAGATTGATCCTGATCCGACGCTTGTTACCTTTGAAGACTATGCATCTTCTAGACGGTTAGGCGTCATGGTCTGGAACATCCAAGAGGAAATTGTTGATCGCCGAATGACCGAGTTTGTGAAGGTTTGGAAGTCACCTGAAGACTTACCACGAGTGATAGGGCGAGGTCTGTGTGACCTTAGCTCAAGAAGAATACGGTGAGGACTGTGTGTCCTCAGGTTTAAATACCTAGCCGCTCCAACCAGACGTACAACTGTCACAGCAGTTGGAACTGGTCTACCAAATCATTGTCTTCACCAAGCCTACTGTTTCTATTTCCTCAACTCTTTCATTTTCTCATTTACTGTGTTGTGTGCTTGTTCATATCTGTTTGAAGACTTTGAAAGAAGACTTTCTCAATTTCCTCAGTTCAACTCCTTCAGTCTGTTTGTCTTCATCCTGTTTTATCCTATGCTTACGCTCTGTTATGTTTGCATCTGAGTACTTATTCCGCTGCAAGTAGTTCTTCGCTTAGGAATTTCCTCACCCTGAAATTCCTCAATGAATAATTCATAAAAAATCTCCTATTCACCCCCCTCTAGTCGATGTAACGCACATTCAATTGGTATCAGAGAAAGGTACTCTCTTGTTCTTGTGATTTTGGTTTAACCGCCTGAAGGTTTAGTTATGTCGACCGCAGGTATGATCAAGGTCTCTGCTGGGTGTCCTACCTTCGATGGGACGGACTACTCCGACTGGAAGAATAAGATGCGAATGCATCTTGAGGCAATTGATAACGATCTCTGGTATGTTGTGGAAAATGGTGTTCCCTCAGTCACACCTTCTCTGAATGCTGCTGATGTAAAGAGATTCAAGCAACTCGATTCTCAAGCGAAGAACATCATATGTGGCCATCTGAGCAAAGGGCAGTATGGAAGAGTGAGTGGTTTGGAAACTGCTAAGCTTATCTGGAATAGGCTGTCCAAAGTCAATGAAGGAGTCTCAACACAGCGTCACTCTCGTGTTGACGTTCTTCGCAATCTCTTCAACCGCTTCAAAAGACTCGACAATGAAAATGTTCAACAAACCTTCGATCGCCTCACTGACATCTCAAATGAGCTTCAAGCACTTGGTGCCACTGACATCACCGACCATGAGGTGGTGAAGAAATTGCTGAGATCGTTTGATTCCTCATTTGATACTCTGGCACTGATGATACAAGAACGTGGAGATTACAAGTCACTTGATCCCGCCGATATCCTCGAGTGGCTAAACACTCATGAGTTCCAGCTTGCTGAAAAGAGAGATCTCTATGGTTCGAGCTATGGCAGACACGTGCCCTGAAGGCCAAGGCAGTCTCTGAATCTGAAGGTGAAGATTCTGGTAGTAGCCTTGGTGATCCTAAAGAACTGAGCCAGGAGCTAGCACTGCTCGTGAAGAAATTTCAGAAGTTCTCAAGACGTGGTCGCTTTGGAAAATCCTCAAGGAGTAATGATTCCTCATCTAGTGACTATAAGAAGAGACTATGCCACAAACGCAAGAAACCCGGTCACTACATTCAAGACTGTCCTCAGTGGGAAAAGGAATCAAAGAAGAAGAAATACAAGGATTACAGTTCTGACGACTCAAAGAAGAACAAGAAATCTTCAAAGTCTTCATCATCGAAATCCTCGAAGTCTTCATCTCACAAGAAGAGCAGCTCCAAGAAGGCTCGGGCATTCATTGGCAAGGAAATGGACTCTGAAGCCGAATCTGAGGAACATGAGGAAGAGGAGGCATCTGAGGAGTCAGAATCTGGTGTGGCGAGTCTAGCTCTCGCTACTGCGTTCGTCAGCAAGTCCATCTTCAACACTGAAGAAAATGGCTTCACCAACAAGGCTGATGAAGGCGATGATGACTACGCTCCCACCTATTGCTTCATGGCAAAAGGTGCCAAGGATGATCAACCCAAAGCCAATGAGTGGGTCCTCGATAGTGGATGTACAAATCACATGACTGGTGACAAGAATCTATTGATGGATGTTCCCTTATCTCCATCGCATCTGAAGCATATCATCTTCGCTGACAAAGGCAAAAGTCAGGTATTGGGTCTAGGTAAGGTTGCGATCTCAAAGGATAGACACATGGACAAAGTCATGCTTGTCGAGTCCTTAGGATACAACCTCATGTCAGTCTCAATGCTTTGTGATCTTGATATGGTTGTTATCTTTGGCAAGTATCGTTGTGTTGTGATCATGGAAGCTGACAATTCCAAAGTCTTCGAAGGCTTTAGGAGAGGAGATCTGTATATTGTTGATTTCTCTACAGGACCACAACAGCTATATGTCTACTTGCAAAAGCTTCAGAAGGCTGGCTATGGCATCAACGACTAGGTCATGCAGGCATGAGGAATATGCACACGCTCGTGAAGAAGAAGCATGTCATTGGCATTGAGAATGTCAAATTCCTCAAGGATCACTTGTGCGGAGCCTACGAAGCTGGAAAGATGACCAAGGCCAAATATCCAGCAAAGACTATCATGGCTACCACTCGACCATTTGAATTGCTTCACATGGATCTCTTTGGTCCTAATCACTATTCTGCAGTTACAAATGATGTATCTCTATATGGCTTTGTTATTGTTGATGATTAATCTTGTTACACATGGGTGCATATTGTCACTTACAAACATGAAGTGCAGGAAGTCTTCAAGCGATTTTCCTCGAGGGCTTCAACCAACTTTGGTGTGAAGATCAAGCACATCAGAAGTGACAATGGAACTGAGTTCAAGAATTCTTGTCTTGATGACTATCTTGATGAACTTGGTATTACTCATGAGTTATCTGCTCCTTATACTCCTCAGCAGAATGGCGTCGTGGAGCGCAAGAACAGGACTCTTGTTGAGATGGCTCGCACTATGCTTGATGAATACAAGACGCCTCGTCATTTCTGGATTGAGGCAATTGATACTGCGTGCCACATCATCAACAGGGTATATCTTCACTAATTCTTCAAGAAGACTGCATATGAACTCCTCACAGACAAGAAACCCAATTTGAGTTATTTCAAAGTCTTCGGTGCTAAATGTTGGATTAGAGATCCTCATCATAGTTCTAAATTTGCACCGAAAGCACACGAAGGTTTTATGCTTGGTTACGGAAAGGACTCGCGCACCTACAGAGTCTTCAACAACGTTCACCACAAGGTCGTTGAAACTGTAGATGTGCGGTTCGATGAAACTAATGGCTCGCAAAGAGAGCACCTACCTTTTGTGTTAGATGAACAGTCACCTGAGGAAACTATCAAGTTCAAGGCTACTGAGGATGTCATTTCTACCGAAGAATCTATTGAAGAAATCATTCCAGAACGTGAAAAACGTCATGCTGATGCACCTCAAGAAAATGGTGCTGAAGAAAATGCTGATCGAATTCCTCGACGACAACCCGCTCATCCGCGCGTTGCAAATGAAGTGGAGATTGAGAAAATCATTAGCGACATCAACATTCCAGGTCCTCTCACACGCTCAAGAGCTTCACATTTATCTAACTTTTGTGGGCACTTTGCTTTTGTCTCTATCTCAGAGCCCACTAAGGTAGATGAAGCATTTCTGGAGCCTGAATAGATTCAAGCGATGCAAGAGGAATTACATCAATTCGAGCTCAACAACGTCTGGGAACTGGTCAATCGTCCAGATCCTCGCAAGCACAATATCATTGGAACAAAGTTGATCTACCGCAACAAGCAAGATGAAAATGGCCTTGTGGTGAGGAATAAGGCACGACTTGTAGCTCAAGGCTACACACAGGTTGAAGGAATTGATTTCGATGAAACTTTTGCACCTGTTGCTAGACTTGAGGCTATTCGCATATTACTTGCTTATGCTAACCATCATGATATCACTTTATATCAAATGGATGTGAAAAGTGCATTCCTCAATGGTAAGCTTGAGGAAGAAGTATATGTTGCTCAACCCCCAGGTTTTGAAGATCCAAAGCATCCCGACAAAGTCTTCAGACTCAATAAGGCCCTCTATGGCCTCAAGCAGGCCCTCCGGGCGTGGTATGATACTTTGAAGGAATTCCCCATGAAGAAAGGCTTCAAACCCGGTTCACTTGACCCTACTCTCTTCACTAAATCTTATGATGGTGAATTGTTTGTGTGCCAAATATATGTTGATGATATCATATTTGGTTGTACTGACCAACGTTACAGTGATGAATTTGCCTATATGATGAGTGAAGAATATCAAATGTCTATGATGGGAGAATTGAAATTCTTCTTAGGTCTTCAAATTCGTCAACAACGCAGTGGCATATTCATATCTCAGGAGAAATACCTCAAGGATGTACTCAGTAAATTCGGCATGCAAGATTGCAATGGCGTCAAAATCCCTATGCCCACAAATGGCCATCTATGCACGGATGAAAATGGTATTGACTTCGATCAAAAGGTATACCGCTCCATGATTGGTTCTTTATTGTATTTATGTGCATCTAGGCCAGATATTATGCTTAGTGTTTGCATGTGTGCCCGATTTCAAGCTACACCGAAGGAATCACACCATAAGGCTGTGAAGCATATTCTTCGATATCTAGCTCACACACCAACACTTGGATTATGGTACCCCAAGGGCTCAGCTTTTGATCTCATTGGATATTCAGACTTTGACTATGTTGGTGATCGTTTGGACCGCAAGTCAACCTTAGGCACATGCCATTTCCTTGGACGATCTTTGGTCTGTTGGTCCTCGAAGAAACAGAACTGCGTATCACTGTCTACTGCTGAAGCTGAGTATATTGCTGCTGGTTCTTATTGTGTTCAATTGCTGTGGATGAAGCAAACTCTCAAGGACTACGGCACCAACATGAAGAATGTGCCTCTCTACTGTGACAATGAGAGTGCAATCAAGATTGCTCATAACCCAGTTCAGCACTCGAAGACAAAGCACATTCAGATTCCTCATCATTTTCTTCATGATCATGTGTGGAAGGGCGACATCTCTATTGAGCATGTAAGGACTGAAGAACAGCTAGCCGATATCTTCACAAAGCCCTTGGATGAGAAGAGATTTAGCAAGTTGAGGTGTGAGCTAAATATCCTAGAATCTTCGAATGTTCTTTGAAAAGGGCACTCATCCTAACACTTATGCAAAATTGATGACTTAGATGTGCAACACATGAAGAAACTTTTGTCTTCAATCAATGAAGACTAACACTCTAAGTGTGAAGAAATTAATGAAGAATTTGATTCTCAGAACCCTACGACAATTGTACGCGGTGTCTGAAATCATCATTCTTACACGGTGGGTCTATGCCACCACCAAAAGTTGAAAATCTTCAATTTGAGTTTTTTGAAATTCCTCAGTTGTTCATATTCTTCAACTTTGCAATATCTTCATCGTTTCTGTTGTTGTTCGCAATTGGATATATATATATATATATATATATATATATATATATATATATATATATATATATGAGTTTATGTCCTCTACATCATTCACTTATTGCTATTTTTTCAAGTTGCCTTTTCTGCTAAGTGAATGTGATCGGACCCTTCCCCCTCTATGCTAAACTCAACCCAGTCTATTCACAAATTCTTCATGTGCGTTCTATTTGAAACTCGTTCAAAATCTTCACGGTGTCCTTGTCAGCTGAAGAAATTGCGAACGAAACTTTAAAACTTATCTTATCTAAATTTTCGAACTTTGCCGCTCAAACCGTTCCACATTCCACGATAATACTTATCTATTCACCCACGATCTCACACGATCGCCACCTCTCAGTACGTGGGTGACACATGTCACACGAATGAGAAGGGTCAGGGGCACGTTCGTCCAATTTCCTCGGGCGAGCAGTTTTTTTACATCGGCTATAAATACCCCTCCCCTTCCTCACTTCGTTTTTACTCCGCTCGACCTCACTCCCACGCTCGAGCTCTCAAACCCTAGCGCCGCCGCTACTTCCATCGTCGCCGGTGAGGAAGAGCTTCACTGCCTCGACCTCGTCGCCGTCGTACTCGCGCCGGCCGCGGATTTCTTCACTCCGCCGCCGCCGTAGCTGTCTTCCTCTGCCAAGTTAGGGCGTGGAAGATCTGAACCGACGAGCTTGAAATCTACACTTCCCAGTTCGTCGTGTTCTTCGTCAAGGGTAATTAAAAGTTACTTTTACTGCCCTTGTTGATTCTGATATTTTCCACAAAATCATCAAAAGGTGTTTATTCTTCAAATCTTCACACACTAAACACCTCACATATCATCTGTTCTTGATCTGTTTCCCTAAGCATCATTTTTCTTCAAGATTCCTCAATTGTGTGAATTTCTAATCTATACAACTCTGGAACCTAAGACAAAAAGCGTTTAGTGAAATTCCTCAAGACTCATCTGGTCAAATTCCTCAAACCTGTTCTTTTTGCAAAAACTTCTGAGAACGCATATGACCTCTCCAAATTCCTCGCAACTATACTCTGTTCACAGGTACACATGTCCGCTGCTGAATCACTAGGTTCTCATCAACTTAACTCATTTTCAGCGTTCCTCGAAGAAAAGTTGCACACCTCTTCAGAAAATTTGGTTGTTCATATTCCTCAGCTAAAGAAAATGGTTGACGGCAAGAAGCCACAGAAGGGTGGAAAGAAACCTGATGTCAACACTGCATTTGAAATCCCTGATGATATCTATGCAGGGTACTGCACACCCCCTGAGGAAACAAAGAATGAGCGCAAAGTGCGCATTCAGAGAATAGAGAGGAGATGGGAAGGAGAATGGAGGGAATATCGTTATGTAACACCCAAGTGCATGAAGAAACTTGATGTACACCCTCCATGCCCAAGACCTCCTTTGGCACCTGGCCAAGTTGCTGATCCCTCTAGCATCAGAAGAGGTGACGAATTTCCCAAGGAATGGGCCAAGTGTCAAGCCAAGCTAGCCAAAATGGCTAAGGATGCAGTCAGGAAATTCAATGAAGACTCTGCTGCAGCCACTGTTGAGGCCTCTGCAAGCAAGCCAAAGAAGGCCATGGCAAAGAAGCCCGCTCACAAGCCCTGTGCTTCACCATCTATGCCCTCATGGCCAAGCTCCTCAGAAATGCCCTCTCGGCCAATTTCTTCAAAGCCCTCACGGCCAATTCCTCAAGCTGCACCAGCCCCTCCAAAGTCCTCAGCTCCTCCGCCCAAATCCTCGCACCTGTGCATCACGCCTCGTGCCAAAGATCAACAGGCATCTCTATTGCCTCAGGAGCCTCTGCTAGTTCTTCAGCTCCACCAAATTCCTCAACAGGCCCCACACTGCTAAAGACAAAGGCCACTGCTGGACGAGGCTCTCGACCAAGTCCTCACAAGAAGCAGGTCGCCTTTCAAGTGTCGTCTGATGAAGACGAAGCTGATGATGACGAACTTGCTAAAATCATCATGGACAGGCAGCTCAGGGCCACTAGAGCCAAAGGCACAAATGTGCCTCTGCTTTTGGATCCAAAGTTGATCCTTGATTTCATCAACTTGTGGCACAAGGACCCAAACACGCCCATGCTTGACTTCAAATTGACTCCTGGCCAAAGTCACATGTTGACCGCCTTCATAGGCGAAGAAAGTGGAAATTTGAAAAGGCCAGGTAGTTGAAGAAAGCGCAGTATAGGAAGGAGCGCTTCCTGAAGAAGAACGTTGTCTCTATGACAACAGAAGAACTTGTCACTATTCATTCTGAGATCAAGAAACTCAGTGATGAATTTGACGCATACCGCGCTGATTGGCTGGGAGCCAAGGTCCGTTTTGTGAAATTAGCTGAAGGATTCACTACAAATGTTGTAGCCCCAACGCAACAAGAAATTCCTCAGGCTAAGGCATCTGCTCAGCCTACTGAAGAACATGCTAGTACCGCTGATGAAACTCAGAGTACCAGGGCTGATGACTGCATTCCAGCCGCTGAAGAAAATGCCAGGGAAACCACTAGTGTTGCGCCTGAAGAAACTGTCAGGACAGCTGAAACTTCACCGACTGTGCTTGAAGAAACTGCAAATGCCAGGGAAACTGCATCAGTTGTTCCTGAAGTTGTCGAACCAATTTCCTCTGCTCCTCCGGCACCTACCTCAAGTCCAATTCTTCCTTCTGCATCAGATGTGAAGAAGACCAAGGCTGCAGAGCGTGCAGCTGTGCGAAAAAGGAAAGCATCAACTTCATCAGATTCTTCAGCTCCGAAGAAGATGAAGCCATTGACTAGCTCTTTTGAGAATCCAATTGATGCTATTCCTGTCTCATCCATGCCATCAAAGGACCTTGTACCTTTTGATGAAGAATATGTGATCCCAAATGGATCAGATGAAGAGATTCCTTTTGCTACTTCGTCAGAGCAGTTGGATGAAGAAATTGAAGCGGATGGAATCCCTTCAATACCAATCGTCTCATCACCCATGCCTCAGTTCACTGCTGAAGAGGCTGGCGTCCAAGAAAAGAGTGATGAAGAAGAGGATGTGGACATTGGAAGCACTACTCCATTAATGAACGATGACTTTTGGGAAAGTCAGCACCCCAATTCTCCTCTGTTCACACCTCTGCAACAAATTCCTCAGTCCCCAGTGACTACAGTTCAAATGGGATCTGAAGAACCACACCCCACACCATCTGTCCATGAAGAAATTCCAGCCACTAGTGCTGATGAAACTGTAAATGAAGAATTGAAGACCCAGGCTGCCACTAAAGAAGAACCTAAAATTCCTCAGCATGTGGATCCTGAGATTGCGATTCCTCAGGTGGTGATGCAATTGACTGATACTCCTCAGCCCAAGCCAAAGGATCCCTTCTCAAAGAAGCAAAAATTCAAGGCTGATGACTTCTTCGGCGAGCATGTGTTGTTCACCGACTATAATCCATATGACTCTGCTCGTCTTAGAAGGAAGCGTTTTTGGACTGCCAGCCAGGCCAATTTCTATTCTTCACTGCTTTTCAACAAAGACAAAGTCTTCGACCATGAGCATATTCCTCATGTGGACATGGAATCACTGTCTTGTTTCACCCCAGTCCTTAGTGTGCTTCATGATGCAGGACTACTCAACTTTTGCTCTGACATTGTTGATTGGAATGAAGAGCTTATTCTTCAGTTCTATGCAACGCTGCACGTCACCGGAGATGCTGACGATATCAACTCTTGGGTATTGGACTGGATGACCGAAAACACTCACTACAAAGCACCGGCCTCTGAATTACTTCATGCCCTGCCAATCAGTCCTCCCCTGAACCTGAACTCACTGCTCATTACATGCAAGTTCTGATGAAGCCGCTGAAGCCCGGTCAAGACCCAAGGACCAAATTCCTCGTGAAGGAATTGCTGTACGTGCCAAGAACAGTCTATCGCATTCTGACAAAGACTTTGGGTCCTATCAAAGGCCACGACTCGACTGATGAGGAAGTCATTGGCATCATGAAGAATCTGCTATTCAATATCATGCATGGCATTCCTGACAACTATCATGATTTCTTCATGAGAACTCTGGCAAATGCTGCCCTCTCTCCATTTGAGTTGAAGCCTTATGCTCCTTGGATTATGAGATTCCTCATAACAAAGTCTTCACTCAACTACAAGGCCGATTTTCAGAATCACCTCAGCTACTTGCCCCCAATTGAAGTCCTCGAACAGACATTTTCCTCAGCTGACGAAAAGGGCAAGGCCGCTGCCATTATAGATGAAGGCATTCGTCCATTGGATGGTCAGTTCCGCAAAGCTGCATCTTACTCCACAAATGATGACTCTGCCACTCATGACTCTGCCGCACATGCTTCAAAGACAAATCCTCAAGCCACAGCTCCAAAAGTGATGACTGACCATGAGCTTCTCCTCAGTCTTCACCAGAAGGTGGATTGAAACCACAAATGGGTTAAACGTCAGTTTGGTTCTATTCTTCACAACATGACTGCTACACACAATGCAGTGAAGAAAAACCATTACTACCTCCATGAAGTCTTCGGTCGCACTTGGGCTGTTCTGTCACATCTGTACGGTGAAGAAGATCTGAAGCAAATGGGTCTCAAGGAGGACTTTGACTGGTCTCAACCACCAGCGAATAAATTCAAGAAGGTCAAAGTTCCCTCCTTGGTGGCCAGCTCATATTCTTCATCACGCGACACGGACAAGCATGAAGAATTGGACGACACTGCGGCAGGCCCTACAACAACAAACGACCCCAACAACACTGGCGCTCCTCCATCAACATGATATTCTTCAGGGGCGTTAGTCCTCATTTTCGATCATTTTGGTCATTCGATGATAGAGGGGGAGAAATTTGAGTTATTCTTCAAGCGGGTCTACATATATGGGTGTTTTTTGCTAAGTTACAACTCTCGTTCTTTTGAAGACTTTGCTGGATCGAGTTGTAAACTTAAACTCTATGGTGATCTGATAGTTTTGTTGTGTTCTTCTACATGCTTATTCCTCGTTGAGTTAATGCATTCATGCTTAATTACATCAGTAACCATATTTCATCATGCATTTCAAATTCTTCATATTATATGTCAAATGCGTGTATGAATTACAAGATATAGGGGGAGATCTCCATGATTCTACTCTTCAAGTGTGCATTGCTTCAAAAGCAAATTCCTCACTATGCACATCTTCAGGGGGAGTTCTTCTATATCTTGCAATCAAATTCCTCAATTTCAGTATTTACACTTCATATGATTATCCCCGTTGAAAACTTAACCTATATTGCCATCAATCACCAAAAAGGGGGAGATTGTAAGTGCATCTAGTGCCCCTTAGTGATTTTGGTGAATTGAAGACTTATAGGTTAAGGGACTAATGTGTTTGTGAGTGGACACAGGTCTATAAGTCTATGAGGAGTTTGATATTTACAGAGAAAGTCGACCCCTAAAAATGAATATCTTCGACTGAAGACTTTGGATTTCTGAAGACTATCTGAAGACTTTGAAAGTGAAGAATTGGTGTGACCCTGAAGACTTAGTATTCATTCGAGGAACATGAAGCGTGAAGACTTTTGTTTTCGTAGTTTCGTTTTCTCTTTCTTGAGTCATAGGAAACACCGTACTTTTAAAGGGGGCGAGGAAATACTAAGGAAAAATTTCCATCTGATGCTCAACTCAAAATCCTACACCTACCAATCCCTTCGAGTGAAGCCATTGGAGATCTCATACAGTTCATGTTCGGGATCGTTGCAGAAATTAAAAAATTTCTACGCATCACCAAGATCAATCTATGGAGCTTACTAGCAACGAGAGGGGAGTGCATCTTCATACCTTTGAAGATCGCGATGCGGAAGCGTTGCAAGAACGCGGTCGATGGAGTCGTACACGAAGCGACTCAGATCGTGGTCGAATCCGATCGAAGCACCGAACAATGGTGCCTCCGCGTTCAACACACGTGCAGCCCGGTGACGTCTCCCGTGCCTTGATCCAGCAAGGAGAGAGGGAGAGGTTGGGGAAGACACCGTCCAGCAGCAGCACGACGGCGTGGTGGTGGTGGAGGAGCGTGGCACTCCAGCAGGGCTTCTCCAAGCACTGCGAGAGACGAGGAGGGAGAGGGGTACGGCTGCGCCAAGAGAGTGGGAGACTCGTGTCTCTGGCAGCCCCAAAACACCCACTATATATAGGGGAAGGGGAGGGGGCCGGCCCCCTAGATCCATCTAGAGGGGGGGCGGCTCCCGGGGCGGCGGCCCCTCGGGGGGGCAGCGGCCCCCTTAGGGTTTCCAACTAGGGGGGGCCCGCCCCCGGGGGGGGGGGCAGCAGCCCCCTAGGGTTTCCAACCCTAGGCGCCTTGGGCCCTCGGGGGGCGCACCAGCCCACTAAAGGGCTGGTTCCCACCCAACTACAACCCATTAGGTCCTTCGAGGCAGGTGGACCCTCCCGGTGGACCCCCGGAACCCCTTCGGTGGTCCCGGTACAATATCGATAAACCCCGAAACCTTTCCGGTGACTGAAACTGGACTTCCCATATATAAATCTTCACCTCTGGACCATTCCGGAACTCCTCGTGATGTCCAGGATCTCATCCGGGACTCCGAACAACATTCGGTAACCACGTACATCTATTCCCTATAACCCTAGCGTCATCGAACCTTAAGTGTGTAGACCCTACGGGTTCGGCAACTATGCAGACATGACCGAGACATCTCTCCGGCCAATAACCAATAGCGGGATCTGGATACCCATGTTGGCTCCCATATGTTCCACGATGATCTCATCGGATGAACCACGATGTCAAGGATTCAATCAATCCCGTATACGATTCCCTTTGTTTACCGATATAGCACTTGCCCGAGATTCGATCGTCGGTATACCGATACCTTGTTCAATCTCGTTATGGCAAGTCTCTTTACTCGTTCCGTAACACATCATCCCGCGACCAACCCCTTAGTCACATTGAGCTCATTACGATGATGTCTTACCGAGTGGGCCCAGAGATACCTCTCTGTCATACAGAGTGAGAAATCCCAGTCTCGATTCATGCCAACCCAACAGATACTTTCGGGGATACCCGTAGTGTACCTTTATAGCCACCCAGTTACGTTGTGATGTTTGGCACTCCCAAAGTACCCTTACAGTATCCGGGAGTTGCACAATCTCATGGTCTAAGGAAAAGATACTTGACATTAGAAAAGCTTTAGCAGACGAACTACACGATCTTGTGCTATGCTTAGGATTGGGTCTTGTCCATCACATCATTATCCTAATGATGTGATCCCGTTATCAATGACATCCTATGTCCATGGTTAGGAAACCGTAACCATCTATTGATCAACGAGCTAGTCAACTAGAGGCTCACTAGGGCCATATTGTGGTCTATGTATTCACACATGTATTACGATTTCCAGATAACACAATTATAGCATGAAAATAGACAATTATCATGAACAAAGAAATATAATAATTATTATTTTATTATTGCCTCTAGGGCATATTTCCAACGGTTCAGTCAAATTTCTTCAGTGACAGACACGAAGTTCTTCTGGTCTCTGAGGAATTTGTTCTGACTGAGGAGTTAGGAATTCGCCAGTGCGGATTGCCTACAAGTGAGGAACATGATAGCCCTGAGGAATTTGAGCCTCAAATATCCGACCGTTGTTGTGCTACGCGCCAGCTGTCCCAAAATATCTACCCACCTAACGGTCATATCATTGAAGGGCATTTATGTCTTATCATGTCGGGCTGCTCCCTAGGCTATAAATAGTCGCCCCCTACAACCACTAGATGATTGGCTGCTCCGAGAGAAACTGACACTTGTCATTTGAGAGCATCCCATCCTCCGAGGACTTTGAGAGAAAATCATCAAGTGAGGAAAACCCAAACCCAAACACCTACAAACCCAAAGTGATTGAGCATCACTGAAGAGATTGATCTTGCGTGGATCCGACACTTGTTACCTTTGAAGACTGTGCATCTTCCATACGGTTAGGCGTCTTGGTCTAGAGCATCCAAGAGTAAATTGTGGATCGTCGAGTGACCGAGTTTGTGAATGTTTGGAAATCACCTGAAGACTTACCACAAGTGATTGGGCGAGGTCTGTGTGACCTTAGCTCAAGGAGAATATGGTGAGGACTGTGTGTCCGGGACTGTGTGTCCTCAGGTCTAAATACCTAGCCGCTCCAACTAGACATTCAACTGTCACAACAGTTGGAACTGGTCTACCAAATCATTGTCTTCACCAAGCCTACTGGTTCTATTTCCTCAACTCTTTAATTTCCTCATTTACTGTGTTGTGTGCTTGTTCATATCTGTTTGAAGACTTTGACTGAAGACTTTCTCAATTTCCTCAGTTCAATTCCTTCAGTCTTTTTGTCTTCATCCTGTTTTATCATGTGCTTACGCTTCCTGTACTCTGTGCGTGTTTACATTTCATCATGATGTCCATGCTTATGTTCTGTTATGTTTGCATCTGAGTACTTATTCCGCTGCAAGTAGTTCTTCGCTTAGGAATTTCCTCACCCTGAAATTCCTCAGTGAAGAATTCATAAAAATCGCCTATTTACCCCCCCCCTCTAGTCGATATAACGCACATCCACAACCGATCAAGTACCAAACGTACGACACCTCCGAGTTGTGCAAACGTTTAGCTCGATGATGTCCCTTGAACTCTTAATCCAGCAAAGTGTCGAGGGAGAGTTTCGTCAGCACGACGGCGTGGTGACGGTGATGGTGAAGTGATCCGCGTAGGCCTAAGCACTACAACAATATGACCGGAGGAGTAAACGGTGGAGGGGGGCACTGCACATGGCTAAGAACAATTGATGTACCTTACAGGTGCCCCCTGCCCCCGTATATAAAGGAGGGAGAGGGGAGGAGGCCGGCCTAGGGCACACTTAGTGGGAGGAGTCCCACTTGGACTCCTAGTCCAATTCGCCCCCCTTCCTTTTACCGGAAGTGGAAAGGGGGAAGGAGAGGGAGGACGAGAAGGAAAGGGGGGTCGCGCCCCCTCCCCTTGTCCAATTCGGACTCCCCATGGTAACCCCCCCCGGTACTCCGATACGTACCCGCTACATTCCAAAACACTTCCGGTGTCCGAATACTATCGTCCAATATATCAACCTTTACCTCTCGAACATTCCGAGACTCCTCGTCATGTCCGTGATCTCATCTGGGACTCCGAACAATCTTCTGTCACCAAAACACATAACTCATAATACAAATCGTCATCGAACGTTAAGCGTGCGGACCCTACGGGTTCGAGAACTATGTAGACATGACCGAGACACATCTCCGGTCAATAACCAACAACGGAATCTAGATGTTCATATTGGTTCCTACATATTCTACGAAGATCTTTATCAGTCAAACCGCAATGACAACATACGTCATTCCCTTTGTCATCGGTATGTTACTTGCCCGAGATTCGATCGTTGGTATCTTCATACCTAGTTCAATCTCGTTACCGGCAAGTCTCTTTACTCGTTCCGTATTGCATCATCCCGTAACTAACTCATTAGTCACATTGCTTGTAAGGCTTATCATGATGTGCATTACCGAGAGGGCCCAGAGATACCTGTCCGATACTCGGAGTGACAAATCCTTATCTCGATCTATGCCAATGCAACAAACACCTTCGGAGACACCTGTAGAGCATCTTCATAATCACCCAGTTACGTTGTGACGTTTGACAGCACACAAGGTGTTCCTCCGGTATTCGGGAGTTGCATAATCTCATAGTCAAAGGAATATGTATAAGTCACGAAGAAAACAATAGCAATAAAACTTAACGATCATTATGCTAAGCTAACGGATGGGTCTTGTCCACCACATCATTCTCCTAATGATGTGATCTCGTTTATCAAATGACAACACATGTCTATGGTTAGGAAACTTAACCATCTTTGAATTACGAGCTAGTCTAGTAGAGGCTTACTAGGGACACTGTGTTTTGTCTATGTATCCACACATGTATCAAGTTTCAGGTTAATACTATTCTAGCATGAATAATAAACATTTATCATGATATAAGTAAATATAAATAACAACTTTATCATTTCCTCTAGGGCATATTTCCTTCAGTCTCCCACTAGCACTAGAGTCAATAATTTAGATTACATTGTGATGATTCTAACATACATGGAGTCTTGGTGTTGATCATGTTTTGTTCGTGGAAGAGGCTTAGTCAACGGGTCTGCCACATTCAGATCCGTATGTATTTTGCAAATCTCTATGTCTCCCTCCTTGGTGTTGAAGTGTCTCTTGATGTGTTTGGTTCTCTTGTGAAAACTTGATTCCTTTGCTAAGGCAATTGCTCCAGTATTGTCATAAAATATTTTCATTGGACCCGATGCACTAGGTATTACACCTAGATCGGATATGAACTCCTTCATTCGCTGCTTCCAAAGTAGCTATGTACTCCGCTTCACACGTAGATCCCGCTATGACGCTTTGCTTGGAACTGCACCAACTAACTGCTCCACCATTTAATATAAATAAGTATCCGGTTTGTGACTTAGAGTCATCTGGATCAGTGTCAAAGCTAGCATCGACATAACCATTTACGACGAGATCTTTGTCACCTCCATAATCGAGAAACATATCCTTAGTCCTTTTCAGGTTCTTTAGGATGTTCTTGACCGCTGTCAAGTGATCCACTCCTGGATTATTTTGGTACCTCCCTGCTAAACTTATTGCAAGGCACACATCCGGTCTGGTACACAGCATTGCATACATGATAGAACATGTGGCTGAGGCATAGGGAATGACTTTCATTTTCTCTGTATCTTCTGTAGTGGTCGGGCATTGAGTCTGACTCAATTTCACACCTTGTAGCACAGGCAAGAACCATTTCTTTGACGGATCCGTTTTGAACTTCTTCAAAACTTTATCAAGGTATGTGCTTTGTGAAAGTCCAATTAAGCGTCTTGATTTATCTCTATAGATCTTGTTGCCCAATATATAAGCAGCTTCACCGAGGTCTTTCATTGAAAAATTCTTATTCAACTATCCTTTTATGCTATCCAGAAATTCTATATCATTTCCAATCAACAATATGTCATCCACATATAATATTAGAAACGCTACAGAGCTCCCACTCACTTTCTTGTAAATACAGGCTTCTCCAAAAGTCTGTATAAAACCATATACTTTGATTACCTCATCAAATCGTATATTCCAACTCCAAGATGCTTGCACCAGTCCATAAATGGATCGCTGGAGCTTGCACACTTTGTTAGCACCTTTAGGATCAACAAAACCTTTTGGTTGCATCATATACAACTCTTCTTTGAGAAATACATTAAGGAATGTAGTTTTGACGTCCATTTGCCAGATTTCATAATCATAAAATGCGGCAATTGCTAACATGATTCAGACAGACTTAAGCATCGCTACAGGTGAGAAGGTCTCGTCAAAGTCAACTCCTTGAACTTGTCGAAAACCTTCCGCAACAAGTCGAGCTTTGTAGACGGTAACATTACCATCAGCGTCAGTCTTCTTTTTGAAGATCCATTTATTCTCTATGGCTTGTCAATCATCGGGCAAGTCAACCAAAGTCCATACTTTGTTCTCACTAGCAAAAGAGCCAGTGCGTTGCAACGGGAGAGAAAACATAACACATGCTCTTAACCCAACAACCATCACTCAAGACCACAATAGGTCCATCTCCTTTATTTTTGCGAGGCATCATATTTGTGTTGCCGCTTATCCTCCTTCTCACCCTCGTCGGTGATGGCCTCGGTGTTCACACAAAACAACAACAAACGTGTTTGAATATGGTTAATCCTAAGGCGTCTCTCTCTCCCTCTCTCCTCATTCTCCCTCCCTCTCTCTCTCTCACTTTCTCTCACTCTCGCGATGAGAACTCTGTAATTTTCCCCTGCGACATTTTTCAGAGGTATGCATGTGTAGTTATCGATGTTTTATTTTCCCTATATGGTTATAGTGGGGTGTTTATTTGCAATCCGGATCGCCGTCGGTACAAAAAACGAATCTTCCGCTATAAATTATAAGTTTGCTTCCAAAACAATATTTTAAAAATATTTAACACGTAAAATTAACATCATATTTAGATTCCACACATTTTTATAATAAAATTTCATAAATAATATGTTAAAATCAAAGTTGCGATTTAAAAGATACGAATAATTTAGAAAATCATTTGTTTGATTTAAATATATTCCAAAATAATATTTAAAAATACTTAACAGGTAAAAATAATCTCATATTCATATTCTATATATTTTTCTAATCAAATTTCATATATAACATGTTCAAATCGGAGTTACGGTTTAAAAGATATGGATGATTTAAAAACGCATTTGTTTGACTTAAATATGATCCGCGGATGAATTACCTAAAACATGAGGGGGGGTTTTGAAAAATATAAAATAACGGTTCGGGTGTGACTTAAATCCGGATTGCGGGTTGATTTCAAGGAAACACAAAGACTTTTGTGTAAAATACGAAAAAGAATGATTCGTTTTAACTTAAAACATGACTGCTGGTTGAATTCTCTGAAATAGAGACTTTTCTGAAAAATGCCATGATGGACGACCAGAAACCCAATTTGCTTTATTATTAGGTAAGATACATGGATCCCATCTCAGATTTCATGGCCTCAAGCCATTTTGCGGAATCTGGGCTCATCATCACTTCCTCATAGTTCGTAGGGTCGTCATGATCTAATAACATGACTTCCAGAACATGATTACCGTACCACTCTGGTGCGGAACGTACTCTGGTAGACCTACGAGGTTCGATAGTAACTTGATCTGAAGTTTCATAATCATCATCATTAGCTTCCTCACTAATTGGTGTAGGCATCACTGGAACTGATTTCTGTGATGAACTACTTTCCAATTCAAAAGAAGGTACAATTACCTCATCAAGTTCTACTTTCCTCCCACTCACTTCTTTCGAGAGAAACTCCTTCTCTAGAAAGGATCCATTCTTAGCAACAAAGGTCTTGCCTTCGGATCTGTGATAGAAGGTGTACCCAACAGTTTCTTTTGGGTATCCTATGAAGACACACTTCTCCGATTTGGGTTCGAGCTTATCAGGCTGAAGCTTTTTCACATAAGCATCGCAACCCCAAACTTTAAGAAATGGCAGCTTAGGTTTCTTGCCAAACCACAGTTCATATGGGGTCGTCTCAACGGATTTAGATGGTGCCCTATTTAACGTGAATGGAGCTGTCTCTAATGCATAACTCCAAAACGATAGTGGTAAATCGGTAAGAGACATCATAGATCGCACCATATCTAATAAAGTACGGTACGACGTTTGGACACACCATTACGCTGTGGTGTTCCAGGTGACGTGAGTTGTGAAACTATTCCACATTGTTTTAAATGAAGACCAAACTCGTAACTCAAATATTCGCCTCCGCGATCAGATCGTAGAAACTTTATTTTCTTGTTACGATGATTTTACACTTCACTCTGAAATTCTTTGAACTTTTCAAATGTTTCAAACTTGTGTTTTGTTAAGTAGATATACCCATGTCTGCTCAAATCATCTGTGAAGGTTAGAAAATAACGATACCTGCCGCGAGCTTCAACACTCATCGGACCGCATACATTGGTATGTATTATTTCCAATAAGTTAGCAGCTCGCTCCATTGTTCCGGAGAATGGAGTCTTAGTCATCTTGCCCATTAGGCATGGTTCGCATCAAGTGATTCCAAAAGTCCATCTGCATGGAGTTTCTTCATGCGCTTTACATCAATATGACATAAACGGCAGTGCCACAAATATGTTGCACTATCATTATCAACTTTCTATCTTTTGGCATCAATATTATGAATATGTGTATCACAGCGATCGAGATTCAACAAAAACAGACCACTCTTCAAGGGTGCATGACCATAAAAGATATTACTCATATAAATAGAACAATCATTATTCTCTGATTTAAATGAATAACCATCTCGCATCAAATAAGATCCAGATATAATGTTCATGCTCAACGCTGGCACCAAATAACAATTATTAAGGTCTAAAACTAATCCCGAAGGTAGATTTAGAGGTAGCGTGCCGACGGCCATCAAATCGAGCTTGGAACCTTTCCTGACGCGCATCATCACCTCGTCCTTGGCCAATCTTCGTTTAATCTGTAGCCCCGGTTTCGAGTTGCAAATATGAGCAACAGAACCAGTATCAAATACCCAGGCGCTACTACGAGCATTAGTAAGGTACACATCAATAACATGTATCAAATATACCTTCGTTCACTTTGCCATCCTTCTTATCCGCCAAATACTTGGGGCAGTTCCGCTTCTAGTGTCCAATCCCTTTGGAGTAGAAGCACTCAACTTCAGGCTTAGGTCCAGACTTGGCCTTCTTCCCGGGAGTGGCAACTTGCTTGCCATTCGTCCGGAAGTTCCCCTTCTTTCCTTTGCCCTTTTTCTTGAAACTAGTGGTCTTGTTAACCATCAACACTTGATGCTCCTTCTTGATTTCTACCTCCGCAGCTTTGAGCATAGCGAAGAGCTCGGGAATTGTCTTATCCATCCCTTGCATATTATAGTTCATCACGAAGCCTTTGTAGCTTGGTGGAAGTGATTGAAGAACTCTGTCAATAACACTATCATCCGGAACATTAACTCCCAGCTGAGTCAAGTGGTTATGGTACCCAGACATTCTGAGTACGTGTTCACTGACAGAACTGTTCTCCTCCATCTTGCAGCTATAGAACTTGTTGGAGGCTTCATATCTCTCAACTCGGGCATTTTCTTGAAATATTAACTTCAATTCCTGGAACATCTCATATGGTCCACGACATTCAAAATGTCTTTGAAGTCCCGATTCTAAGCCGTAGAGCATGGCACACTGAACTATCGAGTAGTCATCAGATCGAGCTTGCCAGACGTTCATAACATCAGCATCTGCTCTTGTAGCAGGCCTTTCACCTAGCGGTGCATCAACGACATAATTCTTCTGTGCAGCAATGAGGATAATCCTCAAGTTATGGACCCAGTCCGTGTAGTTGCTACCATCGTCTTTCAACTTAGCTTTCTTTAGGAACGCATTAAAATTCAAGGGAACGGTAGCACGGGCCATTGATCTACAACATAGATATGCAAAATCTATCAGGACTAAGTTTATGATAAATTAAGTTTAGTTATTCATATTACTAAAGAACTCCCACTTAGATAGACATCCATCGAGTCATCTAAATGATCACGTGATCCATATCAACTAAACCATGTCCGATCACCACGTGAGATGGAGTAGTTTTCAATGGTGAACATCTCTATGTTGATCATATCTACTATATCATTCACGTTCGACCTTCCGGTCTCCAGTCACTAGTAGAAAACAGGGCTTTGGTTGGGGCCTGGCCAGCCCATTAGTCCCGGTTCTTACACGAACTGAGACCCATGGCGGCATACGTCCCGGTTCGTGCACCCAGGGGGCTGGCCGGGCCTCGGGAGGCATTTGTCCTGGTTCATGTGGACCCATTTGTCCCAGTTCTAGGTACGAACCGGGACCAATGTCCTCGCTCCTGGCCAACAGCCATTGGTCCCGGTTCGTGCCTAGAACCGGGACAGAAGGGTAGCCTTCAGACCCGGTTCGAGCCACGAACCGGGACCAATGAGGTGGCTATATATACCCCCTCACCGGCGAGCAGAACACTCCACACTGCTCTGTTGTTTGTGGCCGGCGAGGGGAGAGCTTGGTGGTGCTCTAGCTCACCTCCTATGCACATGAGGTGTTCGATGAAATGCCCGAGCCACTAGTTAAGCTCTCTCCTCTTGAAACTCGACCTCTGAGCTCCATTTTCCCCAAGATTTGTCTAGGTTTAGCGGTCCATCATGTCCCGTCCCCGTCTTCACCATCGTCGATCGCCTGCGCCGATCTCGTCGCTGGCACCACCATGGTGAGCCTCTTGTTCTTATCTTCTTTCTGAATGAAAAAATATTTTTACTTTAGATAGATACTTGTCTAATTTTCTAACTTTTATTATTGCTGGTTATTATGTAGTGCGATGGTTTGGGTATCCGCCCCCGTCGGCCCTCGTCCTGTCTATGATTCGGATGTGGTATATATATTATCTTTTTATAACTATTTGGTTCATTTATTGTTTATGAAAATTATGCCGACCAATGTAACATAGATTTTATTTATGTAGGAGATGGTTGAACCAGAAATTCCAACCGACCCTATTGTCGAGAGGTTAAATTTAGTTGAAGCAGAAAACAATTACTTGAAGGAAAAAATAAATAAAAATGAGGAGGAGAAGATGATATTGGAGTTGCATGTTGCGGATGTCGTCGATAATCACAAGATCAAGATGGATGCAATGCGGTTGAAGATTAGAAAGATTAGAAAATATGCCATTCATACCGAGGCTTGGTATGATTATGCCGTTGGATCAATTGTTACCTTGGTTGTGATTATGATCGCATTTGTTGTTGCATTGAAAGGTTTTACATACTTTCAATGTATGGTTTAAATAGATGCTCTGGAGAGCTATATGTTGTTCAATGAGAACTATCTATGTACTTTGTTTTTAGTGTGATGATGAACTTCTATTAATTTGGTCACTTATCTATCCATGTGAATCTGTAATGGTTTTTGACACACATAATTATATATAATGCACGCAGTGCATCCAGTTTTTTCCGTAACCCTCTCTACTTTTTTGCACATGCTATGTGGGTGAAATGATGATACCATGCCAAGTTTCAACCTTTTCCGAGTTCATTTATAGTGTTTTTTCAATTTCAGGGTCATTTAGCTCAAAACAAATCAGTAAATGCATTAAAAATAGCAAATTATGTCAGAAAGGGTTGAAAGTTGATGATGTGGCTTTGAATTGTGCATGCTGAACGCAAAAAAGTCCGGAGTTGTAATAAGTTACTAAAATTTAGAATTGCCGGTGCAACAGATGAGTTTTCGTCCGAAACCCTGATACTTCAAAAGAGATTGTCCAGTTTGTACACTTAGTGCATCTAGTTTTTCCGTAACCCTCTCTACTTTTTTGCACATGCTATGTGGGTGAAATGATGATACCATGCCAACTTTCAACCTTTTCAGAGTTCATTTGAAATGCTTTTGAATTTCAGGGTCTTATAGCTCAAAAAAACATTAAATACATGAAAAATAACAAAAGAAGTTAGAAAGGGTTGAAAATTGATGATGTCGCTTTGAATGGTGCATTTTGAACACACAAAAAGTCTGGAGTTCAAATAAGTTCAAAAAAATGAAATCCCTTTGTAACAGATGAGTTTCCGTATGAAACCCTGATACTTCGAAAGAGATTGTCCATTTTGTACACGAAGTGCATCTAGTTTTTGCCGTAACCCTCTCAACTTTTTTGCTCATGCTATGTGGGTGAAATGATGATACCATGCCAACTTTCAACCTTTTCAGAGTTCATTTGAATGCTTTTGAATTTCAGGGTCTTATAGCTCAAAAAAATCAGTAAATGCATGAAAAATAACAAATGAAGTCAGAAAGGGTTGAAAATTGATGATGTGGCTTTGAATGGTGCATTTTGAACACACAGAAAGTCTGGAGTTCAAATAAGTTCAAAAAATTGAAATCCCTTTGTAACAGATGAGTTTTCGTATGAAACCCTGATACTTCGAAAGAGATTGTCCGTTTTGTACACGAAGTGCATCTAGTTTTTGCCGTAACCCTCTCAACTTTTTTGCACATGCTATGTGGGTGAAATAATGATACCATGCCAACTTTCAACCTTTTCAGAGTTCATTATCATAAAATAATTATCAAAGTATTTTTTGTTCAAAACATTAAAAGCAAAAAGAATTTTAGAAAAGAACTTTTTTGTTAGAAACTTTAATAGCAAAAAGAATTATCATAAAATAAAATAAATAAGTAGAAACAAAATAAAATAAATAAGTAGAAACAAAAAAACTTTAATAAATAAGTAGAAACAAAATAAACTTTAATAAAATAAGTAGGTAGAAACAAAATAAAATAAAATAAAATAAACTTTAATAAAATAAATAAAAATAGCAACAGTAAGTAGTTTGTTGTAAGTAGAAACAAAATAAAAAAATAAAGCAACAAAGAAAACAAAAAACTGGAAAAAAATAAAAAAATGCCACCTACTGGGCCACCACGGCCTGAATACGACTAGGAACCCAGCTAGTTGGGCCAGGATTCCGGTCCGCGGAAGGCCCAGCAGGCCGACAGGCATAGCAGTGTCATATTAGGCCCATAGGCCTGCAGTTCAGAGGAGTTCGAGAGGGAAGAGGCAACGGAGCTTATAAACAGGTGCGGGGCGCTCTCAACTAGCGAGGTGGGACTAAACTCCCACCACCACGCCGCTGTGCAAGGCCATTGGTCCCGGTTGGTGGCACGAACCGGGACCAATGCCACCCTTTGGTCCTGGTCCGTGGCACCAACCGGGACCAATGCCCCCCCCCTTTAGTCCCGGTTGGTGCCACCAACCGGGACCAAAAGCCTCTGCTTCTCGCCCTTTGGGCTGCTGAAAAAAGACCTTTGGTCCCGGTTGGTGGCACCAACCAGGACTAAAGGGGGCATTGGTCCCGGTTGCTTCCACGAACCGGGACTAAAGCCTTTGTTATATAAGCCAGCACTTGTGAAAATTTCGTTTCAGTTCTTCGATCCCTTCGACACCACCGCCAGGCTGCCCGAGCTCGCCCCATCGATGCCGTCGCCGCCCTCTGCCCCGTCGACGCCATCGCCCCTGCCCCTACCACGCCGCCGTTGCCCCGCCCTGACCACAATGCCGTCGCCCCTGCCCCCCGACCACGCCGTGCACCCTCGCCGTGCCTCTGCCTCGCCCTGTCCGGCCCGATCGACCACGCCGCCGTCGCCCCTGCCCCGACCACGCTGCCGTCACCGCCCTCTACAGCGATGCCGTGCCTCTGCCCTGCCCCGACCACGCCGCACCTCTCCTTGGTCAGGCCGGCTCCGCCCCCCCTTCCCCTGTCCTCTCCTCCCTGTTTTTTCCCACATATATATGATGTTTTTTTCCAGATTATATGTATATGTGTGAGTATATGTATGTGTGTATATCTGATTATATGTCCTTTTTCAGATTTTTTGTTCATATATATGATGATTTGTTTTTGCATTTTTATAAAAATGTATATATGTATGTATGTTCTCTGTGTATATATGTTCATGTATGCAAAAGATAGATTTTTAGAAAAGTTTTATCTATGTATGTTCTCTGATTTAGTGCATTTTAGGTTAGTTTCATTTTTAGAAAAGTTATATATATTTAGGAAGAAGGAAGAGATGGAAGGAAGAAGAAGAAAAAGTTTTATAAATGCAAAAGTTACATTTTTAGAAAAAGTTTTATATATCTAGCTAGGAAGAAGAAGGAAGAAAAAGAAAAACTTTTATATATGCAAAAGTTACATTTTTAGAAAAGTTTTAGCTAGGAAGAAGGAAGAAGGAAGAAGAAGAAAAAGAAGAGGAGAGAAAAAAGGAAAATTAGAAGAGGAAGAAAGAGAAGAAGAAGGAGAAGAAGAGGAGAGCAAGAAGAGGAGAAAAAAATAAGAAGAGGAAAAAAGAAGAAAAAAAAGAGGAGAAGAAGAAAGGAATAGAGGAGGAGAAGAAAAAATAGAATAATTCTATTTTTTCTTCTCCTCCTCTATTCCTTTCTTCTTCTCCTCTTTTTTTTCTTCTTTTTTTTCTTCGATCTCCTCCTCTATTCCTTTCTTCTTCTCTTATTTTTTTCTTCTTCTTCCTCTTCTTATTTTTATCGGGTATGTCGTTGTCGATATACCCCCTCCCCGATAACTTCAACATGAGGGGGGGAGTCGATATACCCCCTTCCCGATAACTTCGACATGAGGGGGGGTCGAGGGTCGCCGGGGGTTCGAGGGGCGAGGGTCGGGAACTAGGGTAGAGGTCACCGAGGGTCGAGGGTCGTCGAGGGTTCGAGGGGCGAGGGGTCGAGGGTTCGAGGGTCGTCGAGGGGCCGAGGGTTCGAGGGTCGTCGAGGGGTCGAGGGTCGAGGATCGCTGAGCATTGTCGTCGAGGCCACCCCGAACCCATGAAGCGTTGCCGAGGCCACCCCAAACCTTAGAGAAGCGTCGAGGCCACTAATATGATTCCATGTTGTGATTAGCTAGCTAGGTCTACGTTTGCCACTAATATATCCACCTGCTGTCATGTTTGTATAATAATTGCCATGTTGTAATATTTGCAGAAACAATGGAGCACGGACGAGACAAGGCAGCAGAAGAGGTATTGGGGGACATAATCTTAGCCGGAGCTGATGTCTTGTCGTATCTTAACGACAATGATGGTCTGGAAGGACAGGGTGAAGAAGCAGGCTATGGTGATTGAACAATGGAGGAGGAAAGACATGATTATGATGGCTCCGGTGACCGAATGCCGGTGCAAGAAGGAGACCGTGATGACGGCTCCGGTGACCGAACAGAGTCCGGCCAGGTATATATATTAATTAAGCCTGTGCTGACTAGCTAATTGATGCATTCATTGTTTTGGTATGTACACATATTAATTAACTCTCGTCTTTCTTCTTTTTTCTAGCCCTCCGGATTGGGCACAACTTCGGTAAAGAAACGAGGCCCGAAGAAAAAGTTGCGCTCGGATGAAAGGTTTGAGATCACAACAATCGCGCGTGATGGCCAACTGATTGAACCCATCCGGACCAAGGAAGTATTTTCTGCTCAGTGCGGGGCTCTTGTTAGGGACAAGATCCCGATCAGCATCCACCAATGGTTTAAGCCTAAGAAGGAAGACCCTGAGGTGTCTTATGTCAATGATATGTAGAAAGATGATCTTTGGACCGCGCTGAAGGCAAATTTCACCCTACCGCCAGAGGAGGATCCGGAGAAGCCAGATAAAGAGCAATTGATCAAGTCTCATGCTCTTAAGAAGATGGCAGATCTATTCAGGAGGTGGAAGAATGAGCTGAAAACAACATTTGTCGACAACGAAAAGACACCAGAATTCATCGGCCGGTATGAGAAGATTAGAGATCACTGACCCGCATTTGTGGCCCACAAGACATCGGACAAGAGTAAGAAGATGTCAGTGACAAACAAGAAAATGCTAAAAAGACGGAGCTTCACCATCGCACGGGGTTAGGTGGCTACCTCAAAGCCCGACCGTTGTGGGCCAAGGCTGAGAATGACCTGCTTGATAAAGGGGTCGAACCAGAGACATTGAACTGGCCAGACCGTTGCCGGACTTGGTTCTTCGGGGTTGGTGGAACCTTGGACCCTGCATCAGGGAAGTGCGTTTGGACGAACGAGCAAATGCGAATACCCGTCACGAAGCTTCAGGACTATATCGCCGCAGCGCAGCAAGGGACGTTCATTCCAGACAGAGAGAACGATGAGCTCATAATGGCCCTCGGGAATCCTGAGCACCCTGGATGGACACGAGGCATGCCAGGCTCCGTTCCGTGGAAGGCTGGGTTTCCGGACATAGGCGGTTACAAATGCCAGGAGAGGAGCAAGAAAGTGGAGTTGACCCAACTGCAGGCGCTGCACGCAAGGGTACAAGCGATAGAGGAACGAGAAGCAGTTCGCAGCAAGGGACCTGCCGAAACTACCCCCGAAGCTACCCTGCCATCTCAGCGGAGAAGCAGCACGGCTTCCACCGAGCTGCTTCAGTTGGAGCCTGTCTTCACGGCTCCTGCTAGCTACCCCGTGGATGCTATCACAGAGTCTCAACATTGCCACCTTATGACGCAATGGCAGAACTTCAAAGTCGAGGCGGCTGTCGGCTCTGTTCGACCTCCTGAACCCGGCGCAACTTTTCACTGCCGTCCAATTCCAGAAGGATATGCTAGGGTGACGGTGGACGAAATAACGGAGGGATTTGAGGACCTCGAGCTTGACCACCCTACCGGTGAAGGGGGGACTCGGCTGGGTTCTGCTCTGAAGACTCCATGCCTATGGTGGAAGGCGCTCATCAACCTTCCGAACGGGACGCCTCCAGCTCCTCCTCCTCCTCCGGCGAGTCAGGGAACTCCGCCTCCTCCTCCGGCGAGTGATCAGGGCACTCAGCCTCCTTCTCCGGCGCGTGCACGTGGCGGCACTCCGCCTCCTTCTCCGCCTGCGCCGGCGCGCCCGAGCAGCCAGCCTCCTCCTTCTCTGCCTCGTCAGCAAGGGTGGAAGAGACCCGCCGCCGCTCCGGCACGTCGTAGTCCTTCTCCTCCACCTTGTAAGCAAGGACAGAAGACAGCCGGAGCCGCTCCGTCTGTTCCCCGCGTCTAGCAGTACAGCCAGAGGCGGGAGGCAATACAGATTCAGTCCATCTCTCAAGCCTCTAGAGAAGTTACCATATGAGAGGAGCGTGGAGGAAAACACGAAGATCATGGAAGCCGAAGTGAGGGACTTCTTTGAAGGGGTGGAAGCAAAGAAATATCCACCTCCGGAGGAGAAGATAGATCCGGTGAAAGAAAAGCGCACTATCGATGCCCTGAAGAAACCACCAAAGTCTCCGCCGAAAAACAACTATGAGAGCATTACTGAAAACGTATATATCAAAGCGGAGCGGTCGGGAAGTACTATCAGTGATCGAAGGTTAGCAGAACGACGAGCTGGGAAAAAAATTGCCCAGCTCGGCGAACAAGCGAACCAATCATGCCCCCCGCTCAAGGTGTCTAGCGATATCATCGCTAATCATCCGGAGATTTTGCCCAATACCAATCTTGGAGATTACCTGCCCGACGATGTACATTATGATTTCTTGGAGGTGGACGAACACAAATACCATTACGGGAAGCCTCTCGTCGAAGATGAAAAAACTCTAACAACGATGATGTGAAGATTCCATGATTGGTACATGAAAACCTGTAGAGAGTCTGGGGGGACGGATACTTTGACGCTGAGAGTTAAAGAGGAGCACAACCTCGTTGGAATTGATCTGTTGTCTATTCCATTTGAGGAGTTCTTCCAGTTTTTCAATCAAAAGGCCCTCGATAAATTAACGGTCACTTGCTACTGTCTGTAAGTACTACTTCTGTTATTAAGTCTCTATATATAGCTCAGCTCTTTCATTGCATGTATTTATAATTATCCTCACTATATTATGCAGATTGAAGATCGTCGAATGCAGAAAAGCAGAAATCTATGATATTGGGTTCATTAACACAAATCTCATAGATGAATTTTCGGTTAAAATTCAAGCCAAAGAAACCGAGGCCAACTTGCTCAAATCGTTGGTAATAAATCAAAACAAAGATAAAATACTCTTTCCTTACAACTTCGAGTGAGTGTTACTGTCTTGTGCATATTCGGTTTCCCTGATTACTCGAGGTTATAGTAATTTAATTGATGAGTTATGCATGCGTGCGCAGCTTCCACTATATTCTCCTGGAGATTAAGCTTGAGCAGGGACTAGTAATCGTCTTAGACTCGAGACGAAAAGATCCCGAGACCTATGCGGACATGATTAAAATTCTCAACAAGTAAGTTCAATCGATCATTATCGCACCATATCGGCAACTTTTTATTCATTTCCTGATATCAAGTAATTGTTTTCTTTGTCTCGCCGGGTTTGGAAAGTATTCACCGCACAAGCTCCAGGACTGCCGGGGGAGCTGCGATTTACATGCCCGAAAGTAAGTACTACTAGCTAGCTAGTTCCACGCATCTCCTATTGATGCTAGCTACTTTCATCAATGCCATGTATAATGCTTCATTATCAGTTTGATTGACCTCTATTTCTCGTAAAGTACTTGTGGCGGGAACAAGGGAATGATTACTGTGGATACTACGTCTGCGAGTTCATCTACATTGCGACGGTCAAGAATAACCGGGGCTACTCTAAAAGACAATATGAAGTGCGTAAGCAATAATATTCACAATTTCATTTTATTACACCATCATTTCTGTTGAGTTTCATGCATATATATGTATTAACCCCCTTCTTCAAATTAGACGTGGCAGATGCGGAATGAACTCCTACCACAAGATCGCATGAAAGCAATTCAAGAGGAATTGGCGGGATTCTTTCTTGACCACGTCATCAGTAAAGCCAGAGAATACCATGTGGAAGCTGAGTTCATATATAATTAGGGGATTATATTGTAAGAGCTCTTAATATTGTATATATGTAGCCAGTAGCGTTGGATAGATATACGAAAACTTGTTGTTCGACCAATCTCTCGGAGAAGGAGAGGTCGGTCACTTCTCTCTGTATATATATGTTCATGACGATCTTCTGTACTTAATGGTTCCCTTCATTTGCTTACTAGCTAGCGTGTCGAGTCCTCTCTATACGTATAGTACGTAGCGTCGACCAAGCACGGAGATAAGAGAGGACACTTCTTTCTATTAGCTAGCTAACACAATATATGAAACCCCTAAATTAACCCTACAAAACCCCCAAACCCCCCCCTTAAAAAAACAAGAACCCCAGCCCCTGAAATGCTGATGCGTGGACGCTTATTGGTCCCAGTTGGTGCTACCAACCGGGACAAAAGGCCCCCTGCCTAGGCTAGCCGCAGCGGCCACGTGGAGGCCTATCTGTCCCGGTTGGTGTAAGAATCGAGACTAAAGTTATAGGGCATTAGTACCGACCCTTTAGTCCCAGTTCCCAACCGGGAAAAATGGGCCTTACGAACCGGGACAAATGGCCCTTTTTCTACTAGTGAGTGTTCCGAGGCCATGTCTGTACATGCTAGACTCGTCAACTTTAACCTGAGTATTCCGCACGTGCAAAACTGTCTTGCACCCGTTGTATGTGAACGTAGAGCTTATCACACCCGATCATCACGTGGTGTCTCGGCACGACGAACTGTCGCAACGGTGCATACTCAGGGAGAACACTTATACCTTGAAATTTTTAGTGAGGGATCATCTTATAATGCTACCGCCGTACTGAGCAAAATAAGATGGATAAAAGATAAACATCACATGCAATGAAAATATGGGACATGATATGGCCATCATCATCTTGTGCCTTTGATCTCCATCTCCAAAGCACCGTCATGATCTCCATCGTCACCGGCTTGACACCTTAATCTCCATCGTAGCGTCGTTGTCGTCTCGCCAACTATTGCTTCTCCAACTATCGCTAATGCATAGTGATAAAGTAAAGCAATTACATGGCGATTGCATTTCATACAATAAAGCGACAACCATAAGGCTCCTGCCAGTTGCTGATAACTTTTACAAAACATGATCCTCTCATAAAATAGCATATATCACATCATGTCTTGACCATATCACATCACAACATGCCCTACAAAAACAAGTTAGACGTCCTTTACTTTGTTGTCGCAAGTTTTACGTGGCTGCTACGGGCTTCTAGTAAGAATCGTTCATACCTATGCATCAAAACCACAACGATGTTTCGTCAAGTTTGTTGTTTTAACCTTCAACCAGGACCGGCCGTGGTCAAATTGATTCAACTAAAGTTGGAGAAACAGACACCTGCCAGCCACCTTTATGCAAAACAAGTTGCATGTCTGTCGGTGGAAGCGGTCTCATGAACGTGGTCATGTAAGGTTGGTCCGGGCCGTTTCATCCAACAAGACGGCTGAATCAAAATAAGACGTTGGTGGTAAGTATGACTATCATCACCCACAATTCTTTGTGTTCTACTCGTGCATATCATCTACGCATAGACCTGGCTCTGATGCCACTGTTGGGGAACGTAGCATGCAATTTCAAAAATTTTGCTACGATCATGCAAGATCTATCTAGGAGATGCATAGCAACAAGAGGGGAGAGTGTGTCCACGTACCCTCATAGACCAAAAGCGGAAGAATTAGTTTAACACGGTTGATGTAGTCGAACATATTCTTGATTTAACCGATCAAGTATCGAATGTAAGACACCTCCGAGTTCTGCACACGTTCAGCTCGATGACGTCCCTCGAACTCTTGATCCAGCAAAGTATCGAGGGAGAGTTTTGTCAGCATGATGGCGTTGTGACGGTGATGGTGAAGTGATCCGCGCAGGGTCGCCTAAGCACTACGACAATATGACCGGAGGAGTAAACGGTGGAGGGGGCACCGCTCACGGCTAAGAATAATTGATGTGCCTTAGAGGTGTCCCCTGCCCCCATATATAAAGGAGGGAGAGGGGAGGAGGCCGGCCTAGGGCGCGCCAAGTGGGAGGAGTCCCACTTGGACCCTTAGTCCAATTCGCCCCCCCCTTTCCTTTTACCGGAAGGGGAAAGGGGGAATTAGAGGGAGGAAGAGAAGGAAAGGGGGGTTGCGCCCCTCCCCTTGTCCAATTTGGACTCCCCATGGGGGGGCGCACCCCTTGTGGGCTGCCTTGCCTCCCTCCTATGGACCATATCTTTCCCTCTGGGGGGTTCCGGTAACCCCCTAGTACTCCAATACGTACCCGATACATTCCGAAATACTTCCGGTATCCGAATACTATCATCCAATATATCAATCTTTACCTCTCGAACATTTCGAGACTACTCGTCATGTCCGTGATCTCATCTGGGACTCCGAACAATCTTTGGTCACCAAAACACATAACTCATAATACAAATCGTCATCGAACGTTAAGCGTGCGGACCCTACGGGTTCGAGAACTATGTAGACATGACCGAGACACATCTCCGGTCAATAACCAACAACGAAACCTGGATGCTCACATTGGTTCCTACATATTCTACGAAGATTTTGATCGGTCAAACCGCAATGACAACATACGTCATTCCCTTTGTCATCGGTATGTTACTTGCTCGAGATTCGATCGTCGGTATCTTCATACCTAATTCAATCTCGTTACCGGCAAGTCTCTTTACTCATTCCGTAATGCATCATCCCGTAACTAACTCATTAGTCACATTGCTTGCAAGGCTTATCATGATGTGCATTACCGAGAGGGCCCAGAGATACCTCTCCGATACTTGGAGTGACAAATCCTAATCTCGATCTATGCCAACCCAACAAACACGTTCGGAGACACCTGTAGAGCATCTTTATAATCACCCAGTTACGTTGTGACGTTTGATAGCACACAAGGTGTTCCTCCGGTATTCGGTAGTTGCATAATCTCATAGTCAAAGGAATATGTATAAGTCATGAAGAAAGCAATAGCAATAAAACTTAACGATCATTATGCTAAGCTAACGGATGGGTCTTGTCCATCACATCATTCTCCTAATGATGTGATCCCATTCATCAAATGACAACACATGTCTATGGTTAGGAAACTTAACCATTTTTTATTAACGAGCTAGTCTAGTAGAGGCTTACTAGGGACACTGTGTGTTTTGTCTATGTATCCACACATGTATCAAGTTTCCGATTAATACAATTCTAGCATGAATAATAAACATTTATCATGATATATGAAAATATAAATAACAACTTTATTATTGCCTCTAGGGTATATTTCCTCCAAAAGTTACCACGCCTATACAACGTAAGTTATCACGGTTGTCGTACATAAATTATCATGCTGTTTACACACAAAATTACCGGGCATGAAAATGGTTCCTTCAAGTTTCTCTTCACATGCACATGCATGCATGCATTAGAGGGAGAAAAAAATCTGATGTCATCCTAGGTTCTCCATATTCTGAAACTTCAAAATGTTTATAACTCAAATCGTCAGTCCAATCAAAAAATCGTTGTCAAAAATCCGCCGCGACGAGACCTATGAAACTAAATCCCATGTTGATATGTTTGGATGACCTTTTTTCCGTCCAAATAGTTATCGGCCCGGGCTAAGTAAGTTATTAGCTCCGATATGTGTATATTATCATGTTGTTTACACATGAGTTACCGTGGTATATTATCAACAACTTTTTTACCGGGGCAAAGTTAGCGTGGTGTTTGTGCATGATTATCATGTCCGCGGTTCGTATATTTACACATAAGTTATTGAGGGTATGTTTTCAAACAACCTCATCCCCCGCGGTCAAAGTTACCAAGGTGTTTATATGTGAGTTATCAAGTCTACGGTGCGTATATTACCTTTTTATTTATGGAGAAGTTATCGGGAGAGGGTATGTTTGCAAACAACTTCCTCATCTCCCCCACCGGCGTACCCCGGGTCAAAGTTACCGTGGTGTTTGTGCCTGCGTTATCATGTATACGGTCCGTATAGTACCATGTTATTTACACGGAAGTTATCTGGAATATGTTTTCAAACAACCCATCCGGGTCGAAGTTACCGTAGTGTTTGAGCGTGAGTTACCAGGTCTATTTTGCGTATGTTACCCTGCTTTTTATACTGAATTTACAATGCTATTTTCCAACAAGCCCCCTCCCAAAGTCAAAAATAGTTACCATGCCTGGGCTAAGTAAGTTATAAACACTGCTATATGTGCATATATTACCATGCTAGTAAACATGAGTTACCTAGGGAGGGCGGTTCAACAACTTTTTGTCTTGGTCAAAAAATTATCAAACTTCGGCTAAGTAAGTTACCAGCTCTGTTGTGCGTATATTACCATGCTATTTTTTCATATAAGATACCCGTGTATGTTTGTCAACAACTTTTTTTTGGGTCAAAAATTTATCACGTTGTTTGTGCTTCAATTATCAGCCATGCTGTGAGTGTATTACCATGCATTTACATGGAATTACCGGGTAAATTCTCAACAACTCACCCACCCTGGGGTATATGCTTAAAAAAATATTCCCCAGTCAAAGTTACCATGTAGTTTGTACTTAAGTTATTAGGTAAACGATGTGTATTTTATCGTGCTATTTATGTAGAAGTTACCAGGGGTATATTTTTTAACAACATTTTTTTTCTGGGTCAATTTTTTTGTGGTGTTTGCACTTAAGATAAAAAGTTTGTGATGCTTATATTACCATGCAATGTACATGGAGGTTACCGGGTTGTGAATTTTTTTCCTGGGGCTAAATTTATCATGATGGTACTACATAAGCTATCAAGTCTGCAGTCATAAATTATCATTTCATTCACAAAAAATATCGGATTATATTTCAACAACTTGTTTGTGGTTCCATAAAAATCGTCTCGCAACTAAGAGAAGAGAAGTGATGAAAATATGATTTTTTTTTGTCGGAAAAGGAGCGAATAAAAAAAGCCAAAAAATCATAAAACAAACCATGTTGGAGCATCTACAGCCGGATATAGCAAATATGACCCCTTAAACGCCCGCGGACACGCCCGGTCAGTGACCGGGCATGTTCGTTTTGAGCCCCTATTTATTCGTCCACGCGGCCACACTCCTCATTTTTCTCATTATATGTCCGGTCACTTGCACGTGATTGGTGAAGATGAAGAGAGAGAAATAAAAGAATGAATAAAGAAAGAGAAAAGGTGGTCCGGGTGGGGCCGCGTCCTACGTGGCGGAATGCCTGGGCGCGTCTGCAAGCCCTCATGTCCTCCCCATATTTGAGATGGATATGAGGGTCCGCGAACAGCCCGAGCGTATAGGGATGATATGAGGGGTTCGGTTGGGTCACGTTTTTCCTTCTCTCTCATGCCCAGTCACTGACCGGGCGTGTCCGCGGGTGTATGAGGGATGGATTGAGGTGTCCGGCTGTAAATGCTCTTACATTATCTATGAACAGTGACAAGATCTAGAAAAAATAAAAAAAAGGAAATCACACCCGCTGCATAAAAAAATACACTACCAGCATTCGTCAAAAATAAAAGTAAGCAAACCTAAATCTAACCGCTAGCAATGAGTAAACAAGGTTAAATAGTAACCATGGTGTTGGTATGTGATTACCATGCTATTTACACAAAGTTATTAGGAGTATGTTTTCAACAGCTTTTCCCATATCAAAAGTTATCGTGGTGTTTATACGTGAGTTATCGGTTCCGTGGTTCATATATTACCATGTTATTTACACATGAGCTACCAGGTTATCAAATCTACGATGCATATATTACCATGCTACTTACAAATATTTTACTAGGGTATGTTTTTCAATAATTTTTATCCCCCGACTCAAAAGTTACCGCGGTGTTTGTACATGGGTTATCAGCTCTGTTGTGCTTGCATTACCATGCTATTTGCACATAAGTTACCGGGGATATGTTTTTCAACAACTTATTTTGCCCTGGTCAAAAAGTTATGGCAGTGTATGTTACCGAGGTATGTTTACAACATTTTTTCTTCCTTGGGTCAAAAATTGATGCGGTGTTTGTACATGAGTCATAAGCTCTATTATGCTTGTATATTCATGCTATTTTTACATGATTTATCAGAAGTATTTCTTTTTCTTTTAACAACTTATCCTCTGTGAAAAGTTATTGCGGTGCTTGTACATAAGATATCAGGTCTATAGTCGTATATTATCAAGCTATTTAGGCATGAGTTATCAGAGGTATAATTTTTGACAACTTTTCTCTTCGGTCAAAAATTACCGCGGTATTTATACATAAGTTATCAGGTCTTTGTACATATATTATTACCATGCTAAGCACATAAGTTCGAGGTATGTTTTTCAACAACTTTATTCCCTCGGGGTCAAAAAGTTACGGCGATGTTTGCACATGTGTTATTCTGTGTGCAGTATATATAATATCACGCCATTTACATGAAAATTGCCGGGGATATGTTTTTCAACGCGAATAGTAGATATAGAAACCGAAAAAACACACACGTAAAAGCAAAGTGAAAATCACCTGTTCCAAAATTAGATGACGACAAAAAATATCTTTTTTAACGATGAAAAGTGTTCCTCTTCAGCGTATGGTCTTCCAGAAATTCAGGATAACAGTCACACATGCGTCCAACGCCCAACTCTAACAAATTAAGCGTTTACTCTGACCAAAACACACATGCTAATGAATCAGCTTAACCCCATTTTTGTTGTTGCTTCGTTTAGACCATTGTTCAATGCAAGGAACCATGGGAATGGTCTCATGTAAGTAACGTCTGGCTCCACGAGCCAGGGAAGCACAGATACGGGATAACAACCCACGTCCATCTCATCGCTTGTTTCATCACCAGATAGTGGCGGCGACCCGGGTTCCATTTTCACCGGCCTGCTAAATAGGACTGCCGCGATTAGCTCCTCCTTCATGTCGGCGTGTGCAGCGCTGGCTGTTGGGCTCGCGCTTGCACCGGCAAGCCGTCCAGTGGTGGAGCAGAGAGGTGGGCGAGCACCATGGCCCGACCAGGAGCTCGGGGAATAGGGCGGCAAAGGCGCAGCTAGGAGGAGACGGGCTGTAGAAGAAGCAGTCAGCGAGTGGAGAAGAAGATCGGCCAGCCTCGGGCGGAATGGCGCACAACGCTGAGGAGGAGGCCAAGGCGAGGCCGCGCGGGACACGGAGCAGAGACCGGTGCCATGGCTTGGACGCGAATCACGGAGGAACGGCCGGTGCACTAGTAGAAAAAGAGGCTTTCATACGGCCCCATTAGTCCCCAAAATAATCGAACCGCGACCAAAGGGGTCTTTAGTCGCGGTTCGGGAGGAGACCCGCGACCAACTATCTGGGCCCAGCGCGCTCGGTCGACAGCTGGCGGACGGGAGGGGCTTTAGTCCCGGTTGGCCTGGCCAACCGGGACTAAAGGTCCTCAGACTGGCCCGAAGGCCTTTAGTCGCGGTTGGCCAGACCAACCGGGATTAAAGGTTAGACTTTTAGTCCCGGTTGGTCTGGCCAACCGCGACTAATGGCCCGAACCTTTAGTCGCGGTTGGCCAGACCAAACCTTTAGTCCCGGTTGGTCTGGCCAACCGCGACTAAAGGGATTTGAGGCCTCATTTTCAAACTCTACCCCCCACCACCCCCCCATCGCCTTTTCAGTTTTAGAAAAAACAAAAGAAAATGACGGAAATGTCAAAAAAATAAAATAAAATAAGTTTTCCATGTGATATGTGGTCTAGTTATTGGGAAAATTAACAAATATGAATTTCGACTTTATTTGCAAAATCTCTCTGGAAATTCTTAAAATGGGCATTACTTTTGCATACGAACTCGGATGAAAAAGTTTTTTATATGAAAAATCATCTACTCGAAAAGTTATATCCGAATTTAACCGGGGGAACCCCGTTAAACATTTTTAGAATCCCCAAAAACCTAACAGAAAAAAAGATACGGGGCTTTTAAGATCTGGAGAGGAAAAAAATTCAAAAAAATTCAAATTGTGGTCAAACTGTGGTCAAACAATGGTCAAACTTATTATTCTAGAATATTAGTGTTACTAAATAATTATTTTAGTTTTTTTGAATTTTGGTCAAATCTGGTCAAACTGTGGTCAAACAATGGTCAAACTAATTATTCCAGAAATATTAGTGTTACTAAATAATTATTGTTTTTTAAAACAATAGTTTCAAACTCAAACAGTGAAATGTGTCACTTCATGCTCAAGCTAAATACATGAGGGTTAATAGAATTGACATCCTACTATTGTCAGGAAAACAACAAGTGCAGACTTGGAAACGAGGGAGAATAGAACCTGAAAGTTAAGCGTGCTCAGGCTGGGGGAGTGGGAGGATGGGTGACCGTTCGGGAAGTTTGATGATTTGGAATGATGAGGGGTGATTAGAGATTAGAGGATAAATTGAGCAGTGATGAGGGGTGGTGATTAAAGATTACAGGTTAAAATAATTCAGAAATTTGAAAATAAAAAAAAATTCGCAAAAAAAAATCGCAAAAAATTTAAACCTGCGGAGGAGGCCTTTAGTCCCGGTTAGCCACGAGAACCGGGACTGAACCGGGACTAAAGCCTTTAGTCGCGGTTCGTAAGAGGCGCGACTAAAGGGGGGTCTTTAGTCGCGCATATTTAGTCCCGGTTGCACAGCCGGGACTAAAGGCCTTTGCGAACCGGGACTAAAGGCCTTTTTTCTATCAGTGGTGCCATGGCTTCCGTGCTCGCGGACGAGCCAACGTGCAGGCGAGGTAGGACCCGGCAGACAGGGAGGAGATAAAAAGGCGTTGAAGAGATGAGAATGGGATGCAAGAACAAGGGAAAAGCGGTCTGCCGGCGGCGGGGGAAGCCTGTGCGCCGACGGGGACGGGATCAAGCGCTCTTCTCCTATGGCCTCGCGAGGAGAAGGATTGAGAGGACACAGTGGAGAGGTGACGAAGCGTTTTCCTTCACTAGGCGGTGCATGGGCTTGTAATATCAGCGAACTTATCACTTTGGTCAGCCATAGTCGCATGATCTAAATCTGACGGTGTTGGAGTCGTTCGGATATGTTGCCGAATTTCGAACGTTTGGAAATTAGCTTTTTTTATAATATGCAAGGATAAACATATAGTAGCGAAATTTTCACAAAAATGAAGTTTCCTAAGAAGGAATAAAACAATGGCAAAGGTATTATCATTAAAGAAGAAAGAAAATGAAAATAATCAAAACAATGAGATTTAGAAAGGAAGAAAGAAGGAATTCCACTTTAAGAAGAAGTAAAATGAAATAAAAACAAAAATGGAAAAACATATTTTGCACAAAAATGATGATTTTTGTAAATATTCAAGAATAAGCATGTCAAAGAGGAATTTTGTATTGAAGTAAGTTTTCCAAAGAAGAATTAATTATTGGCATTGGTATTACCTAAAAGAAGAAAAAAATCAAAATAATAAAGTTTTATAAGAAACAATGCATTTGTGACACTGATATTACACTTAAAGAAAATGAAAATAAATGCACACAACTTTGCACTAAAATTGCACATTTTGGTAGTCGCAAAGAATAATCATACTATAGTGCAATTTTTGCATATATTTTATAGTATTTGTGTGTATAAATTTTCATTCCTCCAACATTCCAAAAATACAAACAAAAAACCTGCTAATTATAAAGAAAAATAAATAGCAAAAGCAAAAAATAAATATAAACAAAAAAAGAAACAATTCACTATTGAAAAGAAGCCAAAGAATGGGCAAAGACCAACCAGTATTAGGAAAGCCTAGCCGTTGTGGACTGTTAAACTAATTACTTTTTTAGCTGTAAGTTAAACTAATTATTAATGCTTTTTTAGGTAATCCCGTGAAGTAGTAATTACTAATGAAATGAATTGGATCGATTACTAGCTTACACGTGGGCTGCTCAAGGCCCAGAAGTATGAGCAGAGAGATCAACTAGTTACAGGTAGGAAAAACCTAAATTGTTTCTTACCCAAATTTTAGTCAAATTGGATCAATTGACTGAACCTAAATTTTAGTCAGTCGACTAACAAATAGCAAATGTGAGAGGACCGACTAGATACAAAGAGAAAGAGTGACTTACCCAAATTTAAATTTCAGGCGACTTGCATATAGCTAAAGTGCTTAAATTAGTATTCAAAAAGCAAGCTGGCATGCCAAAAAGTCACTTTGGAACCCGGGTGCAATGGAGCCCTGTTTTTTGAACTGTGCCAAAATGCTATTTTAAAGTTTCAAAAAATTCTAAAAACAAATCAACATGTTTATATGAATGTATATTACACATGTGTAAATTTTGATGCTGAAATAAGTAACCATGCGAGTTACTAAAAATGACAAAATTGTGACTTTAGAAAGATGAACAGTGCATGCATTACTCATCTATACTACTATTAATCTATACTACTTCTATATATACTTATATATATACTACTATTAAAAGAGCAAACATAAACTCCTCTAAGGTTACACAACAAACTGTACACAAAGTAATCAGGACCCTTCGATCAAATCAACTTAATCACATACTACCGTTTATATTACGCGAATTGTGTGCCACCTAGATCAACGACTCAGATCGGATGTTCTGCCGAGCAGACGCCGCTGTCTGCCAACCGTCCTAGCCCTCTGCATCCCTCGATCTCCGCGGCCCCGCCCACGACACTCTAATCTACGCAACGATTGCACGATAGCTATCCCGCTATTTTCTCTGCTCCAGATCCATCGTCTTCCCAATAGCTCTGCCCCCGCGGTCCCCTCCGCCCTGCCCTACAGCCGCCGAGCTCCCGTGCCGCCCCCACGCGTGCCGCGCTCTCCCGTCGTCATGCTACAGGCCCTCCTATAATGGATCCACAGGCGGGGGGCCTATCCTCCGGCGTCGGAGGGGGCGGCGGCCTGAAGAACGACGAGTCAGTCCATGGAGAGCGCACACCTGTCGCTGCAGATGAATAAGCAGTGTACTCGCCGCCGCCGCCGCCAAGTGAGAGGCTCCTGCTTCCGGAGGCGAGGAGCTTGTCGAGGTCCAACTCCTCAAGGAGAGGCGCACTCCACATGTTCGTCGGGCTGCCCCGCCCACCCCATGGCTACCTGCTCGCCGCTGTGCCCACCGACCCCATGCACTACTAGCCTGTTGTAACCCTCCGCCATGGGCATCAGCGCGTGACGTGGTAGCTGCAGCAAGCATTTTCTGACCTCTTAAGTGTTTGTTATAATGCCTACAGGAAGTCAAGCAAAAAATTATTTCAAGTTTGTACCGATGTTTATGATAGTTGGAGATTATGGGTAAAATATATTTTCTTGCTGGCTAATGATTGTATCCATTTGTTGTGTGGGAATTTTGTTATAGCAAAAGCTGAATACATGTTCGTCGGCTGTCTGTCGTCTCCAGCTGCCCGTCCGCATCATGGGTACGTTTCCTGCAACTTAGTAATTAGAATCAGTCCCGTTCATGTCTTTGTTGGGTCAACTGCCCTTTTCCAATGGAATTTATTTTGCGAGCAATCAATTTGGCCACATCCTAACGAAACATAAAAATCTGATGAATCGATCTGGCCGCTTCATTTTACGCTTATTGATTGATCTGGGTAATTTGTTTGCAATTTGCTGTGCAAATCAATCTAGCTGATTTTTAGCGTTAATCACAATAAATGAAATATTAATCCCACGAGGTCTCTTCACTAATTTTAGAGTTGATTTTTAGATCCAAACAGATTTAGTTCCTGTAGTAATTTGCGAATGTCGTACGTCTGAAGTGCTTTCAGCCATAGCAACATGCACATACAAATGCTTCGAAGCAGGCATGTTCATTGATTTCTGGGAGACTAGCATGCACGAAGAAGCGAGCTAGATAAGCTTTCGGGCGTAGCTCACAAATATATTCCAACAAATTTCTTCTCCGTTGAACTATTTTGTCCTACGGCAGATGCCTAATCATCAAAACAATGAGCCAGTAGGCCATCGTTTACAAGCTCAACATATAGGTATTGTACCAACTTTAAATTTTAAGTTAGTGAGGTTGATAATTTGGTACTGCAGACAGTCACATAATGAATTTGTAATGAGAATTAATGTTCTATTTTGTTTCTAGCTATATACAATTACTGAAGATGGGCTAAGAGTTGTGCCTGTTTAATTACTATGAATTTACGTAGCAAAGAATCTGTAATGAGAAGTTATGTTTAATGCATGTAAATAGCGTATGCATCTTCCAGTATGCATCTTCTGGAATCCAAGGTCAGAACATTCATCGGGACCCATAAGGTATGGTCTGCTTCCAACGACATTTCTTTTGTAATTTATGCATCATTGGAGTATCATGATGTTTGTAATACTTTTTTTCTTGTTTGCAGACATATCCGAGATGCTGATTAAATCAGTCACCAATTTTTGAAAATCGACAATGTTTATATGGACAGCAAAGCTTGATGTTGTATTTTCCCCTTACTCTACCTTCTACCATACACCACTGAACTTTTGCCTCCAGTGCAATGAATTATACATATTGCACATGCTTCAGATTTGTAATGCCCTTTCTGCTACATATACAATACTATTGAAGCTTTTGACTGCTCATACTTTACTGGGGAGTGTAATTATGCAAACATAAGTATATGAAGAAAGTAATTATGCCCGACTCTACTTGCAGAAGGTTGGACTCTACTACATCGAGAAGAAGAAATATTATATGAAGTTCCAAAGTTACCTTTTTATTTGTGAAAGTCTGATGCATCTCAAACTCGGTTTGCTTTGCTGCAGGATGATGAAGAGGAAAAGGGAAAGGGGGAGGAGCTCAAGGAAACAAAGAGGGGTGGAATAAGGGATAAACAAGGATGGGATGGGAGGCTTCCAAGCCAACGGCAAAGTAAGGCGTCACGCTGAATTTGTAACTCCAGTAAATAATTGGCCTTCCTTTTTAGGTTTAGCTTGACTGAAACCAGTAAATTATTTTACTCCATATTGTTGCAGCTTCATTAACGGTCCATATCACATCTTGAAATCAGCATTAGTTGAGACTACAAGATTTAAAACATCTTACTATTGATTAAAAAAATGGAAACTCAGGTAAAAGGTAATCAGATTTTTTTAGGAGTCATCTCTTGTCTGCTTTAGAAAATAAGTTCGTGAGGGCATAGAACAAATCTTTACATCACCATTATTATTTTTATTTACTTCCAGTTATAACACTTCAGCCCATGCTTGTCGAATTTGTGATGCTTGTAATGCTCTTTGTGGAAAATAACAGACACACACTTTGTTTGCATAACTAATGGTGAAAGTTTAAAAATGATAGTAATGTCATCGTTTGACTTTGTACATCTGAAATTTTTGTAGACAGAAACATGATGCAAGTGGTTGCCTCATTGTTAGATGCATGCTGATGTATATTTTTACGTGTCTCTTCTCTATAGAAACATAAGGTCAGCTTCAATATGAAGTTTTCTGCTCAATATAATTCCAGTTTATATGAGAAACATTTGCATGTATATTTTAGCCTAAAGTTTATAGCTCACTTTTCTCTTTGGGGTGAGTTGAGCTTAAACCTTGTGTTGGTAAGAGAGAAGGAGCATATTGAAGTTAGTTTATGGCACTGCTGGAGTGCCTCTCCCCAAGTATCAGTCTGAGACTGATTGCTCTCTTGTTGTGGTCTGACAAAACTTGAAATATATGGAAAGTTATGTTGTGCTACCTATAAGTTATAGCTCGATTTTTTCATAGAAAAATATTTTGCTGAAGAGACAACAATGTGTAGTTTCAGGTCGTGTCTTCCTTTGTTTCACGGTTGTTTAAACTTTGTGGCGTCGTTGCTCTTGTCGGCCTTCATTATGTTGATGTACTATTCTCTTCTTAATATATTTATATACACACAACTCTCATCTATGTTCTCGGAAAAGGAAACGAGTTTTTGCTACATTCAAGCATTGCATTTTAAAGCAAAGTTTCAGCCATTATTTGTTAAGTAGAAATCCAGTGATATATATGCAAACGATCTCTTTGTTATTAGTAATCTTGTGGGACATCTTGATATTTCTTAGCTATTTGTATGTTTCACTTGGCAGCAAGTATCATTATACTGCTTGAGAAGACCAAAGCATGGGAGATTGTGGTTTCCAAATCAGAGAATTGTGGTTTTGAAGTTGTTGGTAAAAGGTAATTCATATAGGCCAAGACGTTCTCAATATGCCGCATCGGGAACATCTATGAAGAGATTAACCATCTGAAGACTTGGTTACCTGGTTTTATTTTAAAGGAAGTTGTGTGTGAGGGAAGGAGAGCAATAAATTTGTGCATGAACTAACAGTGTTGGTAAGAATTTAGGTGAATACACTGATCTTGTTAGTTAGCTATTTGTAACTAACATCATACACTATTTTTATGATGACCAATAGATTGTTGTTTCCATCAAAAGATAAAATATTCCAGGAATGGCACGTTGTTTATAACTTTTCGATTCATTGAAGCCTCAGCGAGGTCGGAGGAGACGAGGGCATTTTATTCCGGGTGGTGTCGGAGGATGTGGGGAGCAAACCGCCGCACCCAAGAGAGTAGAAAAGGGTCGGTTGTCCCTCAAACTCATTCCACATATGGGGAAGAAATGAGGCTGTTCAAGGCTTCAGGCAGTCTGCTACATCGGCTCACCTCAGACCAAGTTTTTTCTTTCTTTATTCTCTCTCTCCATCCCAACCAATTATATGCATGTGACTGATAATTTGGGGGACCTGGCCGCATGGATAGACAAATGATGTTCAAAGTGGACACGTTCAGACATTGTTCGGATGTGCCAGCTGACATACAGGGGGTGGGTCATATTTTCATAGTCCAATTGTAGATGCTTTTATCCGTTTAGTAGGAGAGGTTAGGATAGATCAAACCACAACTTTTTAACGATACGTGCAACGCACGTGCACGCTTACTAGTTTTTTGGAAATCATCATTTTTTCATTTTTGTACAGGTCGCATATTTACTTATTTCCTCACCAAACTTTACATATGTGTAATATATATCCATATGATCACGTCGAATTTTTTTCAGAATTTTCTGAAACTTTAAATGTGTTTTTCAAAGTATCTAAAATAAGGTTCTCCAATACATCCGGATTCCAAAAATCCACTCTCGCTGGCATGCGCCCTACTTGCTGAATCGCAGCCCGATTCCGGTGTGCTGCCGCTCGGGCCCACAGCTCAGACGCCCACCGCATCACGCCCGTAACCCGAGTTTAATTAACAATGGTTTTCCTTTGATTAATTAATTACTAACTCGGCCAGACTCCAGGTTCTTAACGCCCAGAATTTACCAAACTGTTCCTGTTTCTTCCTGTCCGGCCTATAAATTGGGTTCAACCAGCTCGCGTCTCTGGTTACCCAAACCAAAGCCACCGCCCGTCCACCTCTCTAATCTCTCATCATGTCGACGACGGCTTCGCCCTTAACCTCATCTCCCCCACGGCGGCCGCCAAGATCTGTCGGTCCGGCATGTGCTCCCCGACGAACCACCCCGGCTGGTTCCGCTGCAGCCTCCACAAGGAGCGCATGCAGGCGGTCCCCGCGGCTGGCAGCTGCAGGCCCATTTCCCCGCCTTCGTGGCCGTCCATGAGCAGCCCCACCTATAAGTGTACGCGCAGCCGTTGGGGCAGTACGGCGCCGTGGTGAGCGGGCGGTGGGCACGGAGGACTTCCCCAAGGAGCAGCAGTTTCAGCACTGCAAGCGCGCGTGCAGGTTCTGCCTCAGGCTCTCAGCCGCCGACCGCGCCGGCGATAACAAGCGCTACCAGCAGTAAACAAACCGCCGTCGACAGGCCATTGCAAAGGTACTGTACATAGGAATTGTATACTATATAGGAAGTAAAGACACATCAAGTAGGGCGTCTCGGTGCCCGGGCTCATCTGCATACTCCACCGGAAGTTAAAGTCCATGTACATGGGATTCATCGGTTGCTCCGCTCTGATGTATATAGATAGGGAGTAGCCCTCCGCTGTGTATAAGGCCCTTGGTTTTGCATATATATAAGTGACATATTCGAGACACATGCATTCATCTGATTCTGATCTGCACCTTGACGGAAGGCTGAACCATTACATATCTACCACACATCTTCGTAGGAAGATCTTCTTCCCCTGGCTCGTGCTCCAGTTTTCTGATGCTGGACCGCCGCGTAAGCGCAGCTAAGATACCTGGATTCTCTCGTGCGAACAGTGAAGAAGGACGAGGGACATGGAGCCGCAGGGGGCGTGACGCTGTTAATTTGTGAACGGCTGATCTTGCCTCTGCAATCATGAACGGCAGATCTCCACGAACACTATTTTTATTGAAACTTCCAAGAACACTATTTTGGTCAGGAGGCCGGTGGTACCTCCCAACAAGAACGAAAAACACTTTAATATAAATATTATTAAAAAAGGTATAATATGGCGTAGAAAACAAACAGCTGCTGATTGCACCAATGCTCACAATAATATAATAGGTGCTCATATATGGCGTAAAAAACAAACAGCTGCCGACTGAACCGATGCCCAACAGTATAATATAGGTACTATATGGCGTACAAAACAAACAGCTGCCGGTTGTACCGAAGCTTTTACGATTGTACCGATGATTTTCTCGAGTATACGGTGTGTCAACCGGTCGTCCATGTGACGACATGTTTGATATCTGCAACTTCATAAATCCTGTCCAGGGGATCCATGCTTTTCATTGCCAACACGTCCATATAGAGAAAAGCTAGCTAGGTTATCGATCGATCGGCGACTATGGGGATGGCGGCAGCGATGTGGGATATCCTGTCAAAGGCCGCCAACCTGGCGCAGATCTCCGGACTGCTCGTCGCAGTGGGCACGAGCCTCCTGCGCATCACGCAGAGCAAGCGCGAGTGCGCCAGGCTCGAAAGGTGCAACCGCAGGCTCCATGCTCTGCTGCAGTTGCCGACGTGCTGTGGGGCCGCGTTGCTCTGCTCGGAGCTAGGAGGCCCCATGGTGCAGGCGTTCGGCGACGCTGCCGGCCTCGTCGACGACTACACCAGCAGCACGCTGTGGCGCCGCGTCCGGTGGGACAGGAGCATGGCCAACCAGTTCCGTGATATGCAGGACCTCATCGAGTTCTACTGCGGTCTCCTGCTCTTCATCAATGCGCATCTCCTGTTACAGCAGGGAACACATCATCCCACGTTATCACATGCTCCTACCTGTACTACTACTACTACTACCACGTACGAACGTGAACGAGATGAGAGATGCAAATTTTATTCATTACAACCAAGCCCTGGCAAATTAGCACGTCATCATGTTACTTTTATTGCCAATGCATGCAGGATTCATGAGGTCGATGCCCCATCGCAAACTCAAAGTATGCAAGCAGTGCAGTTGCCTCCAGATCGCACCAACTCGTGACGCTCAATGGACCAACAATGATACTGGCGAGGGAGGAATAGGCAGCCAGAGAGACGAACACCGACCCGGCTGGATGTGAGAGAAGTGTGACCGGTTAGTGATTCCCCATGCATAACCATACAAAGAGGAGACTGGTCACAGTATACCGATCTTGGGACTGGATTTTCAGTTCCAACTATCATAAAGCTGGAGCTTTGCTGCGTGCATTGTTAGTGTTAGTGAGTTTATTCTAAAATCTCTGTATATAAATGTGAGATTTTACAGTGGATCATACCACGCAAGAAAATATGTAGTACTATATGACAATTCTAACGGCTAAACTGGACCGGATCAGCGGTAGGCCAACGGCAAAATGCGACGGCCTTTTAGGCTGCCAACCACGCCCCCCCCCCCCCCCCTCGTCTCCGCATAGATAACATAGTGTTGTATAAAAATTCTTCGATAATATGCCACTCAGAAATAGTTCGTTAATGAGACTTGATCAACCTTGTTAATGGATTCTTTTTTAGGAGCATATGGTCGAGGAATTCCGTAAGCCCAACCTTCGGTAACTTTAGTTTATTCTGTGTTATAACTAGCAAAAGGGCCCGTGCGTTGCAACGGGAAAAAAGAATACTACACGCTCTTAATTTTGAAAAAATGGTCTATAATATGAATACTTGTAGCTACGGCCCAAACAAAGATGATCTTTGCCTACAAAAGCGCAAGTTCAAGATTTCCCATGTCTTCTATTTAAAAACGGCTTGCATGTAGATTTAATACGTGCAAAGAAACAGGCAAGTGATCTTCAATTTCATCTCCAATCCTGATTTTGCTGAGATGTTCATCCACAATCCGGATCAATACCGATATGAAAGAAAGACGGATAATGCACTGTTGATTAAGATTACAGCCTAGATAGTATTTTTTAATGGATAACAGGTAAAATAACATCATATTCGGATTTTATATATTTTTCTAATCAAATTTCATATATAACATGTCAAATTTGGAGTTACAATTTAGAAGATATGAGTATTTAAAAAAAACATTTGATATGTACTGCGGGTTTAATGTCAGAAACATCGGGATTTTTTCTATAAAATAGAATGACGGACTAAGAATATCTATTTTCTTTACTATTAGGTATAGATTAGTTTTAATAAAGTAATGCCCAAGAATACCCTATTTATCCGGTTTTCTGAATTTTCTATGCAAAAAATATTAGTTCATAGAATGCACTAATATTTGACATGAATTTTTCATGCTTATTTTAGAACTTTTGGCACTGAACGAATGCCGGGGGGTGCACCTGCTGGCCACAGGTCAGCATGGCACGCCCACCCGTGCCCAAATCCCACTATCCTAGAAGCTCGTATAACAAATTGTTTGCCTGATTCGATCATGTAGTTGATCATCAGAGTACTTGAACTTTTGGACTAATAACATTTGTCAAGGCTTAGCAACATCAGATTGATCTTTACCGTCTAAAAGCATATTAGTATTTTGTATTTTCCCATTTCGCTACCTTTTTTGGCGAGCCGAAACTTGGCTTCATTCCAATATAAATTTTTTCAAACAAACATGGCAGTTTTCCGCAAAAACAACCCCCCCATAAATGCTAGGTTGTTCTTACAGAAAACCACTAACCTTGGGCCTTTTCACTTAATCATAACTTATGTCTTGTAGGACAATTGCAAGCTCCGGAATTCAAGTCAATTGACTGCCAACCTTATATACGAGGCCCACATGTTAGGTATTATCGGACAAAAGAAAATTGTAGAACAATGTGGAGTTGAATCCTGATCCAACTGAACTTCCCACTATCTCAGTTGATGAGAAGGCGAGTGAGGTTCAGCATGCCTCCGCCAGTTTCCTTGCTTTGACATCACGGGCAGTAACCTTGCTTTGATCACGGCCTCGCCCCATGGATTCGTGAGATTTAATTGGACCAAATAATGGAGATGAAGATCTCACCTCGAAGTTAATATAAAGTTCAGAGTTGTATTATCCGATCTTAACATAGCTCCCCTACCATGTTGACCCCACACCCCAATTAATATATATCGCCTGTGTCTATTCCTATAACATTGTGAAAACCCTATATTCCGAGTCATACCTCCCCCTCGAGTTCACCTGAACCGAGTTATCTCTCCATCGGTGTTGCCTACTTCTACGGGTTGCAATAGTAGCCACCGTCGAAGTCTCATTGTCACGTCCCTCTACTGCTTTCAACCACCCAATCGAGTTCTTGGTGAATGTATATGACACAAACACTCCATGGTCTTTGCTCCACATTCTAGCTCTTGTTCTCGTAAATGTTGCTCGTCCTTCACTGCCACGACTCACCCTCGGTGCACCTCCAGCCACCCCGAGCTTCGCTCCCCTTTCCGTGGTCGGGATGCACTGTTGGGGTATTATGTTAATAGTTGCTTGGTGGCGCAGAAGATCACATCCACATGTAGCTTTCACCAAAGTTGTGTCAAGCGAAAATAATCTGGTGAGTAAGATTTTGGCGTCCCTATTCAAAAGATGTTCGCCTGCCCTCGGCAGGCCAAGATCACCATGACACCATACTTTTGGCATCACATGTTAGCGTGATCTGGCTAGCTCGCCGGCCATGCCCCCGGCCCAAGCTGCAAACATCCACATACTAGCCCACGTAACCACCACCTACATTTCTGTTTGGCATGTATTTTCCAAGAAAGAACCCGTGCTCTGGATAAGCCTTCTGCAAGAGACATGATTGACGGCAATCGGCAACGAAGCTATTGGCCGGCGAGAGTTGAAAGCTACCTACCCTACCCTAGCCCATGGCCCTAAGCCATCTAGTTAGTTTGAAATGCGAGTATACAACACAATTGTGTTGATCCTCACGAGGGCATGTAAGTTAAAGAGATACTAGAACTTTCTAGAAGAATTTACAGAAACATAATGTAAAAATAAAATCCGATACCCACGGAGGCGGACCTCCCTAGCTAACGGATCATGTGTAAATTTGATCTCAATTTACCTACCGGTCGACCTGTCGCAGTGTCGCTTGCTTTGCTCAATTCCGTCTCCACCCACCTGCCTGCTAATCTACACATGCTCGGCTGTAATCCTCGCCAAATGAAACCACGGTGGGTGCTTAATTTCCCGGCGCCTCACCGTGTCGCTGTTACGCCTTAGATCCGATTGAAAAATAAAAATCTAGTAACTTTTGCTTAAGAAAAATAAATCAGTAGCTGTCCCAACCTACGTCGACACAAAAGACAGAGCTAGCTGGTGATCCATCTGATTTTAATCCTCTCGCTTTGGTTGCTCCACATCGAGAAACTATACATATTGTTTGAAAACAATTGTTTAGCTCGTCCTCGTACATGCATTTGCCTCCTGCCACTAACTTTTCTTGTCTAGCAAAATCCTCAAAGTTTTTTTTTTGCAAATAAATCCTCAAAGTTAATCGCAGGGCACGTACTAAGGCACATCGAGTTAATCGCTGTTAAAAACTTAAAAGTCACAGTTGATTAAGCCATCGGTATAGTTTAGTCACTGGATTGTGATGATGATCCGATGGCCTCGGTCAAGTCGAGCAAGCCACTGATTAATCTGAAGGTAAAGTGATTGATTTGTTGTGGGAAATGTACGCGTGTGCCTGTTGCAATCAGCGATTGTATATATTAGTGCCGGAACATTCTAGTCTTTGCATGGCGATACCTGATTAAGTACTGCTGGTGATACTATGGGCAAAGACAAGCCGAGAGTCGGGTGAGTGATCCCCATAGCTCATCTCCAGAGATATTTCTGCATGCGCCGTTGAAATAAGCTTCTAAGATCTCTGCCTTACTATACAGAGAAGAGATAATGATGGATGTAGCATTTATGTGATCGGCTAAGCAGTGGCGGAGCTACACTTAAAAACCAGGGCGAGCCAAATTGAAGAGAAGCCCAACTATTTTAATTCCATGCCTCATTTGCTCCCATATCTTAGTGTATTTGCACTAAACATGGGCGGGCCATAGCACGGTTTTGCTTGGCTGTAGCTCCGCCAGTGCTGAACCACATGTCCTTGTCGAGTGGAGTGTCCTCTGACGTTAAGAGTCTTAGGTTTTGGCCAAGCACTATGCATGGACCAAATGTTCAGATTAATTAAGTCATCGATCGACCAAGACGAACTACTAGCACTAGTCTAGCCTAATTAAGGTTCCTAGTTAAGCATGTCGATGCAACATGCACCAGGATATTTCGGGCACTCGCGGTTGGCCATTCATGTGGAGATTAATTGTATGTTTATGAGCCCGATCGATCAGAAGGTTGAGGGTTCCTCTGAGCGCTGTGAGCAGAGAGTGGCAAAACAGTGTATTATTTTTTTGTTGGACTGTGTCTTAATTAACCACATAGAGGTCCATAATTTACTAGGTCTTGCTCGATTATTCAGCAGAACAAAAAGCTGGATTAATTTGCATTTCACTCCACATTACGCGTCACACATGCATTCATGCATGTTGATCTGAGTGTACATACAGCAGTACACTAACACACGACGACGAGATGCATGCATATGTATTTTTCTTTGATTTTCCACAGATATTCCAGCAAGCAAGCTATATCTGTCAGCGCCCTTTATATCATGGGCCGATAGCTATGGGCTAGGCCTAACGGCCTCGCTACCGCAAGAGCTACAGCCACAGCGACTACAACTACCAGGATCAACGCGTCCACAGGGTAAGGCGTCCAGTAGATCAATGAACCGGCGGCGGCGGCTACCTCTTTCCCCTTCCTCCTCCTTCCCTCCAATTCTTATATCCAGGCTTGTAATTTCTAAATTGCTACTCGAATTCGTGTGAAAGTAATAGATCGACAGGATATAATGTTAGGTTGCTAACGATATCCCAATCATGCAAGTCACTTTGTTTGTTGTGTTTTCTTTATTTGATACTCAGCTTACAGGCTTGTAAGCCGAGTACCCGTGAGTTTGACCTCAGCTTATATTCACATACACGACAACTTATGATTTTTCTGTAGTTCTACTTGCCCAAAATAACAACATGGTTAGGCAATGTCCGAGTGTGATCCGACGCGGAAAGCTAATCAGTGTGGCTTGTATTGTTTGGCGATGCAACTCTAAATTAGATTGAATGCATACACGCACATATATATATATATATACAGTGTGTAGCCCACGGCTTGAATCAGGAGGCGGGGCTAGGTAGGAAATGTACCTAACCATACATGTGATATATTGCTTATACATATATTCAACAGCTTGAGATATCTAGTTAGTTAGAAATGCGAGCATATTACAGTACAATTGTGTTGATGCGTACGAGGGTATGTAAGAGTAATGGATGGTAGAACTTTCTAGAAGAATTTTGCAGAAACAAAATGTAAGATTTGATACCCACGGAGGTGGAGGCAGACCTCCCTACACTAGTAGAAAACTGGGCTTTGGTCACAGGGCAATATTCACATTAGTCCCGGTTCAGTCACGAACCGGGACTAATGTGAGCATTGGTCCCGGTTCGTGCGGCCAGGGGCCTGCCGGGCCTCATGGGGGCATTGGTCCCGGTTCGTCCGGCCCCTTTGGTTCCGGTTGGTGGGACAAACCGGAACCAATGGGCCTCGCTCCTGGCCCACAACCATCGGTCCCGGGTGGTGGCTTGAAACGGGACTAGAGGCTCACCCTTTAGTCCCGGTTCATACCACAAACCGGGACTAAAGGGTTGGTCCTACTAGCGGTCAGAGTTTAGTCCCACCTCGCCAACCGAAGGGCGCTCACACCGGTTTATAAGCCCGTCCCTCTCTGCCTTGTTGAGCTCCTCTCAAAGTGAAAATAGATGCCCTTATACAGGGAATTTGACCTAAATTTCTTTGAATTTCATAGAAATTTATTATGAATTTAGGTTGAATTTTTTCTATAGGCGCATCTATGTTCATTTTTTTATAGTAAATAAAATAAATAAACCTTAATAAAATAAATAAAAATAAATAAACCTTAATAAAATAAAATAAACTATAGTAACTAAAATAAATAAACCTTAATAAATTAAATAAAAATAGCAGCAGTAAAATAAATAAAATAAAATAAATAAAGTAAAATACATAAGTAATTAGAAACAAAATGGAATAAAATAAATAAGTTTTTTGTTGTAAGTAGAAACAAAACAAAATAAATAAAGCAAAAGAGAAAACAAAAAACAGAGAAAAAAATTATGCCACCTACTGGGCCACCACGGCCTGAATACGACTTGAAACCCATCCATGGGCCAGGATTCAGGCCCGCTAGGCCAGAAGGAAGCATCTCCATGGGCCATCAAACAGAGGATGTCATTGGGTTTTGTCTTGACTTCATTCCTGGCCTTAAGAAGATAGGTCTCTCTAAATCGCGGTATGAGGGGAGACTGACTGGAAAAGGATTTTCTTGGTCTCAAGCACACTACACAGTTCTACAGAACTCTACCTTGGTGACCCCGTATGTCGATGAACACAAGAACAGTCTGCGCTCCAAACACCCGGAGCAATGTGACGACTGGATTACATGTGAACACATCAAGACTTTTAGCAGTTGGTTGGAAACACGTCTCAGAGGTGACACCACTGTTTGTGATGAGTTGTACTCGTTGTCCAGGGGACCATCTTTGACTATATTGACTTACAAAAGATACGAGATAAATGGGAATACATTTTACACGATCGCCCAAGATCAAAAGAGCACCAACCAAAACAGTGGTGTCCGCTTTGATGCAGCAACCGAGAGGGGAAAGGACACATATTATGGTTACATAATGGACATATGGGAACTTGACTACGGACATGATTTTAAGGTCCCTTTGTTTAAGTGCAAATGGGTCAATCTGTCAGGAGGCGGGGTACAGGTAGACCCACAGTACGGAATGACAACAGTGGATCTGAACAATCTTGGGTACACTGACGAACCGTTCGTCCTAGCCAATGATGTGGCACAGGTTATCTATGTGAAGGACATGTCTACCAAACCAAGAAAAAGAAAAGATAAGGAAGCGAATACATCATACGATGAGCCAAAGCGCCACATAGTTTTTTCAGGAAAAAGGGACATTGTGGGAGTGGAGGGCAAGATAGACATGTCTGAAGATTATGAAAAGTTTCATGAAATTCCTCCCTTCAAAGTCAAGACTGACCCAAGCATCCTGATAAACGATGAAGATTATCCATGGTTACGGCGCAATAAGCAAATGACACAAGCGAAGAAAAAATGAAGACTTTCTCCCGCAACTATTATGATGATACCATGCCAACTTTGTAACAGATGAGTATGATACCCTTGTCCGTTTTATACATGAAGTGCATCTAGTTTTTGCCATAACCCTCTCAACTTTCTTGCACATGCTATGTGGATGAAATGATGATACCATGCCAACTTTCAACCTTTTCAGAGTTCATTTGAAATGCTTTCCAATTTTAGGGTCTTATAGCTCAAAATAATTAGTAAATGCATGAAAAATAACAAATGAAGTCAGAAAGGGTTGAAAATTGATGAGACGTGGCTTTGAATGGTGCATTTTGAACACACAAAAAGTCAGAAGTTCAAATAAGTTTAAAAAAATGAAATCCCTTTGTAACAGACGAGTTTCCGTATGAAATCCTGATACTTCGAGAGAGATTGTCCGTTTTGTACACGAAGTGCATCCAGTTTTTGCCGTAACCCTCTCAACTTTCTTGCACATGCTATCTGGATGAAATGATGATACCATGCCAACTTTCAACCTTTTCAGAGTTCATTTGAAATGCTTTTCAATTTTAGGGTCTTATAGCTCAAAATAATCAGTAAATGCATGAAAAATGGTGCATGAAAAATAACAAATAAAATAAATAAGTAATTAGAAACAAAATAATATAAACTTTAATGAAATATATAAGTAGAAACAAAATAAAATAAACTTTAATAACATAAATAAAATTTATGAAACTAAAATTATCAAAGTATTTTCTCTTCAAAACATTATAAGAAACCTCTAGTATTATTGAAACTAAAATTATATAAAATTGATGCAACTAAAATTATCGAAGTATTTTTTGTTCAAAATCATTGAAAGCAAAAATAATTTTCATAAAGAACTTTTTTTGTTAGAAACTTTAATAGCAAAAAGAATTATCATAAAGTAAAATAAATAAGTAATTAGAAACAAAATAAAATAAATAAGTTTTTTGTTGTAAGTAGAAACAAAACAAAATAAATAAAGCAAAAAAGAAAACAAAAAAACAGGGAAAAAAATAAAAATTATGCCACCTACTAGGCCTCCACGGCCTGAATATGACTAGAAACCCATCCATGGGCCAGGATTCAGGCCCGCAGAAGGCCCAGTAGGCCCACAGGCATGTACAGAGAGGTTAGGCCCGTAAGCCTGCTTTAGAGAGGAGCTCGACAGCTCAGGCGCACCGCACCTTATAAACAGGTGCGGCTCTCTCTCAGCTAGCGAGGTGGGACTAAACTCCCACCACCACGCCGCTGTGCAAGGCCATTGGTCCCGGTTGGTGGCACGAACCGGGACCAATGCCCCCTTTGGTCCCGGTTCGTGGAACCAACCGGGACCAATGCCCCCCCTTTAGTCCCGGTTGGTGCCACCAACCGGGACCAAAGGCCTCTTTTCAGCAGCCCAAAGGGCGGGAAGCGGCGGCCTTTGGTCCCGGTTGGTGGCACCAACATTGGTGGCACCAACGTTGGTGGCACCAACCGGGACTAAAGGGGGCATTAGTCCCGGTTGGTGCCACGAACCGAGACTAATGCTTGGACTATATATCAAACACTTGTGAAAATTTTCAGTTTTCATCGGCAGTTGCCTCCCCCGCCGTCAGGCTGCTCCACCTCGCCGTCTACGCCGCCGCCAACGCCGTCGCCTCCCCGAGCCCGCGCCGTCCTCGTCGCCAGCATCCCTGAGCCCGCCGTCCTCGTCGTCCCCGTCGCCGCGTGCCTCCCCGAGCCCACCCCTCCACGTCCCTGTCGCCGCCTGCCGTCCCGAGACCGCCGTCCCCGTCACCGCGTGCCACCCCGAGCCCGCCGTCCTCGTCGCCGGACTCCTGCCATCGCCGCCCCCCTCGAAGTGAGCCCCCCTTTCCCATGGTCCCGATCGAGCGCTGCTCTTGCGCCCGAGTGCCCCTTGCTCTCTGCCGCCCCTGCTCCATGGTCGCCACCGGCCCCGACGCATTGAAGAGCAGAAGGAGAGGAGAAGGAGAAGGAGTGGAGCAGCAGCAAGACGCCGTCCAATTTTCTGAATTTTTTTACAGATATGAACAGTACATATAGAGGGTGTTTGATCAAATGCTAGATGGCTTTGGGCATTATGATATTTTTAGAATAGGCTAAATATGTCAAAAAAAAATTTGTTCATATACAGAAAGTTTTTATATATGACTATGGATATATGAGCAATGATGATCCATGGATGTATGCATTGATATATATGAGAAACGATGTTCATAGAATATTTACCAAGTATATATGTATTTTTGTTCATAGCATTTTTTCCATTTATATATGTATGTGGCTATAGATGGATATATATGAGAAATGATGATCCGTGGAAAAGTTTTATATATGCAAAAGTTACATTTTTAGGAAAGTTTTATATATCTAGCTAGGAAAGGAAGAAGAAGAAAAAGAAGGAGAGGAAAAAGGAAAATAAGAAGAGGAAGAAAGGAGAAGAAGAGGAGAGGAAGAAGAGGAGAAATAAATAAGAAGAGGAAAAAAGAAGAAAAAGAAGAGGAGAAGAAGAAAGGAATATAAGAGAAGAAGAAAAAAAAATTCTTTCTCTTTTTCTTCTTCTCCTCTTTTTATTTCTTCTTCGTTTTCTTATGTTTTATCGGGTCTGTCGTCGTCGATATACCCCTCTCCCGATAACTTCAACACGAGGGGGGGTCGATATACCCCCTCCCCGATAATATTATTTTCCCATGTATGTATGTCATCGTTGTCGATATAACCCCATCCCGATAACTTCAACACGTGGGGGGGGGGGGTCGATATACCCCCTCCCCGATAACATTATTTTCCCATGTATGTATGTCGTCGTTGTCGATATATATAACTACCTCCCAGATAACTTCGACATGATGGACGGTCGATATTTATACCCCCTCGACCATGAAGAAGCAGGCTACGGTGATCGAAGAGTGGAGGAGGAAAGACATGATTATGATGGCTCCGGTGACCCAATGCTGGTGCAAGAAGGAGCCTGTGGTGACGGCTCCGGTGACCGAACAGAGTCCGGCCAGGTAAATATATTAGTTAAGCCTGTGCTGACTAGCTAATTGATGCATTCATTGTTTTGGTATGTACACATATTAATTAACACTCGTCTTTCTTGTTTTCTCTAGCCCTCCGGATCGAGCACAACTTCGGTAAAGAGACGAGGCCCGAAGAGAAAGTTGCGCTCAGATGAAAGGTTTGAGATCACAGCAATCGCGCGCGACGGCCAACCGATTGAACCCATCCGGACAAAGGATGCATTTGCTGCTCAGTGCGGGGTTCTAGTTAGGGACAAGATCCCGATCAGCATCCAGCAATGGTATAAGCCTAAGAAGGAAGACCCTGAGGTGTCTTATGTCAATGATATGCAGAAAGATGATCTTTGGACTGAGCTGAAGGCAAATTTCACCCTACCGCCAGAGGAGGATCCGGAGAAGCCAGTTAAAGAGCAATTAATCAAGTCTCATGCTCTTAAGAAGATGGCAGACCTATTCAGGAGGTGGAAGAATGAGCTGAAAACGTTTGTCGACAAAGAAGAGACACAAGAATTCATCGGCCGGTATGAGAAGATCAGAGATCACTGGCCCGCATTTGTGGCCCACAAGACATCGGAAAAGAGTAAGAAGATGTCAGCGAGAAACAAGAAGAATGCTGCGAAGAAGAAGCTTCACCATCGCACGGGGTCAAGTGGCTACCTCAAAGCCCGGCCTAAGTGGGCCAAGGCTGAGAATGATCTGCTTGAAAAAGGGATCGAACCACAGACAACGAACTGGACAGACCGTTGCCGGACTTGGTTCTTCGGGGCTGGCGGAACCTTGGACCCTGTATCAGGGAGGTGCGTTTGGACGAACGAGCTTTTGAGAATACCAGTCAAGAAGATTCAGCAATATATCGATGCAGCGCAGGAAGGGACGTTCGTTCCAGACAGAGAGAACAACGAGCTCACAATGGCCCTCGGGAATCCTGAGCACCCTGGACGGACACGAGGCACGCCAGGCTCCGTTCCGTGGAAGGCTGGTTTTCCGGACGCATGCGGTTACAAAAGCCAGGAGAGGAGGAAAAATGGAGCAGACCCAAATTCAGAAGCTGCACGAAAGGGTTCAAGCGCTAGAGGAACGAGACGGCAATCGACATGCCGAAACTACCCCCGAAGCTACCCCGCCATCTCAGCGGAGAAGCAGCGTGGCTTCCACCGAGCTGCTTCAGCCGGAGCATGTCTTGACGGCTCCTGCTAGCTACCCCGTGGATGCTATCACGGAGTCTCAACATTGCCACCTTATGGCGGAATGGCAGAACTTCAAAGTCAAGGCGGTTGTTGGCTCTGTTTTACCTCCTGAACCCGGCGCAACCTACCACTGCCGGCCGATTCCAGAAGGATATGCTAGGGTGATGGTGGATGAAATAACGGAGGGATTTGAGGACCTCCAGCTTGACCACCCTACCGGTGAAGGGGAGACTCGGCTGGGTTTAGCTCTGAAGACTCCGTGCCTATGGCGGAAGGAGCTCATTAACCTTCCGAACTGGATGCCTCCGGCGAGTAAGGGCACTCCGCCGCCGCCTCCTCCTCCGGCGAGTGATCAGGGCACTCAGCCTCCTTCTCTGGCGCGTGGCGGCACTCCGCCTCCCCTCTGCCTCCTCCTCCGGCGAGTGATCAGGGCACTCATCAGCCTCCTTCTCCGGCGCGTGGCGGCACTCCGCCTCCTTCTCTGCCCGCGCCGGCGTGCCATAGCAGCCAGCCTCCTTCTCTGCCTCGTCAGCAAGGGGGGAAGAGACCCTCCGCCGCTCCGGCTGCTCCGGTGCGTCGTAGTCCTTCTCCTCCGCCTCGTAAGCAAGGAAAGAAGACAGCCGCAGCCGCTCCGTCTGCTCTGCCGGCGTCTAGCAGTACAGCTGCCAGAGGCGGGAGGCAATACAGATTCGGTCCTTATCTGAAGACTCCAGAGAAGTTACCATACGAGAGGACCGAGGAGGAGAACGCGAAGGTCGTGCGAGCCGAAGTGAAGAACTTCTTTGAAGGGGTGAAAGCAAAGAAACATCCACCTCCGGAGGAGAAGGTAGATCCGGTGAAAGCGAAGCGCACTCTGGATGCCCTGACAAAACCACCAAAGTCTCCGCCGAAAGGCAACTTTGAGCGCATTATTACAAAGACATTTGTCGAAGCGGAGCGGTCGGGAAATACTGTCAGTGATCAAAGGTTAAAAGAACGACGAGCTGGGGAAAAAAAATTGCCCAGCTCGGCGAACAAGCGAACCAATCGTGCCCCCCCGCTCAAGGTGTCTAAAGACATCGTCGCTAATGATCCGAGGATGGTGGCCGGTTATAGCAATCTTGGAGATTACCTGCCCGACGATGTACATTATGAAATCATGGAGGTGGACGAACACAAATACCATTACGGGAAGCCTCTCGTCAAAGATGAAAGATCTCTAACAATGATGATGCGAAGATTACATGATTGGTACATGAAAACCTGCAGAGAGTCTGATTGGATGAATACTTTGACGCTGAGAGTTAAACCGGACCATGACCTCGTTGGAATTGAACTGCTGAATGTTCCATTTGAGGAGTTCTTCCAGTTTTTCAATCAAAAGGCCCTCGATAAATCAACGATCACTTGCTACTGTCTGTAAGTAGTACTACTTCTGTCATTAAGTCTCTCTATATAGGTCAGCTCTTTCATTGCATGTATTTATAATTATCCTCACTATATTATGCAGATTGAAGATCGCCGAATTGAAGAAAAGACAAATTGGTGATATTGGGTTCATTAACACAAATCTCATAGATGCATATACGGTTGAAAAACATGCCAAAGAAGCCGAGGCCAACTTGCTACGATCGTTGGTATTAAATCAAAACAAAGATATAATACTCTTTCCTTACAACTTGAAGTGAGTGTTACTGTCTTGTGCATATTTGGTTTCCCTTATTAGTCCAGGTTATGGTAATGTAATTGATGGCTTATGCATGCATGCGCAGCTTCCACTATATTCTCCTAGAGATTAAGCTTGAGCAGGGAGTAGTAACCGTCTTAGACTCGAGACGAAAAGATCCCCAAGACTATGCGGACATGACTCAAATGCTCGAGAAGTAAGTTAAATCGATCATTATCCACCATATCAGCAACTTTGTTCATTTCCTGATATCAAGTAATTGTTTTCTTTGTCTGGCAGGGTTTGGAGAAAATTCACCACAAAAGCTCCGGGACTGCCGAAGAAGCTGCAATTTAGACACCCGAAATTAAGTACTATAGTAGCATGTTCCGCACATCTCCTAGTGATTCAAGCGCTAGTTTCATCAATACCATTTAGCATGCTTGCTTATCAGTTAGATTGACCTCTATTTCTTGTAAAGTGGTTGTGGCAGGAACAAGGGAATGATTTCTGTGGATACTACGTTTGCGAGTCTATCCGCCACACGACCTGTGAGCGGGGCTACTCTAACGAACAATATGAAGTGCGTAAGCAATAATATTCACAATTTTATTTTATTACCATCATTTGTGTCGAGTTTCATTTATTCATATATATATATATATATATATATATATATGAATAAATGAAACTCGACACAAATGATGGTAATAAAATAAAATTAGATGTTTCGGAGAAGGAGAGGTGGTCGATATCACTTCTCTCTATATGCATATGTTCATGACGATCTTCTGTTTCCTTCATTTGCTTACTAGCTAGCGTGTCTAGTCCTCTCCATACGTACATAGTACGTAGCGTCGACCAAGCACGGAGATAAGAGAGGACACATCTCTCTATTAATTAGCTAGCTAACACAATATATGAAACACCTAAATTAACCCCCCAACCCTCCCCCCCCTTTAAAAAAACAAAAAACCCAGCCCCTGAAATGCTGACGCGTGGATGCCTATTGGTCCTGGTTGGTGACACCAACCGGGACAAAAGGCCCTGCCTATTGGTCCCGGTTGGTGGCACCAACCGGGACCAAAGGCCCCCCTGCCTGGGCTGGCAGCAGCGGCCACGTGGAGGACCTTCTGTCCCGGTTCGTGTAAGAACCGGGACTAAAGGGTTAGGGCTTTAGTAACGACCCTTTAGTCCCGGTTCGAATACCGGGACAAAAGGCCCTTACAAACCGGGGTGAAAGCCCCTTTTCCTACTAGTGCTAGCCAACCGAAGTATGTGCAAATTTTATCTCAATTTACGTGTCGACCTGTCGCTAGCTCGCTCAATTCTATCCCCCACCAAAATTGCCATCTAATCTACACACGCTCGGCCGTAATCCTAGCGACAGCAACTGCGCGGGATGACACTTAGAGAAACTCCAATGTGCGATCCATTTTGTCCGCCTGCGTCCGTTTGGGTCGGCGCGGACAAAAGTGGAGGCCCAACGTGCCGACCCAAACCCAAATATCGTCCGCCTGGCGCCCGCACCGACCCATTCCGGCCCAAAATTGCGGCTGAAATGCGTCGGCGCGGACGCGAAGCGGACGCGCCGCGCGTCTCCTCGGCATCTGCCACGGCCCCACCTGTAGGCCACCCAACTACCGCCCGTCGTCTTATTTATGACGACCACCAACAGCGAGCCCACTAGTCAGCCAGTGGAAGCGTCCCCTTTTTGTTGGGGAATGTAGCATGCAATTTCAAAAAAATTCCTACGATCACGCAAGATCTATCTAGGAGATGCATATAACCGAGAGGGGGAGAGTGTGTCCACGTACCCTCGTAGACCGAAAATGGAAGCGTTATGTTAACGCGGTTGATGTAGTCGAACGTCTTCACGATCCAACCGATCCAAGTACCGAACGTACGGCACCTCCGTGTTCAGCACACGTTCAACTCGATAACGTCCCTCAAACTCTTGATCCAGTAGAGGGTCGAGGGAGAGTTCCGTCAGCACGACAGCGTGGCGACGGTGTTGGTGATGTGATCCGCGCAGGGCTTCGCCTAAGCACTACGACCTTATGACCGGAGGCGTAAACTGTGGAGGGGGCACCGCACACGGCTAAGAGAAATCTTGATGTGCGTTTGGGGTGCCCCCCGCCCCCGTATATAAAGGAGGGGGGAGGCTGGCGGCCAGGAGGGGCGTGCCAAGGGGGGGTCCTACTTGGACTCTTAGTCCAAGTAGGATTTGGCCCCCTGTTTTTCCTTTCTCCACCGGAGGGAATAGGAAGGAGAGGGAGAGGGAAAGGGAAGGGGGCGCCACCCCCTCCTCCTTGTCCTATTAGGACTCCCTAGGAGGGGGGGGGGCGCGGCCACCCCCGCAGGCTTCCCTCTCTCTCCCTTAGGCCCATGTTGGCCCAACACTTCCCCGGGGGTTCCGATAACCTCCCGGTACTCCGGAAAAATACCCGAATCACTCGGAACCATTCCGATGTCTGAATACAACCTTCCAATATATGAATCTTTACCTCTTGACCATTTCGAGACTCCTCGTCATGTCCGTGATATCATCCGGGACTCCGAACAACCTTCGGTTACCAAAACACATAACTCATAATACAAATCGTCATCGAACGTTAAGCGTGCGGACCCTAAGGGTTCGAGAACTATGTATACATGACCGAGACACATATCCGGTCAATAACCAATAGCGGAACCTGGATGCTCATATTGGCTCCTACATATTCTACGAAGATCTTTATCGGTCAAACCGCATAACAACATACGTTGTTCCCTTTGTCATCGGTATGTTACGTGCCCGAGATTCGATCGTCGATATCATCATACCTAGTTCAATCTCGTTACCGGCAAGTCTCTTTACTCGTTCCGTAATGCATCATACCGCAACTAACTCATTAGTCACATCGCTTGCAAGGCTTATAGTGATGTGCATTGCCGAGAGGGCCAAGAGATACCTCTCCGATACACGGAGTGACAAATCCTAATCTTGATCTATGCCAACCCAACAAACACCTTCGGAGACACCTGTAGATCATCTTTATAATCACCCAATTACGTTGTGACGTTTAATAGCACACAAGGTGTTCCTCCGGTATTCGGGAGTTGCATAATCTCATACTCAAAGGAACATGTATAAGTCATGAACAAAGCAATAGCAATAAAACTAAACGATCATAATGCTAAGCTAATGGATGGGTCTTGTCCATCACATCATTCTCTAATGATGTGATCCCGTTCATGAAATGACAATACATGTCTATGGTTAGGAAACATAACCATCTTTGATCAACGAGCTAGTCAAATAGAGGCATACTAGGGACACTCTGTTTTGTCTATGTATTCACACATGTACTAAGTTTCTGGTTAATACAATTCTAGCATGAATATAAACATTTTTCATGAAATAAGGAAATATAAAGAACAACTTTATTATTGCCTCTAGGGCATATTTCCTTCAGTATCCCACTTGCACTAGAGTCAATAATCTTGATTACATAGTAATGATTCTAACACCCATGGAGTCTTGGTGATGATCATGTTTTGCTCGTGGAAGAGGCTTAGTCAATGGGTCTGCAACATTCAAATCCGTATGTATTTTGCAAATCTCTATGTCTCCCTCCTTGACTTTATCGCGGATGGAATTTAAGCGTCTCTTGATGTGTTTGGTTCTTTTGTGAAATCTGGATTCCTTCCCCAAGGCTATTGCTCCAGTATTCTCACAAAAGATTTTCATTGGACCCGATGCACTAGGTATTACACCTAGATCGGATATGAACTCCTTCGTCCAGACTCCTTCATTTGCTGCTTCCGAAGCAGCTATGTACTCCGCTTCACAGGTAGATCCCGCTACGACACTCTGCTTGGAACTGCACCAACTAACAGCTCCACCATTCAATATAAATACGTATCCGATTTGCGACTTAGAGTCATCCGGATCAGTGTCAAAGCTTGCATCGACGTAACCATTTATGATGAGCTCTTTGTCACCTCCATAAATGAGAAACATATCCTTCGTCCTTGTCAGGTATTTCAGGATGTTCTTGACCGCTGTCCAGTGATCCACTCCTGGATTACTTTGGTACCTCCCTGCTATACTTATAGCAAGGCACACATCAGGCCGAGTACACAACATTGCATACATGATAGAACCTATGGCTGAGGCATAGGGAATGACTTTTATTTTCTCTCTATCATCTAAAGTGGTCGGGAATTGAGTCTGACTCAACTTCACACCTTGTAACACAGGCAAGAACCCTTTCTTTGACTGATCCATTTTGAACTTCTTCAAAACTTTATCAAGGTATGTGCTTTGTGAAAGTCCAATTAAGCGTCTTGATCTATCACTATAGATCTTGATGCCCAATATATAAGCAGGTTCACCAAGGTCTTTCATTGAAAAATTCTTATTCAAATATCCTTTTATATATGCTATCCAGAAATTATGTATCATTTCCAATCAACAATATGTCATCCACATATAATATTAGAAATGCTATAGAGCTCCCACTCACTTTCTTGTAAATACAGGCTTCTCCAAAAGTCTGTATAAAACCATATGCTTTGATCACACTATCAAAGCATATATTCTAACTCCGAGAGGCTTGCACCAGTCCATAAATGGATCGCTGGAGCTTGCACACTTTGTTAGCACCTTTAGGATCGACAAAACCTTCTGGTTGCATCATATACAATTCTTCTTTAAGATATCCATTAATGAATGCAGTTTTGACATCCATTTTCCAGATTTCACAATCATAAAATGCGGCAATTGCTAGCATGATTCGGACAGACTTAAGCATCCTACGGGTGAGAAGGTCTCATCGTAGTCAACTCCTTGAACTTGTCGAAAACCTTTCGCAACAAGTCGAGCTTTGTAGATAGTAACATTACCGTCGGCATCAGTCATCTTCTTGAAGATCCATTTATTTTCTATGTCTTGCCGATCATCGGGCAAGACCACCAAAGTCCACACTTTGTTCTCATACATGGATCCCATCTCAGATTTCATGGCCTCAAGCCATTTTGCGGAATCTGGGCTCATCATCGCTTCCTCATAGTTCGTAGGTTCGTGATGGTCTAGTAACATGACTTCCAGAACAGGATTACCATACCACTTTGGTGCGAAACGTACTCTCGTTGACCTACGAGGTTCGGTAGTAACTTGATCCGAAGTTTCATGATCATCATCATTAGCTTCCTCACTAATTGGTGTAGGCATCACTGGAACTGATTTCTGTGATGAACTACTTTCCAATTCGGGAGCAGGTAAAATTACCTCATCAAGTTCTACTTTCCTCCCACTCACTTCTTCTGAGAGAACTCCTTCTCTAGAAAGGATCCATTCTTAGCAACGAAAATCTTGCCTTCGGACTTGTGATAGAAGGTGTACCCAACAATCTCCTTTGGGTATCCTATGAAGACACATTTCTCCGATTTTTGTTCGAGCTTATCAGGTTGAAGCTTTTTCACATAAGCAACGCAGCCCCAAACTTTAAGAAACGACGGCTTAGGTTTCTTGCCAAACCACAGTTCATATGGTGTTGTCTCAACGGATTTAGATGGTGCCCTATTTAACGTGAATGCAGCCATCTCTAAAGCATGACCCCAAAACGATAGTGGTAAATAGGTAAGAGACATCATAGATTGCACCATATCTAATAAAGTATGATTACGACGTTCGGACACACCATTACGCTGTGGTGTTCCACGTGGCGTGAGTGGCAAAACTATTCCACATTGTTTCAAATGGAGACCAAACTCATAACTCAAATATTCACCTCCACGATCAGATCGTAGAAACTTTATTTTCTTGTTACAATGATTTTCTACTTCACTCTGAAATTCTTTGAACTTTTCAAATGTTTCAGACTTATGTTTCATCAAGTAGATATACCCATATCTGCTCAAATCATCTGTTAAGGTCAGAAAATAAGATACCCGCCACCAGCCTCAACACTCATCGGACCACATACATCAGTATGTATTATTTCCAATAAGTCAGTTGCTCGCTCCATTGTTCCGGAGAACGGAGTCTTAGACATCTTGCCCATGAGGCATGGTTCACAAGCATCAAGTGATTCATAATCAAGTGATTCCAAAAGCCCATCAGCATGGAGTTTCTTCGTGTGCTTTACACCAATATGACCTAAACGGCAGTGCCACAAATAAGTTGCACTATCATTATTAACTTTGTATCTTTCGGCTTCAATATTATGAATATGTGTATCACTACAATCAAGATTCAATAAAAATAAACCACTCATCAAGGGTGCATGACCACAAAAGATATTACTCATATAAATAGAAGAACCATTATTCTCTGATTTAAATGAATAACTGTCTCGCATTAAACAAGATCCAGATATAATGTTCATGCTCAACGCTGGCACAAAATAACAATTATTCAGGTCTACTAATCCCGACGGTAGATGTAGAGGTAGCGTGCCGACGGCGATCACATCGACTTTGGAACCATTTCCCACGCGCATCGCTACCTCGTCCTTAGCCAATCTTCGTTTAATCCGTAGCCCCTATTTCGAGTTGCAAATATGAGCAACAGAGCCAGTATCAAATACCTAGGCGCTACTACGAGCATTAGTAAGGTACACATCAATAACATGTATATCAAATATACCTTTCACTTTGCCATCCTTCTTATCCGCCAAATACTTGGGGCAGTTCCGCTTCCAGTGACCAGTCCCTTTGCAGTAGAGGCACTCAGTTTCAGGCTTAGGTCCAGACTTGGGCTTCTTCCCGGGAGCAGCAACTTGCTTGCTATTCTTCTTGAAGTTCCCCTTCTTCCTTTTGCACTTTTTCTTGAAACTAGTGGTCTTGTTAACCATCAACACTTAATGCTCCTTCTTGAAACTACAAGAAACCTGTTAATGCATGACAGATTTCCCATGACAGTATCAAAAATTGTCATGAACGGCCCAGTACAACCCCGCAAGCCCGCCTAAAGACCTAAACGTTTCGTGTATATAAAAGCTAAACCTAAAATACTACTTCCCCAATATCCTTCCTCCATACGCCACTGCCGCATCTCTTCTCTCCTCGTCCTGGTCCTCTGCGTCCACCTCCCTGCCTCCAACCAACGTCGGCGGCCCGAGATCCATGGCGACGGCGGCGGCAGTGGCCCGATGGAAGCGGCGGCTAACCCTAGCCGCTGCGGCGCTCCTCTGCTGCTCACAACCAAGGACCAGGTCCATGGATCTGCGGCAGGGGCCTCCCTCCTCCATCTGCCAGATCGTGAAGCTGCCTTGCCATCCGGAGATTCGCAGAAGCAAGCGCCGGATGAGGAGAGGACGACGACCGTGACCTGCGGGAGGCCCGAGCTCGACGTCGCCGGCGACGACGACGCACCGCACTGGGTCCCTTCCTACTTCTCCCCATCGATTCCTCTCTCCTTCATTCCTTCCTTCTCTCTCCCATTCCAATAGACTTTGTTGCTTTGATTCAGATCAGCAGGAGCTCTTCCCCTCTCCAGATCCATGAACGGCGACGACCGGGACCCCACGCTCGAGCCCCACGAGCTGGACGAGCTCGACAGCGAGGTCATCTGCCCCGTCCACCATGATTCCCCACAGAACAAGAAGGTCGACCCTCTCGCTCTAGTTTCTTTTCTTTCCAAATTCTTGCTGCTCTGCTCTAGGATAGTTCTCCAGGGCCTCTCAAATTTTCTTTGTCTGAACCTGATGCAAAAAACATGGTCACTTTGTTTCCTGATACTCACAAGTTACAGCCATCGATAGGCTAGCATCGCTGGATATTTTGTTTTTCTTCTCTCACCGTGTGAGCACTAGTAGTGTAAAATTTGTGAGATCTGCTACTTAGTTAAGAAACTACTAGTTTAATAAGTAATTCCCAATGAGATGCCCGTGTTGGTTCCTTCGATTTTTCTTGTTTATGGAGGGAAAGTAATTCATTCATCTCACTGAATCGATTGACCAAGAGTAGATTGTTTGTTAACTAGGCCTGCTATTACACTACTTCTCTGTTATATAATATGTGCAAACTTTCTATTTGTTATGTGGTGAAAATAGCCATCATATTGATTTCCACACAATTAAGTTGATGAAATTTATGACACATCATGGTGGTGCTTGTTGCCATGGAATGCTTGGTTTGATCCCATTTGTTGTCAGCAAATATACGTGTTGTATTTTTGTAAGTTTTGTTATGAAAGACAAGTCCCTTTGGAAGAAGAACACTACTTGAAGGAAAAGGGGAAGCCAAAATAGCTGACGACTATGTATTCTCAGTTATTGGTAACATCAAAATCTGGTACAACTCACGCTTGATTGTTACTGGGTTAATGCCAAGCTGCTTATACAATCGATGATGCTATTTTTTATATGCGTACCTAGAAGTAGCTGACATACTTGTACTTCATCGGCTAATATAATTGATGCATACAAGTAGGCTCCTGGTCTTTGCTCAATTTAATATATATCACAATTTGATGAATTCCTTGTTTCCAGTACATGTCACCAATTTCAGTATATTACGTAGTAAGTGCCTCCGTCTGACAAGATGTAAAAATAAACCTTTTCCTGTCCTTCACTCTTTTTTATTTGTTTATAATGGAAACTAGTGCAGAGTTAGATACGTATATTGCTTGAAGATTTGCCCTCTTAAGACCTCTTAAAATAGTTCAGCCATAGTTTGTATCTACACGTGCCTTGAGCATCCATATTTTACCCAGCTGATATATCTTTGTTATTATCAAGATTTGTTCTCATGGTGGTTAACTTGGTTTTTTAAAGCCATTGTTTAGTGGAGGTCACTGGTATATATTGTTTTTGCAAGTGTATACACAGAAAGCGGAGGCTCCTTTTTCAGAATGGTTCCATGAAAATTCTAAGTGATGTAATATTGATGTTTTTAAATCACAACGTCCACCACTGAATGTCTCTGCACATTTGTAGGCCTTGATTTGATATAAAAACAATCCAAATTATCTTCTTGCTTATGTCCTGGATTTCACTATGACTCTTTATGTGATTTCTTGTTACACGGCGTGCTGCCCCATAGGTGTAGATGCTGAAACATTCCTACTGTAGGTGTGCCATTCACATGTTTGCTGAGATGTTTGATAAATAATACGGCCTTATGCAATTCCGTCAAAATAGCTTAGTGATTGCTCCTCCATGGCGTACATGTAAGTCCCCTGAGATCCCATGTCATACTTAATTAAGAGAGTGCATGAAGTATTATAGCATGCATAAACTAAGGTGACTTTTTACTATTATGTATATGCGCGTTCAAGCTGGCATACACTAATTAAGATCACAAGAAACATAGACATGATTCTGATTTGCAATGAAGATATTAAATATGAAATTGTTGGAGGGTATGTGCTAGTATTTATAGTTAAGTAGTGCCTTCTGTTTCATGGTGATACATTTTTGGTTCTCCTAGTCTGAACATATCTAAAATGCAATCTGTACACGATGAACCAATGAAGAAAGAAGTTTCAGAGTTCAGCTTGTACCTTAATAACCTTGCATTGCTTCGATACACTACTAGAGTGGTTATCACCCTTTTGTTCCTGTGTTCTGATTTGGCTTGTACCTTGATAAATGTGAAGTAATTTTTAAGCCATGTGTATAGACTAAATTTGTAGTTCTCATGCAAGTTGTCATCTTGTTCTCATATATACTGCTTCATTTCATTTCTTTTCATTATTGTTTCCTGTTATAAATAATAGTACTATGATGGTCAAGTCGGCAGCAAGTATTGTTACTATAAAGATTTAAGAATTTTGGACATGTAATTCTTTTTTATCTTTGCTGTAATTCTCTTTTTTGTACTATCTATTCGTATCTACAAGTATCTAATATTCTTGTAAATATGCTAGGTAGCGAGCTACTTGGTGTTGCCTATCACAATCAACCACGACATCATAGTTGCCATAGAGAGCCGAGGACAATAACATGAATAAGTCTCAATAGTTTATATGTGTTGTTGATGTAAAATGGATTGTACTGGTTCCTAACCTTGATGTGTGATATGTTTTGTTAATGTATGTTGTAAGTTACCATTTCATAGAGGATTTTGGAGGATTTTATAAACTGCGATGTTGATACATATAGATAGCTTTTTACTGGATGAACAGTTTGACACATTGCAAGTACTTCCTCTTGGGTCAAAACTGGAATTAGGATTTGTGTGATGCATTATGCTAAAAACGTACTGGGTCAAAATTAGGCCGAAATAAATGGGCTCTATATTGTACGTCAATCCATGACGAATTTTATGATGGAAGAATAGTATCCACGTAGGCAGCCATGTGGCAATCGAAAATCCTATGTGGCAACAATCCATGACGGTCTGCTCCGTCACTATGGTTTGGGCCTGGGCGGGCCTGGTGTAAATCCATGACGGCCAGGAACCGTCATGGAAGGTACTATGTCAAATTATGACGCGATATACATGACGGATTCCATATTCGTCATGCATGGACACCCATGACAGTTTTTCACTTATGCGTGACGGATTGGATCCGTCATGTATTAACAGATTTCTTGTAGTGTGATTTTTACCTCCGCAGCCTTTAGCATTGCAAAGAGCTCGGGAATTGTCTTTTCCATCCCTTGCATATTATAGTTCATCACGAAGCCTTTATAGCTTGGTGGCAATGATTGAAGAACTCTGTCAATGACACTATCATCAGGAAGATTAACTCCCAGCTGAGTCAAGTGGTTATGGTACCCAGACATTCTGAGTATGTGTTCACTGACAGAACTACTCTCCTCCATATTGCAGCTATAGAACTTGTTGGAGACTTCATATCTCTCAACTCGGGCATTTGCTTGAAATATTAACTTCAACTCCTGGAACATCTCATGTGCTCCATGATGTTCAAAACGACTTTGAAGTCCCGATTCTAAGCCGTTAAACATGGCAAACTGAACTATCGAGTAGTCATCAACACGCGACTGCCAGGCGTTCACAACGTCTGCAGTTGCTGGGGGTGGCACACCTAGCGGTGCTTCCAGCACTATAGGAATCAGGAACTTTTCCGTCAGCCATGGCGGACGGCAAAGGCACACATGGCGGACGGCAAAGACCTTTGCCGTCAGCCAGCTGACGGCAACACGTCCGGCTGAATAGGCTACGGCAAAGGCTTCTTTGCCGTCAGCTGGTGGACGGCAAAGGCTTCTTTGCCGGTCTTTACCGTCCGCCAGCTGACGGCAAAGAGCCTGGACGGCACACGTGTCAGCTTAGGTCCGTTAAGGGGTTAACGGCGTGCATTGCCGTCGGCTGGCGGACGACAAGGACCTTTGTATCTTTGTCGTTAGCCAGCGGACGACAAATGGCATTGAATCATTGCCGTCGGCCAGCGGACGGCCAAGCGTGCCATGTGCCAACACCTGGGGGGCTGGCCTATTTGGTAGCTTATATTAAACGTTATTTGCCGTCCGCTGGCTGACGGCAAAGCTACCAAATAGGCAGCCAACTGCCCCAGGTTGCACAGGTAGCTGGCACGTGGCATGTTTGCCGTCCGCTAGCTGACGGCAAAGCTCTTTGTCGTCCGCCAGCAGACGGCAAAGAGTCTAGATAGCCCCTGTTTTTTTTGTTTTTTTCTTGAAATCATTCAATTTGACAGAATTTCACATATATACACACACACACATATGAAAATACTTTCGACAAGCATACCAACACATATACATATCAAATCATATAAGTTCCATATGGGTATGATCATCCAACACATATATATAGCAAATGGTTTCATTCAACACATATACATAGCCAACATATCCAACAACAAGCATACAATGGTTTCATCCATACATACATATATAGGTAGCAAGTTTGACATTGTTCATCGTACAGAATCAAAACAGGAAGGAAGCATAAAAGAGAATAGTAGACTCCATCAACGCAAGCTTCCTCATCTAAAGCAAATCTGCAAATTGGGAAAGAAGCAAGTTAGAAGAAGAAGACTATCTAGAAAAAGAAGAAGAAGAAGAAGAAGAAGAAGAAGAAGAAGAAGAAGAAGAAGAAGAAGAAGAAGAAGAAGAAGAAGAAGAAGAAGAAGAAGAAGAAGAAGAAGAAGAAGAAGAAGAAGAAGAGGAAGAGGAAGAAAAGGAAGAAGAAGAAGAAGAAGAAGAAGAAGAAGAAGAGGAAGAGGAAGAAAAGGAAGAAGAAGAAGAAGAAGAAGAAGAAGAAGATTTTTTCTTCTCTTTCTTTTTGTCCTCTCCTCTATTTTATCTTCTTCTTCTAACTAAGGTAGGTAAAATGCCATTTTATTGCTAAGCTAGGTAAAAATGCTAAGTTATTATGCCATTTTCGAGGAAAGTAAGGTAAGTCTATATCATTTTGGAGGTAACAAAGATTATCATGAAATTTTTGAGGAAAGAAAGCTAAGTATAGCTCATTTTTTTCTAACTTAAGTAGTTATGCCATTTAGGAGGAAAGTAAGCTAAGTATGCATTTGTTAAGCAAAACAGTAGAGAAAACTTACCCTCATCACAACAAATGCGATGAAGATCGCAACTAAGGTAAAGATTGATCCAACGGCATAATAATACCAAGCCTCATTATCAATGGCATATTTTCTAATCTTCTTAAGCTTCAGGCGCATTGCATCCATCTTCAAGTGCATTGCATTCATCTTCATCTTGTGATCATCGACGACATCGGCAACATACAACTCCAATGTCATCTTCTCTTCTTCAATTCTTTTAATTTTTCTTTCAAAAACTCATTTTCTTTTTCAACTAAATTTAAGTTCTCGACAAGAGGGTCGGTTTCAAATTCCGGTTCACATACCTCCTAAATTAAAATATCTCTATGTCAACTTGATGGCCATAATTGTCATAAATGAGAAATGCAACAAATAGTTATGAAAGAGAATTTACCACATCTGAATCATAAAGCGAGCGAGGGCCGACGGGGACGGACATCAAGACCATGGCACTATGTATAAGAAACAATCATACAAAGTAAGAAAAATATACAAGTAACTATATAAATCATACAATCATACAAGTAACTATATAAATCAAGTACAACATAAAAAATTCAATACCTAGTCATAATCTGGTTCAATAAATGCTTCGGGATCAATAAATGCATCATCATCATCACTATCAGTAATGACGTGCTCATCATCATCATCAATAATGCATCATCATCATGTGGAAGGCCACCTCTACGTAATCTGTCAAGCATTGAAAGGTCATCCGCAGCAGTAACCTCTTCTAGTTCAGGCTCTTCCTATTCCGGCTGAGGGGTGAAGTCGGGTTCACTGTCGCTGTCTACTTCAATGTTCTGGGAGTGAAGTAGAGCGGTTCTTGAAACGTTTTTTGGAAGGACGCGTTTCTTGGAAGAATTCTCCTTCATATGTGTCTGGGTTAATGTGAGGTGCATAATCATCTTCATTGGGAGGAGGTGGTCTAACACGTGGCGGCACTTCATAAACGACATCCCAACCTTTGAGATTAGGATCACTTTGACAGGCCCACGGTAGATAGAAAACTTGGGTTGCCTGTTGAGCCATAATATAGACATCGGGAACATCCAAATGGGTGCTTTGATTGATTTCCACTAGCCCTATATGTTCATGAGTCCTTCTAGTCTCCTTCGGTTGGAACTAATAACATTTGAAGACTACAACGTTTGGTGGGTTTGCACCATAGAATTGAAGTTCATAAATTGCTTCAACTCTTCCATAATACTCGGTATCTCCTTCGCCGATAGCAGAGACACAACAATTTGTAGACTTTCGGTCGGCCATAGATAGCTCTTTGCCATAGGTATGAAAGCGATACCCGTTGATGTCGTATTTGTCAAATGAACGGACCTTATAGTCAAAACCATTAGCGACTTGTCTCAATTCGGCGTCCATAAGCTCTGAATTAGCCTACAAGTTTAATACGAAAGGGATTGTTGCATTAGCCACAAATTAGACGAAGAAATGAAATGGTCTAATGGAAATTGCCGTTTGTTTGAACCAAGAGATGAAACCGGGATAGCCGCCTCCATGCTTTGCCAGAAGCACATACTCTTGGATGGAATCCTTTTGGATCACCGCTCCATACGAGAATTTGGCGATGTATCGACTGTATCAAATTTTCCAGGAATAAGAGCAGTTCAAAGGAATTAGAAGTTGCGAAACAATGTACCGAGAACTTACTCGATGTACGGCCGCACTTCTGTTAGGTTGTTGAAGATATAAAACGAAATGGTCTGCCATTCTTCGAAATCCAACATTAAGGAATTAGAAGCACCGGCTGGTGCGAGATCCCCTTTGAATAGGCTGAGGTTGGATCGACCCTTTTTAGGTTCGTCAGCATTGTACTGAGGCTTCGGATTATTCAAATGGCGATTTTTGGCTTCATAGTGTGCTATCACGAAGTTTGCCGCCTCCTCAATAATGAATGCCTCGGCCATCGATGCTTCAATTCTACGTTCATTTTTACATTTTGCTCGAAGCGCCTGCTGCATCCTCTTAGTTGCGTAGCACCAACGATTCTGCATAGCCCCCCCCCCCAATCTTGCCTTGGTTGGGAGATGCAAAATCAAGTGCTGCATTGGATTAAACAACCCCGGCGGAAATATAATCTCTAACTTGCAGATCAACTCCGGCGCCAACTCTTCGGTTTCTTCTACCAGGTCAGGCGATAGTTCTTTAGCACAAAGAACACGGAAGAAATAGCTCAGCTCTGCCAGTACTAGCCATTCATCCTCGGGGATGAATCCACGCAACAGCACCGGCATTACCCGCTCAATCCATATGTGCCAATCATGACTCTTGAGACCAAATATCTTCAATTCATCAAGACTCGCTCCCCTCTTTAGATTCTCTGCATACCCATCGGGGAACATCAATTGTTGTTGCACCCACAAGATAATTTCCCTTATAGCTGGCCTTCCAAGATTGAACCATGCCTTTGGCTTTGTCCAGTTCTTCTTTCCTTTCGGTGGTTGCATGTTTTGTAACGGTCTATGACATAGCGCCTCCTGATCGACTCTTGCCTTAGGATTATCCTTTGACTTCCCATCTATGCCAAACAATGTACCAAAAAGTGCCTCGGCAATATTCTTCTCAGTGTGCATCACGTCGATGTTGTGTGGGCAAAGGAGGTCTTTGAAGTAAGGCAGATCCCACAAGCATGTCTTGTGAGTCCAGGCGTGTTGCGAATTTTACCCCTTGAAATACCCTGGACGCTCTGGATCTGGCTCGAGAGCATTGAACTGATCCAGGATCTCTTGGCCTGTCAACGGAGGTGGTGCAGAGTCTTTCACAACTCTACCTTTGATGAAGTTCTGCTTGTCTTTCCTGAACTTATGGCGAGGATGCAGGAACAGTCTATGCATGTCGAAGCAAGAAAACTTGCGACCGGCCTTAAGCCAACGAAACTGAAGAGCTCCCTTGCATGTGGGGCATGGGAACCTTCCATGCACACACCAGCCAACGAATAGCGCATACGCCGGCAAGTCATGCGTCGAGTACATGTACCACACACGCATTATGAAGTTCTTTTTGCTAAAGGCGTTGTATGTCTTGAACCCCTTATCCCAGGCTTCTTGCAATTCGTCCTTGAGTGGCTGCATGTACACATTCATATTCTTCCCCGGATAGTTTGGCCCTGGAATTATCAACGTCAGGAAAATGTTCTTTCTTTGCATAATCTATCCTGGGGGGAGATTGAGTGGAATGAAAAATACGGGCCAACAACTGTATTGGGTTGCCGTCAGACCAAACACACTGAACCCATCCGTGCTAATGGCGACTCGAGGATGCCTCGGATTTGCCGCTTTGTCGTCATGTAATGCCTCGAAGCGCTTCCACGCTTCACCGTCTGATGTGTGCACCATCATCAGCTTCCCGTCTGCGTCTAGTTGGGTTCTTTTGCCCGTTTTGTGCCATGTCATCTGTCTTGCCGTCTCTTCGACCATGAAAAGACGTTGAAGTCTTGGTACGATTGGCATATACCGAAGAACATTAACGGGTATTTTGGTCTGCGTCTTCACCCGTACCGTTGTCTACCACAACATACCTGGATGACTTGCAAATGGGACAATAGTTCAACTCCGCATACTGAAGCCTAAATAACGCACATCCATTCTCACAGGCATGTATCTTCTCATAGGGCATCTTAAGAGCACGGAGGATTTTGTCTGACTGGTACAGGTTTGCAGGTAGTATGTGGCCTTTGGGTAGAAAACGTCCAAATAATGTCATCATCTCATCGTAGCATTCTCTGCCCAATTTGAATTGAGCTTTCAGAGCCATTATTTGTGAGATGGCATCCAGCTGACAAAGCTCAGTGTGCTCGTGGACAGAACGTTTTGAAGACTCCAACATTTCATTGAAGGCCCTTGCAGATTCCTCCATCTCATTGTCCGAGTCCCGAGCATCATCAAAGTCTTGCACCATGTCTTGCATCCCGGTACCATGCTCGTCGGTGCGACGACGAAACACCTCAGCTCTGGCACGTTGGGCAGACTCGCCATGAAATGTCCACACCGTATAATCTGGCTTAAAACCCCACTTCTGCAAGTGTTTGCCCATTTCATCCTATGTCCTCTTGTGCCAATTCTTGCACCCGGCACAAGGGCACCATGTTGTCCTCTGGCCATTTGCAAATGCAGCTCTCAGAAACCCCTTGGTTTTTGTTAACAATTCAGTGGTCATGTCTTTCTGACTAGTGTGACCGGTGTACATCCACGCACGATCAGTCATCTTGCCTAGCTACTGGACACATAAGATATATATATATATATTATCATGTATATATTCATCAGTTAATGGAGTTTGTCACTTTTATTACGTCCATGCAACCTAGACGCTAATAGGTAAAGATAGGTCCTAATCCCACCCGAGTATGTGTAGATTGGGTTCGTTTTCCCATGCTCTGCTCCGGATCCGACGCAAAATTTCGGCAGCACCTCCCCAATGTTCTCCTGATACACGTCTCGGCAATAAGCAGAGAGGATGTGTACCCGGAGAACAACAGGGAGGCACTGACGAAATTCTGCATCGGATCCGGAGCAGAGCATATGGAAAAACAAACCCAATCTACACATACTCGGGCTGTCCATGGATAACGTTGGACAATTCGAAAGAATCACGGTTATAAATATGCAAATGCATGCATATTTATAGATGTAACCCTTTCGAACGGGAGACGCATAGTGGTCACGCATACTGATGATTGAAGACACCTATAGCTAGCAAGTTTCATCGGCACAAAGACCGGAACAGAGCAAATCAAGGGGGAGGAGATGTCATTTGTGCTAACCCACGAACGCAGGGGCGGAGCTCATTGATCACTAGACCCTCACAGCGACGAAAAAACTGCACATTTAAATCGAAAGATGAGTTTCATAGCAATATTGTTTTTTCCGTCAACCTAACTAAATATTTACAACAGGACGAGCGGGTTAGGGGTTCCTCGGCGTCGATAGAACCCTAAATAGCAAGTATCATCGGTGCAAGATACATGAGGCGCTCGGCGTTGAACACTAGATCCACGTCCCACAAGTGACGCCAGCGCCCGGCGTCCCGCAACAATAGTTCTGGTGGCCGATGATGGTCAAACACCTTGGCAAATTTGTTTGGCAGCCTCTGCGATGAGGATTAGAGCCAGGTTTTGAAATTTCAAACAACCAAACCGACTTGAGTCAGTTTGGGTGTTTCAAGTTTCAACACTTAGCTTTGAATCGTCATCTCAGAGGCTGCCAGACAAATTGGCGATGGTGTTCGACCGCCATCGACGCCGAGAACTGTTGCTGCGGGACGCAGGACCCCTGTGTCACTTGTGGGACGTGGATGTTGTGTTCGACACCGACGGCCACATGTATCTCGCACTGACGATACTTGCTATTTAAGGTACCATCGACACTGAGGAACCCCCTAACCCCCTCGTCCCCGGGTAAACTAAATTAACATGCATTCAATAAGCAAAACTACATCATCTCTTGCGTCTGTACATCGTCGAATATTATCAATAATACATCTCAAATAGTATCATACATATAGCATCGCTAATACAGCTAGAACCGTAGCGAACGACGGGTATCGGCACGGGCGGTGGACACCCAAAGAGAAGGAACCATCACAGGATCATAGCTCCAATGAGATCCCTGAAGAACCTGCTAGGTATTGTCCAACCTGCCCTCCAACGCAACCATGTAGCGACGGACGTGCTCGTCCTCCTCGCTGACACGGTGACGTACCACCTCCGCAGTGTCCGAAACCCTCGGCACCATCACTAGCCCACGCGACCGCCACCAAACAAGGTTCGGGTCAACGACGGGCTGACTCCTCACCAACCTGCGCCCCCGGAAGGAAGAACCTCCCAGTACCAGCCCGGTGGAGACCAGTCTTGGACATGGCCCCTCTGATCAAGTAGGCCTCCTCCGCCGAGTCGACGACGAGGATGCGAGATAGGCATCGTCGACGTCGAAGCGGGAATAAATGCTTGAACTAAACAAATAACAACAAATTTCACATGTTCAAAATAAACCAGAAACTTAACCTAAAGTAAACTAAACTAAACCTAAACTAAACTAACTAAACTAAACCTAAACTAAACTAACTAAACTAAACCTACACTAAAACAGAAACTTGACCTAAACTAAACTAAACTAAAGCTAAAGCAAACTAACTAAACTAAACAAAACCTAAACTAAATTATACTAAACCTAATTAAACTAAATCTAAAAAAACGAAAAAGAATTGAAAATGCCTCACCTTGGAGCGGCCAGGGCGGCGAGGCGGGGCGGAGCGGCCGGGGCGGCGAGGCGCGCGGCGGGGCGGTCCGGCGGGGCGGGCCGGCGCGGAGGGGCGGGGCGGCCGGGGTGGGGCCGGCGAGGCCTGTCGGGGGCAGCCGGGGCGGGGCGGAGCGGCGACGCGGCCCGGGGCGGCGCGGCGAGGGGGACGGCCGGGGCGGGGCGGCGGCGAGGGGGGCAACCGGGGCGGGGCGGCGGCGCGGGGTTGGGATGAGGGGAGATGGAGAGAGAGGGGCAGGGCGCGAGGGCGTTTTGATACATATAGGGCTAGGCTCTTTGCGGTCCGCTAGCTGACGGCAAAAAGCCTAGCTAACGGACGTTAGAACGGCCACTTTCTTTGCCGTCCACTAACAGACGGCAAAGTTTCTTTGCCATCAGCTAGCGGACGGCAAAGAAAGTGGCCGTTAGCTGCCCATCACTATCGGCCCACCCTTCCTCTTTGTCGTCTGCTGGCGGACGGCAAAGGTTCTATGCCGTCACCTAGCTGACGGCAAACACTTTCTCTGTCGTCAGTTGCTTCTTTGTCGTCAGCTGCTTCTTTGCCGTCAGGTTTCTTCTAGCCAATGGCAAAGACCCTCTTTGCCATCAGCTAGCTGACGGCAAAGAAACGGCTGACAGCAAAGTTCCTGATTACAGTAGTGCAGGACGCAATTATTCTGTGCAGCAATGAGGATAATCCTCAAGTTACAGACCCAGTCCGTGTAATTGCTACCATCATCTTTCAATTTAGCTTTCTCTAGGAGCGCATTAAAATTCAAGGGAACGGTAGCACGGGCCATTGATCTACAACAACATAGATATGCAAAAACTATCAGGTAGTGAGTTCATGATAAATTAAAGTTCAATTAATCATATTACTTAAGAACTCCCACTTAGATAGACATCCCTCTAGTCATCTAAATGATCATGTGATCCATATCAACTAAACCATGTCCGATCATCACGTGAGATGGAGTAGTTTTCAATGGTGAACATATCTATGTTGATCATATCTACTATATGATTCATGTTCGACCTTTCGGTCTCAGTGTTCCGAGGCCATATCTGCATATGCTAGGCTCATCAATTTTAACCCGAGTATTCTGCGCGTGCAAAACTAGCTTGCACCCGTTGTATGTGAATGTAGAGCTTATCACACCTGATCATCACGTGGTGTCTCGGCACGACGAACTGTAGCAACGGTGCATACTCAGGGAGAACACTTATACCTTGAAATTTAGTGAGGAATCATCTTATAATCCTACCGCTGTACTAAGCAAAATAATATGCATAAAAGATAAACATCACATGCAATCAAAATATGTGACATGATATGGCCATCATCATCTTGTGGCTTTAATCTCCATCTTGAAAGCACCGTCATGATCTCCATCGTCACCGGCTTGACACCTTGATCACCATCGTAGCATCGTTGTCATCTCGCCAACTATTGCTTCTACAACTATCACTACCGCTTAGTGATAAAGTAAAGCAATCACATGGTGATTGCATTTCATACAATAAAGCGACAACCATAAGGCTCCTGCCAGTTGCCGATAAATTTTACAAAACATGATCATCTCATGCAAAACTTATATCACATCATGTCTTGACCATATCACATCACAACAAGCCCTGCAAAAACAAGTTAGACGTCCTCTACTTTGTTGTTGCAAGTTTTACGTGGCTGCTACGGGCTTCTAGCAAGAACCGTTCTTACCTACGCATCAAAACCACAACTATTTTTCGTCAAGTGTGCTGTTTTAACCTTCAACAAGGATCGGCCATAGTCAAACTCGATTCAACTAAAGTTGGAGAAACAGACACCCGGCAGCCACCTGTGTACAAAGCACGTCGGTAGAACCAGTCTCATGAACGCAGTCATGTAATGTCGGTCCGGGCCACTTCATCCAACAATACCGCCGAATGAAAGTAAAACGTTGGTGGTAAGCAGTATGACTATGATCGCCCACAACGTTTGTGTTCTACTCGTGCATATCATCTACGCATAGACCTGGCTCGGATGCCACTGTTGGGGAACGTAGCATGCAATTTCAAAAAAAATTCCTACGATCACGCAAGATCTCTCTAGGAGATGCATAGCAACGAGAGGGGGAGAGTGTGTCCACGTACCCTCGTAGACCGAAAGCGTAAGCGTTATGTTAACGCGGTTGATGTAGTCGAACATCTTCACGATCCAACCGATCCAAGTACCGAACGTATGGCACCTCCGTGTTCAGCACACGTTCAGCTCGATGACGTCCCTCGAACTCTTTATCCAGTAGAGGGTCGAGGGAGAGTTCCGTCAGCACGACGGCGTGGCGACGGTGTTGGTGATGTAATCGTGTAGGGCTTCGCCTAAGCACTACGACGTTATGACCGGAGGCGTAAACTATGGAGGGGGGCACCGCACACGGCTAAGAGAAATCTTGAAGTGCCTTTAGTGAGCCCCCCGCCCCCGTATATAAAGGAGGGGGGAGGAGGCCGGCGGCCAGGAGGGGCGCACCAAGGGGGGATTCCTACTTGGACTCCTAGTCCAAGTAGAATTCGCCCCCCCCCCCTTTTCCTTTCTCCACCGGTGGGAATAGGAAGGAGAGGGAGAGGGAAAGGGAAGCGGAGATCCTATACGGCGCGTACCGCGCCCGCGAGCGCCGTGGCGCGTACCCCCCCCCCCCCCCCCCCCCGGCCCGCTGTTGTTTCTATGGGCCGGCCAATTTTGGGGCTTAACCCCAACCGGTTTTGGGAAGGTTCTAGAACCTTCCCTGAACCGGGTTTTTATGTTTACTTTCGGTTTTTCTTTATCTTTTTTCGTTTTTACTTTTCCTTTTTCTGTTTTCTTTTTATTTTTTCTTTACTATTATGTTTTCATTTTTATTCTTATTTTTCAATTTCCAAAAATCAATTAATTTGCGATTTGTTTCTAAAATCGTATTTTTTGAATGATGAACATTTTTTCCAAAATCGTGGTTTTATTTTTACTAAATCGTTACTCTTAAACCATGAACATTTTTTTTTGAAATTGTGAACATCTTTTTTTGAAATAATTAAAAAAATTGTGAACATTATCTTAAGTCATGAACATGTTTTTCCAATCATGAACATTTTTTTTGAAATAATGAACATTTTAAAATTAAAGACTACTTTTTCAAAATCATGAACGTTTTTCCCAAATTTGTGACATTTTTAGAATTAGCGAACATTTTTTTGAACTGTGAAGAATTTTTTCCAAATTCTTGAACATTTTTTTAAATCGTGAACATTTTTTTACAATTCATGAACATTTTTAATTAGCGAAAATTTATTTGAATTTTTTAAATTATGAACATTTTTTAATGTTTGTGAACATTTCTTTACAAATTCGTGAACAGTTTTTGAATTCCAGAGCATTTTTCTGTAATCATGATTTACTTATTTTGTGAACAATTTTCAATTTCACGAACATTTTTTTGAAATCATGAACATTGTTTTAAATTCATGAATATTTTTTAAATTTGTGAACATTTTCCCCCAAATTCATGAACAATTTTTGAATTACCGAGCATCTTTTTGGAAATCATGCTTTTTTAGAAATCATGATTGTTTTAGTCAAAATTAGCAACTTTTCTGAAATTTAGGACCTTTTGATATCCCGAATTATTAAAAAAGGAAAAAAAAGAAAAAGAAAACTTCCGCAAGAAATAACAGGCGGCGTCCCGGCCACATATGGGCCGGCCGAGAAGGGGAGCGGGGGGTGCGCGCTTGCTTCCTTCGCAGCGCGTGCTGCGCCCTATAGGCGCTCCCAAAGGGAAGGGGGCGTCGCCCCCTCCTCCTTGTCCTATTTGGACTCCCTAGGAGGGGGCGCGCGGCCACCCCCGCGGGCTTCCCTCTCTCTCCCTTAGGCCCATGTTTGCCCAACACTTCCCAGGGGTTTCGGTAACCTCCCGGTACTCCTGAAAAATACGCGAATCACTCGGAACCATTCCGATGTCCGAATACAACCTTCCAATATATGAGTTTTTACCTCTCGACCATTTCGAGACTCCTCGTCATGTCCGTGATCTCATCCTGGACCCCGAACAACCTTCGGTTACCAAAACACATAACTCATAATACAAATCGTCATCGAACGTTAAGCGTGCGGACCATACGGGTTCGAGAACTATGTAGACATGACCGAGACACATCTCCGGTTAATAACCAATAGCGGAACCTGGATGCTCATATTGGCTCCCAAATATTCTACGAAGATCTTTATCAGTCAAACCGCATAACAACATACGTTGTTCCCCTTGTCATCAGTATGTTACTTGCCCGAGATTCGATCGTCGGTATCATCATACCTAGTTCAATCTCGTTACGGGCAAGTCTATTTACTCGTTCCGTAATGCATCATCCCGCAACTAACTCATTAGTCACATTGCTTGCAAGGCTTATAGTGATGTGCATTACCGAAAGGGCCCAGAGATATCTCTCCGATACACGGAGTGACAAATCCTAATCTTGATCTATGCCAACCCAACAAACACCTATAGACACCTATAGATAGCACACAAGGTGTTCCTCCGGTATTCGGGAGTTGCATAATCTCATAATCAGAGGAACATGTATAAGTCATGAAGAAGGCAATAGCAATAAAACTAAACGATCATAATGCTAAGCTAACGGATGGGTCTTGTCCATCACATCATTCTCTAATGATGTGATCTCGTTCGTCAAATGACAACACATGTCTATGATAAGGAAACATAACCATCTTTTGATCAACGAGCTAGTCAAGTAGAGACATACTAGGGACACTCTGTTTTGTCTATGTATTCACACATGTACTAAGTTTCCGGTTAATACAATTCTAGCATGAATAATAAACATTTATCATGAAATAAGGAAATATAAATAACAACTTTATTATTGCCTCTAGGGCATATTTCCTTCACTTTTAACCACGCGTGCGGCGGGGGCCAGCCTCATCCACTTCCGCCACATCTGGCCCCCCACCACCCCCTTTGCTTCCTCGCCGGCGACAGCAAACCTAGCAAGCAATGGGCCTCTTCTGCAGCAGCAGCGGCAAGGGCAAGGGCACCCCCGGCGCCTTATCCTCCTGTGCTCTTCCTCCCCCTCCTCCTCCGGCGCCGGCACGTTTCCGCCCAGGTCGCCGGCGCCTGCACATCCCGGTGGCACTGGGAGTACAGGCAGCCACTGCCCTACCCCCGACGTCACGCTGCCGCACCACTGGCACCTGGATCCGCACCGGATCCCGGTGCCGGCGGTTCCGTAGACCCAGCACGCGCACGACGAGGGGGTGCGCAGGCGCCGCGCGCAGCTCACGCCGGATCAGCGGTGGATGCCTGAGTACGCCATCGACTCTCCAAATTGGGAGGCTTGGTTTGCCCTCAGACAAGAGGAGCAACGGCGTGTAGGTGCCAACGCTGTCCTGCCGCCGTTTCCACCGCCGCCCCAGCGGGTAGAGCCGGAGGAAATGGAGGCGGAGGCGGAGTACCAAGCCGCCCTCGAGGAGGCCCAACAGCACGCGCTGGAGGCTAGCCGGCTCGAGGAGGATGCGCACTGGGATGGGCTGGAGCAAGCCCTTGCCTTGTCCGCGGCGGGGGACTCCGTACACACCCCGCTCTTCGTCCCGCCTCCGCCACCGCCGCCGCCCGTCGAGCCCAAGCCGGAGCTGCAGCCGACGCGGAAGCGCTCCCCGCCTCCACCCACTTGGCCGGAAGAGGCCTAGACGTGGACAGGCCAGTACAGCGAGTGGGTGAGCGCGCCTCTTGTCCACTACGTCGCGGCGCTGGAGCAGGAGGCGGCCCACCTTGAGCGCTGGAAGGTGAAAGTGCAACTATCCCTGGGTGGTTTTGGTAATTCCTAACAACATATAGCTCATTGAGCTAATGCTATTCCAAGATAAATATTTCAGGAAAGCTCAATGTTTGGCATGGCATGGATTAGAAAGTGGACCCTTCAAAATGCTAAGGACAAAGGATTGGCTCAAGCTCAAAGCACAAGACTCTACATTTTCTATTTTAGTGATACAAGATCACATTGAGTCTATAGGAAAAGCCAATACTATTAAGAAGGGATGAGGTGTTGCTTAATGAGGATCTTGCTCAAAATGCTTAGTGATATGCTCCAAAACCCTCCACTACTTTCTCATATCCACATATGTCCTAAACCAAAAAGTCCAACTCGGCCCCACCGATTCTTTCCATCCGGAGCCACCGAGTTCACTTGACATAGCCACTGCCTGAAACCCTAGTCAATTCGGTCTTACCGATAGGGATCTCGGTCTCACCGAGATGGGATTGCAAACTCTCTGTTTCCCTTCGTAACGTTTCGGTCAAACCGAGATGAGCGATCGGTCCCACCGAGATTGCAATGCAAACTCTTTGTTTCCCCTTCGTAACGTTTCGGTCCAACCGAGATGAGTGAATCGGTCCCACCGAGTTTGCCTGACCAACTCTCTATTTGGCTATTACCAAAATCGGTCTCACCGAGTTTGTGTAATCGGTCTCACCGAGATTACGTTATGCCCTAACCCTAATGACATCGGTCCCACCGAGTTGACATGTTGGTCCCACCGAGAATCCTAACGTTCACATTTTAAACTAAATCGGTTCGACCGAGTTTAATGATTCGGTCCCACCGAGTTTGGTGATTTGTGTGTAATGGTTAGATTTTGTGTGGAGGCTATATATACCCCTCCACCCACTCTTCATTCGTGGAGAGAGCCATCAGAACATGCCTACACTTCCAATACATATTTTCTGAGAGAGAACCACCTACACTTGTGTTGAGGTCAAGATATCCCATTCCAACCACATAAATCTTGATCTCTAGCCTTCCCCAAGTTTCTTTCCACTCAAATCTTCTTTCTACCAAATCCAATCCTATGAGAGAGAGTTGAGTGTTGGGGAGACTATCATTTGAAGCACAAGAGCAAGGATTTCATCATCAACACACCATTTGTTACTTCTTGGAGAGTGGTGTCTCCTAGATTGGCTAGGTCTCACTTGGGAGCCTCCGTCAAGATTGTGGAGTTGAACCAAGGAGTTTGTAAGGGCAAGGAGATCGCCTACTTCGTGAAGATCTACCCTAGTGAGGCAAGTCCTTCGTGGGCGACGGCCATGGTGGGATAGACAAGGTTGCTACTTCGTGGACCATTCGTGGGTGGAGCCCTCCGTGGACTCGCGCAACCGTTACCCTTCATGGGCTGAAGTCTCCATCAACGTGGATGTACGATAGCACCACCTATCGGAACCACGGATAAAAAATCTCTGTGTCAACATTGCGTTTGCTCCCTCAAACTCATCCCTTTACCTTCATATGCAATTGTTTTACATTCCGCTGCTATACTCTTAGAATTGCATGTGTAGGTTGATTGCATGACTTGTGCTAAGTTGGTAAAATCTGCCAAGAACTAAAATTGGGAAAATACTAGATTTTTATTTGGTCAAGTAGTCTAATGACCCCCCCTCTAGACATACTTCCGATCCTACAAGTGGTATCAGATCTTTGGTCTCCATTTGCTTTGATTTCCATAGCTTTTGCTGGTCATAGCCTTGGTTTCACAACCTAGGAGAGTATGGCGTCTAGTGAGGGAAATTACCACCGTAGAGGTCCTTACTTTGATGGCACTAATTTTGCTAGTTGGAAGCATAAGATGAAAATGCATATTCTTGGACATAACCCCGCCGTTTGGGCTATTGTGTGTATTGGCTTGCAAGGTGAATTCATTGATGGGAGAGAACCGAACCGTGAAGCTACCGCGGAAGAGTTGAAGATGCTACAATATAATGCTCAAGCTTGTGATATTCTCTTCAACGGATTGTGCCCCGAAGAATTCAACAAAATCAGCCGTCTTGAGAATGCAAAGGAAATTTGGGATACTTTGATTGATATGCACGAAGGTACCGACTCCGTCAAGGAATCCAAATTGGATGTGCTTCAAAGTCAACTTGACAAGTTCAAAATGAAGGATGGTGAAGGTGTCGCTGAAATGTACTCTAGGCTTGCTCTCATCACAAATGAGATTGCCGGCTTAGGAAGTGAAGATATGACCGACAATATCATCATCAAGAAGATCCTAAGAGCCTTGGATGGAAAATATGATACCGTGTGCACATTGATCCAAATGATGCCCAATTACAAAGATCTCAAGCCAACGGAAGTCATTGGAAGAATTGTTGCTCATGAGATGTCACTCAAGGATAAGGAAGAGCTTCACAACAAGTCAAGTGGTGCTTACAAAGCCTCATGTGATACTCCCACATCTTCAAGTGAGAAACAAACTTCAATGAAGAATTGAGCCTAATGGTAAAGAACTTCAACAAGTTTTACAAGAGTAGAAGCAAAGAAAGAAGTTCCAAGTCAAGGTCCTACAATGACAAAAGATCTTCTAGTCATGAGCGTAATTGCTACAATTGTGGAAGACCCGGACACTACTCCAATGAGTGTACGGCCCCCTACAAAAGAAGAGAAGATTCTCCCAAAAGAAGGAGTAGAAGAGAAGAATCACCACGAAGAGACAGGAGGAGTAGAGATGATCGTTATGAACGAAGACCCTCTCGGAAAAGCAAGGATTCGGAAAGAAAGGAAAAGTCATCAAGGAGCTACACAAAGAGAAGACATCAAGCTCATGTTGGTGAGTGGGTATCCGACTCCGACTCCGACAATCACTCCGAAAGAAGTTATCACTCCGACTCCGAATATACTCAAGATGAAGGTGTTGCCGGTCTAGCACTTGTGTCAACCAACTCCTCTGACATATTTGACTCACCAAATGAAGGAATTGGAAGATGCTTCATGGCCAAAGGTCCAAAGGTAACACATCCCGAGTATGGTGATTTCAATAGTGATGAAGATGATTTGCTAGGTGATGATGATTTACTTGTTGACAACTCTAGTGATGAAAACTATGATGAAACGTCAATTAATCATGCTAATCAAGATAAAACGAATGATGATGATAAGAAGGAGATTGAGCGTCTAACCAAAGAACTAAACACTCTTAAGTTAGCTCATGAAACTACCTTGGAAAATCATCGAGAACTTTTAAAGACTCATGACAAGCTACGCTTTGAAAAGCTCAACCTTGAGCAAGAGCATGAGTTTTTAAAGGCAATCAATGATGATCTTCGCAAGAAAAGTTCTTCTTACATTGCCAAGCATTTACTCTTGTCTACTTACATGCCACAAGTTATATCTAGCAACAAAAACAAGAAAGATTCTTCATCTAGTAGTAACAACAATCATGCTAAATCCAATGTTGATGCTTCTAGTAGTTCTCTTGATTCCACTAATGATTCTCTTACCCAAGTTACACTTGAGCAAGAAAATAGCTTATTGAAGGGAATCATAGAGAAAGGTGTTTACAAGAGTCTTGCCGGAAGTAAGAAATTTGAGGAAATTGTGCGCAAGCAAGGAAGACACCGGAAGAATCAAGGTGTTGGTTTTGAACGAAAGTTCAATGCCAATGGAGTTGAGTGGGAAGAAGATCAATACCCCAAGACGAAGTTTGTTCCTCAACAAGAGAAGTATGATCCTACTTCTTTCAAAGGGACACAAGCTCAAGATGATCTTCCACCACAAGACCACAAGCAAAAAGGCAAGGACAAGCGTCAAGAGGAAATTGATGCATTTGAAGAAGCACCTAAGACCTTGGTCAAGTGGGTTCCCAAGACTACATCAAGTTCCACTTCATCAAGTACAACTACAACTCCAAGGATTCCCATCAAGATGGTGTGGATCCAGAAGAAGAAGAACTAGAGAGTTCTTGAGGGTGACTCCGCCAACATACTTCACTCCTATCATTTTGGTAAGGACAAGTGCAAACAACTTCCATATCTTGCACTAGTTCAAGGAGTCACAAACCCTCTTGCTGGTAAGACAAGGGACAAGGTAACCTAATGCTTTCATGGACATCATCTTGTGTATGCATCACTCTATGTCTATGGATATCCTTGTTTGTTCCTAGTGGGACTAACCCGTGTAGGTATTCAAAGTGCAACTCACTCCAAAAGATTGCTCCAAATGATCTACATCAACATTGAGCATCTACATCTTCAACACCTACATGAAGTCATCATCGACAAAACCCAAGGTTAGTTCATTCCCTTTAGGGGGAATATCACATCTAGGGGAAGCTTTACTCAAATCAATGAGCTAAAGCAACTCTAATGGTGTGAACACAACAATGCTTTATATAAAAGTGGTAACCCCACTTATGCTTAAACGATGAGTATGACCTATGATCAAGTGTTCTCATTTGACTCCTATGTCAGTATACTCATATATAGATGAACTAGTCATCGCAAATTGCTTGATAGATACTAGAATGTTTGTGCATGCTTTGTCACATATTTCATTTGTCATTTTAATTGTGTGAGCATGTTGGATGCATATTTTACTCATTCGAGGACATCCATTTGTTGCTATGATTGTTTGGCTCTTTCTCTTTTGCTAAATGGATGGACAAGAATGCGTAAGAACACCCTCTAGCTATCTATGCTTTTCTCGTCTCAAACTCTATTCATGCTACATCACAAAGTTTGATCAAGTCAGATTCGAACCACTCTGTGTGAGGAGCACTCGGAGATCCCGATTCGTCATAGACTTAAACCTCCAAAACCTCTTTGTGCATCTCGGTCTGACCGATTCATCCTTTTCGGTCCTACCGAGTCACCAAGTTGATCTAGGGTTTTCAATCTCGGTGCAACCGATTAGAACCTTTCGGTCACACCGAGTTGCAGTAACTGCTTGCAGTTTTGCATCTCGGTGCCACCGAGTCGTTCCACTCGGTCACACCGACAGGGTCAGGTTATATATACCGTTGGGTCAAAATTTGGAAATTTCTCCGAACCCCTTCGCCCGCGCGTAACCTACTCCGCCTTCTCTGGTCTCCGGATCGTCCTCTCGTCACCAGCGACCTCCCGCCGCTGGTCTCCGCCGCCGTCAATGGAAATCTTCTCCGCCGTTGCCGCCATAGCAAGTTCGTCGCCGCACTAGGGTACGGACTTGATCATTGTGCTAATCTTTAACTCCGATTCCTAGCACATTGCTTTGCCATGTTTCTTGCCATAATTGAAATCATCCTGTCCAGCGAAAACGTCCCGTAGATTAGTTTTGATTTGAAAATTTAGGGTTAGGTCTCCGCCGAATTCATCTTGGACCGACCGAGTTGTAGAAATCGGTCTCACCGATTTTGGCTTAGGCCAGAGCACACGCATTTTCGGTCCGACCAAAAATTGCAAAATCGGTGTGACCGAGTTCGATTCTCTGTGAAACCCTAGCAGTCTCGGTGCCACCGAACTGTGACTCGGTCTGACCGAGTTCACTAGTTCAGGTTCCAAAAGCTGCTTCGGTATCACCGAGTTTACAAATCGGTAGATCCGAAATGCTTTCTGTGAAGAACTAAAACTAAGTTTTTAAGCCATCTGTTTTGCAAAAACTCCTGTACTTTGCGATGCTCATCTACTCTACCTCATCTATAACCTATTCACAGGGTCTGCTGACAGTTTGCTTGCAAGATGTCGGACCAAAGTGACAGCCAGAACAAGTCAGAGAAACAGGTTCAGTTGAGTGAGGGCACTAGTCCCTCTAGCAGCTATGATGATGGCAACAGGAGCACTCCAAGCAATCTGCCAAAGGCTGCTACCAGAACAAGGAAGAAGAGAACTTCTGACTCTGAAGATGAAGATTATGTGGCTGTTGAAGATGAAGCCATTTCTAAGAAGAAAGTGCTGAAGAAAGAGTATGGCTCAGCTGCTGCAACTAAGCCAGGTCTGAAGACTAAGATGCCAGCAAGAAGACAGCCCATGTCTAAGCCAAGGAAAGTTGCCACAGGTGAAACTATGAAGTTCACTATTGAGTCTGAAGAAGAGGCAGCTGGAGAAGATAAGAAGAAAAAGAGGGCCAGAACCACTACTACCAGAGTTCTTGGCAAGCCCTCAATGAGGAAAGATTCTGAAGAAGAGGAAGAGGAAGAGGATGCAGCACCAGCGCCCAAAGCTCAAAAGCTCATGGGAGATGCAATTAAGGCAGGGGCTGCTCCATCTAAGCCCAAAACTGCTCCTAAGACTGCTGCTCCAGCTCCAAAGCCAAAACCCAAGAGGAGCACCAGAAACATCCCTGCTGAGGAGAAGAACAAGGCCCCAGTGCCTCAAGCTGCTGAAGAAGAAGATGATGATTCTGTTATTTTGAGGAAGCTGAAGCCCAAGATCCCTTATCACAATGATGCACACCCAGTTGCAGAGAACATGAAAATCAGGAAGGATTCAGGATTGAGGCTACGGAGAGAGTCTGATCCATATGCCACCAGGAGAAGGACTGTTGTGGACTACAGATTCCACACTACGGAACAACAGGACTTCTATGAGACTGTTTTACTTGACAACAAGCCCATAGTGTGTGACATGAGATGGGTTGACTAGGAATTCATCAAGGAGAATGAGGATCACTTCCCTGGTGTTTATGACAGCTTCAAGGCATGTGGAGTTCATAAGTTTGTGGCTCAGAAGTTCACCAAGTGGAATGATGAGCTCATTATGCAATTCTACTCCACTGCACACTTCTATCCAGATGGAAGGATTGTGTGGATGTCTGAGGGTACTAGGTACCAGTCTACAGTTGAAGAATGGGCAAAACTCATAAATGCTCCTGAGGAACATGAGGATGACTTGGATGTCTATGCCAAGAAGAAGAAAGACCACAACTCTATGGCAAATATGTACAAAGAGATCCCTGATGATGCTTTGGACACACATAAGTTTGGATCTGTACACTATTTGTTGTCTGGTCTGCCTACAATCAATTGGATTCTGAGGCACACACTTCTTCCCAAGTCAGGTGATCACAAGATGATCAGAGGACATGCTATCAATTTGCTGCACATATTTGATGTCCCACAAAAGTTCAAGGTTATGAGTCTGATTGTGGAAACAATCAAGAGGACTGCAGCAGATCAGAAGAGAAGTTGTGGATATGCCCCACACATCCAGGAGCTCATCAACTCAAAGATGGGCAAAGGCAAGTACATCTTGGACAAGGAGCATCTACCCATCTATCCTGAATTTGAGGACAACACAGTTGTCATGACTGAGAATGAACCATCATCTGTGCAAGCACAAGAGAAGAAAGCCAAAGCTAAAGCTGAGAAGGCTGCAAAGATGCCAACTGTGGAAGAGTCATCTCAGGTCTTCTTGAAGAGCAAGCAAGACCAGCTTGGATATCTGATCCAATCTACTCTGAGGATTGAGCAGGGCCTGGCCACCCTGACCAAGAACCAGGAGAGCTTGGAAAGGATTGTTGAGACAAAATTCTATGACCTTGATGTCAAGATCACAGAGATCCAAACTGCAGTTGAGAAACTTCAGGAGGAAGCAGAGGAGAAGAAGGGCAAGTCTACCACAAATGCATTTGCTAGAGTGCCCAGAGGACAGAGATCTGCTGTAGTGCCAGTGACAGACACTAGAGCTACAGCATCAGCACCAGCACCTACAGCTCCAGTTCCAGCTCCAGCAGCTACTCCACCAGCTCTAGCCACTTCATCAGAAGCTTTCGTCCTTGGCGTTCTCACAACACCACCTCCCGAAGATCAAGCCTGAGAGTCATTTAGCACTATGCATTTTCGAACTTTTTGGTAACTTGTTGCCAAAGGGGGAGAAAAGTGTATAGATCATAGGCTTCGAGAGAGAGAGTGTTGGTTTTTATCTCTCTTTGCACTCTTTTTGGTTGGTTTGAAACTTTAATGTGTGCATGTGTGATACTACTTTATGTCCTTGTGAGATACTTATTTGGTCAGGTGTTTGATCATGTGCTACCCTTAATGCTTATTGGTTAATGCTATCTTTCATACCCTATTATGATCATTCACTTTGCTTGGTGATGAGTGCATGCTTTTAATCTCTATCATTTTGAGCGCTCCACCAAGATGTATGTGACATGGAAGAGTAACCCATGATCCTAATCGATTGTGCATTTGCATTCAAAAGCAAATCTTAAATAATGGACAAATTTAGGGGGAGCTCTTGCTTATCACATACTTCTCAAAGCGACGATGTTTTTCAATCTTATTTATCATTTGTCGAAGCTTTGATCTATATGTTGTCATCAATTACCAAAAAGGGGAGATTGAAAGTGCAACTATCCCTGGGTGGTTTTGGTAATTCCTAACAACATATAGCTCATTGAGCTAATGTTATTCCAAGATAAATATTTCAGGAAAGCTCAATGTTTGGCATGGCATGGATTAGAAAGTGGACCCTTCAAAATGCTAAGGACAAAGGATTGGCTCAAGCTCAAAGCACAAGACTCTACATTTTCTATTTTAGTGATCCAAGATCACATTGAGTCTATAGGAAAAGCCAATACTATTAAGAAGGGATGAGGTGTTGCTTAATGAGGATCTTGCTCAAAATGCTTAGTGATATGCTCCAAAACCCTCCACTACTTTCTCATATCCACATATGTCCTAAACCAAAAAGTCCAACTCGGCCCCATCGATTCTTTCCATCCGGAGCCACCGAGTTCACTTGACATAGCCACTGCCTGAAACCCTAGTCAATTCGGTCTTACCGATAGGGATCTCGGTCTCACCGAGATGGGATTGCAAACTCTCTGTTTCCCTTCGTAACGTTTCGGTCAAACCGAGATGAGCGATCGGTCCCACCGAGATTGCAATGCAAACTCTTTGTTTCCCCTTCGTAACGTTTCGGTCCAACCGAGATGAGTGAATCGGTCCCACCGAGTTTGCCTGACCAACTCTCTGTTTGGCTATTACCAAAATCGGTCTCACCGAGTTTGTGTAATCGGTCTCACCGAGATTACGTTATGCCCTAACCCTAATGACATCGGTCCCACCGAGTTGACATGTTGGTCCCACCGAGAATCCTAACGTTCACATTTTAAACTAAATCGGTTCGACCGAGTTTAATGATTCGGTCCCACCGAGTTTGGTGATTTGTGTGTAATGGTTAGATTTTGTGTGGAGGCTATATATACCCCTCCACGCACTCTTCATTCGTGGAGAGAGCCATCAGAACATGCCTACACTTCCAATACATATTTTCTGAGGGAGAACCACCTACACTTGTGTTGAGGTCAAGATATCCCATTCCAACCACATAAATCTTGATCTCTAGCCTTCCCCAAGTTGCTTTCCACTCAAATCTTCTTTCTACCAAATCCAATCCTATTAGAGAGAGTTGAGTGTTGGAAAGACTATCATTTGAAGCACAGGAGCAAGGAGTTCATCATCAACACACCATTTGATACTTCTTGAAGAATGGTGTCTCCTAGATTGGCTAGGTGTCACTTGGGAGCCTCCGTCAAGATTGTGGAGTTGAACCAAGGAGTTTGTAAGGGCAAGGAGATCGCCTACTTCGTGAAGATCTACCCTAGTGAGGTAAGTCCTTCATGGGCGACGGCCATGGTGGGATAGACAAGGTTGCTACTTCGTGGACCCCTCGTGGGTGGAGCCCTCCGTGGACTCGCGCAACCGTTACCCTTCGTGGGTTGAAGTCTCAATCAACGTGTATGTACGATAGCACCACCTATCGGAACCACGGATAAAAAATCTCCGTGTCAACATTGCGTTTGCTCCCTTAAACTCATCCCTTTACCTTCATATGCAATTGTTTTACATTCCGCTGCTATACTCTTAGAATTGCATGTGTAGGTTGATTGCTTGACTTGTGCTAAGTTGCTAAAATCTGCCAAGAACTAAAATTGGGAAAAGGCTAGATTTTTATTTGGTCAAGTAGTCTAATCACCCCCCCCCCCTCTAGACATACTTCCGATCCTACAGAAGGCGCACTGGCTCCGCTAGGAGGAGGGCGACGACGAGAGGACGATGCGCTACGAGCAGATGTTGCAACGCGACGCGGAGGCGCTCCGGCTTGAGGAGGAGGAGGAGCGTGCGCGGCTAGCCGCAATGCCGCCGCCCCAGCAGACGCCGGAGGAGGCTGCCCTGGCAGCGTACCAGGCGGCGTTCGGGTGGGCTGCCCTGCTCCCGTCTTCATCGACCTCACCGGCGATGACGGCGTCGATGTCAAGGGCAAGGGCAAGGCTGCGGGCGCAGACTTTTTTATGTTTTATTTAATGTTTAATTAGGTTTAAGTGGAATTTGGCCGGTGGTTGACCGGCCACTTATGTTTAATTATGTTTATTTCTATGAGCTGTTTTTTTCCACACCGCCACATTTGGGTCTGCCTCCCGTTGGGCGGTCAAGCCGACCCATTTGTAAATGTGGATGCGCACGTCCGCCTGACCGATCCAAACGGAAGAAAAGCGGACAAAGTGTGCGTCCGTTTGGGTCGCCCCGTTGGAGTTGCTCTTAATTTCTTAGTGCCTCGTTGTGTCGCTGGTACGCCATAGATCCATGTCGTCGGGCCTGATTAAAAATCTAGTAACTTTTGCTTAAGAAAAAGAATTGAAAATGATAAGTACCTGATGTCAGATACAAAGCGCATGGCAAATCGAACGTTTTGATGGCAATTTTAGTGCCGCAAGGATGACAGGTTAGTTGACATACACGACAATTTTTTGTCAAAAAATAAACTGAAGCACGAGGTTGCCTTACTTTACCTACTAAAGTTGCCATCGAAAATGTTCGATTTGCTATGCACTTGTATCTAGCGTTATCACGTTGCAAAAGAAATCAGTTGCTGTTTCTACCTACATCGACGCTAAAGACAGAGCTAGCAGCTGGCGATCCATCTGATTTAAATCTTGTTCGAAAATAATTGTTAGCTCGTCCTCGTACATGCATTTGCCTAGTATATAGAGTATTACACTGCACGGGCGTGGTAAATTGGCGAGTACGTACGTGTGGCCGGGATTTTTTTTAGAACATCAGTATAGACGCAAACACTCGTACGTATGCGCATACACTCACCGATGAGAAAATTACATCTACAGTAACTGAACTTGTCTCTAGGGTTCAGTTTGGTCACTGTATTCACGAAACATGATGTTACGGTCACTGGACTCGCTGAACCGGGTCAGCGTACGGTAACTCGTACCGTTTCGGCTCGTATTTTGCACACGTGGACGTATTTGACCCAAAAACGGTTTGACCATCGTGCAGTTTTGCATATTTCCCCCTGCCCATTCGGGAACACATGAACATATGTGTTGATGACATCTTTTGCATTGTCATGGCAATCTATCATCTACAAACACAGGAACATATGTCTTGATGACATCAATCTATCGTCTAGAAAGTAGAAACACAGGAATATACGTGTTTTTGGCATTTTTGCATTGCCATGGCAATCTAAGATCTAGAAACACAGGTTTCTGCGGATTGATCCATCACAAGGAGGTGCGAAATTCACAAAGCGAATTGCACGAGAACATCAACATTAGCATTTGCAGCAAACTATAGTGAAGAATAGGATGGCAATTGCCATTATCAACAGAGCAGCTTTACACTCAGTTGAGAAGAAAAGTGTATAACATGTTCATAGTATGATTGCACACATTACTAATTTACTATTGAGTCTAAGATCACAAGCCAATCTAGTTTTTTTTACACGCCAACACACGAAGCAATAGATACTGTGCCGTATATATGAAACAGAATTGCCAGTGCACAATTGCAAACAAGAACACAAACCCAGAATGTTCAACAAAGAAGATTGGAGTACCATCACACCAAGCCAGACTGCACAATCAACCAATGCGGACATAGGTGGGCAAGATGGGTCCAGCAGCGCTGAAGCCTGCGGCCACGAGGCCGTTGCCGGCCGCCTCCTGCTCGGTGAGGAAGAGGTCGTCGGTGGACCTGAGCGCGGCGTGCGCTCCCGCGAGGGCGAGCCCGATCATGACCGAACCGACGACGTTCCATCCGACGTCGGTGAAGAGCATGGCGATGACGGTGACCCCGGAGAGCAGGGCGAGGACGGTGCCGTCGTCGAACTCGGTGCCGAAGACCCGGAGCGGCTGGGCGCCCTCGGCGCGGCGCGAGAAGTAGAGGAAGAACCAGGCGGCGCAGAGCGCGAGGAGCGCGAAGAGGGTGCCCGGGTGCCAGAGGAGCGAGGCGGCGACGACGGCGAGGACGGCGAGCGCGTAGTTGGCGCGGAAGTAGGCCGTGTTGCGGCGCATCCGGGAGACGGCCTCGCCGACGTTGGGCGGCTTGGAGAAGGCGGGGGAGCGGAAGACCTCCCCCCAGGGGCGGCGCGCGGCGATGAGCGCCTGGCCCTGCTCCCGGAACCGCGTGACGAGCTCGGCCGCCTTGGCGAGCGAGGAGGGCGGCGCCGTGGGGTCCTGGATCGGGGCCGGGGCGGAGGCCGAGCCGTCCCGAATGGGCAGGGGGAAATATGCAAAACTGCACGATGGTGAAACCGTTTTTGGGTCAAATACGTTCACTTGTGCAAAATACGAGCCGAAACGGTACGAGTTACCGTACGCTGACCCGGTTCAGCGAGTCCAGTGACCGTAACATCATGTTTCGTGAATACAGTGACCAAACTGAACCCTAGAGACAAGTTCAGTTATTGTAGATGTAATTTTCTCCTCACCGATATGAACGCACACGCACACACTATCCTATGAGCACCTCCGAGAGACCGAACCGGCATGTCATCTTGAATTTTCCGAAGTCACCGCAGACGCCTCGTCGTCGACGCGAACGTCTTCTCCCACTGAAAATATATCGCGGAAAATCTTGAAATAAATTCAGAAATAATGCGAGCACCAGGACTTGAACCTTGATGAATTGAGTGTACCACTGTCTCTCTAACCATCCGTGTAGCCGGGATTAGGCTCAAACCGATCGACGTGTGGTAGTTTCCGTCCGCGTACGTGCACTCGTAGAAAATAGATTTCTTTCAACAGCCCATGGCCCGCCGCCACGTTGGAGTACAGGCTTGGGGCAATAAATAAACTAGGTGCCGTTATGCCTCGGCCTTTAACAGCCCGGCCGCTGTCGAAAGTTCTTACCGTCTCCTAAAATATTCTTCCAAAAAAGACTAAGGCTGGTCATAGTGAAGAGTAAGTTAGACTAGTAACATGCATATGTTAATAGTCTATGTTACTATCTTCATAATAAATAGTAATATATGGATGATAACATGCAAGCCTTGATTAATTAAGATATAGACTTATTTTATCTCGGGGTGTGTTATGTTATAGTAACATATTATGTTACCACAAGCATCTCTTTCCTCATTAACTCCATTCACATAAGCAATTTTTTATTGAGATATGCTATGTTACAGCTAAGTTACTCCATTATGACTAGACCAAACAAGGAAGTCATGGCTGCAAAAAAGAATGAATGGGTGAATTATGAGGTTGACATCTACGGCAGCATGGGTAGTCCGCGATTCCTTGCCGGCCACTTATATCTGTCTGGTAAAATAATGCAATCGGAACAGTAGGTTCAATTCAAAATTAAACGGCCGCGTAGTGCCGGAGTCTTTGCAGAATTTGCACCACCCAACAAAGGCACGCATGCATGCATGCATCGAATCCCCTGACGTGTCCTGTCATAGATGCGCGCCACGTACGTATACATAGGAGAAAGAAAGAGTATGTGCGCGTGTCAGAATGGTGTTGCATGCAGCACCAGCTGCACCTGGGTAGCCGCATGCAGGCCGATCCACATACATGTCGAATATTGTATGGTTGGAGAGGCGCCATGGATTATGCTCCCACAAGCAGCCGCTCGATCTATCGTCGCAATCCATGGAGGCCTGGACTAACGTACGGGCCATACCGATTACCCAGTTACCGACTCGATCTATCCATGTCTCCACGTACTGCAAGCGAACGAGAGGTCATGGATTACTTTATGACACAATACGATCGCAGAAATTAAGGTGCTCGCTACGTAGGGTAGGGTACGTGCATGGCGCTCACTGGTTGCCGGCCATGCAAGGTGGAGAAGTGAAAGTGATGCACGTACGCGACGTCACATCTCTTTCCGCGCGTGTAGCTAGCTAGCAGAGTAGGAGCTGACCAGGACGGAATAACTGCCTCGCCGACCACTCCCGAGTTCCGACGCGTGCTGCTGCGTCCGGCTCTTGCCCGGACCGAGGGTAATGCAACGGCCAACCCAATGACCACACCTTCGAAACTTCTGGTTCCGCTACGTGTGCGCACCCGCACTGGCCGGTGGCTTCCCAACGCACGTCAAGGTCTACATGCGTGGCATGCACGAGCACCCGTCGTTGCCAAACCTAGCTTCTCCGTGCTGGTTAAGGATACAGGGTATAACAGTCATAGATCGTGTTGTGTGAGGTCAATTTGGCTCCCGGGCTCAGCTGCACCCGCTCCGATGAAAAAATCAAAACAAATGCTAGAAAATTTTTAAAAAATCTATTTTTTTGTGTGGTAGATAATTTGATGCGTGAGATTCGCTGCAAATTTCAACGCGTTTGGACATTTGAGCATCTCTCTGCAAAAAAGACAAAATCGGGGTATGTAAAAAAGTTCATTGTTCACGAACTGGTTTGACCCGATTTGTCTTTTTTGCCAAAAGCTGCTCAGTTATCCAAATGAGTTGAAATTTAAAGCAGACCTCACGCATCAAATTATCTATCACACAAAAAAATTAGATTTTTTTTGAATTTTTCTAGTATTTGTTTTGAATTTTTTTTTTTAGCGGGAGCATCTGAGCCCGTGCTCAGATGCAGATTTTCGCGCGTTCTGTTGCTTCACTTGTGAGAGAGCAGGCGGGGATAGGATGATTTCTGATTGCATACGTGAATCTCTTGAGATCACGCTACATCGAGATTGGGCTGGGCCAGACTTATCCTGTTTTGACACGTACGGGGCATGCTTTGAACGAAAAGGACTAACACGATCTACCTCTTTCGAAACATATCAACAAGATTCTTGCAATAATTGCGGCATCAACGAAATGCTTCACCCATATGTTCGGATTGCATTTCAGGTCGAATCCTAGAAGCACATGCACTAAGCTTAGCCCATTCCTCCTTTATAAGAAAGAAAAGAAAAGCTAGGCCGATCCTCTCTATTATTTGTTCCACAATCAACCAATGGAAAACAATGAAAGAAAAGAAAAGCTAGGCCGATCCTCTCTATTATTTGTTCCACAATCAACCAATGGAAAACAATGTTCTGATCAAGTGATCATAGATGAAGAGAGAACGGACACATACACCCACATGGGTTTTATCTCGCTACTAGGTTCCCAAAAGCTGTCACCGAAGAATAAGTATCACACTATAATCTCGAACTTTACAGTCATATGAAAACAAACCTGTAATTGAATGGTTAAAAATAGTCTAATTCCGGCTCACTAGGGATCAAGCCTTTAGCTTTGACAACCCGTGTTTCAAGAAAGTTGCATGTGAACATACAAATAGTTTATCTAAAGTTGCAGAAAAAAACTTTTACGTAGAAGTTCAAGTTTCTGCAGAAAAAAACTTTTACGTAGTGTAGACTAACCGCAAGTAATTGAGCTTATGTATAGTGCGTGTACGGAGCCATCCAGCTCAATGGTGAAATGGTAGCTTCCCAGAAAATACATCTACAGTTATACCCTGCCAAAAACAGAACATACAATCATATATGCGTTTCTCTAAGAACATCTATGGCCGGGCACACCAAACTCGTTTCAAACGTCCGGGCGGGTGTATCAATCACCGACCGGTCACAAAAAAACAACCCACTCGGGAATCTCAAACCGGCTTTAAACGCCCGGCCTGTCCGGTGCCCCTCAGATCCAATCCAAATGTAGGGCAGATGTGGGGTGGCCCGGTCACGTCGGAGCTGACAGACCCAGCCCACCACCGACCCCACGGATGTCCCACAGAAAATCCAAATTTGGCTCCTCGCTCGGAACCCTAACTCACTCACTCTCCTCTCTCGCTCTGTCCTCTCCTCTCCCATCTCTTATTCTGATCCAATCCAGCGCATTGTCGAGCTCCGGCAGCCACTCCGGGTCCTACGTCGACGTCGACAAGGAGTTGGCCCTCAGCGTTGCCTTGGAGCGGTCCAAGGTGGACACCGGGGGAAGCTCCGAATCTGCAGCGTCGCCAGGGATAGCGCAGTGTGCTCCATCCCCGCGATGTCCCCTTCTCCTGCGGCCGCTGCTCCATGCGGGCAACAGTGGGTGCTAGTGCCCACGACGCTCGCCTGCACGCGCACTCCGGAATCGGAGGCATGCGCCGCCCGTCGTGAGAGGCAGCATGCAAGGGAGAGGGGCGTGGTGCAGCAGTCTGTGTGTCCATGTCGCGGGATGCCGGTGGAGCCCAGCGAGGATGAGTAGCTCCTCGCTTGGATCTACCGCCGGTCGCTCACGACGGCGAAGACAGACGCTCGCCGCCTACGGCGGGAGAACGCGAAGGATCTCCGGCCTGCCATAGCGCAGTTGGAGCACGAGGCGAAGGATCCAACGATGAAGGCGGCTCGGCTCGCCAAGTTGAAGCGGCAGTAGGACAGGGTCGTCCGCTGGATGAAGGGGCTGATCGTTCTCTCCGACTCCGACTCCGACGACGGCAGCGACCACAGCTCCACCTCCTCCTCCTCCGAACAAGATCCTCCACCAGTCGCAGACACCTACAGGCACGCTGGCGACCGGAAGGGGAATGGCCCAGCGAGGAAGTGGTGTAGACGCTCCTCCTATGTTTACTATCTTTTTTTAGTTGTTGAACTTAAGAAATTATCCTGCGATGAACTTCGATGATCTTTTGGATGATGTACAGTTTGATTATGCGCATTTGGTTGTCCCTTTGATGCCGATTTCGTTTTGCGTTGTTTGATCATGCACAGTAGCTCTTACATTGCATGCGTTGTATAGAGACAGGGTGCTGGATATGAGGTAGGCAGATATGGAGAGAAAAATCTGAGGTGTGACCAGTTGCAGACATTTTAGGGATCGGATTTGTCCACAGCCGTAGATGCTCTAAGAACTCTATACAATTATGCGAGTATAGGGACACATGCAGCCCGATTGGAAGATCCATGATGATACACTGAATGGAAGGAGATCAACTACATATGCAGCTGCGGAGACAAAGGTCCGTACGCATGATTAGAATGAAACCATCCACAGCCGGTGGGCGAAAATTAAGCTAGATTGTACTTCCTCTGTTTCTTTTATATAAGGTATATTTATTTTTTCAAAAGTCAGACGAGTGCATGTTTAACCGTGTTTTTAGAAAAGTATGTCAATATCCACAATATGGGATTTATATCATTTGAGTCAGCATGAAAAGTAGTTTCATATTTTATCTATTAGATATTACAGATGTTGTTATTTTATTCTGTAATCTTGGTCAAACATTCAGAGTATTCTGGAACGGAGGGAGTACACGGGTAGTTTGTCTGGCCCGCTCTGCTTTCTTCAACAATAGGAAAAGAGCGCCACGATATAAAAATCAGCAGGCCGAGCATCAACCACCGAGAGAGGCAGGTGACGGCCGGGCACCGTAGCTGTTCCGGTCGAATCCAAAGGACAAGGTGTGGCCAGAGTTAAAAACAAAAGACCGGCCAAGTAGCCCCCGCCGGTGCCAGCTGTCGCGGCCGGCCGGCGCCACGCACCGCGTCCCACCATGCACACGTCGCGCGCGGCGGCCTGGACGTGTCTCCGCGGGCGCTGTTCTGACCCCGTTCGTTCGTTCGTTCGTTTGATCTTGGAAATTAGCGCAGCACCAATTGGTTTACGCGCCCGCGTGCATGTGGCCAGGGAGCCTGCAGCAGCACACGGCTGTAATAAAGCCCCCGTAATTAACTTTGCGAGGATTAATTTAGCCATTAACCGACGCAGGTACCAAGGGCAGCAGCTTGTCGATCATCATCTTTGGACATCCAGCCGTTCACAGTAAAACAAACAAAACGAAGGTCGAAGACAGGAAGTGAAAGCGAGCGAGAAACGGACGGGCAGGGAAAAAGACGGCCACCTTTCGACCGCCCCTCGCGTTGCCTCCCCTGGGCGACGCCAGGGGCCCCTCAACCGTAGCGCCGCAGGCCACCCCTCGCGCCACCTCCTGCCGCCGCTGCCGCCGGCGTGGCCGCGGCGGCGGCGGGCCCGGCGTCGAAGGCACCAGGGCGGGCGGAGGCTGCTGGATCCCATTTGAGGCAGCAGGGGCGGCACCTCGTGGTAGTCCGAGGGCAGCGGCTAGGGCGGCGACCCTATGCCGCGCGGCGGTGACCGCAGTTCCATGGCCCACGGAACGGCGGCCCTGAGATGGACGGCGGCGGTGGCAGCGCCCCATCCGGCGGGGTTGGCTGATCTGTGTGGAGATAGTGACGGCAGTGGCTGCGGATCCAACCCCCGGTCAGATTCGCCGCGGGGTGGCCTTGCGCCGACCGGCGGCGCGTGGAGGGACCGGTGAGAAGATGACGGATCTCCGCCGGAGTACCGACGGCGGCGTACGTCTTCGTGGCGAGGCTTCGCTCGGTTTCAGCCAGTCGAGAGAGATCGGGACGACGTGGCTTCCGCTGAAAATCGCGCCTGACTGCGGTCTTGGCGGACGATGGCGGCGACTCGGACGTCGTTCCTTTCTCGAGGCATCGTCGTTGCAGGTCACGTCAACCTGATCCGGATGTTCCGGGGGAAACCCTAGATCTGGGTCTACCGGATCGGGCGATGACGGCGCTTTCGGTGTCGTTCTCCCTCCTGGGGGCATCGTTTTGGAGCAAGTGCTGGCTGGAGGGGACAAGAGGAAGAGCGGTGTTTCATCTTGCCTATTTATGGCGGCGGATCTTGGTGGCGTGGCACAGTGGAGACTCGGCGCCCGATGCGCGAAGATGGACTCGCGCAGGATGGTGACATTGTCTAGTGTCGTGGTGGCGTCGACAGCAGTTAGACCGGGCAAGGTAGATGCAACAGTAAAACACTGAGGATGAATTGGTGGCAGGTGGCTGCGGCGGTCTCATACCCGGCAGGCGTCCTGGTTGAGTAGTGCGCCGGACTGATGGGTGCCCCATACCCGGCAGGCGTCCTGGTTGGGACCTCTATGAGTGTTCTACATGGCCGGATAAAAGCTCCAAATCGTAATGTCGCGGCATACATAATCAGAAAATAGGATTCGTGAGAGCGTTTTCTTTAGCTGTTCCTTAAGAAAGCTATCGACTTAACCGCTTAAACATCTATTTTTATTTTAAGATAGAGTTCGATCCTCAACTATTTCTCGCGATATCTTCTTACGAAGTTTTGTTAGGGCATCTATAACTGCAAAAATCCGCTTTTTGATCACCCACGCATCTAACCAGCTCGCGTGGTTCACCGGTTCCATCGAATACTCTCATTTGTTGAAGCGGAGCTAGCTGCTGCCCTACTTCATCCAAGGGCTAGGTGTGGGTGTGACTGTAGATTTGACCCGGAGCCAATGCCAGTCTTTTTTGCGATCAGGTCTTAGATGTTAGGTTTGGCTGCGAGGTCTGTTTGGTATTAGGCCCAGACTATCAGCATCCCTTCATCGATTGGATAGGAGTAGCGACAGTTTATTGCCTAGACGGTGGCTTCAATCTTACTGTTGTATGACTTTGTAAGGTTTTGTGTGAATAATTAATAAAATGGCTACATGCATCGTCCAAATGCAGAGGCCGGGGTTCCTCCTCCATTTCTTAAAAAATAAAAATAAAAACCTTTCGACCGCACCGCAGTAGAAACAGCGATCAGATCAGGGCATCTTATCGCGGCGGAACCGGCCGGACCACGACGCGCTCGTGTCGTGCGATGCCTCGCATACACCGGACGAACGAGAGCGATGGCGCGGTGGCGCGATTATCGCCGGCTCCACTCCATGATCCCTTCCTTCCCGCGGACTCAGCAAACATACATGGGCTGTGTCGAACGTTCAGAGGTCGGCCGGGTTTCAAGCAAAGCGGAGGCGAACCGTCGCTGCCCGCTGGTGGTGGGTCACGTCGATCAGGTCATGCTCGTGCCAGCTTGACCATCACCTGCCTCGCTCTGAGCGTTCGGAGATAAGTTCCCTTTTCTTCTGGGACCGTCCTTTCAGTGTGCCGCAACCGGTTTAATGAAAGCAACATCTTAAAAATGTGATGGGTCCAGGCACAAATGGTGGGCGGCTGCACGCAGGAATCGGGTCGACATTGCCAAATTCCAGTGGAACTGGCACATGCGCGGTGTGCTTCTGAAAATATCAGGCGTGTAAAAAAGTGCTCCTCCTGTATGACACTTTTTGTCAAGAAGAGAAACTTACGAATCAGTCCGGTTCACACGGAAACAACCATATGTTCCGATTCATTGATCTAGAAATCATTCGAATATAGTACTTCTTTCACATGACTAGCAAGATACGTACTGGTTTGTAATGCAAGAAATTGACCAGAATTTTGACACTAAAATTAGTATTCAAAGCAAGCTGTCATGCGCCCTATTTTACCTGCCTTGAATCGCAGACCGATTCCGGTGTGCTGCCTTACGCCCACAACCCGAGTTTAATTAACTCGGCCAGACTCCAGGTTCTTAACGCCCAGAAGTTACCAAACTGCCCCTCCTCTCTCCCTCCCGGGCCTATAAATCGAGGCCAACCGGCTCCCATCTCAGTTTACCGAAACCGGCAGGGCAGCGAACCACCGGAGCTCAACTGACATACCTAAGCCATCGCCCCCTCCTGAGTCCCAACTGCTCCACCTGACCTCCCTCCTCTAATCTCTCATCATGTCGACGGCAGCTGCATCCCGGCCCAGTGGCCCCGTCCTTCTGAGCCCCTTTCCCAACTACCAATCCGCCTCGCTCTCCCGTCTCAAGCTCTCCGCCGCCGGCTCGCCGGTCAAGTCCGTCAGCGTCTCGTCTCGCCCCTCCTCCCCCACCGCCGCCCCCAAGATCCGTCGCTCGTGCATGTGCTCCCCGACGAACCACCCGGGCTCGTTCCGCTGCAGCCTCCACAAGGAGCGCAAGCAGGAGGCCCCGGCCGCCGGCAGCATCAGCAGGCCCGTCTCCCCGCCTTCGCCGCCGTCCAAGGGCACGGCGAGCCCGTTCGCGCAGCTCGTCCCCAGCGGCAGCGGCTGCGCTAAACGCTCGTACAGCGGGCTGGCGCAGCGCGTCCCCATTGGGAGCGGGCACTGGGCACGCAAGGCGCTCGTGCCGTCCCCCGCGGCGCAGCAGCTGCAGCACCGGAAGCGAGTGGTGGAGCGGTTCCACGCCGGGCCCAGCCGGCTCTCCGCCGCCTCCATGGTCGGCCGCGGCAACCAGTAAAAAAACAACTTCGTCGACATGCCATAGCAGCAAAGATACGTACATACTGCACAAAAACTGTACATAGGAAAGAAGTTCCCCGAATAATCCCATTCGCTGTATGCAGAAGATCGGTGGGGATCAGGCCGCCGGACATGCCATAGGAGCGAGATACGTATATACTGAACATACTGTACATAGGAAAGAAGTTCCCCGAATAATCCCGTTCGCTGTATAGAAGGAAGATCGGTGGGGATCAGTTGGAGTTTTAAGACCCAATTCGATTCCGGGCTGGTCAATTAGCTAGCCAGTAGATACTGTACATACAGTGAGCCTCATCTTCCTCACTGCTCCGCTGCACATAGAGTGAGTTCGTCGTCTCTGCTCCACTTGTAATATAGAGTGAGCTCTCGTCCTCTCTGCCCGTTGTGTATAGCCTTGATTTTGGTTCTGGATATACATCAATACATCATGAGTGAGAAATTGGAGACACGCATACATGCATCTGATCTGTTGACGGGAGGATTATCCATCCATGGATCATGGATGATTTGCCGCAACAACTTTGTGCTTCTGTTTCTGTTTCTGGAGTGTGGAAGTGTCTCGCCCCTGTTTCGGTCTTGGATAAGCTCCGGAAAGGATCAGTGGCGTCTCGCCGTCGCTTGCGCCCGTCACGCGGCACCCGTGCGTGCCCCCAGCCGGCCAGATCAGGCCAGCAACTTGCAGCGCGGCGGAAATCCTCCGATTCCGACGAGATATCTGTGGAGTTTCATGACGCGCGCAGCTGATGGACCGAGGATTTTTCTTCTTCTTTCCCTACTTGTGAAGTAAAATATTGTTTTGATCAGGCCAGCAATTTGCAGCACACGAGAGAAATCCCCCGATTCTGAAGAAATTTCTGTCGGAGTTTCACGGCGCGCTCAACTGATGAGCTGAGGATTTTTCTTCGTCCTGCTCGTGATATTTTAAGTACTGTATAGTATTATTAACTGTGGTATTTTACTGTTATTTCAGAGCAGTGGTACTATTTTATTGTTGGCTTGAGGGACGACGTAGCGGTTGGGATTCCCCCTCCGAGTCTTAAATTAAGCAAGAAGATGGTGCTGAAAATTCGGTGGCACTTCTCTTTTTTTAGAAACCTCATGCGAGGGCAGTTGGTTCCTACATTTCATTACACTGAGAAAAAAAGAGTTGGTCCAGTTTATAAGAAAAATCAGATAGAAAACCTAACATTCTCGATTAATTAGGTAAAACCAAATGAAAAAAAGGCACTAGAGCTTGGGGTAGGGACGGGACAAATGCGGCATCAAGGAACAACGTCAGGGCCAGACACCGGAGTGCCTAGGTCCAAAGCACTTGGGCGTGGCTCAATCTTAACGCCACTCGCCGAAGAGAAACCGTCCTATATCGAATGCCTCTTCTTTCTCAGCCTCAAAGCATTATGTACTAACATTATCATCTGGAAAACATCCAACTTTGACTTCCCCGCGATGCCCGCCAAAGTGCTCAATGACTAGGTCACTTGCGGTGAGAGCGGCTTCTTATGCATGTCCAGGTATGCTTACATCATTTGCTTAGGGACCTTCGCTCCGCTGACCTTCGATAGCTCACCAAATGCCCCCAACAGCCTATGCTCCACGCGCTTGGACGTTGGGATGTTGCACGTCTTGTTCTTCTTTTCTAGACGCCCGCTCTGTCGCCCGTCATCCTTCTCTCCGTGCGAAGGCGCCGGGGTCCCAATCAGAGGTTATGGGAGGAGACAAGTAACCTTGCTGAGAAAATCCTCCAGAGTTAATAGCCTTGTTTTAGCCCGTGTCACCTTCACAACAACATTGCACACCTCAACCAGAGGCTCAACCAGAATGTTGGACACGTTTGAACCAAGTGGCTCCTCTGGACTAGGCATCGGACGTGCAAGGGACTGCACAACAGAAGACTAGGAGCAACCGCCGGGGTAGGGCGACCAAAACGTAGCCACCGAGCAAATCGGATCAACGGATTCTTCATTCCCTACCAACGAAGCACCATGGGTCAACCACAACGGTGATTTATCAAGTTTGTTGTTTTAATCTTCTTCAAGGACCGGCCGCAGCCAAATTCGATTCAACTAAAGTAGCAAAAACAGACACCCGCCATCCACCTTTATGCAAAACTAGTTGCATGTCTGTCGGTGGAACCGGTCTCATGTGCGTCGACATGTAAGGTTGGTCCGGGCCGCCTCTTCCCACAATACCGCCGAATCAAAATAAGACGTTGGTGGTAAGCAATATGGCTATCACCGCCCACAACTCTTTGTGTTCTACTCGTGCATATCTACGCATAGATCTGGCTCAGATGCCACTGTTGGGAAACGTTGCATGGAAAACGAAAAAAAATTACGCACACGCAAGATCAATCAAGGAGATACATGGCAACGAGAGGGGAGAGTGTGTCTATGTACCCTCGTAGACCGTAAGCGGAAGCGTTTAGTAAGGCGGTTGATGTAGTCGAACTTCTTCGCGCTCCAACCGATCAAGTACCGAACGTACGGCACCTCCGCGTTCAGCACACGTTCAGCTCGATGACGTCCTCCGCCTTCTTGATCCAGCAAGACAGTGAGGTAGTGGATGAGTTCCGGCAGCACGACGGTGTGGTGACGGTGATGGTGAAACTATCTTCGCAGGGCTTCGCGCCTAAGCACTACGAAAATATGACCGGGGGTGTAAACGGCGGAGGGGGCGCCACACACGGCTAAGCAATTGTCGTGGTTGTGCTAGGCGCCCCCTCCCACATATATATAGGTGGGGGGGGGGAGAGGCCAAGGGCCGCCCCAAGTAGGACCGAATCCTACTTGGGCTCCTGCCCTAGGCCGCCCCCTCCCGCCCCTTCATTCTTTTGGCGCCAAGGGGAAGGAAGGAGGAGGTGGTGCCCCCACTTTCCTTTCTCCCACAAGGAGGGGAAGGCAGGAGGACGTGGCACACACTCCTTTCCTTCTTATAGGGCCGGCGGCCATGGAGAGGGCGCGCCAACCCCCTTGTGGGCTGGTATGTGCCTCTCCTTGGCCCATTAGGCCCATAGACCTCTCGGGCCTCCCGGAACCCCTTTCGGTGATCCGATGATTACCCGATGCACTCCGAAACACTTCTGGTGTCCGAATACCATCGTCCTATATATCAATCTTTACCTCTCGACCATTTCGAGACTCCTCTCTATGCCCGTGATCTCATCCGGGACTCCAAACAACATTCGGTCACCAAATCATATAACTCATATAACACTATCGTCAACGAACGTTAAGCGTGCGGACCCTACGGGTTCGAGAACTATGTAGCCATGACCGAGACACCTCTCTGGTCAATAACCATTAGCGGAACCTGGATGCCCATATTGGTTCCTACATATTCTACGAAGATCTTTATCGGTCGAATCGTTATGACAACATACGTAATTCCCTTTGTCCATCGGTATGTTACTTGCCCGAGATTCGATCGTCGGTATCTCCATACCTAGTTCAATCTCGTTACCGGCAAGTCTCTTTACTCGTTCTGTAGTACATCATCTTGTGACTAACTCATTAGTCATTTGCTTGCAAGGCTTCTTATGATGTGTATTACCGAGAGGTCCTAGAGATACCTCTCCGATATTCGGACTGACAAATCCTAATCTCGATCTATGCCAACTCAACAAACACCTTCGGAGATACCTGTAGAGCATATTTATGATCACCCAGTTACGTTGTGACGTTTGATAGCACATAAGGCATTCCTCCGGTATTCGGTAGTTGCATAATCTCATAGTCGAAGGAATATGTATTTGACATGAAGAAAGCAATAGCAATAAACTGAACTATCATTATGCTAAGCTAACAGATGGGTCTTGTCCATCACATCATTATCCTAATGATGTGATCCCATTATTAAATGACAACACATGTCTATGGTTAGAAACCTGAACCATCTTTGATCAACGAGCTAGTCTAGTAGAGGTTTACTAGGGACACTGTCGTGGAATTGTCACGGCAGTTGTCCTCAAGCTAGGACTTAGTCGCGGAGCCATCGCAGCTAGGAAGCTTGAAGGGGTTAAGCGGGACAAGGAACACGAGGGTTTATACTGGTTCGGCCCCTTACGGTGAAGGTAAAAGCCTACGTCCAGTTGAGGTCGTATTGATTAGGGTTTCGATGACCAGGGAGCTTAACTGCTATGCCTGGCTCTCGATGAGATCTTTCTTGTCTCTAAACTGCTGCCGGGTCGTCCCTTTATATAGGGAGGCTGACGCCCAACAGCTCTCAGAGTCCCGGCCGGCTCATACAAGTGTCCGGCTCGGACTCTCATCTATTCTTGCCTTACACTACAAGTTTTACTATAATGATGATTGTAACTACGGGCCTTAAGCCATATCCGGGTCTTAAGCCCATCTTTGGCCCACCGTCTTCAAGCTTGGCGTCGGGCTTCTGGCGATGACCATTATGAGTAACCCGGCCCCTCCTGGCGGGTGACTCTAAGGTCTATGTCCTCAACATTAGGCCCCAGATTGATTTGAGCCGGCTCATGTCAATCTTCAATCCTTTCGACAGAAAATCTCCGGCTTACAATTGTGGGAAGGCCATAACCCGGCGTGACGTCATCCTCTGGACTCCGGGTAATCCACTGTGACGTCATCTTCCATTAAGTCCGTTTTTTACTCCGCCAGATCCGCAACGGATCTTATCTTTACTGCCATCCCGAAAATCGAGGCGTTTTGTGGGGAGATAACCACGCCGTGGTCTCCTCGTTTCTCGCGCCCACTTATGAGCTCGCCCTTATAAATAGGCCGGCCTGACGGGCCTTTCAGCCACTCTTCTCTTCTTCATCTTCTTCCTCGCGCCACTGCTCCCCTGCTCGAGCTCTGCTGCTGCCGCCGCCGCGGGTCTTCTCGTCGTCACCAGCTCCGGCCGCTGCATCACCCTGATCTGACCAGAAAAACGCGACGACCTCCGCGACTCACCAACCCCTATAAGTTCTTACTGCCCCGTAGAACAGATCCGCAGTAGGTTCATCCTGTTCTTCCGTGTTCCTCGCCGCCGCCCGCGACCTCTTGGTAGTTTCCCTTTTGACTGCCTCCTTCTGATCTTAGGATAGTATAGAAACAGTGCGGCGGCCGTTTAGTATTCATTTCAAATGCAAGTAGACCTCCTTTTACTGCATAAAAACCGCGTTCGAGCTCAAGAACTTCCCTCGCGTCTGTTTTTTAGGTCTAGAAATTTTTCTTTCAGTCGACCATTTTGATCCGAAATTTTTACTGCGGTCTGTGAAACTTGTTTTCACCATACTTAGTAAAAAACTGCACTTGTTGAATCATGGCGGTTTAAATTTCCGGTTTAAAGAAGCCACGCGCTATAGAATCTTCCGGCTTAAAGAAAACCATGCGCTATAGAATTTTCCGGCTTAAAGAAAACCATGTGCCATAGAATTTTCCGGCTCATCTGTGTTAAGGCCGTAGACAATCGAATTACCCTCAATACCTCGTGCGGCTTAAATAACCCGGTGCACTTAGATATACATCATTAGTCCCCTTCATAAGCCGCCACCTTACCATTGAACTGTAAACTTCCTCCGGCTTATAATTAAACCAGACGTTTCCTTTTATCATAGGCTGCCGACTTTCACCATGCCTCCCAAAGCTCCCATCACTTGCAATTGGATGAGGTCCAATGTCACCGACGAGACACTAGCGGACTTTGTGAAATCAGGCCACCTGCCCAAGAAGGACGTCATGTCCTACCGTGCCCCCGACCCACCAGAGGAGAGACCACAGCCAAGGGACGGGGAGGTGGTCATTTTTGCGGATCACATGAGCCGGGGCTTCGCACCGCCCGGCTCAAAGGTTTTTAGAGACGTGCTGAATTTCTTCGACCTGCGGCCTCAAGACATAGGACCCAACTCAGTGTCCAATATCTGCAACTTCCAAGTGTTTTGCGAGGTCTACCTTGGAGAGGAGCCCAGCCTGCTGCTCTTCAGAGAGCTCTTCTACCTGAACCGTCAGAATGAGTGCGCCAATGGGCCAAGTTTGGAGCTTGGTGGCATCTCCATTTAGCGGCGGAGGGACTGCCTTTTCCCTTACGCAGAGCCGCCAAGCCACCCCAAAGACTGGAATTTGACGTGGTTCTATTGCCAAGACACGTCACCGGCTGATGAGAGCCCGCTGCCCGGCTTTCGCCCTTCACGTCTGGAGCCGACTCACCCATTGTCTGACAAGTTAACTCAGGCAGAACGCCAACCTCTACTCCCCACCATCAACAAGATCAAGGCTCTCCTAGGCAATGGTCTCAACGGAATCGATCTGGTCCGGGTCTGGATCTCCTGGCGGGTGATCCCATTGAGCCGCCGCCCCGGCTTAATGTGCGAGTACACGGGCCGAAAGGATGACCCCCAGAGACACAGCCGCAATGATCTTCCTGAAGATGTTGTAGAGGATATGACCAAGGCTCTCTTGAACGAGAGCCTGGCAGACTGCGGGAGGACCGGGTTAGCCCCCTTCTGCAAGACCAATCCAGCCCCAGCAGTAAGCCTCTGATCTGAACATTTTATCTTCTTCTGTAGATAACCATCATCTCAATCTTTAAGAAATCATCCTTGTATTTTCCAGGCTGATGACAAGTTCTGGAAGGTCAAATATGACCACGAGGCGGCCAAGAAGGCCAGGAAGGCGAAGAAAGCCGCCAAGAGAACCGCCCTCGCAAGAAAGGAAGCAGGCCTACTGCTTCAGAGCTGATGCAACTAAGCGACAGCTCCGAGTCAGAGGTAACCCCTGAGCCTGTAAGCCCTTGTTGTATTTGTTGTTTATTTCTGTCCGTCTTACCAATACTTGTTCATCAATAGGACGACACCGGAGCAAGTAACCCGGTGGTTGAAGAGGTAACGATACTTTCCTCCGACTCGGAGCCCTTGCCAAGGCTAAAAATCCGAAGGGTAACCCGGAAAGTAAGCTTTTCACATCCTTTAGCTTATGAAGACCCTCAATTTATTTTGAAGCGACAGGTTCATGAGAGCCGGCGGGACACCCGGGCCGACAGAAACACTGACCTCTCCTCCGGGTTACCTGACGCATCGAGGAAACACCGGACCGAGGTGATCTCAAAATTGTACCCTTTTCATCTTTTGGCGGGTGTTATACGCCAACCGCTTAATTCTTCTGACTCAAATTATCAGGAGACTTCCCCTTCTTCCGGCGACTCTACGCGGTCGAATCTGCCGGCTTTCAAGACCGTGCCCGGGTAATGATAATCATCTCATGTTGTACTTTGTCTTTACTTACACTATTGTGCTTAACCTTTCTGTCTTTCCAGTGCCCAGGCCAAGCTCACCAAGAGGGCGAAGAAGACCAAGTCGGTCGAAGAGCCGGATTTGCCTGAGCCGGAGGTAGCAGGTCAAGAACCGCCAGCTGCCTCTGCTCCCGAGGCCGCTGCTCCAACCAACAAGGCACCCGCAGAAGCTTCTGCTAACCCGGAGGTCTCCGGCTCGGCTCAACCAGCAAATGATCCGGACGTGGTAATCACCCGGACGGAATTTGTTGAGCCGGGGAGACCTACTGCACTAGCCAAGTGCTCTGCCAAGGGGGAATTGCTACAGCCCCGCCGGGTTAATCTGGATCTCACTGACTACGCCAACCTGAGCATCGGAGAGCTCGTCTCCGGCTACGTCAGCCAAGTGCACAAGAGCCGGGATGCAGAGATCGCCATGGTGAACCAGATCCAGCAGAAGTCTGAGGTATTATTCTTCTGTCTTCTTACTTACTGCCTAGTTACCTTTACCATGCTCTAGCCCCCAAGTCTACGACTTATGATAGAATATGTTGTAGACTTAAGTTCCGGGTTAAACACTTGAACCGGCCAATTGTAGATAGAAACATTCAATATGCATTAGCCCCAAGTGCCAAGTGTCTTTGCTTGGAAAACGCTTGGGACTTTTAAATTTGCATAGCAACTGCTCATGCTATAACCCGGAAATTATGCAGGCTGCTGGCAAAAAGTTTGAAGCTGACATCACTGATCTCAAGACCCGTCTGAAGACGCAAGAGACAGAGACCCGGAAAGCAAACGCCAAATTTGTGTCCAGCATTGCTGCACAAGAAAAGCTGAAGACAGAATTTGATGCTGAACGGAAAGCCTGGGCCGAAGAGAAGGCTGCTTTGGTGAACCGGGCCGAACAGGCGGAGAAAGCCCTGTCAGAGAAGACGGCCGAACTCGCCGGCTTAAAGCGCCAAGTGTCCCAGATGGTTGCTGCAATCTTCGGTAAGTCATCCGCCGGCTTTCATCCAGTTTAGAATCTTTATATCTCATAACTCATCCTTGTCGGCGGCTTATCTTATTCTGTTACGCAGGTCCCAGAAGCGCCAACCTCAATCAAAGCGTGGTCACCAAGCTGAAGACCGTGTACACCCTGGTGGAGCAACTCTACACCGGGTCACAGCGCGCCTTGGCTGTGGTGGCCCTATCCAATGAGGTGCCGACTCACCTGGCGGAAGTCCTGCGCCGGCTCGCCGCTCTGCCCCAACGTATGCAAGAACTGCGACGGGCCTCTGCAAGATCCGGAGCCATAGCAGCGCTAAGCCGGGCTAAGGCGTTCCTTCCAGAGCTAGACCCGGTGGACATCGCTCTGGGCTACCCCAGTTTGAAGGAAGATGGCACCGCCTTCGACCAAAAGGACTTTGCAGCTTGCGTGAAGATCGTACGCCCGGTGGCCACTCCAGAGCTAGACCCGGCGGACATCGTTCCGCTGCAGCCTCCACAAGGAGCGCAAGCAGGAGGCCCCGGCCGCCGGCAGCACCAGCAGGCCCGTCTCCGGTTTACCAGTCTTAAGGACGCCGATTGTATTCAGCTAATACTGTAGGTCAAAGCCTTAAGCCGGCAGGGTGTGACCCACCGTGCATACTTGAAATAATCAGAAGAACTTGCTATAACTCAGCAAAACTGAGAGGCTTCCGATTCGAATACGACCAGAGACCCGTCCCAAAGGGGTTATGCTAAGATTCGAATACGATCATATAGCCCCCAGTAGGTGTGGCGATGCCAATCAAGAGGGTACCGACAGCTATGTTCTCTTTGGTTCGAATACGACCCATGTTTGAACAGGAAGCCCCCAAGTGACTTTAAGAATTGTTTAACGACGCTGATTCGAATATGATCCACGTCGGTTCCCAAAGGGGTTAAACTATGATTCAAATATGATCAAAGAAAACTCCTCAATGAGCTCGGCACTTTGCCAATCAAATGGGTATCGACAGCTATGTTCTCTTTGGTTCGAATACGACCTATGTTTGAACAGGAAGCCCCCAAGTGACCTTATTGCCTACGGCTAGATTCGACTGCGATCATAAGCCGGATTCTCCTTCAAGTTATCACGTAATCTTGCAATGAAAACAACACGTGCATATTTGGAGGAGAAAAAAGGACAGAGGTCCTGCTTTTATTGCTTATCATAATATATACATGGCGTAGAGAAATATGTACATTATGAGAGCCGGCGGCTCAAGTGTAATAAGGCCGAAGCTGAGCTATGTTCCACGGCCGACGGGTCTCCTCCTCCGACTTACGTGAATCTTTATGCTCCCGAGCGTCGATAAGGTAGTATGACCCGTTGTGCAAGTTTTTGCTGACCACAAAGGGTCCTTCCCAAGGCGGGGATAGCTTGTGTGTATCCGTCTGATCCTGGATGAGCCGGAGCACCAGGTCACCTTCCTGGAAGACCCGAGATTTAACCCGGCGGCTATGATAGCGGCGCAGGTCTTGTTGGTAAATCGCTGAGCGAGCTGCTGCCACATCACGCTGTTCGTCCAGCAAGTCAAGAGCATCCTGGCGCGCCTGTTCATTATCCGCCTCGACATAAGCCGCCACTTGCGGCGAGTCATGACGGATGTCACTTGGGAGTACTGCTTCTGCCCCATAAACCATGAAGAAAGGAGTGAACCCTATAGATCTGTTAGGAGTAGTGTTGATGCTCCATAACACGGAGGGCAACTCCTCCACCCAACAACCCAGTGTCCGTTGCAAAGGGACCAAAAGCCGGGGCTTGATGCCCTTCAGGATCTCCTGATTAGCTCTCTCAGCTTGACCATTGGATTGAGGATGAGCTACTGATGAGACATCAAGTCTAATATGCTCTCGTTGACAAAACTCCTCCATGGCGCCTTTGGACAGATTGGTACCATTGTCAGTTATAATGCTGTGTGGAAAGTCAAAGCGAAAGATCACCTTTTTCATAAACTGAACTGTCGTGGCTGCATCACACTTGCTAACTGGCTCTGCTTCAACCCACTTGGTAAACTTGTCAACTGCTACCAAGAGGTGGGTCTTCTTATCCTTAGACCTTTTAAAAGGCCCAACCATATCAAGCCCCCAGACCGCAAAGGGCCAAGTAATTGGGATCATCCTCAGCTCCTGAGCTGGCACATGAGCCCGTCGCGAGAACCTTTGGCAACCATCACATTTACTGACCAAGTCCTCCGCATCCGCATGAGCCGTCAGCCAATAAAAGCCATGACGAAAAGCCTTGGCCACAAGAGACTTTGAGCCGGCGTGATGGCCACAATCCCCTTCATGAATCTCGCGCAAGATCTCTTGACCCTCGTCAGGGGAGACACAACGCTGGAACGCTCCCGTAACACTGCGGCGATGCAACTCACCATTGATAACAATCATGGACTTAGACCGCCGGGTTATTTGTCTGGCCAAAGTTTCATCTTCAGGCAAATCTCCCCGGGTCATGTAAGCCAGATACGGCATTGTCCAGTCTGGTATGATGTGGAGAGCCGCCACCAGTCGTGCCTCCGGGTCAGGGACAACAAAGTCTTCCTCTGTAGGCAACTTAATAGAAGGATTATACAGGACATCCAGGAAAGTATTAGGCGGAACCGGCTTTCGCTGAGAGCCCAGCCGGCTTAAAGCGTCAGCCGCCTCGTTCTTCCTGCGATCGATGTGCTCTACTTGGTAACCCTGAAAGTGCCCAGCAATGGCATCAACCTCACGGCGATAAGCCGCCATGAGAGGGTCCTTGGAGTCCCACCTTCCTGATACTTGTTGAGCCACCAAATCTGAGTCGCCGAAGCACCTTACTCGGCTCAAATTCATCTCAGCCGAAGGCCGTGGAGCAAGGCCTCATACTCAGCCGCATTGTTAGTGCAAGGAAACATCAATTGTATCACATAATGGAACTTGTCACCTTTAGGGGAAGCCAACACGACTCCAGCCCCCGAGCCCTCCAACTGCCTGGACCCATCAAAGTGAATAGTCCAGTATGTGTTATCCGGCTTTTGCTCGGGCACTTGTGACTCTGTCCAATCATTGATGAAATCCACAAAGGCCTGAGACTTAACAACAGTGCGTGGCACGTATTTCAGACCATGGGGTCCGAGCTCTATAGCCCACTTAGCCACTCTCCCTGTGGCCTCTCTGTTTTGAATGATATCACCAAGAGGGGCAGAACTGACCACAGTGATGGGATGACCCTGAAAATAATGCTTGAGCTTCCGGCTCGCCATGAACACACCATAGACAAGCTTCTGCCAATGTGGATACCGCTGTGTGGACTCGATGAGCACTTCGCTGACATAATAAACCGGCCGTTGAACCGGATGCTCCTTACCCTCTTCCTTGCGCTCCACCACCACAGCCACACTGACGGCTCGTGTGTTCGCCGCCACATACAGTAATAAGGGCTCCTTATCAACCGGAGCAGCAAGGACCGGGGGCTCTGCCAGCTGTTTCTTCAAATCCTCAAAAGCGGTATTGGCTGCATCATTCCAGACAAAGTTATCAGTTTTCTTCATCAACTGATATAATGGCATGGCCTTCTCACCCAAACGGCTTATAAACCGGCTCAAAGCAGCGATGCGACCCGCCAAGTGCTGAACGTCATTTATACACGCCGGCTTAGCCAGGGAGGTGATGGCCTTGATCTTCTCCGGGTTAGCTTCAATGCCTCTGCCAGAAACCAAGAAACCCAAGAGCTTGCCTGCGGGAACACCAAAAACACACTTGGCCAGGTTAAGCATCATCTTGTAAACCCGGAGATTATCAAAGGTCTCCCTTAAATCATCTATCAGGGTTTCCTCCTTTATGGACTTAACCACAATATCGTCCACATAAGCATGAACATTGCGCCCAATCTGGTTATGAAGACAGTTCTGCACACAACGCTGATAAGTCGCCTGTGCACACTTGAGTCCAAAGGGCATAGACACATAGCAGAAGGCTCCAAAGGGAGTGATGAATGCCGTCTTCTCCTGGTCCTTAACCGCCATTTTAATCTGATGATATCCGGAATAAGCATCCAAGAAACTTAAGCGCGCACAACCTGCCGTAGCATCAATAATTTGATCAATACGGGGAAGGGCAAAAGGATTAGCCGGACACGCCTTGTTTAAGTCCGTGTAGTCCACACACATCCGCCAAGTGCCGTTCTTCTTGAGTACGAGCACCGGGTTAGCTAACCACTCTGGGCGAAAGACTTCGACGATAAACCCGGCCGCCAAGAGCCGGGCCACCTCTTCACCAATAGGCACCGCCCGGGCCATGGTTGCCGTCAAAAGCATTAGAATTCTTAAAGGCTTTCATGATTGCGCAATCCTTCCAAAGGTGAGTAGCTGGCTTCTCCCTAGAGCCGTGCCTTGGACAAGGCTCATTCAACAGCTGCTCCAGCGTCGGGCCTGACCCGCCGCCTCGGGGAGGTGGCCTCCCTTTGCGTCGCTAATTATTCCCCTGCGAGCTGGCGTTGGCCACGAACTCTAGGCTGCCGTCCGCCTTACGCTTGCCCCCTCCTTGGCTTCCCGGGTTATGCTGAGGACCCTTGCCATTGCCGTTCTTCTTTCCCTTCCCTGTCCTTTCATCATCTGAAGCAGGGTCCTTGGTACCATCGGAATCGGCGTACTTGACAAGAGCCGCCATTAGTGTACCCATATCATTGCAGTCGCGCTTAAGCCGCCCGAGTTTCATCTTCAAGGGCACGAAGCGACAATTCTGTTCCAACATTAAGACTGCAGAGCCGGCATCCATGTTATCAGATGAATGTATTATTTCCTTAAACCGGCGAACCCAGTGTGTCGTAGACTCACCCTCCTACTGCTTACAGTTAGTCAAATCCACAATTGACATAGACTGCCTACAGGTATCCTTAAAGTTTTGGATGAACCGGGCCTTCAGCTCAGCCCAAGACCCGATGGAATTCGGTGGTAGCCCCTTCAGCCAAGTACTTGGCCATTGCTGCTTCACTGACCTCCAGCAGTTCCATGGCCATCTCGTAACTCTAGATCCAGGCTGCGGGTTGTAAGTCCGCTGTGTAATTAGGCACCTTCCTAGGGCCTTTGAAGTCCTTGGGTAGACGCTCATTGCGGAGAGCCGGCACCAAGCAAGGGACACCTCCAGTCCTGGTAGGGATACCCACGTCGACGGAAGCCGCCGGATAAGCCGGGGGAGTCTGGTAAGCCGTCAACTGAGGCACCTGCTCCGCCTCTTGCCGTCCTCTGTCTTGGTCTGCTGTGTGAAAGGCTCCATTATAAGTCGGGCCATGGCCAGGGGGCGGGGCATGGCGTCGGACATTACTTGAGCAGGTCACTGAGACCATGTGTCTGCTGTAACTCGGGCTCCGCCCTGGACGAGGGGTCGAGTGGATCCTGTCTCGGCTGTAAGAGTATGCCTCTTGCTGCGCCAGCGCTGTCTGAAGGAGTTCTCTGACCCGGCGGGTTTCTATAGCCGTTGGAGATTCGCCATCAATTGGGAGAGCCGCCAGCCGTGCCGCTGCGGCGACCATGTTTTCCAGCGGGTTAGCATAATGACCCGGTGGTATTGGTACATACTGAGGCGGGGCAGGGTTCACCCGGGGAGGCCCCATAACAGGGGTTTCAGACCCGGGCACTACGGCTCCCGGCGGGTTACTAGTCCCTGCACCCGGCGTGTTAAAGAGGTTCCGAGGATCGTAGACCGGAGGGAGTCGAGATTGGGCCTTTTGATGCCTCCTTCTCATGACCTCATTGGACGCGTTCTGATCCATCGTGAGCTGGAAGGACTGCGCCTGAATCAACTGAGTCTGGGCGTCGAGAGCCGCCCTCTTCGCGGCCATCCTGATCCCTTCCGCTGCTAGCTCCTCCTTCGCTTTCACCAGATTTAACTTTAACTGTGCCACCTCCGCGTCATGCTGGGCTTGATCTGCCGGGTCAACTGTGGCGGTTAACAGGGCCGTCATCTTGTCCGTAAGATCCATCAGCACTTGAGCCGGCGAGGGCACCGGGTTTCCTGCCCCAGCAGCAGGGTTTCGAATGGGCTGCGCGCCGGCCATGAAGATTCCGACCCGGCTCGGCGGCTCATACGGGTCCGGAATACTGTCACCATCGGAACAACCCATGAGCCTGCCATCTTGAAGTTGATACAACAAGTTTGACTCATCTGTGGACGACTCGCCGTCAGAGCCGGCGGCCGCCTCATCATCAGATCCAGATCCATGAGAAAGCCCTCCATGGATATATCCCACAAAAGCATGCTTTAAGGCAGGCAGGGTTCGGGCGGGTTGTGCACGCTGAGCCGTCTCGATGAGATCGGCGCAGAGATCCGGCTCAGGGCCCGGCTCACAAATCTTGCCAATGAAAACATGAATTCCGCCGAAGGGGACCCGATACCCGTACTCAATTGAGCCGGCGTCGGGGCCCCAGTCTGCATCGTCGATGTAGAGCTTGTCGCGACGACTCTTGGTCATCCGGCCCACAGCGTATCCCTTGAGCCCTTCGAAGATGCCCTTCAAGAACTCGAATCCACCGTGCGCTGGCCCCACGGTGGGCGCCAACTTTCATGGAATTGTCACGGCAATTGTCCTCAAGCTAGGACTTAGTCGCGGAGCCATCGCAGCTAGGAAGCTTGAAGGGGTTAAGCGGGACAAGGAACACGAGGGTTTATACTGGTTCGGCCCCTTACGGTGAAGGTAAAAGCCTACGTCCAGTTGAGGTGGTATTGATTAGGGTTTCGATGACCAGGGAGCTTAACTGCTATGCCCGGCTCTCGATGAGATCTTTCTTGTCTCTAAACTGCTGCTGGGTCGTCCCTTTATATAGGGAGGCCGACGCCCAGCAGCTCTCAGAGTCCCGGCTGGCTCATACAAGTGTCCGGCTCGGACTCTCATCTATTCTTGCCTTACACTACAAGTTTTACTATAATGATGATTGTAACTACGGGCCTTAAGCCATATCCGGGTCTTAAGCCCATCTTTGGCCCACCGTCTTCAAGCTTGGCGTCGGGCTTCTGGCGATGACCATTATGAGTAACCCGGCCCCTCCTGGCGGGTGACTCTAAGGTCTATATCCTCAACAGACACGGTATTTGTTTATGTATTCACACATGTATTTAAGTTTTCGATCAGTACAATTCTAGCATGAATAATAACCTTTATCATGAATAAGGAAATACAAAATAACAACTTTATTATTGCCTCTAGGGCATATTTCCTTCACTTGTGTCCCGCGTGATCGGATAATCCTGGGATCAATGTTCTACCTCACTATGTTGTATCATCCGGTCATTTGCCCAATTGTTGTGTTATGTATAAAGCGGGGTGAAAGCTTATTTCGAGGAAGTTTCGTTTTCATTTTTTGAAAAAGAGAGCTTCTTCCCTTATTTCAATCAAGCTCTGTGTTTCCACACTCCCCATCCGATGAACAATCCAAATCCATCATTTTCTTACAAAAGAATTATAAAAAACTGGTCACACAATTTGTCGAACACATAGAGGGCAAGGTGCAGTATGAGAAGTGCGACGTCCAATGCGGTGATGGTGTCCAGTGCGACGAGATGGCAATTGAAGAGGCGTGTGGCGGTGGTGGTGGCGTTGAGGGGTCGGGCCGGCGACGGAGCGAGAGTGGCGACGGAGCGAGCGAAGTGCCATGGGCGGGAGAGGGAGAGGAGAGGAGAGGCAAATAGCTCGTCTGGTAAGGTCAAGGAGAATTGGTGCAATTTATGGTCGATCCTACTTGTCAGACCGATGTGGCGGACGCACCCGAGCATGTTCAAGCCTGCTCATATCCGCCCCAGATTTAGGCTGGATATGAGGTGAATAATTCAAGGCTATATTATTTATCCTAGCAGAGAGACCCTACCATGCTGATCCCCAACCCTGATTAATCTACGTTGTCCGCATCTATTTATATTAAATTGTTAAAACCCTATATTCAAACCACACACACCCCATCTAGTTCATCTGAACCGAGTTAACTCAGCATTGATGTCCCCTACTTCTAGGGGTCGTAGTAGGATCCATTGTCGAAGTCCCATTGTGATGCACCTCAACTGCTTTCGACCACCCCGTCAAGTTCTTGGTGAATGTATACGACACAAACACTAGGCGATCTTTGCTTCACCCTCTAGCTCTTGTTCTAAGTGTCACATGTCCTTCATCGCCATGGTTCACCCTTTGTGTGCCTCTAGCCACCCCCAGGATCTGCTCCCCTTTTTGTGGTAGGGATGCGCTGCTGGGTTCCATGTTGGTTATCTTTTGCTGGCACAGAAGATACCACTAAAATGTAGTTTTCACCAAAGTTGTCCAAGCGAAAGAAAAATTGATAGGTATAATTTTGGCGACCTTGTTTGAAAGATGTTCGACTGGTTTTTGCGGGTCTAAGATCACAATGGCCATACTTTTAGCATCACAATGGCTTTTGCAAGCAGTGGCAGATCTAGCCCAGTGGGCTATGGTGGGGCCAACTGTGAAAATGTTGATAATATTTATTTATTTATAGTTGTTATATTACTTTTCTATGATATAAAGGCTATTGAGAAATTTCAGGGTCGGCCGTGGCCCACCCTGACCACCCTCTAGCTCCACCATTGGCTGCAAGCAACAACGTATACATACTACAAAAGCACAAAGTGATAGCTAACGTAACCACCACCAAAGTTCTTGTTTTGGAGAATTTTTCATGAAAGAACTTGTGCTCTAGGTAAGCCTTGTGCACCAAACGCCCAACTTGGTAGGTTATCGACAAAAAACTACAATCAAGGATAAACCTTCTGCGAGGGACGTGATTATATTGATGGCCATCTGCAACGAGCTGCTGGCCGGCCAGAGGCGGAAAGCTACCTAACCTAACCTAACCCATGGCACCTAACTAATGCACATCGAGTTAATCGCTGTGTCGTTGAATTGTCACGGCAGATGTCCTCAAGCTAGGACTTAGTCGTGGAGCCATCGCCGCTAGGAAGCTTGAAGGGGTTAAACGGGACAAGGAACACGGGGGTTTATACTGGTTCGGCCCCTTACGGTGAAGGTAAAAGCCTACGTCCAGTTGAGGTGGTATTGATTAGGGTTTCGATGACCAGGGAGCTTAACTGCTATGTCTGGCTCTCGACGATATCTCTCTTGTCCCTAAACCGCTGCCGGGTCGTCCCTTTATATAGAGAGGTTGACACCCAGCAGCTCTCAGAGTCCCGGCCGGCTCATAAGAGTGTCCGGCTCGGACTCTCAACTATTCTTGCCTTATACTACAAGTTCTATCTTAAAGGCAGTTGTGACTACGGGCCTTAAGCCGTCTCCGGGTCTTAAGCCCATCTTTGGCCCACCATCTTCAAGCTTGGCGCCGGGCTTCAGGCGATGACCCTTATGAGTAACCCGGCCCCACCGGGCGGGTGACTCTAAGGTTTATATCCTCAACATTAGGCCCCAGATTGATTTGAGCCGGCTCATGTCAATCTTCAATCCTTTCGACAGAAAATCTCTGGCTTACAATTGTGTGAGGGCTATAACCCGGCGTGACGTCACCCTCTGGATTCCGGGTAATCCGCCGTGATGTCATCTTCCATTAAGTCCATTTTTTACTCCACCATATCCGCAATGGATCTTATCTTTACTGCCATCCCGAAAATCGAGGCGTTTTATGGTGAGATAACCGCGCCGTGGCCTCCTCGTTTCTCGCGCCCACTTATGAGCTTGCCCTTATAAATAGTCTGGCCCAATGAGCCTCTGGTTACTTCGCCACCTCCATCTTCTTCCTCTCGCCACTGTGCTGCGCTCGAACTCCGCCGCCGCCGCGGGTCTTCCTATCTTCACCAACTCCGGCCGCTGCATCAACCTGTCATGACCAGATAACGGCGGCGATCTCCGCCTCTCTCCAGCACCCGTAAGTCCCTGTTACTCCGTAGGGTAGATCCACATTAGATCCTTGGCTGTTCTTCCCATGTTCTTCGCCGTTCCTCACTAGTTCTTGGTAGATTTTATTTTTACCATCTTTCTTGATCTCTGACTGGATAGGATTGCTGCGGTAGCTATTTGGCACCCATTTCAAATGTAAATAGACCTCTTTTCCCTGCATAAAGGCTCCGTTCAACCTTATGAACTTCCTCCGCATCTGTTTTAGGTCTAGAAACCTTTCCTTTTATTCAACCATTTTGATCCAAAATTTTCACCGCGATCTGTGAAACCTGTTTTCACCACACTTAGTAAAAAACTGCATCTGCTGAGCTATGGCGGCTTATATTTCCGGCTCAAAGAAGCCACGTGCCGTAAAACTTTCCGGCTCAAAGAAGCCACGCGCCGTAAAAAAATTCGGCTCATTTGCGACAAGGCTGTAGACGATTGAATTATTCTCAATACCTCCAGCGGTTTAGATAACCCGATGCACTTAGATATATGTCATTAGGCCCCTCCATAAGCTGCCACTTTAAACATTGAACTGTAATTTCCTCCGGCTTATAGTTAAACCGGACATTTCCTTTTATCATAGGCTTCCGACTTTCACCATGCCTCCCAAAGCTCCCAAAGCACCCATCACTTGCAACTGGATGAGGTCCAACGTCACCGATGAGACCTTAGCGGATTTTGTGAAGTCGGGTTACCTGCCCAAGAAGGACGTCATGTCCTACCGTGCCCCCGAGCCATCAGAGGAGAGACCACAACCAAGGGATGGGGAGGTGGTAATTTTTGCGGATCATATGAGCCGGGGCTTCGCACCGCCCGGTTCAAAGTTCTTCAGAGACGTGCTGAATTTCTTTGACCTGCGGCCACAAGACATAGGACCCAACTCTGTGTCAAATATATGCAACTTCCAAGTGTTCTGCGAGGTCTACCTTGGAGAAGAACCCAGCCTGCTACTCTTCAGAGAACTCTTCTATCTGAACCGCCAGAACGAGTGCGCCAACGGGCCGAGCTTAGAACTTGGTGGAATCTCTATTCAGCGACGGAGAGACTGCCTTTTTCCTTACGCCGAGCCGCCAAGCCACCCAAAGGACTGGAACCAGACATGGTTCTATTGCCAAGACACCTCGCCGGCTGATGAGAGCCCGCTGCCCGTCTTTCGTCCTTCGCGTCTGGAACCAACTCATCCTCTATCAGACAAGTTATCTCAGGCGGAGCGCCAACGTCTGATCCCTACCATCAACAAGATCAAGGCTCTCCTGGGAAATGGCCTTAATGGCATTGATCTGGTCCGAGTCTGGATCTCATGGTGGGTGATCCCCTTAAGCCGCCGCCCCGGATTAATGTGTGAGTACACGGGCCGGAAAGATGACCCCCTGAGACACAGCCGCAACGGTCTTCCTGAAGACGTTGCTGAGGAAATGATCAAGGCTCTCTTGAACGAGAACTTGGCAGACTGCGGGAGGACCGGCTTAAGCCCCTTCTGCAAGACCAACCCGGCCCCAGCGGTAAGCCGCTGATCTGAACATCTTCTTTTTTGTAGATAGCTTTCATCTGAACCTTAAGAAATCGTCATTGTATTTTTCAGGCTGATGACAAATTCTGGAAGGTCAAATATGACCATGAAGCGGCCAAGAAGGCCAGGAAGGCCAAGAAAGCCGCCAAGAGAGCCGCTCCCCGCAAGAAGGGAAGTAGGCCTACTGCTTCAGAGCTGATGCAACTAAGCGACAGCTCCGAGTCAGAGGTAACCCCTGAATTTGTAAACTCCTGTCGTATTTGTTGTTTATTTCTGTCCATCTTACCAATACTTGTTTATCAACAGGATGACACCAGAGCAAGTAACCCGGTGGTTGAAGAGGTAATGACACTTTCCTCCGACTCGGAGCCCTTGCCAAGGCTAAAAGTCCGAAGGGTAACCCGGAAAGTAAGATTTTCACATCCTTTAGCTTATCAAGATCCTCAATTCTTTTGAAGCAACAGATTCATGAGAGCCGGCGGCACACCCGGACCAACAAAGAAGCTGACCTCTCCTCCGGTTTACCCGAGGCATCAAGGAAACACCGGACCAAGGTTATCTCCAACTTATATCCTTTTCATCCTTTGGCGGGTGTTATACGTCAACCGCTCAATTCTTCTGACTCGAATTACCAGGAAACCTCACCTTCCTCTGGTGACTCGATGCAATCAAACCTGCCGGCCTTCAAGACCGTACCCGGGTAATGATGATCATCTCTTTGTTGTTCTGATCTTTACTCATACTTTTGTACTAACCTTTGTTGTCCTTTCAGTGCCCAGGCAAAGCTCAGCAAGAGGGCGAAGATGAACAAGCCGGTCGAAGAACCGGACTTGCCTGAGCCGGAGGTCGCAGCTCAAGAACCGCCAGTTGCCTCTGCTCCTGAAGCCACTGCTCCAACCGACAAGCCAACCGCAGAATCTTCTGCTAACCCGGAGACCTCCAGCCCGGCTCAGCCGGCCGATGACCCGGACGTGGTAATCACCCGGACGGAATTTGTTGAGCCGGGGAGACCCACTGCACTGGCCAAGTGCTCCGCCAAAGAGGAGTTGCTAGAGCGCCGCCGGGCCACTCTGGACCTCACCGACTACACAAACTTGAGCGTCGGAGAGATTGTCTCCGGCTATGTGAACCAGGTGCACAAGAGCCGGGATTTGGAGATCAATATGGTGCATCAGATACAGCAGAAGTCTGAGGTATCACTCTTCTGCTTACTGCCTAATCATCTTTACCTTACTAGCCCCCAAGTCTACGACTTATGATAGAATATGTTGTAGACTTAATTTCCGGCTTACTTCCATGAACCGGTAATTTGTAGATAGAAACTTTTCAACATGCATTAGCCCCCAAGTGCTAAGTGTCTTTGCTTGGAAAGCGCTTGGGACTTTAAATTTGCATAATAATTGTTCATATTATAACCCGGAAATTGTGCAGGCTGCTTGCAAGAAGCTGGAAGCTGACATCTCTGATCTGAAGACCCGCCTGAGGACGCAGGAAACTGAGACCCGGAAGGCCAACGCCAAATTTGTGTCCAGTATTGCTGCTCAAGAGAAGCTAAAAAAGGACTTTGAAGCTGAACGGAAAACTTGGGCCGAAGAAAAGGCTACTCTGCTGAGCCGGGCCGAACAGGCGGAGAAGGCTCTGACAAAAAGAACCGCCGAACTCGCCGGCTTAAAGCGCCACGTGTCACAAATGGTCGCCGCCATCTTCGGTAAGTCATTCCACCGGCTCTCGTCCAGTTTATAATCTTTATGTCTCATAACCCATCATTGCCAGCGGCTTATCTTACTCTGTTAAACAGGTCCCAGAAGCGCCAACCTCAACCAAAGTGTGCTGACCAAGTTGAAGGCCGTGTACACCCTGGTGGAGCAACTCTACACCGGGTCACAGCGCGCCTTGGCCGTGGTGGCCCTATCCAATGAGGTGCCGACTCACCCGGCAGAAGTTCTTCGCCAGCTTGCCGTTCTTCCTCAGCGTGTCCAAGAGCTGCGACGGGCCTCTGCAAGAGCCGGAGCTATAGCTGCTCTGAGCCGGGCCAAGGCGTTCCTTCCAGAACTAGACCCGGCGGACATTGCCCTTGGCTACCCCAGCTTGAAGGAAGACGGCACCCCTTCGACCAAAAGGACTTTGCAGCCTGCGTGAAGACCGTACGCCCGGTGGCCACTCTGATTGGAAATGACACGGATCTGACCAAGTACCAGCCGGGTTACAATGCAGAGAATCAGAGGATCCCCACTCCGCGTTATGAAGCCATCAGCTTAGTCCCGCCGACTCGTAAGCACACCTTTGCCCTGGAAATTGACCCGGCCGGGTTAATTGACGAGGAAGCTCAATTTGAAGCTCTGAGCGGCATTGACTGGAAATCGTCAACCTTCCAGGTCTTGGGAACAGCCGGAGGAGCGGAGAGGGATGAGCCGGAACCTTCAACCCAGCAAGCATCTTAACTCTGCAGGCGGTTTATGTAAACAATGCTTCACCCTTTTTGGACTCGATGAGTCTTGTAATAGAATAGGACCAACACTTTAACTTTGCCGTGCCATCGTGCATGTGTTGAATGCTGAAATCCATTGAAGTTGCTTACTTATATTTCCCCGGGTCATAATTGGACCATTCATTTTCCTTAAACTCAAATAGTTGCCTTTAACTATCCTGTATAGGAAAACAAATCACAAATCTCTAGGCGGCTTACCGCACTGAGAATCATAGTCTCGTACATATAACCCGGAAAAGAGCTAAGTCATGAAAAACTGATCCTCAATCATATCCTTGATATAACCTTAATAACACACTGACCAGCCTTCAAGTATACTTCCGGTCGATATAACCTAGAATAGTAAGGTTGGTACCTCAATTCCGGTTTACCAGTCTTGATAACGCCGATTGTGTTCAACTAGCACTGTGAATCAAAGGTAAACCGGCAAAGTGAGACCCGCCGTGCACACTATTGAAATAATCAGAAGAACTTTTTGTAAATCAGAAAAGCTTAGGGGCTTCCGGTTCGAATACAACCAGAGACCCGTCCCAAAGGGGTCGAATGCGATCATATAGCCCCCAGTGGGTGTGGCGATGCCAATCAAGAGGGTACCGACAGCTATGTTCTCTTTGGTTCGAATACGACCCATGTTTGAACAGGAAGCCCCCAAATGACTTTAGGAATTGTTTAACGACGCTGATTCGAATACGATCCACGTCGGTTCCCAAAAGGGTTAAACTATGATTCAAATATGATCAAAGAAAATTTCCCCAATGAGCTCGGCACTTTGCCAATCAAATGGGTATCGACAGCTATGTTCTCTTTGGTTCGAATACGACCTATGTTTGAACAGGAAGCCCCCAAGTGACTATATTGCGTACGGCTAGCTTCAAACATGATCATAAGCCGGATCCACCTCCAAGTTACCATGTGATATTGTAATGGAAACAACACATTTACCTTTGGAGGAGACAAAAGGACAGAGGTCCTGCTTTATTGCTTATCATAATATATAGATGGCTTATGGAAATATGTGCATTATGAGAGCCGGCGGCTCAAGTGTAATAAGGCCGAAGCTGAGCTATGTTCCACGGCCGACGGGTCTCCTCCTCCGACTTACGTGAGTCTTTATGCTCCCGAACGTCGATAAGGTAGTATGACCCGTTGTGCAAGTTCTTGCTGACCACAAAGGGTCCTTCCCAAGGCGGGGATAGCTGGTGTGCATCTGTTTGATCCTGGATGAGTCGGAGCACCAGATCACCTTCCTGGAAGACCCGAGATTTAACCCGGCGACTGTGGTAACGGCGCAGGTCTTGTTGGTAAATCGCTGAGCGAGCTGCTGCCATATCACGCGGTTCATCCAACAAGTCAAGAGCATCTTGGCGCGCCTGTTCATTATCCGCCTCAACATAAGCCGCCACTCGAGGCGAGTCATGACGGATGTCACTGGGGAGGACTGCTTCTGCCCCATAAACCATGAAGAAAGGCGTGAAACCCGTAGACCTGTTAGGAGTAGTATTGATGCTCCACAACACGGAAGGTAACTCCTCCACCCAACAACCCGGCGTCCGTTGCAAAGGGACCAAAAGCCGGGGCTTGATGCCCTTCAGAATCTCCTGATTAGCCCTCTCAGCTTGACCATTGGATTGAGGGTGAGCCACTGATGAAACATCTGTAGGGGAACGTAGCAGAAATTCAAAATTTTCTACGCATCACCAAGATCAATCTATGGAGTAATCTAGCAACGAGGGGAAGGGGAGTGAATCTACATACCCTTGTAGATCGCGATGCGGAAGCGTTGCAAGAACGCGGATGAGGGAGTCGTACTCGTAGCGATTCAGATCGCGGTTGATTCCGATCTAAGCACCGAAAGTACGGTGCCTCCGCGTTCAACACACGTGCAGCCCGGTGACGTCTCCCACGCCTTGATCCAGCAAGGAGAGAGGGAGAGGTTGGGGAAGACTCCATCCAGCAGCAACACGACGGCATGGTGGTGGTGGAGGAGCGTGGCAATCCCGCAGGGCTTCGCCAAGCACCGTGGGAGAGGAGGAGGAGGGAGAGGGGTAGGGCAGCACCAAAAGGAGACTTTCTCGTGTGTGTATGGCAGCCCAAACCTCAAGTATATATAGGGGGGAAGGGGGCTGCGCCCCCCTTAGGGTTTCCACCCCCAAGAGGAGGCAGCCAGCCCTAGATCCCATCAAGGGGGCGGCCAAGGGGAGGAGAGGGGGAGGCGCCCCACTAGATGGGCCCTAAGGCCCATCTGGACCTAGGGTTTGCCCCTTCCCACTCTCCCATGCGCCTTGGGCCTTGGTGGGGGGGCGCACCAGCCCACCTGGGGCTGGTCCCCTCCCACACTTGGCCCACGCAGCCTTCTGGGGCTGGTGGCCCCACTTGGTGGACCCCCGGGACCCTCCCGGTGGTCCCGGTACATTACCGATTTCACCCGAAACTTTTCCGGTGACCAAAACAGGACTTCCCATATATAAATCTTTACCTCCGGACCATTCCGGAACTCCTCGTGACGTCCGGGATCTCATCCGGGACTCCGAACAACATTCGGTAACCACGTACATGCTTTCCCTATAACCCTAGCGTCATCGAACCTTAAGCGTGTAGACCCTACGGGTTCGGGAACCATGCAGACATGACCGAGACGTTCTCCGGTCAATAACCAACAGCGGGATCTGGATACCCATGTTGGCTCCCACATGTTCCACGATGATCTCATCGGATGAACCACGATGTCGGGGATTCAATCAATCCCGTATTCAATTCCCTTTGTCTAACGGTATGTTACTTGCCCGAGATTCGATCGTCGGTATCCCTATACCTTGTTCAATCTCGTTACCGGCAAGTCTCTTTACTCGTTCCGTAACTCACATCATCCCGTGATCAACTCCTTGGTCACATTGTGCACATAATGATGATGTCCTACCGAGTGGGCCCAGAGATACCTCTCCGTTTACACGGAGTGACAAATCCCAGTCTCGATTCGTGCCAACCCAACAGACACTTTCGGAGATACCCGTAGTGCACCTTTATAGCCACCCAGTTACGTTGTGACGTTTGGCACACCCAAAGCATTCCTACGGTATCCGGGAGTTGCACAATCTCATGGTCTAAGGAAGTGATACTTGACATTAGAAAAGCTCTGAGCAAACGAACTACACGATCTTGTGCTAGGCTTAGGATTGGGTCTTGTCCATCACGTCATTCTCCTAATGATGTGATCCCGTTATCAACGACATCCAATGTCCATGGTCAGGAAACCGTAACCATCTATTGATCAACGAGCTAGTCAACTAGAGGCTTACTAGGGACATGGTGTTGTCTATGTATCCACACATGTATCTGAGTTTCCTATCAATACAATTCTAGCATGGATAATAAACGATTATCATGAACAAGGAAATATAATAATAACCTATTTATTATTGCCTCTAGGGCATATTTCCAACAGTCTCCCACTTGCACTAGAGTCAATAATCTAGTTCACATCACCATGTGATTAACACTGACAGGTCACATCACCATGTGACCAAACACCCATGAGTTTACTAGAGTCAACAATCTAGTTCACATCTCTATGTGATTAACACTCAATGAGTTCTGGTTTGATCATGTTATGCTTGTGAGAGAGGTTATTAGTCAACGGGTCTGAACCTTTCAGATCCGTGTGTGCTTTCTGAATATCTATGTCATCTTGTGGATGCTACCACGCGCTATTTGGAGCCATTTCAAATAATTGTTCTACTATACGAATCCGGTTTACTACTCAGAGCCATCCGGATTAGTGTCAAAGTTCGCATCGACGTAACCCTTTACGACGAACTCCTTTTCACCTCCATAATCGAGAAAATTCCTTAGTCCAGTAGATACTAAGGATAAGTTCGACCGCTGTCATGTGATCCATTCCCGGATCACTATTGTACCCCTTGACCAACTCATGGCAAGGCACACTTCATGTGCGGTACACAGCATAGCATACTGTAGAGCCTACGTCTGAAGCATAGGGGACGACCTTCGTCCTTTCTCTTTCTTCTGCTGTGGTCAGGTCTTGAATCTTACTCAATACTCACACCTTGTAACACAGCCAAGAACTCCTTCTTTGCTGATCTATTTGAACTCTTTCAAAATCATGTCAAGGTGTGCGTTCTTTGAAAGTATCATCAAGCGTCTTGATCTATCTCTATAGATCTTGATGCCCAATGTGTAAGCAGCTTTATCCAGGTCTTCCTTTGAAAAACTCCTTTCAAACAACCCTTTATGCTTTCCAGAAATTTTACATCATTTCGGATCAACAATATGTCATTCACATATACTTATCAGAAATGTTGTAGCGCTCCCACTCACTTTATTGTAAATACAAGTTTCTAATAAACTTTGTATAAATCCAAAATCTTTGATCATCTCATCAAAGTGTACACTCCAACTCCGAGATGCTTACTCCAGTCCTTAGAAGGATCGCTGGAGCTAGCATACCTTTTAGCATCCTTAGGATCGACAAAACCTTTCTGATTGTATCATATACAACCTTTCCTTACGAAAACTGGTAAGGAAACTTGTTTTGACATCCATTTGCCAGATTTCATAAATGCAGCTAATGCTAACATGATTCCGACGGACTTAAGCATCGCTACGGATGAGAAAATCTCATCGTAGTCAACTCCTTGAACTTGTGGAAATACTCTTTGCCACAAGTCGAGCTTCATAGACGGTAACATTACCGTCCACGTCCGTCTTCTTCTCAAAGTTCCATTTATCTCGGATTTCATGGCTTCTAACCATTTGTCGGAATATGGGCCCACCATCGCTTCTCCATAGCTCATAGGTTCATCGTTGTCCAACAACATGACTTCCAAGACAGGATCACGTACTACTCTGAAGTATTACGCATCCTCGTCGTCCTACGAGGTTTGGTAGTGACTTGATCCGAAGTTTCATGATCACCATCATAAGCTTCCACTTCAATTGGTGTAGGTGCCACAGGAACAACTTCCTGTGCCCTGCTACACACTAGTTGAAGTGACGGTTCAATAACCTTATCAAGTCTCCACCATCCTCCCACTCAATTCTTTCGAGAGAAACTTTTCCTCAAGAAAGGACTCATTTCTAGAAGCAATTACTTTTGCTTCCAGATCTGAAATAGGAGGTATACCCAACTGTTTTTGGGTATTCTATGAAGATGCATTTATCCGCTTTGGGTTTGAGCTTATCAGCCTGAAACTTTTTCACATAAGCATCGCAGCCCCAAACTTTTAAGAAACGACAACTTAGGTTTCTATAAACGGTGTCGTCTCAACGGAATTGCGTGGTGCCCCTTTTAAAGTGAATGTGGTTGTCTCTAATGCCTAACCCATAAACGATAGTGGTAATTTGATAAGAAACATCATGGTGTGCACCATATCCAATAGGGTGCAGTTGTGATGTTCGGACACACCATCACACTATGGTGTTCCAGGCGGTATTAATTGTGAAACACTTTCCACAATGTCTTAATTGTGTGCCAAACTCGTAACTCAGATATCTCTATGATCATATCATAGACATTTTATCCTCTTGTCACGACAATCTTCGACTTCACTCTGAAATTACTTGAACCTTTCAATAATTCAGACTTGTGTTTCATCAAGTAAATATTCTCAGCATCTACTCAAATCATCTGTGAAGTAAGAACATAATGATATCCACTGCATGCCTCAGCACTCATTGGACTGCATACATCAAAATGTATTACTTCCAATAAGTTGCTCTCTTGTTCCATCTTACTGAAAACGAGGACTTTCAGTCATCTTGCCCATGTGGTATGATTTGCATGTCTCAAGTGATTCATAATCAAGTGAGTCTAAATGATCCATCTGCATGGAGTTTCTTCATGCATATATACCAATAGACATGGTTCGCATGTCTCAATCTTTTCAAAAATGAGTGAGTCCAAAGATCCATCCACATGGAGCTTCCTCATGCGTTCTATACCAATATGACTCAAGTGGCAGTGCCACAAGTATGTGGTACTATCATTACTATCATATATCCTTTTTGGCATGAACATGTGTATCACTACGATCGAGATTCATTTTAGGTGCAAGACCATTGAAGGTATTATTCAAATAAACAGAGTAACCATTATTCTCCTTAAATGAATAACCGTATTGCGATAAACATAATCCAATCATGCTCAACGCAAACACCAAATCTCGATAGTAGAGGGAGCATGCGATGCTTGATCACATCAACCTTGGAAACACTTCCAACACATATCGTCATCTCACCTTTAGCTAGTCTCCGTTTATTCTGCAGCTTTTATTTCGAGTTACTAACACTTAGCAACCGAACCGGTATCTAATACCCTGGTGCTGCTGGGAGTACTAGTAAAGTACACATTCATATGACGTATATCCAATATACTTCTGTCGACCTTGCCTGTCTTCTCATCTACCAAGTATCTAGGGTAGTACTGCTTCAGTGACCGTTCCTCTTATTACAGAAGCACTTAGTCTCGGGTTTGGGTTCAACCTTGGGATTCTTCACTAGAGCAGCAAACGACTTGCTGTTTCATGAAGTATCCCTTTTGCCCTTGCCCTTCTTAAACTAGTGGTTCTACTAACCATCAACAATTGATGCTCCTTCTTGATTTCTACTCTCGCGGTGTCAAACATCGCGAATAGCTCAAGGATCATCATAACTATCCTTGATATGTTATAGTTCATCACGAAGCTCTACTAGCTTGGTGGCAGTGACTATGGAGAACTATCACTATTTCATCTGGGAGAATAACTCCCACTCGATTCAAGCGATTGTGGCACTCAGACAATCTGAGCACACGCTCAACGATTGAGCTTTTCTCCCTTAGTTTGCAGGCTTAGGAAACTTGTCAGAGGTCTCATACCTCTTGATGTGGGCACTAGTCTGAAATCCCAATTTCAGTCTTCGGAACATCTCACATGTTCTGCGACGTTTCAAAAACGTCTTGGGTGCCACAATTCTAAACCGCACTGAACTATCACGTAGTTATCAAAACGTGTATGTCAGATGTTTCGTAACATCTACAGACGACGCTGAGGTTCAGCACACCGAGCGGTGCATTAAGGACATAAGCCTTCTGTGTAGTAATGAGGACAATCCTCAGTTTACGGACCCAGTCCGCATAATTGCTACTACCAACTTTCAACTAAATTTTCTCTAGGAACATATCTAAACCAGTAGAACTTAAAGCGCAAGACATAATTCGCAAAGACCTTTTGACTATGTTCATGATAATGAAGTTCGTCTGATTAATGAACTCCCACTCAGATAGACATCCCTCTAGTCATCTAAGTGATACATGATCCGAGTCAAACTAGGCCGTGTCCGATCATCACGTGAGACGGACTAGTCATCATCGGTGAACATCTCCATGTTGATCGTATCTGCTATACGACTCATGTTCGACCTTTCGGTCTCTTGTGTTCCGAGGCCATGTCTGTACATGCTAGGCTCGTCAAGTCAACCCAAGTGTATTGCGTGTGTGCCGAGGCCATGTCTGTACATGCTAGGCTCGTCAACACCCGTTGTATTCGAACGTAAGAATCTATCACACCCGATCATCACGTGGTGCTTCGAAACGACGAACCTTCGCAACGGTGCACAGTTAGGGTGAACACTTTCTTGAAATTATTATAAGGGATCATCCTACTTGCTACCGTCGTTCTAAGCAAATAAGATGCAAAAACATGATAAACATCACATGCAATCAAATAGTGACGTGATATGGCCAATATCATTATGCTCCTTTGATCTCCATCTTCGGGGCACCATGATCATCTTTGTCACCGGCATGACACCATGATCTCCATCATCATGATCTCCATCATTGTGTCTTCTTGAAGTTGTCACGCCAATGGTTACTTCTACTTCTATGGCTAACGCGCTTAGCAATAAAGTAAAGTAACTTACATGGCGTTATTCAATGACACGCAGGTCATACAAAATAATAAAGACAACTCCTATGGCTCCTGCCGGTTGTCATTCTCATCGACATGCAAGTCGTGATTCCTATTACAAGAATATGATCAATCTCATACATCACATATATCATTCATCATATCTTCTGGCCATATCACATCACATAGCACTTGCTGCAAAAACAAGTTAGACGTCCTCTAATTGTTGTTGCAAGTTTTTACGTGGTTTGTATAGGTTTCTAGCAAGAACGTTTCTTACCTACGTAAGACCACAACGTGATATGCCAATTTCTATTTACCCTTCATAAGGACCCTTTTCATCGAATCCGTTCCGACTAAAGTGGGAGAGACAGACACCCGCTAGCCACCTTATGCAACTAGTGCATGTCAGTCGGTGGAACCTGTCTCACGTAAGCGTACGTGTAAGGTCGGTCCGGGCCGCTTCATCCCACAATGCCGCCGAAACAAGATAAGACTAATAGCGGCAAGAAGAATTGACAACATCGACGCCCACAACTTCTTTGTGTTCTACTCGTGCATAGAAACTACGCATAGACCTAGCTCATGATGCCACTGTAGGGGAACGTAGCAGAAATTCAAAATTTTCTACGCATCACCAAGATCAATCTATGGAGTAATCTAGCAACGAGGGGAAGGGGAGTGAATCTACATACCCTTGTAGATCGCGATGCGGAAGCGTTGCAAGAACGCGGATGAGGGAGTCGTACTCGTAGCGATTCAGATCGCGGTTGATTCCGATCTAAGCACCGAAAGTACGATGCCTCCGCGTTCAACACACGTGCAGCCCGGTGACGTCTCCCACGCCTTGATCCAGCAAGGAGAGAGGGAGAGGTTGGGGAAGACTCCATCCAGCAGCAACACGACGGCATGGTGGTGGTGGAGGAGCGTGGCAATCCCGCAGGGCTTCGCCAAGCACCGTGGGAGAGGAGGAGGAGGGAGAGGGGTAGGGCAGCACCAAAAGGAGACTTTCTCGTGTGTGTATGGCAGCCCAAACCTCAAGTATATATAGGGGGGAAGGGGGCTGCGCCCCCCTTAGGGTTTCCACCCCCAAGAGGAGGCAGCCAGCCCTAGATCCCATCAAGGGGGCGGCCAAGGGGAGGAGAGGGGGAGGCGCCCCACTAGATGGGCCCTAAGGCCCATCTGGACCTAGGGTTTGCCCCCTCCCACTCTCCCATGCGCCTTGGGCCTTGGTGGGGGGGCGCACCAGCCCACCTGGGGCTGGTCCCCTCCCACACTTGGCCCACGCAGCCTTCTGGGGCTGGTGGCCCCACTTGGTGGACCCCCGGGACCCTCCCGGTGGTCCCGGTACATTACCGATTTCACCCGAAACTTTTCCGGTGACCAAAACAGGACTTCCCATATATAAATCTTTACCTCCGGACCATTCCGGAACTCCTCGTGACGTCCGGGATCTCATCCGGGACTCCGAACAACATTCGGTAACCACGTACATGCTTTCCCTATAACCCTAGCGTCATCGAACCTTAAGCGTGTAGACCCTACGGGTTCGGGAACCATGCAGACATGACCGAGACGTTCTCCGGTCAATAACCAACAGCGGGATCTGGATACCCATGTTGGCTCCCACATGTTCCACGATGATCTCATCGGATGAACCACGATGTCGGGGATTCAATCAATCCCGTATTCAATTCCCTTTGTCTAACGGTATGTTACTTGCCCGAGATTCGATCGTCGGTATCCCTATACCTTGTTCAATCTCGTTACCGGCAAGTCTCTTTACTCGTTCCGTAACTCACATCATCCCGTGATCAACTCCTTGGTCACATTGTGCACATAATGATGATGTCCTACCGAGTGGGCCCAGAGATACCTCTCCGTTTACACGGAGTGACAAATCCCAGTCTCGATTCGTGCCAACCCAACAGACACTTTCGGAGATACCCGTAGTGCACCTTTATAGCCACCCAGTTACGTTGTGACGTTTGGCACACCCAAAGCATTCCTACGGTATCCGGGAGTTGCACAATCTCATGGTCTAAGGAAGTGATACTTGACATTAGAAAAGCTCTGAGCAAACGAACTACACGATCTTGTGCTAGGCTTAGGATTGGGTCTTGTCCATCACGTCATTCTCCTAATGATGTGATCCCGTTATCAACGACATCCAATGTCCATGGTCAGGAAACCGTAACCATCTATTCATCAACGAGCTAGTCAACTAGAGGCTTACTAGGGACATGGTGTTGTCTATGTATCCACACATGTATCTGAGTTTCCTATCAATACAATTCTAGCATGGATAATAAACGATTATCATGAACAAGGAAATATAATAATAACCTATTTATTATTGCCTCTAGGGCATATTTCCAACAACATCAAGTCGAATATGCTCTCGTTGACAAAACTCCTCCATGGCGCCTTTGGACAAATTGGTACCATTGTCCGTTATAATGCTGTGTGGAAAACCAAAGCGAAAGATCACCCTTTTCATGAACTGAACCGCCGTGGCTGCGTCACACTTGCTAACTGGCTCTGCTTGAACCCACTTTGTGAATTTGTCAACTGCCACCAAGAGGTGGGTCTTCTTATCCTTGGACCTTTTAAAAGGCCCAACCATATCAAGCCCCCAGACCGCAAAGGGCCAAGTAATTGGGATCATCCTCAGCTCCTGAGCCGGCACATGAGCCCGTCGCGAGAACCTTTGGCAACCATCACATTTACTGACCAAGTCCTCCGCATCAGCATGAGCCGTCAGCCAATAAAAACCATGACTAAAAGCCTTGGCCACAAGGGATTTTGAGCCGACATGATGGCCACAATCCCCTTCATGAATCTCACGCAAGATCTCCCGACCTTCCTCAGGGGAGACACAACGCTGGAACGCTCCCGTAACACTGCGGCGATGCAGCTCACCATTGATAACAACCATTGACTTAGACCGCCGGGGTATTTGTCTGGCCAAAGTTTCATCCTCACGCAAATCTCCCCGGGTCATGTAAGCCAAGTAAGGCATCGTCCAGTCCGGGGTGATGTGGAGAGCCGCCACCAACTGTGCCTCCGGGTCAGGGACAGCCAAGTCTTCCTCTGTAAGCAACTTAACAGAAGGGTTATGCAAGACGTCTAGGAAAGTATTAGGCGGCACCGGTTTTCACTGATAGCCTAGCCGGCTTAAAGCATCAGCCGCCTCGTTCTTCCTGCGATCGATGTGCTCTACTTGGTAACCCTGAAAATGTCCAGCAATAGCATCAACTTCACGACGATAAGCCGCCATGAGAGGGTCCTTGGAGTCCCACTTGCCTGATACTTGTTGAGCCACCAAATCTGAGTCGCCGAAGCACCTTACCCGGCTCAGGCTCATTTCCTTAGCCATCCGAAGACCGTGGAGCAAAGCCTCGTACTCAGCCGCATTGTTAGTGCAAGGAAACATCAACTGCAGCACATAATGGAACTTGTCACCTTTAGGGGAAGCCAACACGACCCCAGCCCCCCGAGCCCTCCAATTGCCTGGACCCATCGAAGTGAATAGTCCAATATGTGTTATCCGGCTTTTGTTCGGGCATTTGTAACTCTGTCCAATCGTTGATGAAATCCACCAAGGCTTGAGACTTAACAGCAGTGCGTGGGATGTATTTCAAACCATGAGGCCCGACCTCTATAGCCCACTTAGCCACTCTCCCCGTGGCCTCTCTGTTTTTTAATGATATCTCCAAGGGGGGCAGAACTGACCACCGTGATGGGGTGACCCTGGAAATAATGCTTAAGCTTCCGGCTTGCCATGAACACACCATAAACAAGCTTCTGCCAATGTGGATACCGCTGTTTGGACTCGATGAGCACTTCGCTGACGTAATAAACCGGCCGCTGAACCGGATGCTCCTTACCCTCTTCCTTGCGCTCCACCACCACCGCCACACTGACGGCTCGTGTGTTAGTAGCCACATACAGCAATAAAGGCTCCTTGTCAACCGGAGCAGCAAGGACTGGGGGCTCTGCCAGCTGCCTCTTCAAATCCTCAAAAGCAGTATTTGCTGCATCATTCCAGACAAAGTCATCAGTTTTCTTCATCAACTGATATAACGGCATGGCCTTCTCACCCAAACGGCTTATAAACCGGCTTAAAGCAGCGATACGACCCGCCAAGCGCTGGACATCGTTTATACACGCCAGCTTAGCCAGGGAGGTGATGGCCTTGATCTTCTCCGGGTTAGCTTCAATGCCTCTGTTAGAGACCAAAAAACCCAAGAGCTTGCCTACAGGAACACCAAAAACACACTTGGCCGGGTTAAGCATCATCTTGTAGACCCAGAGATTATCAAAGGTTTCCCTCAGATCATCTATCAAGGTTTCCTCCTTCCTGGATTTAACCACAATATCATCCACATAAGCATGAACATTGCGCCCAATCTGGTTATGAAGACAGTTCTGCACGCAACGCTGGTAAGTCGCCTGTGCACTCTTGAGTCCAAAGGGCATAGACACATAGCAGAAGGCTCCAAAGGGAGTGATGAACGCCGTCTTCTCCTGGTCCTTAACCGCCATTTTAATCTGATGATATCCAGAATAAGCATCCAAGAAACTTAAGCGCTCACAACCCGTCGTAGCGTCAATGATTTGATCAATACGGGGAAGGGCAAAAGGATCAGCCGAACACGCCTTGTTTAAGCCCGTGTAGTCCACACACATCCGCCAGGTGCCGTTCGTCTTGAGCACGAGCACCGGGTTAGCTAACCACTCTGGGTGAAAGACTTCAACAATAAACCCGGCCGCCAAGAGCCGGGCCACCTCTTCACCAATAGCTTTCCGCCTCTCTTCATTAAACCGCCGAAGGAATTGCCTGATCGGCTTAAATTTTGAATCAACATTGAGAGTGTGCTCAGCGAGTTCTCTAGGTACACCTGGCATGTCAGAAGGTTTCCATGCAAAAATGTCCCTATTCTCACGGATGAACTCGATGAGCGCGCTTGCCTATTTTGGATCCAGATTGGCACTGATGCTAAACTGCTGAGATGAATCACCTGGAACGAAATCAACAAGTTTAGTCTCATCAGCCGACTTAAATTTCATTGCCGGCTCATGCTCCGTAGTCGGCTTTTTCAGAGAGGTCATATCTGTCGGGTCAACATTGTCCTTGTAGAATTTCAACTCCTCCGTTGCACAAACAGATTCTGCATAAGCTGCATCGCCTTCTTCACACTCCAAGGCCACCTTCCGGCTGCCGTGAACCGTAATGGTCCCATTGTGACCCGGCATCTTGAGCTGTAAATACATGTAACACGGTCGTGCCATGAACTTGGCGTAAGTCGGCCGCCCAAATATGGCATGATACGGACTTCTTATTTTGACCACCTCAAAGGTCAATTTTTCCACCCTGTAGTTGTACTCGTCTTCAAAGGCCACTTCCAACTCGATTTTGCCAACTGGATAAGCCGACTTACCAGGCACCACACCGTGGAAAATAGTGTTTGACTGGCTGAGGTTCTTATCAATCAACCCCATACGACGGAAAGTCTCATAATAGATGATGTTGATACTGCTGCCTCCGTCCATGAGCACCTTAGTGAACTTATATCCTCCCACTTGAGGAGCCACCACCAAGGCCAAGTGACCCGGGTTGTCAACCCGGGGACGGTGATCCTCCCTACTCCACACAATGGGCTGCTCAGACCATCTTAAATACCGTGGAACCGCCGGCTCAACAACGTTTACAGCCCTGTTATGAACCTTCTGATCTCGCTTACACAGACTGGTGTAAACACATGATACTGCCACCGTTAAGCTGCTTTGGATTGGTCTGATAACCCCCCTGCTGCTGTTGATGACCTTGGCCAGACTGCTGATTAAAGCCCCCTTGACCATTCTGCGGATTAGAACTTGAGCCGCCGCCCGGGCCATGAAAACCGCCAGCGCCTGAGCCGCCGCCCGGGCCATGGTTGCCATTAAAAGCATTAGAATTCTTAAAGGCTTTCATGATTGCGCAATCCTTCCAAAGATGAGTAGCTGGCTTCTCCCTAGAGCCATGCCTTGGACAAGGCTCATTCAACAGCTGCTCCAGCGTCAGGCCTGACCCGCCGGCTCGGGGAGGTGGCCTCCCCTTGCGTCGCTGATTATTCCCCTGTGAGCTGGTGTTGGCCACGAACTCTAGGCTGCCGTTAGCCTTACGCTTGCCACCGCCTTGGCTCCCCGGGTTATGCTGAGGACCCTTGCCATTGCCGTTCTTCTTTCCCTTCCCTGTCCTTTCATCATCTGAAGCGGGGTCCTTGGTACTATCAGAGTCGGCATCCTTGACAAGAGCCGCCATCAGCGTACCCATATCATTGCAGTCACGCTTAAGCCGCCCGAGTTTCAACTTCAGGGGCACGAAGCGACAATTCTGCTCCAACATTAAGACTGCAGAGCCGGCATCCATCTTATCAGATGAATGTATTATCTCTTTAACCCGGCGAACCCAATGTGTCGTAGACTCGCCCTCTTGCTGTTTACAGTTAATCAAATCCACAATTGACATAGACTGCCTACAGGTATCCTTAAAATTCTGGATGAATCGGGCTTTCAGCTCAGCCCAAGACCCGATAGAATTCGGTGGTAGCCCTTTCAACCAAGTGTGGGCCGTCCCATCTAACATCATGGTGAAGTACTTGGCCATTGCCGCCTCACTGACCTCCAGTAACTCCATGGCCATTTCATAGCTCTCGATCCAGGCTGCGGGTTGTAAATCAGCCGTGTAATTAGGCACCTTCCTAGGCCCCTTGAAGTCCTTGGGTAGACGTTCATTGCGGAGAGCCGGTACTAAACAAGGGACACCTCCAGTCCTCGTAGGGATACCCACGTCGACGGAAGTCGTTGGGTAAGCCGGGGGAGTCTGGTAAGCCGTCAACTGAGGAACCTGCTCCGCCTCTTGCCGCGCTCTGTCCTGGTCTGCTGCGTGAAAGGCTCCGTTATGAGCCGGGCCATAGCCAGGGGGCGGGTCATGGCGTCGAACATTACTTGAGCCGGTCGCTGGGTCCATGTGTCTGCTATAACTTGGGCTCCGGCCTGGGCGACGGGTCGAGTGGATTCTGTCCCGGCTGTAAGAGTACGCCTCTTGCTGCGCCACCGCTGTCTGAAGGAGTTCTCTGACCCGGCGGGTTTCAATAGCCGTTGGAGAGTCGCCGTCGATTGGAAGGGCCGCCAGCCGTGCTGCTGCGGCGACCATGTTCTCCAGCGGGTTAGCATAATGACCCGGTGGTATTGGCACATACAGAGGCGGGGCAGGTTTCACCCGGGAGGCCCCATCACTTGTGGCTGAACAGGGGTCCCAGACCCGGGCACTATGATCCCTGGCGGGTTACTAGACCCTGCACCTGGCGTGTTGAAGAGGTTTCGAGGATCGTAGACCGGAGGGAGTCGAGATTGGGCCTTTTGATGCCTCCTTCTCATGACCTCATTGGACGCGTTCTGATCCATCGTGAGCCGGAAGGACTGCGCCTGAATCAACTGAGTTTGGGCGTCGAGAGCCGCCCTTTCCGCAGCCATCCTGATCCCCTCCGCTGCCAGATCCTCCTTGGCTCTCACTAGATCTAACTTCAACTGCGCCACCTCCGCGTCATGCTGAGCTTGATCCGCCGGTTCAACCGTGGCGGTCAACAGGGCCGTCATCTTGTCCGTGAGATCCATCAGCACCTGAGCCGGCGAGGGTACCGGACTTCCCGCCCCAGCGGCAGGGTTCGGAACAGGCTGCGCACCGGCCATGAAGATTCCAACTCGGCTCGGCGGCTCAAACAGGTCCGGAATACTGTCACCATCGGAACAACCCATGAGCCTGCCATCTTGAAGTTGATACAACGAGTTTGACTTATCTGCAGACGACTCGCCGTCAGAGGCGGCGGCCGCCTCATCAGCAGATCCAGATCCATGAGAGAGCCCTCCATGGATGCATCCCACAAAAGCAAGCTTCAAGGCAGGCAGGGCCCGGGCGGGTCGTGCGCGCTGAGCCGTCTCGATGAGATCGGCGCAGAGATCCGGCTCAGGGCCCGGCTCACCAATCTTGCCAATGAAAACATGAATTCCGCCGAAGGGGACCCGGTACCCGTACTCAATTGAGCCAGCGTCGGGGCCCCAGTCTGCATCGTCGATGTAGAGCTTGCCGCGACGACTCTTGGTCATTCGGCCCACAGCGTATCCCTTGAGCCCTTCGAAGCTGCCCTTCAAGAACTCAAATCCACCGTGCGCCAGCCCCACGGTGGGCGCCAACTGTCGTGGAATTGTCACGGCAGATGTCCTCAAGCTAGGACTTAGTCGTGGAGCCATCGCCGCTAGGAAGCTTGAAGGGGTTAAACGGGACAAGGAACACGGGGGTTTATACTGGTTCGGCCCCTTACGGTGAAGGTAAAAGCCTACGTCCAGTTGAGGTGGTATTGATTAGGGTTTCGATGACCAGGGAGCTTAACTGCTATGCCTGACTCTCGACGATATCTCTCTTGTCCCTAAACCGCTGCCAGGTCATCCCTTTATATAGAGAGGTTGACACCCAGCAGCTCTCAGAGTCCCAGCCGGCTCATAAAAGTGTCCGGCTCGGACTCTCAACTATTCTTGCCTTATACTACAAGTTCTATCTTAAAGGCAGTTGTGACTACGGGCCTTAAGCCGTCTCCGGGTCTTAAACCCATCTTTGGCCCACCGTCTTCAAGCTTGGCGCCGGGCTTCAGGCGATGACCCTTATGAGTAACCCGGCCCCACCGGGCGGGTGACTCTAAGGTTTATATCCTCAACACGCTGTAAAAAAACTGAAAAGTTACAGTTGATTAAGCCATTGACATAGTTTACTCACCAGATTGCGATGATTATCCGATGGCCTCGGTTAAGTCGACCAACCAATTGTTTACTGTCAAGGAAAAGCGATTGATTACTGTAGGCGATGTACGTGTGTGCTCAGTTGCGTTCATCAATTGCAAGTATATATTACTCCTGGAACATTCTAGTCTTCCAGGGCGATAACCCATTAAGTACTATTGCTAATACCACTTTGGGCTAAGTCAGAGAGAGCAGATAGGTGAGTGATTGACACCCTAAGCTTATCTCTAGAGATATTTCTGCATGTGCTATTGAAATAAGCTTCTTGGACCCTCCACCTTATTATACAACCAAGAGATAATGATGCATGCAGCATTTTGCTAAGTAAACCACATGTCCCAGTCGTGTAAAGTGTCCTCTGACGTCAGGAGTGCACCAAATGATCAAACTAACCAAGTCCCTGATCGACAAAGACGTAGCACTAGTCTAGGCTTATTAAGGTTCCTAATTAAGCATGTCTCAGCAACATAGACGAGGATATTTCGGGCACCACGAGCTACTCAACAGAGATCAACTGTACCGTCAAACTGTGAGCTAATTACATAGACCCATGAAAACATTGACTGGCTCTTTCCTTGCGGACGTTTTTTTTTCGGTTACTAGTTCATGGAATCATGGTTGATTCTTCAGTAGAACACATCAGTGACACTATCGCCCACATGAGACTGTACACAACACGCACGATGGCGAGGACGGCATGCATGATCTGACTGTCATATACTCCCTGATTAGATTTCAGGCAAGCAATAAGCCAATATGTACTAGTACATACACTGCTGCGCAAAATCACAAAAAAAATGGGTAGGCCCGCACGAGAGGCTCCCGGATGGAGTCCGACGCGAAAAGCGCTGGCCGAGTCATGGTCGATTCACGCGTGCAGGTGCGCAATCACGCTGCCGGAATTAGGCATGTCGGTGTACCGAATAGAAGAAAGGTTAGCCGGTAGTCGTACGATATTTTTGCAAGAAAACAACATGCTGGGCCTAAGCCATGAGGTGAGTGGGTGATCGAGCTCCTTCAACCGATGGTGGAAAGCAAGACCAGGCGCTCAACCGTGAATGTATCAATGTATCATAGGCTATGATTCATAGCGTAGGATGCACCCCTTTGCTCAAACTTACTGCTCGACCGTGAATTAGAAATTCTTCAGAAGTCGGAACACATAGCACACATCGTCAACCTGACGCAGTTTTGCTTATCCTGATTGTCCACTTCAGTCGGGGCCTCGGGGGACATGACCAAGCTAATTAGTTAGAAATGCGAGTGTACAATTGTGTGGATGCTAACGAGGATATGTACTGGATCTTTCTAGAAGAATTTATAGAAACAAAATGTAGAACTCCTGCCGCAGGGGCGGACGATCCTAGCTACGGATGGATGCATGGAAACTTGATCCGAATTTACGACCTGTCGCTAGCTCGCGCAATTCTGTTAATCTACACACGCTAGACCGTAATCCTGGCGACAGGAAACGCGCGCGATGGATGCTTTAATTTCCCGGCGCCTCATTGTGTCGCTGTTACGCCGTAGGGCTGTGATTAAAAATCTATACGGATATTCTGCTAAGTAAAAGTTGCTGTCCCTGCCTACGTCCACGCGAAAGAGAGAGCTAGCTGGCGATGAAACTCTACTCTTAGTTCTTTTTTTTTGCGAGGATACTCGTACCTACTACCTCCGTTCCAAAATAGATAACTCAACTTTATACTAACTTTAGTACAAAATTAATATAAAATTGGGTCATTTTGGCCGGAGGGAGTAGTTTTTATGCTAGTTTGTCCTTGTACATGGCTACACCAAAAAATTATTATTGCGTGCATGTGGGTCTACGTGGCTGGGATTAGGCTCGGTAGTATCGATCGGTGGTCATTCCTGGTCTATACCGCTGTCGTGTCGTCCGTTTGCACACCCACAGAATGCAGATTTTCATTTTTCCCAAAAAATAAAACCACAATGTAGATATCTTTCAATAACCCATGGCCGGCATGAATAGCAGTAAGGAAGAATATCACATGAAAACGAATATTAAGTGGAAATCGATGGAAACCACCCAGAAAGAATGTTTTGAAGTTAAAAAAATCTAAAACAAATACAAGATGTTAAGAGGGGTGATGTTTCATTGCCATGTGAAATTTCAAGTTCAAACAAATTACGAGATGTGAGCTATAAAAATAACAAATATGTATTGAATAGTGCCGAACAGTAACATCACTATTCATTGCTGAATTTGTCTTTTTCATAGCTCACATCTCTTATTGTGTTTCAACTTGAAACTTTGCATGGCAATAAAGCATCAGTCTATTAACATCCCATATTTTTTGGGAAAAGGTCTAAATCATCCGACTGATTTCTTGCGTGGCATCAGCCGCTTGCTCCGCCGTTCGATTCAACTTTGGGCGCGTCCTGGATTAGAGCACGGCATGTAGGCTTTTGTATACTTGATGCCTGGTCCTCGCTACTAGTACTCCTGTACACTTTACCGACACCGTAGTGCACTTTTTACTGCTATGCTGTGACGTGGTGATATTATCTACCCAAGAGATGATTAGAGAGCAAACTTGTACATGTCGCCTTTTTGTCACATACCAACTGCACGCCTGCTACTAATCCCGTGATGGAAGCAAGTATTGACTTTCAAAATACATACGTGCCATGGTTTTCTCTTGACGATTTTGCTATGATAAATGGAGATTTGTTGGACAGGAGAAGAAAAAAAACCACCTCAATGATCGATGCTCACTACTGCAAGCCTGAAGTGCGAGGTTTTGCAAGGTTGGCCGCCGCTGCTTCAAGTGAGATGTGCAACACTACTTTATGTTGCAAGGCGTCACCGGTGCCGTGAATCTATGTTGTGAGGCGCGTTGCCGTGCTGTGGGAGGGTTGTCGAAGCATCACCAGTGCTGCGAGTCTATGTTATGAGGTGCATCGCCATGCCGCATGAGCGTCATCGGAGCACCGCTGTTGCTGCGAGTCTATGTTGTGAGGTGTGTCGTCATGCTGCGGGAGCGCCGTCAGAGCAGAGCCAGTGTTGTGAGTCTATATTGTGAGGAGCGTCACCATGCCACGGGAGCGCCACCATGCCGTTGAAGCGTTGCCGGTGCTGCGAGTCAATGTTGCAAGGCACGTCGCCATGCTGCGGGATTGTTACCATGCAACGGGAGAGTCATCGTGCTACGAGAGCGCTGACATTCCATGGGAGGATCGCGGTGCTGCGGTTCTAGGTTGAGACGCGCGTCGCCGTGTTGCAGGAGCACCGCCATGCCGTCAGAGCATCGCTGGTGCTGCGATTCGGTGTTGCAAGGCACATCCCCGTGCTATAGGATTGTTACCATGTTGCCGGAGAGTCCTCATGCCACGGGAGCGCCACCGTGTTGTGGGAGCAACACAGTGTTGCGAGTTTGTTGCGATGCTCACTGTCATGGTATGGGAGCACCGCCGTGCCATGGGAGCAATGTCGGTGCCGCCAGTTTGTTGCGAGGCTCGTCGCCATGCTGCGGGTGCGCCGTCGTGCCATGGGAGCAACGCCAGTGCTGCGGGTTTGTTCTGAGGCTTGTCGTCGTGCTGTGGGAGCGCCGCCATGCCATAGGTGCATCGCCTGTGCTGCGAGTTTATTCTGAGGCTCGTCGTCATGCTGTGGGAGCGTCGTTGTGCCATCGGTGCATCGCTGGTGCTGCAGTCGATGTTGCAAGGCAAGTCGCCGTGCTGCGGGATTGTTGACATGCTACGGGAGATGTCGATGCTGCGAGGCTGGTCGCTAGGCTGTGGGAGCACCGTCCTGCCATGGAAGCAACATTGGTGCTGCGAATCTATTGCGAGGCTCATCGCGGTGCTGCAGAAGCGCCGTTGTGCCATCAGTGCATCGCTGGTGTTGCAAGTTGATTGTTGCAAGGTATGCCCCGTGTTGCGGGATTGTTGACGTGCTACGGGAGAGACGTCCTGCTGCGGGAGCGCCATCGTTCATCGCAGTGCTGCGGAAGCGCCACCGTGCCATCAGTGTGTCGCTGGTGTTGCGAGTAGATTTTGCAAGGTACGCTCCGTGCTACGGGATTGTTGATGTGCTACGGGAGAGACATCGTGCTGCGGGAGCGCCATCGTGCATCGCTGGTGCTGCAAGTGGATGTTGTGAGGTGCATCGTTGTGGTGTTGGAGAGCGTTGTTTGTTGCGAGGCGTGCTACAAGCAAGTGTTGCGAGCCATGTTGGGGGAGCACCGCCGATGTTGTGAGCGGGAACCAGGTAACGGCACCTGTGTTGCGAGTCATGCCGCGATCGACGACCGCATGCGCTGCGACGGGGAGCGCGGAGGGAATCGTGGGATATACTCTCTCCGTCCATATTATAAGTGTTTTTGACACTACACTATGGGACGGAGGGAGTACTAATCATGAAATGCACTGTTACGATCGTGCATTCCAATTGTTTGCCACACTGTAAGGGGTGGCTATTTTTGCTACTATAGAGGCTGGTCGACGTTGCTGCAAAGGCCGTCGGACCCGATGTGAAAGTAATGATTACCAACGAGGTGCCCTTGTAGAAGTAGAACACTAGAACGTTTGTGTGTACGCGTCGAGCCCAGCGATATGATTTGGAAAACGTTTGGTGCGGGGGCGCCGGCCGAACGCTCGGCCGGACGCCCCTCGCTCGCTCGCACTTTTACACGAGAACAGGCTGGCACATGTAATTGTTTGGTGGGCCTGAATCTCATCTCTTCTGCGTCACTTTTTTTTTATTTTTTTCCTCAGCTTATTCTTCTCTCGTGTTGTCACTTTTTCCTGTCGCCACGTCCCCCCATTTCATCTCAAACTGCTCTCCCACCTATGCTACAACCGGACAGATTTTTTGCTGGAACCCATGGTAAATTTTGCTGGAAACAATGTTCACTTTTTGCTGCATGGTGATACAACCAGTTATGTGCAACGTGCAAAGCTGCAACAGACACCTGAGAAAGGTACAACCGACCATGAAATAAGTTTAAACCGGAGATGGCAGAAGCTGGGGGGGTGGGGGGCAATGCTGCAACCGTGATAGAAATAGTTTCAACAGTATATGAAAAAAGCACCAACCAGGCATTGTGAAAAGGGAAAAGCTACAACCGTTGACTAAAAAAGATTCAACCGTACAGATTGCTGGAACCGGCGTCCGGAATTACCAGAACGGGCTTCTTCTTTGAACGGCGACCATGGTGACCACGGTGTTTTTTTTCTTTTTTTTGTTGCAACCGGTATATATTTTTGCTGCAACAGGTGATTTGTTTTGCTACACCCGTTTCATGTTTTTCTACATTCATTCATGGCCGAGCTGAGTCCCGGGATGACATTGCCTTTTCTTGCTGCAACCGTTGTAGTTTTTGCTACACCTGTCGAGGAATTTTGCTACATCCCCTTTTTTCCTCGTGGAGCTGCAAGCTCGACAGCGGCGTTGAGGATTTTTTCCTGCAACCGTTCTCTTCATTTGCTACGACCGACACGGGAAAATACTACAACGGGCATCTCTGTTTTTTGCTGGAATGAGTCAATCATTGATGAGGCGGAGCTGCATCCATGACAAAAAAAGCTACAACTCGCATGATTTTTAGCTGGACCAGCTTTAGCATCGGTTAGCCAAAAAACACTAGTAGATTTCCTACCACGGGTCAGCTCGGGGATCTCCGACGAGTGTGGGCAGCCAGAACGGCGAGCACGGACGGCCGGGGCGACGAGCGCAGGGCGGCGGCATGGCCGGTGCGACGAAGCACGGGCGGCGCCCTTGCCGGGGCGACGAGCGATGCAGCGGGCGGCCGGGGCGACGAGCGCAGGCGGCGCCTTGGCCGGGGCGACGAGCGCCACCGGCGGCGAGGGCGACGAGCACGGGCGGTGCCAAGGCGGCAAGCGCGGGCTTGGTCGTCGCGCATCCATGGCGGCCTTGACTGGCTCGCTCCTCTCTCTGTTTGCTGGAGACGAGGATAAGGTAAGGAAAAAATAGAATAGGAAGCTGCGATCTAATGGTCTCGTGCAGCCAGATCGGGCGGCTGGGGGCAGACCGACCGAAACTTTCGGCCGGCGCACCGGCGCCCAGTGCTGCCCATATGATTTACTGCCCACGTACATATGCTGAAAAACGATTCATGTGTCAAAAAAATATTGTGTGGGCCAAGACTTCCCACATGGAGCTCAGCGTTAACACACCACTAGTAGAAAAGGGGCTTTCGTTCGGGCCTGGCCAGCCCATTAGTCCCGGTTCTGCCACGAACCGGGACCAATGGAGGCATTTGTTCCGGTTCGTGAGCCCAGGGGGCCGGCCGGGGCCTCGTGGGCATTGGTCCCGGTTCGTCTGGGCCCATTTGTCCGGGCTCTTGGCACGAACCGGGACAAATGGGCCTCGCTCCTGGCCCACAACCATTGGTCCCGGTTCGTGGCAGGAACCGGGACAAAAGGATGGCCTTTAGTCCCGGTTCCAGCCACGAACCGGGACAAATGAGTTGCCTATATATACCCCATCGCCGGCGAGCAGAGCACTCCACAGTGCTCTGTTTTTTGCTGGTCGGCGAGGAAGGGCATTTGGGTGCTCTAGCTCACCTCTTATGCATGTGAAGTGTTCGATGAAATGCCCGAGCCACACTAGTTAAGCTTTCTCCTCTCGAAGCTCGACCTCCGAGCTCCATTTTTTCCGAGATTTGTCTAGGTTTAGCGGTCCGTCACGCCCCGTCCTCGTCTTCACCACCGTCGATCGCCCGCGCCGATCTCGTCGCCGGCACCACCGTGGTGAGCCTCTTGTTCTTATCTTCTTTCTGAAAGAAAAAAAATCTTACTTTAAATAGATACTTGTCTAATTTTCTTACTTTTGACACACATAATTATATATAATGCACGCAGATGAACCGGCAATGGATGTACGGTGACAGACACACCTCTGAGTACATTAAGGGCGTGCATAATTTTCTCGAAGTGGCTGAGGCAAACAAGCAGAATGGTTTTATGTGTTGTCCATGCCCTAATTGTGGGAATACGAGGTCTTACTCTGACAAGAAAATCCTTCACACCCACCTGCTTTATAAGGGTTTCATGCCACACTATAATGTTTGGACGAAGCACGGAGAAATAGGGGTTATGATGGAAGACAGCGAAGAAGAAGAGGACGATGACAACTATGTGCCCCCTGAATACGGTGATGCTGCAACGGGGGAAGCTGAAGATCAAGAGGAAGCTGAAGATCCAGAGGAACCAGACGATGTGCCCGATGATGATCTCTGTCGGGTCATTGTTGATGCAAGGGAAAAGTGCGAAAGTGAAAAGGAGAAGCTGAAGTTCAATCGCATATTAGAGGATCACAAAAAAGGGTTGTACCCCAATTGCGAAGATGGCAACACAAAGCTCGGTACCGTACTGGAATTGCTGCAGTGGAAGGCGGAGAATGCTGTGCCTGACAAAGGATTTGAGAAGCTGCTGAAAATATTGAAGAAGAAGCTTCCAAAGGATAACGAATTGCCCGACAGTACGTACGCAGCAAAGAAGGTCGTATGCCCTCTAGGATTGGAGGTGGAGAAGATACATGCATGCCCTAATGACTGCATCCTCTACCGCGGTGCGTACAAGGATTTGAACGCATGCCCGGTATGCGGTGCATTGCGGTATAAGATCAGACGAGATGACCCTGGTGATGTTGAGGGCGAGCCCTGTAGGAAGAGGGTTCCTGCGAAGGTGATGTGGTATGCTCCTATAATACCACGGTTGAAACGACTATTCAGAAACAAAGAGCATGCCAAGTTGATGCGATGGCACAGCGAGGACCGTAAGAAAGACGGGAAGTTGAGAGCACCCGCTGACGGGTCGCAGTGGAGAAAAATCGAGAGAAACTTCTGGGCTGAGTTTGCAAGTGACCCAAGGAACGTATGGTTTGCTTTAAGCGCGGATGGCATTAATCCTTTCGGGGAGCAGAGCAGCAACCACAGCACCTGGCCCATGACTCTATGTATGTATAACCTTCCTCCTTAGATGTGCATAAAGCGGAAGTTCATTATGATGCCAGCTCTCATCCAAGGCCCTAAGCAACCCGGCAACGACATTGATGTGTACCTAGGGCCATTAGTTGAAGAACTCTTACAGCTGTGGAATGGAACAGGTGTACGTGCGTGGGATGAGCACATGGGGGAAGAATTTGACCTAAAGGCGTTGCTGTTCGTGACCATCAATGATTGGCCCGCTCTCAGTAACCTTTCAGGACAGACAAACAAGGGATACCACGCATGCATGCACTGTTTAGCTGACACCGAAAGTATATACCTGGACAGATGCAGGAAGAATGTGTACCTGGGCCATCATCGATTTCTCCCGACCAACCATCAATGTCGAAAGAAAGGCGAGGCAGATCACCGGAAGAAGCCCGCCATGCGTACCGGTGATCACGTACTTGCTATGGTCTCTAATTTACACGTAATATTTGGAAAGGGTCCCGGCGGACTAGCTGTTCCGAATGACGCTGAGGGACGCGCACCCATGTGGAAGAAGAAATCTATATTTTGGGACCTACCCTACTGGAAAGAGCTAGAGGTACGCTCTTCAATCGGCGTGATGCACGTGACGAAGAACCTTTGCGTGAACCTGTTAGGCTTCTTGGGCGTGTATGGGAAGACAAAAGATACACCTGAGGCAAGGGAGGACCTGCAACGTTTGCACGAAAAAGACGGCATGCCTCCAAAGCAATACGAAGGTCCTGCCAGCTACGCTCTTACCAAAGAAGAGAAGGAAATCTTTTTTGAATGCCTGCTCAGTATGAAGGTCCCAACTGGCTTCTCGTCGAATATAAAGGGAATAATAAATATTCCAGAGAAAAAGTTCCAGAACCTAAAGTCTCATGACTGCCACGTGATTATGACGCAACTGCTTCCGGTTGCATTGAGGGGGCTTCTACCGGAAAATGTCCGATTAGCCATTGTGAAACTATGTGCATTCCTCAATGCAATCTCTCAGAAGGTGATCGATCCAGAAATCATACCAAGGCTAAGGAGTGATGTGGCGCAATGTCTTGTTAGTTTCGAGCTGGTGTTCCCACCATCCTTCTTCAATATCATGACGCACGTCCTAGTTCATCTAGTCGACGAGATTGTCATTCTGGGCCCCGTATTTCTACACAATATGTTTCCCTTCGAGAGGTTCATGGGAGTCCTAAAGAAATATGTCCGTAACCGTGCTAGGCCAGAAGGAAGCATCTCCATGGGTCATCAAACACATGATGTCATTAGGTTTTGTGTTGACTTCATTCCTGGCCTTAAGAAGATAGGTCTCCCTAAATCGCGGTATGACGGGAGACTGACTGGAAAAGGCACGCTAGGAGGGGACTCAATAATATGTAGGGACAGGCATTCTTGGTCTCAAGCATACTACACAGTTCTACAGAACTCTACCTTGGTGACCCCGTATGTCGATGAACACAAGACCAGTCTGCGCTCCAAACACCCGGAGTAGTGTGACGACTGGATTACATGTGAACACATCAGGACTTTCAGCAGTTGGTTGGAAACACGTCTCAGAGGTTACACCACTGTTTGTGATGAGTTGTACTCGTTGTCCAGGGGACCATCTTCGACTGTATTGACTTACAAAGGATACGAGATAAATGGGAATACATTTTACACAATCGCCCAAGATCAAAAGAGCACCAACCAACACAGCGGTGTCCGCTTTGATGCAGCAACCGAGAGGGGAAAGGACACATATTATGGTTACATAATGGACATATGGGAACTTGTCTACAGACATGATTTTAAGGTCCCTTTGTTTAAGTGCAAATGGGTCAATCTGTGAGGAGGCGGGGTACAGGTAGACCCACAGTACGGAATGACAACAGTGGATCTGAACAATCTTGGGTACACTGACGAACCGTTCGTCCTAGCCAATGATGTGGCACAGGTTATCTCTATGAAGGACATGTCTACCAGATCGAGAAAAAGAAAAGATAAGGAAGCGAATACATCATACGATGAGCCAAAGCGCCACATAGTTCTTTCAGGAAAAAGGGACATTGTGGGAGTGGAGGGCAAGACAGACATGTCTGAAGATTATGAAAAGTTTCATGAAATTCCTCCCTTCAAAGTCAAGGCTGACCAAAGCATCCTGATAAACGATGAAGATTATCCATGGTTACGGCGCAATAAGCAAATGACACAAGCGAAGAAAAAGTGAAGACTTTCTCCCGCAACTATTATGATGATACCATGCCAACTTTGTAACAAACGAGTATGATACAATTGTCCGTTTTGTACACGAAGTGCATCCAGTTTTTGCCGTAACCCTCTCAACTTTCTTGCACATGCTATGTGGATGAAATGATGATACCATGCCAACTTTCAACCTTTTCAGAGTTCATTTGAAATGCTTTTCAATTTCAGGGTCTTATAGCTCAAAATAATCAATAAATGCATGAAAAATAACAAATGAAGTCAGAAAGGGTTGAAAATTGATGATGTGGCTTTGAAAGGTGCATTTTGAACACACACAAAGTCAGGAGTTCAAATAAGTTTAAAAAAATGAAATCCCTTTGTAACAGACAAGTTTCCGTATGAAATCCTGATACTTCGAAAGAGATTCTCCGTTTTGTACACGAAGTGCATCCAGTTTTTGCCGTAACCCTCTCAACTTTCTTGCACATGCTATGTGGATGAAATGATGATACCATGCCAACTTTCAACCTTTTCAGAGTTCATTTGAAATGCTTTTCAATTTTAGGGTCTTATAGCTCAAAATAATCAGTAAATGCATGAAAAATATAAGTAGAAACAAAATAAAATAAACTTTAATAACATAAATAAAATTTATGAAACTAAAATTATCAAAGTATTTTCTTTTCAAAACATTATAAGCAACCTCTAGTATTATTGAAACTAAAATTATATAAAATTGATGCAACTAAAATTATTGAAGTATTTTATGTTCAAAATCATTGAAAGCAAAATGAATTTTCATAAAGAACTTTTTTGTTAGAAACTTTAATAGCAAAAAGAATTATCATAAAGTAAAATAAATAAGTAATTGGAAACAAAATAAAATAAAATAAATAAGTTTTTTGTTGTAAGTAGAAACAAAACAAAATAAATAAAGCAAAAAAGAAAACAAAAAATACAGGCAAAAAATAAAAATTATGCCACCTACTGGGCCACCACGGACTGAATACGACTAGAAACCCATCCATGGGCCAGGATTTAGGCCCGCAGAAGGCCCAGTAGGCCCATCAGGCATAGCAGTGACAATTAGGCCCGTAAGCCTGCAATGGAGAGGAGCTCGAGAGGGTTGGCGCAGCAGCGCTTATAAACCACTCTCGAGCTCTCTCAACTAGCGAGGTGGGACTAAACTTTGGCCGCGACGCGGGCAGCACATGTCCTTTGGTCCCGGTTGGTGGCACCAACCGGGACTAAAGGGGGGCATTGGTCCCGGTTGGTGCCACGAACCGGTACCAATGCCCCCCCCCTTTAGTCCCGGTTGGTGCCACCAACTGGGACCAAAGGCCGCCGCTTCCCGCCCTTTGGGCTGCTGAAAAGAGGCATTTGGTCCCGGTTGGTGGCACCAACCGGGACTAAAGGTAGCATTGGTCCCGGTTGGTGCCACCAACTGGTACCAATGCTCTTTGTATATAAGCTGGACTTGTGAAATTTCACAACTTCACCGTCAGTTCGTGCCCGACGCCCCAGCGCTGCTCCTCGTCGCCGCCGCCGTCATCGCCCCTGCCTCCTCCGACGTCGCCGCGCCATCCTGCCTCCGACGCCGACACCGTCGCCGCGCCGACCCTGTCCCCGACCACGCCGTCGCCGCGCCGGCCCCTGCCCCGCGCCCGAGCCCCTTCCCGCGGCCTGCCCCCGCGCGCCGACGCCGGTGCCTCCCCCGCCGTCGCCATCGCCAGACGCCCCCGCTGTGAGCCGCCGCGCCGGTCCGGCTCTGTTTTTATTTTGTATTAGATTAATTTTTTGTTCATATATATAATGTATATTTGTATGTATGTGGCTATATGTAAGTTCAGAGCATGCTTTTTATTAGATTAATTTCTTATTAGATTTATTACATTAATTTTTTTGTTCACAACATGTTTTTGTTCATATATGTATTTTTTTGTTCATATGTGTATTAATGTTTGTGTTGTATATATGTAATTTTTTTCAACGTATATATGTATGTGGTAGCTATATATTCATGATGAGGGGGGTGGGGGTCGATATACCCCCTCCCTGATAATTTCAACATGAGGGGAGGTCGATACCCCCTCCCCGATAACATTTTTTAGAAAAGTTTTACATATCTAGCTAGGAAGAAAGGAAGAAGGAATGAACTAAGACGATGATTAAGAAGAAAAATAAGAGGAGAAGAAGAAGGAATAGAGGAGAAGAAGAAAAAATAGAGTCTATTTTTTCTTCTTCTCCTCTATTCCTTCTTCTTCTCCTTTTTTTTTCTTCTTCTCCACTTTTTTTATCTTCTACTTCCTCTTCTTAATTTTTATCGGGAACTCCATTCCAAAATAACTTCGACATGATGGGCGGTCGATATATATACCCCCTCTCGACCGTGATAACTTATACCACGGGAGCACCCCCCCCGGCCCTGTCGCTCGACCAAAACTCTCGAGGACACCCAAACCCTAGAAAAAAACGATGTCGGTCTCCTACCCCCTCCCGCCACGCCCCTACCCTTGAAGCGTTGCCGAGGCCACCCCAAACCCGGAATAAGCTAGGTCTACGTTTGCACTAATATATCCACCTGCTGTCATGTTTGTGTAATAATTGCCACGTTGTAATATTTGCAGAAACAATGGAGCACGGATGAGACGAGGAAGCAGAAGAGGTGTTGGGGGACATAATCTTAGCCGGAGGTGATATCTTGTCGTATCTTAACGACAATGATGGTCTAGAAGAACAGGGTGAAGAAGCAGGCTACGGTGATCGAAGAGTGGAGGAGGAAAGACATGATTATGATGGCTCCGGTGACCCAATGCTGGTGCAAGAAGGAGCCTGTGGTGACGGCTCCGGTGACCGAACATAGTCCGGCCAGGTAAATATATTAGTTAAGCATGTGCTGACTAGCTAATTGATGCATTCATTGTTTTGGTATGTACACATATTAATTAACTCTCGTCTTTCTTCTTTTTTCTAGCCCTCCGGATCGAGCACAACTTCGGTAAAGAGACGAGGCCCGAAGAGAAAGTTGCGCTCGGATGAAAGGTTTGAGATCACAGCAATCGCGCGGACGGCCAACCGATTGAACCCATCCGGACAAAGGATGCATTTGCTGCTCAGTGCGGGGTTCTTGTTAGGGACAAGATCCCGATCAGCATCCACCAATGGTATAAGCCTAAGAAGGAAGACCCTGAGGTGTCTCATGTCAATGATATGCAGAAAGATGATCTTTGCACTGAGCTGAAGGCAAATTTCACCCTACCGCCAGAGGAGGATCCGGAGAAGCCAGTTAAAGAGCAATTAATCAAGTGTCATGCTCTTAAGAAGATGGCAGACCTATTCAGGAGGTGGAAGAATGAGCTGAAAACATTTGTCGACAAAGAAGAGACACCAGAATTCATCAGCCGGTATGAGAAGATCAGAGATCACTGGCCCGCATTTGTGGCCCACAAGACATCGGAAAAGAGTAAGAAGATGTCAGCAACAAACAAGAAGAATGCTGCGAAGAAGAAGCTTCACCATCGCACAGGGTCAGGTGGCTACCTCAAAGCCCGGCCTAAGTGGGCCAAGGCTGAGAATGATCTGCTTGATAAAGGGATCGAACCAAAGACAATGAACTGGCCAGACCGTTGCCGGACTTGGTTCTTCGGGGCTGGCGGAAAATTGGACCCTGTATCAGGGAGGTGCGTTTGGACGGACGAGCTTTTGAGAATACCAGTTAAGAGGCTTCAGCACTATATCGTTGCAGCGCAGGAAGGGACGTTCGTTCCAGACAGAGAGAACGACGAGCTCACAATGGCCCTCGGGAATCCTGAGCACCCTGGACGGACACGAGGCACGCCAGGCTCCGTTCCGTGAAAGGCTGGTTTTCCGCACGCAGGCGGTTACAAAAGCCAGGAGAGGAGGAAAAAAGTGGAGCAGACCCAAATTCAGAAGCTGCACGAAAGGGTTCAAGCGCTAGAGGAACGAGACGGCAATCGACATGCCGAAACTACCCCCGAAGCTACCCCGCCATCTCAGCGGAGAAGCAGCGTGGCTTCCACCGAGCTGCTTCAGCCGGAGCATGTCTTGACGGCTCCTGCTAGCTACCCCGTGGATGCTATCACGGAGTCTCAACATTGCCACCTTATGACGCAATGGCAGAACTTCAAAGTCAAGGCGGTTGTTGGCTCTGGTTTACCTCCTAAACCCGGCGCAACCTACCACTGCTGACCGATTCCAGAAGGATATGCTAGGGTGATAGTGGATGAATTAACGGAGGGATTTGAGGACCTCCGGCTTGACCACCCTACCGGTGAAGGGGAGACTCGGCTGGGTTCTGCTCTGAAGACTCCATGCCTATGGCGGAAGGAGCTCATCAACCTTCCGAACTGGACGCCTCCTGCGAGTAAGGGCACTCCGCCTCCTCCTCCGCCTTCTCCGCCGGCGAGTGATCAGGGCACTCAGCCTCCTTCTCCGGCGCGTTGCGGCACTCCGCCTCCTCCTCCGCCTCCTCCTCCGGCGAGTGATCAGGGCACTCACCTCCTTCTCCGGCGCGTGGCGGCACTCCGCCTCCTCCGCCTGCGCCCAACATTATGATATCTTGGAGGTGGACGAACACAAATACCATTACGGGAAACCTCTCGTCAAAGATGAAAGATCTCTAACAACGATGATGCGAAGATTACATGATTGGTACATGAAAACCTGCAGAGAGTCTGGGAGGAGGAATACTTTGACGCTGAGAGTTAAACCGGAGCATGACCTCGTTGGAATTGAACTGTTGAATGTTCCATTTGAGGAGTTCTTCCAGTTTTTCAATCAAGAGGCCCTCGATAAATCAACGATCACTTGCTACTGTCTGTAAGTAGTACTACTCCTGTCATTAAATCTCTCTATATAGGTCTTCTTTTCATTGCATGTATTTATGATTATCCTCACTATATTATGCAGATTGAAGATCGCCGAATTGAAGAAAAGACAAATCGGTGATATTGGGTTCATTAACACAAATCTCATAGATGCAACTGAGGTTAAATATCATGCCGAAAATACCGAGGCCAACTTGCTACGATCGTTGGTAATAAATGAAAACAAATATATAATACTCTTTCACTAGTGCAGAACAGGCCTTTATCACCGGTTCATAAGGGCCTTTAGTGCCGGTTCTGCAACCGGCACTATGGAGTGGAGACTAAAGGCCCCCCCTTAGTACCGGTTCGGCATGAACCGACGCTAAAGTGCCACCACGTGGCACGAGCCAGGCCCGGGTGCTAGTAGACGATTAGTACCGGTTGGTAGCACCAACCTGTACTAAATGTTTGGGGGGGTTTGGGTTTTAATTTTTATTTTTCCATTAATTTTGTGTTTTCCATTTAATTCTTTTTTGTTTGCTGGTATTCTACGATACTACATATTGTACACGTTATGCATATATATAAATAGATTTTCTCGTAGAACTGATCATATATATATAATCGAATGTCTCACAACCACCATTAATTATTCACACATACACATGTATATATATATATATACAATTTCTCCTACATGTTGCCTTGGTGCCTTCGGAGCACGATGACAAGTGGTTCATGGGGGCGGTAGCGGGTAATAGTATTCTCCTTTGGGATCTATGACCTGGTCGAGCAAAAATCCCGCTATTTCCTCTTGAAGTGCTCGTATGCGCTCCTCTGATAGGAGCTTGTCCCGCACCTCTTTGAACTGTTAAGAAGGAGATCAATATGCATGTGTATTAGTTGTGTGACTAGATATCGACAATCATGTAAGATTTGTGAATAGTGTTCTGGCAAACGTACCCAGTCCTGTCTATCAGATCTGCTCCTTTCGGACGCCATCATGCGAATGTTCTCGAAAACGTAGTATGCACACACTTCAGTCCCCGGCGCCTGCTTCAGGGCCTTTACGACAATATAATTTAATCAGATAATAATTAATAAAGCATGTTAATTAATTAATGGTATTGAAACAAGAATTAAAGAGATGGTAGCTAGCTAGCTAGTACTACTTAATTACTTACCTTGGGTCGATACCAACATAGCTTTTGTCGCCATTTTCCTGGAGTCACCTTGATGTACTTTGGCCAAGCCCTGCCCGCCGGCAAAGAAAATTAATAAAGGGGTTGTTAAAAATAGTTCATATTAGGAAATGACGAACTAAATAGGCCGAGATATAGTTAATAATGATTGAATAACCTTTCGACTATCCCCTTCACGATGTTGTAGTCACTATTTTTTTTAAGTAGTGAGTCCAGTACTTCAACTTTTCCTTCGTCAACTTTAATGTCTAACAAGATCCAGTGAAAGCTGCATGCGCATACGTTTGCATGTATAAATTAAGCGGGCATGTGCATAACACTAATCAACTATAACCCTAAACCCTATACACTTATTAACATCTAGCTAGTAAGCAAAAACAGAATTTGTAGTACAAGACAGTGTGACTCACTCGAAGTTGTAAGGAAGTAGTATATCTTCATTGCTATTGAGGCACTTCAAGAACTCTAGCATGCATTTCTCTACATCTTGTCTACACCATTCCAATTTCCATGTGTATTCATTAACGGTAATTGGGTCAATGAACCCAATGCCATAGCGTCCAGATTTTTTCATTTCATACATCTTCATCCTGCATAATACCACAGAAAAGAATATATAGTGAGGATATATAATTACAGGTAATTAATGATCAATCAATGAGCACTAGAGCTAGCTTGAGACTTAAATTACAGAAAGAAGTCACTTACAGACAATAGCAACTGACGATAGATTTGTCGAGTGCATCTTGATTGAATAACTGAAATAGTTCTGACTACTCAATGGCCAGAGCTTTCTTATGGAAGTAATGATCTTCCTCGACTTGCACCATGAGGGACTCTCGATTGGAAATCTTGGTACTTTGCATCTACCAATCATGCAATTCATACATTCTCGTTGGGAGGTTCTTGACCTCCTCGGGCTCGACCAAAGGTTGGCCCCGGACATATTTCCGTTTTATTTCGTCCTCTCTAAGCGGAGGCATGGGCTCGATCTCGAGGAGTTGTCCAACAGTGATCTTGAGCATTTCAGCCTGCATTATATGCTCCTCGGTTATTACCACATCGCCCAGCTCGGGAACGTAAACGGTTTGCCCACAGTAATATTGGGCGCGCGTACTCTCATGTGTTGTTGGCACAACAAGCGGGGGGGGGGGGGGGGGTCGATTGCGTCGCCTGTTCTCCCAGCTGGGGAACGGTTTTCCCGCATTTTTTGACAGCTGCTTGTTGGCTCGAGCTCGAGCTCGCTTCTTTCTATAGTCATGCTCGATGTGCCTTCTTGATTTGGCACTCATAGTCTGAGTCAACAGGCTTGGGAGCTGGTGGTCTAGCCATACGAATGAAGTGGTCAATCTTTTCCTCAGGCACTTTCTCCCTCGGCGGCGTTGCCGGTTTCGGTCGAAAATGAGCGTCCACTTCGGCCCGCACTATTGCATCGTTTTGCTCCGCGGTCATGTCCTAAGGCCTCTGAGGAAGAGGAGCGAGGCTGCTTGGACCATATTTATATCGCTTGTCTCCACCTGTACTTTCTGTACTACCTCGACTCGTACCGCTACGCACCATGGCTGCGGCGTGTCTCTTCTGCGATTGCTTAGGTGGCGGAGACGGCTGACGTGGCTTAGTTGGAGCAGGAGGAGTGGCCTGACGCTGTGCCGGACTTGAAGCAGGAGGTGTGGCCTGACACGGTGTCGGACTTGAAGCAGGAGGTGTGGCCTGACGCTGTGCCGGACTTGAAGCAGGAGGTGTGGCCTGACATGGTGGCGGACTTGGAGGAGCGGGAGTCTGCTGACACGGTGGTGGACTTCGAGGAGGAGTCGGCAGACGCGGTGTCGGTGGACTTCGAAAGATGATGCAATCCTTTTTCCATAGGATGAAACGATGTATGGCCTCTCCCAGTGTTTGCTCGTCATCACCTCCAGGAATGTCAAGCTCTAGCCCCGAATACGGGCCCACCACCTCATCAACCAAGACGCGAGCATAGCCCTCTGGAATCGGGGCGCAATGGAAGGTTGCTTCGGGGGTAATTGTAAAAGCAACGACGTTCGCCACCTTCATGGATATGTTCTTCATTTTGTAGTGTAGCTCACAGTTAGTGTTCTCTATGATGTCATCCATAGGGTATGTATCCAGCAGTGCGTCGCCCGGGGCGGAACCAACGCTGCTTCTCGGCATGGATGGGACGGTGCTATCCAATGCTGGATGATCATCCACTTGCAGCTGCCGCTGCTGAGACCCCCTTTCCTGGCTAAGTGAGTCGATCTGTTGCTGCTGCTGCTCGAATTTGAGTGCCAAGTCCGTGTGCCTTGCTTCTAGGCCTTGAAGGCGTTCCGCGTCCTGCTTCCTCTGCTCCTCCTCCAGCTTCCTCTTCTTCTCCTCCTCCATCTTCTTTCTTGCACGGGTCCTGTAGTCGTCGTTCCATTCCGAAAAGCCCTCATGCCAGGGAATAACGCTCTTGCCTCGTGTTCTTCCCGGGTGTTCAGGATTTCCCAGGGCGCGCGTAAGCTCGTCGTTCTCTCTGTTGGGCGTGAACACCCCCTTTCGAGCATCTTCTATTGCGTCAAGTAACTTTTGCTCTGCTCCGTTTAGACTTGCCTTCTTCGAAACCAGGCCTGTCTTCGGGTCCAACGCCCCCCCATGCGCATAGAACCAAGTTCTGCACCTGGGGGGCCAGCTCCTAGTAACCGGAGTGACCCCTGCATCCTCCATCTCTTGCTCAAACTTATCCCACTTAGGCATTGCCACCGCGTAGCCACCTGGACCCAGCCTATGGAACTGCGTCTTTTTTGCGGCATTGGCCTTGTTTTTTCTCGACCGTTCCTTAGATAATTCTGATTCCTTGAATTTCACGAAAGCGGGCCAGTGTTCTCTTTGCTTCTCCAATGTTCCCTTGAATTCTGGAGTCTTCCTTTCTGCAGCGAGGTAGTTGGCCCATACAGTTTTCTTGTGGGTGTTGAATGCAATTGCCATCTTCTTAAGAGCAGCGTCCTTGACTTTCTGCACATCTGCATCAGTGAAATAATCTGGTAGGGTGAAATGTTCCATCAAAGATTCCCAAAGCTTTTGTTTTGCTCTGTCGTCGACCCAAGTAACATCTGGGCGTTTAGTTTTTGGCTCTTTCCACTCTTGAATGGAGATCGGGAGTTGGTCCTTCACAAGAACTCCGCACTGACGAACGAACTTGCTCGCAATGTTCTTAGGCGTGAGGGGTTCACCACTAGCTTTGATGGAATCGATGTTGTACTTTACACCCTCCTTCAACTTTTTGCTCGGGCCGCGCTTTGTCCTGCTGTCTGTAGAAGCAGATTTGCTCGATTCAGAGGGCTGAAAGAAGAAAGATCGATTCGTTAATATATCTTCAAATAAAAAAACATGTGATGATCACTAGATGCCTGCTTATATAAATATACCTCACCGGTAGTCTTTGTTATTTCAAGATCAACATTGTATTCGTCATCATAATCATTGTCTGCATCATCATAATCATAATCATAGTTCATGACTTCATCAGCTCGGTCGTCGAGATCGAATATCTTATCATCACCCTCCCCGGTATTGTTCAGATATTGGGAGCCGTCATTTGCTTCATTCAGATCATCTGGCCTGCTAGGCCTGCGTATGATCTCGAACAGGGCCTCTTCTCCCTCTCTGCCGGTATTGTCCACCATAGCTTTTATTTAACTAATACAGAAGAAATATAAAACAATTTAGTATTCAAATTACAATGCATGGATGCAATCAATAAGGAAAAACTGAATCATATAGTACATAATATGCATCGTCTCGAATAATATATAATCTCGAATACATCGTCTCGAATAATATATAATCTCGAATACATCGTCTCGAATAATATATAATCTCGAATACATCGTTTCAAATAATATATAATCTCGAATACATCACTGGCTAGGTAGCTAATAAAGATCGAATACTATAGAAGAATCTAGGCCACTCGCGGTTCCTAGGGCGCGGGCGGTGGACACCCAAAGACAAGGAACCATCACAGGATCATATCTCCGGTCATCTGCCCAAAGAACCTGCCAGGTATTGGAGAACCTGACGTCCATAGCATCCATGTAGTGATGGACGTGCTCGTCCTCCTCCCTGACACGACGACGCACCACCTCCGGCGGGGCTGGCTCCCTCTGCACCGAATGTGGCCCAGGCGAACGCCACCAAAGGAGATCAGGGTCGACGACGGGACCCGAGGCCGGGTTCCTCACCAAGCGGCGCGCCCCTCCAGGTAACACCTCCCAGTGCCAGCCCGGCGGAGCCCAATCCTGGACATGGGTCAGCCGGACGTCGTCGCGAACGGGTCGACGGCGAGGATGCGGGCCGGGCATCGTCGAGAACAAATACTATATGCCCGCAAAAAGTAACATTTTTTAAATGATTGGATTGTGATAACTAAAATTATAAGAAACCGAAAAAAACATCGATCATCATCTAACAATTTGACATTAATCTAATTCATCTAGCTAAAACTAATTCTAAAATTTCTAACATTTCTACATATATAACTAACATTTCTATAACATTTCTAATATTTCTATAACCAAAAAAAGTAAAATTGCTAACATTTCTATAACTAAAATTATAAGAAACTAAAAACTACCATTTCTATAACATTTCTAACATTTCTATAACAATTTGAAATTAATCGATTTCATCTAGATAAAACTAACATTTCTAAAATTTCTAACATTTCTAACATTTCTATATACTATTTGACATTAATATAATTAATTAATTAATTCATCTAAAACATTTGTATAAAAAACAGAAAAAACAGAATCGTGTGTGTGTTTCTGTGTGCCTGTGTGTGCACGTGTGTGTGTGTGTGTGCGCGCGCGCGCGTGCGCGTGTGCACCCTATGGCGTCGGCGGCGCGGTGGCTTCGATTGGAGGGAGGAGAGGGGCCGGGGAGAGGGGCTCACGGCGCGGGCGATGGCGACGGCGAGGCGACGGGACGGCGAGGCAGAGGGGACGGCGACGGACGGCGACGAGGACGGCGACTGGGGCGGCGGCGATGGCGACGGGGGCGGCGACGAGGGGCGGCGACGTGGGCGGCGACGAGGGGCGGCGGCGACGGGGCAGAGGAGAAGAAACAGAGGGAGAACAAACTGCCGAATTTTTTTTGAAGTGTTTTCTTATATAGAACCCACCTTTAGTACCGGTTAGAGCCACCAACCGGTACTAAAGGTCTGTTTTGGCCAGGCAAAGCGGCGGGAAGCGCACACCTTTAGTACCGGGTGGTGGCACCAACCGGTACTAAAGACCCCCCTTTAGTACCGGTTGGAGCCACGACCCGGTACTAAAGGGGTGCGGTGGCGCAGGTGCGGTGCGGGCAAGTTTAGTCCCACCTCGGTAGCCGAAGGGCGCCCACACCTGCTTATAAGCCCTGCTGCGGCAGCTGTCTCGAGCTCCTCTCTATTGCAGCCTTGTGGGCCTACCTGTTCTATGCTGCCCTGTGGGCCTATTGGGCCTTTGCGGGCCTGCATCCTGGCCCAACAACAGGTCGGGTTTCTAGTCGTATGCAGGCCGCTGTGGCACAGTAGGCGGGCTTTTTTATTTTCTTTTTTTTTGCTTTATTTTTTTGCCTTATTTTTTTTGGTTTATTTTTTTTGCTTTATTTTTTTGTTTTATTTATTTTTGAGTTGTTTTTTTGCTGTATTTAGAGTTTCTTTGTGAATATTTTTGCTTTAGGTACAAAAAATTACAAACTTTCTATTACTGCCGGTAGTTTACAAATTTGAATAGTTTACATTTTGAATTATTTGAAATTTGTGTGAATCACTAGTTTGTGAATAACTAAACTTTGAAAATAGATTTTCAGTGATTCTTTTTTCTTATGTTTAATATTAGTGTGTTTTATCATTATATTCAATTTGGTAATGCTTAGGTTATTTAAAAAATGAAATGCCTTTTGTAACGGATGAGTTTTCGTCCGAAACCCTGATACTTCGAAAGAGATTGTCCATTTTATACACGAAGTGCATCCAGTTTTTGCGGTAACCCTCTCTACTTTTTTGCACATGCTATGTGGGTGAAATTATGATACCATGCCAACTTTCAACCTTTTCCGAGTTCATTTGAAATGCTTTTCAATTTCAGGGTCATTTAGCTGAAAAAATCAGTAAATGCATGAAAGAATTTGTTTGCACATAAAATTTCTTCGCGTTTCAAATGCCAAAACACATAACCCTAACTATTACAGAGATTCCCTCCTGGGTGTGAAACACAGAAGAAATTGATGATAGTGAAGCCGATCACATCCCAGATCTTTGGGTGTGAAACTTTTTCTTCACGTATGTCCCTTTGTGCCGTAGCTATGGAAAATCTTCATCATTTAACTGGATGCTCGGGTCAATATTCACTGTGAATGGAGCAATTTCATCAAACTTTTGATAATCTTCTGACATGTCTGTCTTGTCATCCACTCCCACGATGTTTCTCTTCCCAGAAAGAACTATGTGGTGCTTTGGCTCATCGTATGATGCATTCGCTTCCTTATCTTTTCTTTTTCTCGGCTTGGTAGACATATCCTTCACATAGAAAACCTGTGCCACATCATTAGCTAGGACGAATGGTTCTTACATACGCAAGATTGTTGAGATCCGCTGTTGTCATTCCATACTGCGGGTCTTCCGTTACCCCATATCGTGTAATATTGACCCATTTGCACCGAAACAAAGGGACCTTCAAATCACGTCCATAGTCAAGTTCCCATATCTCCTCTATGTAACCATAATATGTTTCCTTTCCCGTCTTGGTTGTTGCATCAAAGCGGACACCACTGTTTTGGTTGGTGCTCTTCTTATCTTGGGCGATCGTGTAAAATGTATTACCATTTATCTCGTACCCTTTGAAAGTCATTATATTCGAAGATGGTAACTGGGACAGCGAGTACAGGTCATCTTCAATAGAGGCGTCATGCATGGTACGTGTCTGCAACCAGCCGGCGAAACTCCTAGTTTGTTCACGTGTAATCCAGTCATCAGACCGCTCCGGTTGTTTGGAGCGTAGAAAATTCTTGTGTTCGTCCATATACGGAGCCACCAAGGCGGAATTCTGTATAACTGTGTAGTGTGCTTCAGTGAGAGAATGTCCGTCCATACATATTTTTTGATTTCCGCCTAGCGTGCCTTTTCCATCCAGTCTGCCCTTATGCCGCGATTCAGGAACACCAATTGGCTTAAGGTCAGGAATAAAGTCAATACAAAACTCAATGACCTCCTCATTTTCATGGCCCTTGGAGATGCTTCCTTCTGGCCTAGCACGGTTATGAACATATTTCTTTAAGACTCCCATGAACCTCTCAAAGGGGAACATATTGTGTAGAAATACAGGACCCAAAACGCTAATCTCTTCGCATAGGTGAACTAGGACGTGCGTCATGATGTTGAAGAAGGATGGTGGGAACACCAACTCGAAACTGACAAGACATTTCACCAAATCATTCTCTAACCTTGGTATGATTTCTGGATCGATTACCTTCTGAGAAATTGCATTGAGGAATGCACATAGCTTCACAATGGCTAATCGAACGTTATCCGGTAGAAGCCCCCTCAATGCACCCGGAAGCAGTTGCGTCATAATCACGTGGCAGTCATGAGACTTTAGGTTCTGGAACTTTTTCTCTGCCATGTTTATTATTCCCTTTATATTCGACGAGAAGCCAGACGTTACCTTAATACTGAGCAGGCATTCAAAGAAGATGTCCTTCTCTTCTTTGGTAAGAGCGTAGCTGGCATGACCCTGATGTATGCCGTCTTTTCCATGCATACGTTGCTGGTCCTCCCGTGCCTCAGGTGTATCTTTTGTCTTCCCATACACGCCCAAGAAGCCAAGCAGGGTCACGCAAAGATTCTTCGTCACGTGCATCACGTCGATTGTAGAGCGGACCTCTAGATCTTTCCAATAGGGCAGGTCCCAAAATATAGATTTCTTCTTCCACATGGGTGCGCGTCCGTCAGCGTCATTCGGAACAGGTTGTCCGCCAGGACCCTTTCCAAAGACTACCTTCAAATCCTTGACCATATCATGTACATCAGCACCAGTACGGTGGCGAGGCTTCATCCGGTGATCCGCCTCACCTTTGAAATGCTTGCCTTTCTTTCTTACGGGATGCCTGCTCGGAAGAAATCGGCGATGTCCCAGGTACACATTCTTCCTAAAATTGTCCAAATATATACTGTCGGTATCATCCAAACAGTGCGTGCATGCGCGGTATCCCTTGTTTGTCTGTCCTGAAAGGTTACTGAGAGCAGGCCAATCATTGATGGTCACGAACAGCAAGGCCTTTAGGTCAAATTCTTCCCCCATGTGCTCATCCCACGCACGTACACCTGTTCTATTCCACAGCTGTAAGAGTTCTTCAACTAATGGCCTTAGGTACACATCAATGTCGTTGCCGGGTTGCTTAGGGCCTTGGATGAGCACTGGCATCATAATGAATTTCCGCTGCATGCACAACCAAGGAGGAAGGTTATACAAACATAGAGTCACAGGCCAGGTGCTATGGTTGTTGCTCTGCTCCCCAAAAGGATTAATGCCATCTGCGCTTAGACCAAACCATACGTTCCTTGCGTCATCTGCAAACTCCTTCCCGTACTTTCTCTCAATTTTTCTCAACTGCGACCCGTCAGCGGGTACTCTCAACTTTTCGTCTTTCTTACGATCTTCTCTGTGCCATCGCATCGCCTTGGCATGCTCTTTGTTTTGGAACAAACGTTTCAACCGTGGTATTATAGGAGCATACCACATCACCTTGGCAGGAATCTTCTTCCTGGGGCGCTCGCCCTCGACATCACCAGGGTCATCGCGCCTGATCTTATAGCGCAATGCACCGCATACCGGGCAAGCGTTCAAATCCTTGTACTCACCGCAGTAGAGGATGCAGTCATTAGGGCATGCATGTATCTTTTGCACCTCTAACCCTAGAGGGCAGACAGCCTTCTTTGCTTCGTACGTACTCTCGGGCAATTCGTTGTCCTTTGGAAGCATATTCTTTATCATTACCAGCAACTTTCCAAATCCCTTGTCAGATACACCATTCTCTGCCTTCCATTGCAGCAATTCCAGTGTGGTGCCCAACTTTTTCTTGTCAGCTTTGCAATTCGGGTACAACAATTTCTTGTGATCCTCTAACATGCGCTGCAACTTCTTCTTCTCCAAATCACTTGCGCAGTTTCTCTTTGCATCGGCAATGGCCCGACCTAGATCATCAACGGGCTCATCTGATGCCTCTTCTTCAGCCTCTTCCCGCATTGCCGGCTCAGCTTCTTCCCCCATTGTTGTATCATTGTATTTAGGGAATCCATGGCCATGATAGTTGTCATCGTCCTCTTCTTCTTCATTGTCTTCCATCATAACCCCTCTTTCTCCGTGCTTGGTCCAAACATTATAGTGGGGTATGAAACCGGACTTAAACAGGTGGACGTGAATGGTTCTTATAGACTAAACATGGACAAGGCATAAAACCATCCGCCCGCTTGTTTGCCTCAGCTGCAAGCAGAAAAGTTTGCACGCCATTAATGAACTCGGGAGAGCATCGGTCATCGTACATCCATTGTCGGCTCATCTTCATTACACAACACCGAATAGACCAAATTAATACAAATTCATACATAAAGTTCATACAAGACTTAAATGCAACAAACAAATAACTCTCTAACTAAAGAATTTAAATGCAACAACAAATGCGATCAAGATCGCAACTAAGATAACAATTGATCCAACAGCATAATGATACCAAGCCTCACTATCAATGGCATATTTTTTAATCTTTCTAATCTTCAAGCGCATTTTCTCCATCTTGATCTTGTGATCATCGACGACATCGGCAACATGCAACTCCAATTCCATCTTCTCCCCCTCAATTCTTTTCAATCTTTCTTTCAAATACTCGTTTTCTCTTTCAACTAAATTTAACCTCTCGACAATAGGGTCGGTTGGAATTTCCGGTTCACAAACCTCCTAGACAAAAATATCTATGTCAACTTGATGGGCATAATTTGTCGTAAACACGAAATGCAACAACTAGTTTTAAAAGAGAATATACCACATCCGAATCATAACAAGGACGAGGGCCGACGGGGACGGATATCAAAACCATGGCACTATGTATAACAAACAACGTACGGGTAAGATAATTATACGAGTAACTATATATCCAAATCACACAAACATCAATTTGGTAATGTAAAACATTCATGAACAAGAGGCTCACCACAAGGTGTTGCCGGCGACGGAACGGTGCGGGCGATCGACTGTGGTTACGACGGAGATTTAGAAGGCACTAAGTAAACCACACCTACATATGCAAACTAAGTGTTAGTTTTGACCACGAATTGCATATAAATCAAATACTAGCACATATATTTTCTACCAAATTACTAAACTCATAAATTAATCACTATACAAAGCATTGCAAGAGCTAATCTAGCAATGAGAGATGAAAGGACAAAGTTGCTAACCTTTGTGATCATTTGAATGGATGGGGCCTTCAAATCTTGACAAATTTTGGGCAAAATGTGTGATGAGCTCGAGAGGAAGAGGGGAAGAACAGAGAGGAGAGGGGAAAGGGGAAGAACAGAGCGAGCTCGGGTGGATGAAGGGCTTATGTAGGACGACCTTTAGCACCGATTCGTGCCATGAACCGGTACTAAAGGTGCTGGGGGGCCCCGGACTGACAACATCCTGCCACCACTCACTTTAGTACCGGTCCGTGGCACGAACCGGTGCTAAAGGTCGGCCACGAACCGGTACTAAGGAAAGCGGCTGGCTAGCCGTTGGAACCGGCACTAATGCACACATTAGTGCCGGCTCAAAAGCAAACCGGCACTAATGTGCTTGACATTTGACCCTTTTTCTACTAGTGTTTCCTTACAACTTCAAGTGAGTGTTACTGTCTTGTGCATATTCGGTTTCCCTTATTAGTCCAGGTTATAGTAATGTAACTGATGACTTATGCATGCATGCGCAGCTTCCACTATATTCTCCTAGAGATTAAGCGGAGTAGTAACCGACTTAGACTCGAGACGAAAAGATCCCCAGGACTATGCGGACATGACTCAAATGCTCGAGAAGTAAGTTAAATCGATCATTATCCACAATATCAGCAACTTTGTTCATTTTCTGATATCAAGTAATTGTTTTCTTTGTCTGGCAGGGTTTGGAGAAAATTCACCAAAAAAGCACCGGGACTGCCGAAGAAGCTGCAATTTAGACACCCGAAAGTAAGTACTATAGTAGCATGTTCCGCGCATCTCCTAGTGATTCAAGCGCTAGTTTCATCAATACCATTTAGCATGCTTGCTTATCAGTTTGATTGACCTCTATTTCTTGTAAAGTGGTTGTGGCAGGAATCCGGGAATAATTACTGTGGATACTACGTTTGCGAGTCCATCCGCTACACGACCTGTGAGCGGGGCTCCTCTGACGAACAATATGAAGTGCGTAAGCAATAATATTCACAATTTTATTTTATTACCATCATTTGTGTTGAGTTTCATTTATTCATATATATATATGTATTGACCCCCTTCTTCAAATTAGATCTTTCGGATGCGGGATGAACTCCTAGCACCAGATCGTATGCGAGCAATTCAAGAGGAATTGGCGGCATTCTTCCTTGACCACGTGATCGCTGAAAACGGAGAATACTATGTGGACCCTGTGTTCTTACAATTTAATTAGGAGATTATATTGTAAGAGATAATTATTGTATATATGTAGCCGGTAGTGTCGGATAGATATATGAGAACTTGTTGTTCGACCAATCTCTCGGACAAGGAGAGGTGGTCGATATCACTTCTCTCTGTATGCATATGTTCATGACGATCTTCTGTTTCCTTCATTTGATTACTAGCTAGCGTGTCTAGTCCTCTCCATACGTACATAGTACGTAGCGTCGACCAAGCACGGAGATAAGAGAGGACACTTCTCTCTATTAATTAGCTAGCTAACACAATATATGAAACACATAAATTAACCCCCCAAAACCCCCAACCCCCCCCCCCCCCCCCTTCAAAACAAAAAACAAATACCCCAGCCCCTGAAATGCTGACGCGTGGATGTCTATTGGTCCCGGTTAGTGCCACCAATCGGGACCAAATGCCCTCCTGCCTGGGCTCGCCGCACCGGCCATGTGAAGGTCCATCTGTCCCGGTTCGTATAAGAACCGGGACTAAAGGGTTAGGGCATTAGTAACGACCCTTTAGTCCCGGTTCAAAAACCGGGACAAAAGGCCCTTATCAACCGGGACAATATACCCTTTTTCTACTAGTGACCCGATAGAAAATCGCCACTGGTACAGTAGGTTCACTTTTGAAAATTAATTAGACGGCCTCCATGGCGTTGGAGTGTTGCACCCAACGTAAGCACGCAGGCATGCATCTCCCTGACGTGGGCACATGGTACGCCCCTACGTATACATAGGGAGAAATACCATGCATGCGTGTGAACCTGGTATTGCAGAAGCACCTAGCTAGCTAGCCACCTCCTATGCATATCGAGTATATTGTATGGTTGGAGAGGCGCCATGCATGTACGTACGTATGCCTCGCGGCGGGCACATGCAGCTGCGCGTGGCAATCGATGGATCAACGTGCGTGCCATGCCCACTCGATCGATCTATCCACGCCTCCAGGTACCACACGAGAACGAGAGGTGCTGGATGGATGCCTGGATTATTATACGATACAATACGCCCGAAGATTAAGGTGCTTGCTAGGTGGGGCCCGTGCATGGCGCTCACTGGTTACCGGCCATGCACGGCGATGGCGGAGAAGCGATACGTACGTACGCGACGTCGCATCGATCTCTTTCAGAGCGCGTGTGTAGCTACATGGAGCTGAGCAGGACGGAATAACTGCCTCGCCGAGTCGCCGACCACTGCGCTTCCGACGCGTGCCAGCCGATCCGTCTCTTGCCGGTGCAGGAGGCGGTAATGCAACGAGTACTCTAATGCAACGGCCAAACGAGTGGCTTCACCATCGAAACTTCCAGTTCGGTGACACTTGCACACGTACGCCCGAGCTGGCCGGTGCCGGTGCCTTCGCACGTCAGGGTCTACGTGCGTGGCATGCACGAGGACCCGTCGTTCTTCTCAGTGCTAATTAAGGATACGGGGTTCAACATTTATAGATCGTTTGATCTTGCTTCACTTGTTGGTATGTGACAGAGCAGGCGGGGATAGGATGATTTCTGATTGCATACGTGAATCGCTTGTGATCACGCTACATTGAGATATGGTCGGGCCAGGCTTAGCCTGATTTGACACGTACGGTGCATATATGTTTTGGACGAAAAGGACCAACAAGATCATCCTCTATCAGAACGTACCAAGAAGATTCTTCTACTCCCTCAGTCCCTCTGTTTTGACAATACGAAATGACCAATATCATAGTACTCCATACTGTACCTGCAAAAAAAAATGTGTTCACTCATTTCAATCTATGTTAAGTCCATACTGTACCCGCAAAAAATAATTCCATAGTGAACAGAGGGATTATAATTAGCACAACACCCTGATCTTTTCTGTAACCGTTGTATGTTTAATCCTCTCAGAGCATCTACAGTCGGGCACGCTATATCCGTCTCATACATCCAGGCAGATCGTCCGGTCACTGACCGGTCACAAAAAGCCGACTCAACCGAAGCTCTCAAACGGGCCTCAAACGCATCGACTGACCGACACCCCTTATATCCGTCTCAAATATAGGATGGATATGAGGCGTCCCGGGCACACCCGAGCGCGTCCGCCATGTCAGCCCGGCCCACCCCAACCCATCAAAAACCCGTCCGGCAGAAATCCTATCTCACTCCGCTCTGCTCCGCTCCCCTCCCCGATGCTCCCATTTCCCCAATCCACCAAATCCCTATCACCGGCGACCATGTCCAGCACCGGCAGGCACTCCGATGACAGCTTCGGAGATGAGGAGGAGCTGACGCTCAGTATCGCACTTGAGCGCCCGCGGGTCGATACGGGCTGCGGCTCCGGGTCCGGTGCGGCCCCACTTGTCGTCGATCGCCGGCCATTCCCGCCCCGCGCACGGCTCTGCGAGGCTTACATGATCTTCTCCCGCCCGACGGCCTCCTCCACCTACGGCCGCTGCTTCGCGCGGGCAGCGCGCGTTCTAGTGCCCGCTCCGACACAGCCGCGGAGTGGACTCCGGAGTCGGAGGCACGTGCCGCCCGCTGCGAGAGGCAGAGTGGAAGGGAGATGGCGAGCGGGTCCGACGCGTCTGCACAGTCCGCCCGCCGCCGCCAGGAGCCCGACGAAGATGACCGTCTCCTCGAGTGGGTGTGCCACTAGTCACTGACTGTGGTGGAGACGAAGGCCCAATGGCTCCGAAGGATCAACGCCAAGTAACTCCGGCTCAGCATTAAGCTATCCAAGCGGGAGGTGGCGGCAGAGGCGGTGAGGTGGCCAGGCTCAAGCGCAAGCAAGACCGCGTTGTCAAGCGCTTACAAGGCTACATCTTCATCTCCGATTCCTACTCCGACGACAATGAATCCGACATCTCTCACGTGGACCCACCTGATGCCGCGGACTCCTACAGCTGCGACGGCGATCGGAAGGGCAAAGGGCCGGCGAGGAAATGGTGAACATCTGCCTTAATTTCATGTTTTTAGTTGCAGTTTAAACTTGTCCGCCGTATTATGTGTATTATGTGAACTTTGGCTATCTTTTGGAAATTCGGTTCTGTTCTTTTGTTGAACGCATTTCTATGTTCGCTCATAAGTCATAATCTACGCAGTTTTTATCAATATTGCATGTTTTAGTATGAATATAGAGGATGGAATATGCGATACGTATGTATAAAAATGTGGATATAAAAAGCGCCCGCGGACGTATAGGGGGCGGATTTGCCAAGTCCCCCTATAAGAAACATGTGAGGCCAGTGTGGCAGTGTCTAAAAGCACGAACAACCACTGGAGTATACGGACAAATGCAACATGATTGGAGATCCATAATAATACACTGTACTACGTATGATTGGAGATGGATCCGCGCGCGGTCTGCAGAAATTGAGCTAGACTGTACACTGGTAGTTCGCCTGGCCCCGCTCTGCTTTATTCAACAACTGGAAAAGGGCGGCACGATATAAAAATCAGTAGGCCATCAGATGTGATCTGATCAGGGTGGAGCGTCCATCAACCACCGAGCTAGATGATGCAGGGCGACGGCCCATGCACGATGATATCCGGATCCAAGCGACAAGGTGTGGCCAGAGACAAAAACAAAGCACTGCCCAAGTGGCTCCCGCCCTAGACACCTGTCGCGGCCGACCGGCGCCACGCACCCCTTCTCGCCATGCAGACGTCGCGCGCAGCGGGCGGGACGCAGCTTCAGTGTGGCACCTGTCTTTGAGTCACTGACATGTGAGCCAGCCACCTGTTGAGTCCACATGTCATAAACACAAAAGCAGGTGCCACCGAAGCATTGTGCCTCCGGGCGTGTGGTACTTGCCCCGTTCGTTCGTTCACGCCGTTCAAAACGATGAACCTGCAGGCCTAGCTGTGAGCCGCGGCCGGCCGTGATCTGAACTGTGCAGTTTTTCTTTTCTTTTTTGCGGGTGGAACTGTACAGCTTTAGTTTAAAATAAACTGTAATCTGTCATTTGCTGCGTGCATGTGGCCAGGGTCAGGTGCAGCAGCACACGGCTGTAATTAAGCCTGAGTAAATATATTTGCAAGGATTACTCTAGCCATTAACCGACGCATGTTCCGAGGCCCGCTTGTCGATCACAATCTTTCCGCATCCGGCCCTTCACGGTGAAAATACACCAACTGAAGCGCAAAAGCCAGGAGCGCAGGAGCGCGTGCCACCCAATGAAGAAGGCGAAAGTGAAACGGAAATGCAACTAGCGAAAGAGACGGCCACGTTCGATCGTCTCGTCTGGGTCGACCGGAATCCACGGCCACCACACGCTAACAGTGATCGGAGCATCTTATCGCGGCGCAACCGGCCGGATCACATGCACATCGCCGGCGGGCTCCACGATCCCTTCCTTCCTTCGCGCGGACTCCACGAACCAACGTACATGGGCGGGAGCGAGTGAACAGATTCGGAGAACACCGATGGACACTGCCGTTACGGCGACTGATGCCGATGCCACTGTGTCGAGCATTCAGAGGTCGGCCGCGTTTCAAGCAAAGCGTAGGCGAACCCACGGCCGGTGGCTCGGGTCCGGTCGCTGCCGGCCGGTGGCGCGTCCTCGTCGTGCCAACTTGGCCATGGTTCTGAAGTTCAGAGAGACAAGTTCCTTTTTCCCAGGACCGTTCTTTCAGTGTGCCGGAAACGGGTTACTGACAGCAACGTGCCACGAGCCCACAACCGGTGGGATTGCCAAACAAAAAAAAATTCGACATTGCCCAAATTCCGGCCGAACCGGCACATGCGCTGTGTCCTGCGTGCTAGTAATATGGGATTGCATCAGTGCTTCTGCAAGATGCTCTTTCTGAACAGAAGAGGAAGTTAGTACGAATCAGTGCGGCTCACACGGAAACAAACAACCACCATATGTTCCGATTCACATTCATTGGTGCACAAATCGTTGGAATATACTACTCCTTTGACATGACTAATAGTTGCAAGATACTGGTTTGTAATGCAAGAAATTGACCAGAATTTTGACACTGAAATAAATCAGTAGTATTTCAAAGCAAGTTGGCATGCATGAGCCCAAAGGATATTCCCACCTGCTTTGAACCCAACACCGGTTCCCTCCCGTGTGCTACCATAACCTCAATTAGTTTAACCTTTAAAAAAAGTTTAGCTCGACCGAACAGCAGGTTTTCTCCGCCACTAAGTTACCAAACTGCCCCTCCTATGACCTACTATCTCCCTCCCCGGCCTATATAATGCGGCCAACCGCCTCCCATCTCTGGTTTACCCAAACCGGCAGCGAACCACCGGAACTCAACTCACATACCAAAGCCACCGGCCCCTCCACCTCTCTGGTCTCTCAAATCATGTCGGGCCCTGTCCTTCTAAGCCCCTTTCCCAACTACCAATCCACCTCGCTCACCCGTATCAACCTCTCCGGCGGCGGCTCGCCGGTCAAGTCCGTCGGCTTCTCCTCTCCCCACTCCTCCCCCACGGCCAAGATCCGTCGGTCCTGCATGTGCTCCCCGACGAACCACCCGGGCTCGTTCCGTTGCAGCCTCCACAAGGAGCGCAAGCAGGAGGCGGTCCCCGCCGTCAGCAGCAAGCGAGCCTGCCCGCCATCGCCGCCACCCATCGGCAGCGGCTGCTCTAGGCGCATGGTAAACGTGCTAGCGCAGCGCGTCCCCATGGGGAGCGGACACTGGGCACGCAGAGCGCTGGCGCCGTCTCCCTCGGTACAGCAGCTTCAGCAGAGGAAGCGCCCGGACCGGTTTCGCGCCGGGCCCAGCCGGCTCTCCGGCGTCTCCATGGCCGGCCGCCGCGCAGGCGGCAGCCAGTAAAAGACAACATCGTCGACATGTCATACTAGTACATACTGCACAAACTGTACATAGGAAAGAAATTCCCCGAACCCGAATAATTCCATTCGCTGTATAGAAGAACGGTGGGGATTAGGTCAGCCTCTTCCTCAACTCCGCTGGTCAATTAGCTGTATATAGAGTGGCTGTACATAGAGTGAGCCTCTTCTTCAACTCCGCTGCACATAGTTCATCTTCTCTGCTCCACTTGTACATAGAGTGAGCTCTCTGCCCGCTGTGATAACCCATGATTTTGGTTCTGGATATACATCAATACATCATAAGTGACAAATTGGAAACACGCATACATACATGCATCCGATCTGTCCCGTGACAGGAGGCTTATCCATCCTTGGATGATTTGTTTGCCGCTACAACTCCTGCTCTCGTTTCTGTTTCTGTTTCTGGAGTGTGGATGCATCTCCCCTTGTTTCGGTTTTGGATAAGCTCCTCAGTGGCGTCTCGCCGTCGTTTGCTCCCGTCACGCGGCACCCGTGTGCCTCCGGCCGGATCAGGCCACCAACTTGCAGCACAGTAGAAATCCCCCGACTCCGGCGAAGTTTCTGTAAAGTTTCATGGCGCGGCTGCTGAACTGAGGAGCTCTTTTCGTCCTGCTCGTGATATTTTTACTGTTTTCTTCAGATCCGTGGTATTTTACTGTTGACCGGGGTCTGCGGAGCGGTTGGGATCCCCCAACTCTTCAACTTGCGCAAGAAGATGATGTCTGGGCTTCTTGATCGGTTCTGTTGAATATTTGACGACCGAGTTGCTACCTACTGTTTCCACAACAAGCTCGTCAAATATCAGACGGGCACTTGCTTAAGAAGAAGCTCTGGAACGTCAACGTTGGCGTCGGCCGAGCAGGTCAACAGAACGCATGACCCGGCGGAATAACTTGATTGCGACATGGCGGAGCCGAGCACCGTCGGAGGCCGGACTCGGTCGCGCGCAGATGCGGACGCACAATTGGACTTGATCGGCGCCTTTGAAGGATTCGAAGGAAGGTCGGTCTCTCTTGCCACTGACAAGAGCAGCAGTGACTCTCTTGCCCAAGCGCCAGGGCACGATCGAGTCAGTGTAGAGTCAATCGGGCTGAAAGCCGGAGAAGTTCAGTGCCGCCTGAACTGGGGAATCAATGGCTTATTGTCCAGTGTCTCCGAATGGATACGAGCATTGTCGGTCCAGGTACGATTATAGCGGAATTAGTAAAGCGCAGGTAAACGGCCTGCGCCGGAGCCAATGCATAAGGAAAGAGCGGGCGGCGCCGCCGGGGAGCGCCATGGATACACGTGCGCCGGGGGCTCCGATACGGTGAGTGAGTCACCATCAACGGTTGCGCGACTTCGGACAGTTGCATCGGACAAAGCTGGACGGGAAGATTCGATTCGTCGTGAATTATTGGTGGTTTCTTTCTGTCTTTGCAGATGCTCTGATTAGATCCTGTTGGAGAAATCGGGGGCTGGAAATTGACTTCTGTGGTGGTGTGCACTGGCATGTCGCCGTCGTGCTCGCTCTGACTTTTTTTTTTGAGGGCCGCTCTGACTTTCTACTGATTCCGGTTCTTTCCCTCGGGCACAGGGTAGCGGACGTGGGATATTTTGCAAGTACGAAGGCAGGGCAATGTCAACCGAATTGATTTCTGGTACGAACTTCTCACTCTTTGCTTCTGGATCCACGAAAAAGATGTTTCAGGAATAGTTGAATACCCTACCCTGCAAGTGGCCCTGTAGTTCAAGAAAAATACGTACCCATACATACTTCCTCGAAATCAAGGTCAGGAATAGGAATGCATGGTAAGTGCCCGCTGCCTGTTTTCCTCATGGTAGCCAAACCTAGGCGCCGCCACCAGAAGTGCCGCTCCTTTCTGCGGCGTCTTCCGGGGCTCTCCTTCGCCGGCGACTTTTTAGTCATGTAGAGAGGGTTACGGCAAAAACTGGATGCACTTCGTGTATAAACTGGATAATCTCTTTTAAAGTATAAGGGTTTCGGACGAAAAAACTCATCTATTACACCGACGCTTCATTTTTTAAACTTATTACAACTCCGGACTTTTTTTACGTTCAGTATGCACCATTCAAAGTCACGTCATCAAGTTTCAAACATTTCTGACATCATTTGCTATTTCTCATTCATTTACTGATGTGTTTTGAGAGCTAAATGACCGTGAAATTGAAAAGCACTACAAAATAAACTCTGGAAAGGTTAAAACTTGGCATTGTATCATCATTTCACCCACATAGCATGTGCAAAAAAGTAGAGAGGGTTGCGGCAAAAACTGGATGAACTTCGTGTACAAACTGGACAATCTATTTTGAAGTATCAGGGTTTCGGACGAAAAAACTCATCTGTTACACCGGCACTTCATTTTTTTTAACTTATTATAATTCCGGACTTTTTTTGCGTTCAGTATGCATGATTCAAAGCCATGTCATCAACTTTCAACCCTTTCTGACATCATTTGCTATTTTTCATTCATTTACTGATTTGTTTTGAGAGCTAAATGACCGTGAAATTGAAAAGCACTACAAAATGAACTCTGAAAAGGTTGAAACCTGGCATGGTATCATCATTTCACCTACATAGCATGTGCAAAAAAAGTAGAGAGGGTTACGGCATAAACTGGATGCACTTCGTGTACAAACTGGACAATCTCTTTCGAAGTATCAGGGTTTCGGATGAAAAACTCATCTGTTACACCGGCACTTCATTTTTTAAAAATTATTACAACTCCAGAAGTATTACCAATTTGAATATAATGATAAAACACACTAATATTAAACATAAGAAAAAAGAATCACTGGAAAATCTATTTTTAAAGTTAAGTTATTCAAAAAGTAGTGATTCACACAAATTTCAAATAATTCAAATTTAAACTATTCAAATTTAAAAACTACTGGCACTAACAGAAAGTTTGTATTTTTTTGTACCTAAAGCAAAAATATTCACAAAGAAACTCTAAATACAGCAAAAAACTACTCAGAAATAAATAAATAAAAAACTATATTTACACGCTTTCCAGTGGGCCTGTTCGGCCTTGGGCGTGGATATGCAGGCCCATAAGGCCCAGCAGGCTCACAGGGCAGCACGGCAAAGTTAGGCCCAGAAGCCTGCTTTAGAGAGGAGCTCGAAGAAGCAGCCGCGGTTGGGTTTATAAACCAGTGCAGCTGCCCTTCGCTCGGCGAGGTGGGACTAAGCTTTGTGCACCGCGGGATGGGAGCGCGCCACCTTTAGTACCGGTTCGTGGCTTCAACTGGTACTAAATGGGGGTCTTTAGTACCGGTTGGAGCCACCACCCGGTACTAAAGGCCTGCCCTTCCCGCCGCTTCGCCTGGCCAAAATTGACCTTTAGTACCGGTTGGTGGCTCCAACCGGTACTAAAGGCCACTCCTATATATATAGCACTTACGAAAATTTCAGTTAGTTTCATCTTCTTCGTTGCGCCCGTCCCAGTCGCCGCCCCCGTCGCGCGCGCCCCGTCCCCGTCCCCGTCGACGTCGCCGCCCCCGTCCCCGTCGTACGTCGTCGATCGCGCGCTCGCGCCGCCGGCACCCCCCGGAAGTACGTCGCCGCCCCGGCCCGTCCCCATCGACGTCGCCGCCCCAGCCCGTCACCGCCCCCCGTTGCCTCGCATCGCCCGCCGTCGCCCCGCTGTAAGAGATCGACCGCCCGCGAGCCGGCCCTGCCGCGCCATGGCCGGCGGCCTCTCACACACACACTACACACACACAGTACACACACACACACACACACACACACACACACACACACACACACACACACACACACTACGCACACACAAACGGAGACAGATTTTTATACTAGATGTTAAATGAATTAGTTAGATATATAGAAATATATGTTAGATATTAATGTCAAATGTAATATGAATTAGTTAGATATATAAAAATATATGTTAGATATTAATTAATGTCAAATGTTAGATGAATTAGTTAGATATATAGAAATATATGTTAGATATTAATGTCAAATGTTATATGAATTAGTTAGATACATACAAATATATGTTAGATATTAATTAATGTCAAATGTTAGATGAATTAGTTAGATATATAGAAATATATGTTAGATATTAATGTCAATTGTTAGATGAATTAGATAAATTAGCTAGATATTAATGTTAGATGAGTTAGTTTTTTATACTTTCAGTTTATATAATGTTAGATTAATGTCAATTGTTAGATGATTATATATATAATGTTAGATATATATAATGTCAAATGTTAGATGAATTAATTAGATAGAAATATATATCTTAGATATTAATGTCAAATGTTAGAGGAATTAGATGAATTAGCTAGATATTAATGTTAGATGAGTTAGTTTTTTTAATACTTTTAGTGTTATAGATGAATTAGATATATTAATGTTAGATGAATTAGATATATTAAATTTAGGTAGATGAGATTTGATCATCTAATTAAAATTTTACTATATATAACTAGCTACTTTATTTTTAGTAAGAAAATTAATAGAACTAGTTTATTTTTAGTAAGTGCTTAGTTGAACTAGTTGGATTAATACAACTAGTTGAATTAATAGAACTAGTTGAATTAGTTGAATTAATAGAACTAGTAAGTGTTTATCAATTAATGTTTCACCTATGAACATAGGAAATGTCGTCTGACGACGAAAATGATTTCATTATGTGCGAATACTGCGAAGATAAACACGACCTGTGCAACAGAAATTTCTTAGTTGATGATAGGCGCTTCAGCATCAAGCTGGATGAGACCTTCGAAGTGGATACAGTAAGTCACAACGACAAGTCTTTTTTCGTAATTAAGCATGACTTATGTTTCATTTGCTTCAACTTATAATTTTAATATTTCACTATTCTAGTAGCGTATCCCCTGCCATGCAAGAATTTTTGTCTTGGATAAGATAGGTTTCAGTCCTAACAAAACTATGGAGGTAAGGAGAGTTTACTTGAAGATCGAGCATAGTTATACCTTCGACGTCAAATTATACAATGCAGACACCTACACCTATTTTCAATGCAAAACTTGGCAAGCACTATGTAAGGCTTATGCATTTGAGCCTGAAATGTTTATCACCTTTGATATTCGTCCGGAAGATGATATTGAAGGTAATAGAGACATTTGGGTCGATGTGCAGACGCCTCCAGTTCTACCATTATGTGAGTTTCTCAACCATATTTATGTCTTCGATATTGTTTATTCAAAAATAGTTGACAACTAATTTCTATTGACAGCTTATTTCCATTCAAGCAAACATGTCCAGCGCTTGGTAGACAGGACCGTCCACTGTCCCGGGGCTGAACTAAACTGCGAGGAGATAAGTCATTATGTTTCATGGCTTGAGGATCTTGATGCTGTCAAGAGAAATTATTTTCCTGAATTTGAAAATCTTAGTACTCAAAACGTGCGACCAATAGTGATCGTATTGAACTACGGTCACATCTATTTAGGAAAGATGGTAAGATATTTACTATTTGTCCTCTGTGCATCTTTTGCATACATTATTTTTCAAGCTAAACTTCATTGTTAATTAAGTATGTTACTATACGATGTTCTTCAACAGGGACTCCCGATGACAGTTGTGCCTCAGTGGATCGGTACTAAAGGTCGCGTGTCAATGGTTAGCTTACGGCCAAGACATCCTATATTGCACATGAGTGCATTCAGGATTTCTACAACCGAGGCATGCTTAATAGTGAAAGACTGGAGCAAAATTGTGAACGATTGCAGAGAAGTACTAGGGGCAGCAATCAGAAGCCCATCCCACGATTAGGAGACATGTTCATCTGCATGCTCCAATATGATGAATCAGGAGAGCTATACATGTTCTATGCTATTTTATCTGAGAGAGAGAGCAGCGGGAGTGATTAGCTAGTTCATGCTCTTAGTACTTGTCCTCTCATGTCCGTGTTCTTCGTCCTGAACTTAATCTTAAAGTTATTTGCTTTTGTGGTCTTATGAACGCTTATAATCTCATGACCATGTTGAACTCGATGATATCTTTGCTTCTGGTAGAAGTGAATGTTTCTTCTTTAAGCTATTGTTGGTGGTGATTAGATAGCGGTAATGACTATGATGATTAAATAGTGGTAATGACGACTATGATGATTATTAGCTAGCTAGTACTGTTGTTGGTTATGATATGATGCAAGAGTTTTTATATTAATATGATGATGATGATGATGAGTTATTATATCATTTATGAAAGAAACCGCAGATTATAATGAGTTGTTAAATCACTAGGTGAAAGTATTGCGGATTAGTTTGAAGTGGATATGGATCATCCTAAGTGATCAAGGTAATATCGATATGGCATATATTTGATTACTTAGCTAGTGATCAAGTATATGCGATATCCATATTACTTGATCACTTAGGACGATCCATATCCACTACAAACTAATCCGCGGTAGTTTCACTAGTGATTTAACAACTCATTATAATGTAAAAACAATCTCTAAATTAAATTGAAATCACAAAATTAAACAAAAAATAAAAAATATAACCAAAACCCCCAAACCTTTAGTACCGGTTGGTGTTACCAACCGGTACTATATGTCTCCCCGCCCCCCGCCCTGGCTCGTGCCACGTGGTGGCACCTTAGTGGCGGTTCGTGCTGAACCGGTACTAAAGGGGGGAGGACCTTTAGTCCCCACCCTTTAGTGCCGGTTACAGAACCGGCACTAAAGGCCCTTACGAGCCGATGCTAAAGCCCCATTTTGCACTAGTGTATCTTCAAGGGGTGGCGCAAAACGAGCCTCGGCATACGAGCGCGGCCTGGAAGCAAGGCCAGCTGGCATGACACGCCGTAGTGTGGCGTTGTACTCAGCTCTTCCTATGTTCTCTTTAGGTAGCGTGGTCGCTTGTGTCCTGCGTGATTCGATAATCCTGGTGTCAATGTTGTATCAGGCCTACCTCACTATATATCTGGTATGGATCGGCCATTTGTTCGATTGTTGCTTTATATATAAATCGGGGTGAAAGCTCATTTTGAGTAAGTTCCGTTGTTTTTTCTTTTTTCTTTTTTTGAAAAAGAGAGCTTCCTCCCTGATTTCAATCAAGCTCCGTGTTTCCACACTCTTATTTTGATGGAATATCTGAATCTATCATTTTCCTACAAAAGAATCATAAAAAACTGGTCGGTCAATTTTCGAACACATAGAGGGCAAGGTGTTGTATGAGAATAGCTGGACGTACTGCGTCAGCATCCGGAGCGACGAGACAGCCCGTGAGGAGGTTTGTGGTGGTGGCGGTGTTGAGGGGTCGGGGCTGCGGTGGAGTTAGAGTGGCAACGGAGCAAGTGGAGTGCTTGGGTAGACAAGGGAGAAGAAAGGAGAGGCAAATGGCTCGTCTAACAAGGTCCGAAAGAGTTGGTGCCATTTATGGTCGGTCCTGCCCCTCGGACCGAACGTGACGGACACGTTCGAGCGTGTTCGGGCGTCCTCATATCCGCCAAAGATTTACTCCGGATATGAGGGGTTCCGATTACCCGCAAAAAATAAAAAAATCAGGGGTATCAATCAGCCCTGACATATATGTGTTGGATTCTACGGTAGGGTGCGTCGACTGCAAATTAAAATTCCTACGCGCAGAACAACCAAGAACGTGCTACGGGAGATGGATCACAGTTCTTTACCACTAGACGCGCTGTGCCATGCAGCGGAAGAAGAGTTGGGGCAGCGCGTCCGCATGGTTCGTCTCCTCCTTGTCCGATCTCCCTCGAACAGCCGGTCGTCCGATCCCACGTACAAGTTTGCCGGAGCGGCGCAGGTGCACCGCCTCTAACGGTATCCGCGCGTGCAGGAGGAACACCGTGCGGCGGACTGCTAGGTCCGATTACATAGTCGGCGGCGAGTGGAGGAGGCTATTCGCAACACATGCAAAACCCTAGTGACAACACCGAAGCGATCAATCGCTTGAGTGTGCCGCACCTCCACTTTATATAGGCGTCCGCCGCGGGCTCAACACTTTGGCCTCGCACGGACCCTAAAGCCCACAAGTCTACTCGGCCACAATCCGAATACAGCTCGGATCACATCCGACCAGTGTCCTTGGATCCGACCTTGTAGGTTCCTCCCCTTAAGCGCGCGACCCCTTAGGTTCAAGCCGGCTTGGTCACAGTTCGGATCACCTCCAAACTGCACGGTTGGTAGCGGCCTCTGGCAAGGCATGCCGAACACCAAGCAGACTGTGAAGCTGGTTAGGCGAACCTGTACAACATGCCACACTTCTGTTCCCTTTGCCACACGATATACGTTGTCGGGCTCAAGGCGAGATTGTCATCCTTGTGCTAGCCCGATCTCTTTCTCGTTCCAGTGATGTCGACCACTATCCGGATTACCTCATAATCCTTGTCGCATGGCCATGCTTATCCTGGTCGGATCACACGAGGGGCCCAGAGTATATCTCTCCTCATCGGAGGGGCAAATCCCTTCTTGCTCAACCACGTCTCGCAACATGGGTCTGGACAAGCCCGAAACCTACCTTTGTAACTACCCAGTCACGGAGTAGCGTTTGGTCGGCCCAAAGCAGGTCTGTCACCATCCCGAGTACATGCATCAGCTCAGGTCTTAGGACATAGAACGTATGTTGTACTAGAGACTCACAGATGACATATCGCTGCGTCTCATAGTTGGCTCTGTCCGACTCGAACCTTATCTCGACTCGGATCCGACTACGTCGAATCCGACCAGACCTTTCCAAGTCCATATTATCCGGTTAGCATCCAATGCTCCATGGCTAGTGAGACCAAGCCATCGACCGTGTCATATGCTACTCTAGTCGGCTGCGCGTCCACACAGCCCTTTCGACTAGGGACCCTTTAGAACAGTCATCATACAATGCATAGTCCCACAAACAAATCACGTACTTGCTGATACACATCAGTGATAATGTCCAAGGACTATCTTTATTCATAAACACATAGGAAATATCATCATACATGATTGCCTCTAGGGCATATCTCCAACAGTATGGCCACCTCGAGAAGCTCGGTTCGCTCATATTTCTGTGACCAGACATTGATCGGACGTGCACCGCACATATAGAGAGATTTGAGAAGTCCGGCTGCACATGCTGTGAGGGAAACTCCAATGCACGACCCCAAATGGACGTCTGTTTTATCCGGATTTCATCTGTTTGGGGATAGCAATGGGGCGACGTCCGCCTGGATTTCTGGACGCGCCGGCCGTGCGTCCAACGCGCGGCCGCATCCGGCCGGCCCGGTGCCCGTATGCACATATTTTTTTGCCATCATATTTTTTATTTCATCAATGACATTTTGATACATGGTAATACTTTCACCAATTCTTAACTAGAATAGTAAGACCAAAGAAAACAAGAACCACAATTAGACATTTTAACAGAAATCCAATTTCCATAACTGCTCCCACAAGTTGAATTATATCTCCTTGATGCCTTTATTGTCGATCTACGGATTCTCGATCTTGTATACTTCTTTCTTTTTCGATTCTAAAGAAGTAGACGTTGCTTCGCATCGAATCTCATCTCTAGCCTCTATTCTAGCAAAGAGTGCACGAGCATCTATCAAATTTTGCCCAATCAATAGATGAATGTATTCTTCTTCCCAATACCAAAAATTGCATCCATCCTACACACAAAGTTGCGTATGAGCCAAGAGCTATTGAAATTACGCCCAATCCGGAAGCACAACCGAAGCAAAACAAGAATATACCTTATGTTTTTTGTACTTGATGAACACCCACCCCGGATATTCCGGCGTGGTAGAAACGCGGCGAACGACTTCCCGCGGGTAGTCATTGCACTTTATGAGTGGCAACGATGACCGACCAGCCGCCGGGCCAGCGCCGACCCCAGAGGACGGTCGGGTGTATTTTTGCCGGCGCCGTTCCGGCTGGATAGATCCGAGTGGCTAGAGGCGAAGTCCATGCCTGCATGCGGCGCAGAGGCGTTGCCGGTGTTTTTTGGTTTGGTGTCCGGCCAATCCATGGCTAGGCACAGCCGTCGCCGGATGCGCGCAAATCAGGCGGTCAGATGCGTTCAAATCCGTCGGGCCCCCTGGACAACGACGCGATCGAGACCAAGGCCGGGGGTAGTGGTGAGGGTAGGGGTGGGAGGAGGAGGGGGCGCCGGGCTAGACAGGAAGGTGGCCGAGAAAATGGCGGCGGCGGGGATGGTGGGGTGGGGTTCGGGAGGTTTGGGGGACGGCTGGGGGAGGGGGAGAGAAAAGGGTGCCTGTGTCCCCGACGGGCGGGCCAGGCGAGGACACGGGCACGCGTCGCGCCCATCCATGCATGTTCTTTTTAGGCGGGAATGAGTCGAAAGCAGACAAAAAATAAACGTTTGTTACACGTTGTTCCATATTTTATATCCGTTTACCCCTAAACGGACGAGGCCAAACCATTTAAGATTATGCGTTGGAGTTGCCCTCATAGATGCCAGCCGTACCGCATGCAATTATTTACTGGAGTTCTATGCCGTGTAAACGCTGGTCGACCAGCGACCTCTAGCCTATGGGTCATGACTCAGGAGAGAGTACGTACTGCGTAGTACGTAGTATTAGGAAACAGTAAAATGGGGCTAGCTATGACCTCCAACAGCGATTTGAGTTAATCAACCGTCAGATCTAGCAACTAACGCACCAGATCGCCTGGTCGTACCTCTCTCCGCGTGAGGCCATGCCTCTGGTCCGCTGCTCCGGGGATTGACCAGCAGGCCTTCTCATCAATCGGGCCGGAACGCTAGGTTGGCCTTTCCTTGCCGCAAGCCTGCAAGGTGTCTACCCCATATACCTGATTTTCTACCGGGTTATCATGACGCCCCTTCCCCTCTCTACCACACGAGCGTTCATGACCTAATCACCTTACCGCGCTCTTGCACTAGCGGCAACAGCGGACGGCGCGAAGGTGCCGGTGGACCTCTGGTGGCTCCTCTACCGCACGTCCATCACAGTCATACGTGACGCCGTCCACTCTCAACTCTCGCCATATTTGATCGAATGACTCAGGAACAGGTGAAGAAGCTAACAGGTGCGCGATGCAGCTAACAGGTTTCTTTGACAAAGAGTCTGTAAAAGAAGTCTGAATATGGTAATTGATTCATGTTTGATTACATTTTTACTGTGGCTGCAGCTACTACTTTACAACGGCACTGTGTATCTAGAGGAGCGCCTCGTGAAGGTTCAGTACTGCATTAGCATGGTGCTTGACCACAGCATCAAGATGTTCATCACACGCCTCATCTCTCATCTTTCATGTTCATTTTTCTAGAGTTCTCTTATGTGTTGCCTGCAAAAAATTGATCTATTTTGCTCATCTTTCTTGTTATGAACAACAGAGGTGCTGAAGGTCGTTTAGGATGGGTATATATATGCGGCTCTTATTCCTCTTTCAAGTCTTGTTGATTTGTTTCAGTCCTAAACTGCTAATTGAACTGTAAAGTTGGCCCTATGGTTTGATGGTTGTTGGATCCTCATTTTGCTAAGGTAAAAGTATTATTGTTTCTTGAGATGGACGGGCGTGGCAACGCGCGCTCTCATGTTCTAGTATTCTAGAAAGTGGCCCTCAGAGGGTAAACGAGCCACTTGTCTATTTATTTTTGGATAATGTTTGGGGCATCTACACAGTAAATAATATGAGGCGTCTGATTTTATGGTTACCTCGCTAGCTCCGTAACTAAATAAATCGTCTTAAGAAAAAGACCTTGCTCGTCCAAATGGCTCTGTCCTGCGTTTGTTTGCTTGTTTCGGTCATGTAGTTGATCATCACAATACTGTGTTGTTTTGTTTTGAGGGGATCGTCACAATACTGTGTTGTTTTGTTTTGAGGGGATCATCACAATACTTAAAAGTTTTAAACCAACAGCAATTATCATTTATCAAGGTAATTATTCTAGCCACACCTGATTGATCTTTACCGTCAAAAGGTACATTAAACCAACAGCAATTGACTGCAATCCTTACATATGAGGCCCGCATGTCATGCATTATCGGACTTAAAAATCGATAGGTCAATGTGGAGTTAAGAGATCTTGGCCCAACTGAAGCCCTCACTCTCTCGGTTGATGAGAAGGCGAGCGGCGTTCAACATGCCGCCGCCAGTTGCCTCTTGCTTTGACATTGCGGCCAACAACCTTGCGTTGAAGTACAACCTTGCCCCACGGATTCGCGAGATTGATTCACGCCCGATCTTCACTAAATAAATGAGATGAAGACATGAGTTGTGATGTCCCCGATTCAATCATACACTAATCATGCACGCAAACGTGTACGATCGAGATCAGGGACTCACGGGAAGATATCACAACACAACTCTAAAACATAAATAAGTCATACAAGCATCATAATACAAGCCAGGGGCCTCGAGGGCTCGAATACAAGTGCTCGATCATAGACGAGTCAGCGGAAGCAATAATATCTGAGTGCAGACATAAGTTAAACAAGTTTGCCTTAAGAAGGGTAGCACAAACTGGGATACAGATCGAAAGAGGCGCATGACTCCTGCCTGGGATCCTCCTAACTACTCCTCGTCGTCGTCAGCGGGCTGCACGTAGTAGTAGGCACCTCCGGTGTAGTAGGAGTCGTCGTCGATGGTGGCGTCTGGCTCCTGGGCTCCGGCATCTGGTTGCGACAACCAGGTAGAAGGGAAAGGGGAAAAAGAGGGAGAAAAGCAACCGTGAGTACTCATCCAAAGTACTCGCAAGCAAGGAGCCACACTACATATGCATGGGTATAAGTGTAAAGGGCCATATCGGTCGACTGAACTGTAGAATGCCAGAATAAGAGAGGGATAGCTAATCCTGTCGAAGACTACGCTTCAGGCCACCTCCATCTTGCAGCATGTAGAAGAGACTAGATGGTAAGTTCACCAAGTAGCATCGCATAGCATAATCCTACCCGGCGATCCCCTCCTCGTCGCCCTGTTAGAAGCGATCACCGGGTTATATCTGGCACTTGGAAGGGTGTATTTTATTAAGTATCCGGTTCTAGTTGTCATAAGGTCAAGGTACAACTCCGGGTCGTCCTTTTACCGAGGGACACGGCTATTCGAATAGATAAACTTCCCTGCGGGGGTGCACCACATAACCCAACACACTCGATCCCATTTGGCCGGACACACTTTTCTGGGTCATGCCCGACCGTGGAAGATCAACACGTTGCAGCCCTACCTAGGCACAACAGAGAGGTCAGCCCGCCGGTCTAAATCCTATGCGCACAGGGGTCTGGGCCCATCGCCCATTGCACACCTGCACGTTGCGTATGCGGCCGGAAGCAGACCTAGCCCCCTTAATACAAGCGCGAGCTTACGGTCCAATGCGGCGCGCGCCGCTCAGTCGCTGACGTCACGAAGGCTTCGGCTGATACCCCAACGTTGAGTGCCCATAACTTTCCCACGTAGTTGGTTAGTGCGTATAGACCAAATGGCCAGACTAAGATCAAATACCAAGAACTCGTTAAGCGTTTTATTTTTAAGTATCCGCGGACGCCGACCAGGGCCAGACCCACATCTCTCCTAGGTGGTCTCAACCTGTCCTGTCGCCCCGCCACAAAGTAACAGTCGGGGGCCGTCGGGAACCCAGGCCCACCCCTACCGGGATGGAGCCACCTGCCCCTTCAGCCCCCATCTCCGAACAGTATCATAAGTAATGTAACAGTATAAAGTATATAGCATATGCCCGTGATCACCTCCCGAGTGATCACGGCCCAGTAGTATAGCATGGCAGACGGACAAGAGTGTAGGGCCACTGATGGAACACTAGCATCCGATACTGAGCAGTAGGATAGCAGGTAAGGGTAACAACTGTAGCAACAATGACAGGCTATGCATCAGAATAGGATTAACCGAAAGCAGTAAAATGCTACACTACTCTAATGCAAGCAGTATAGATAAGGAATAGGCGATATCTGGTGATCAAGGGGGGGGCTTGCCTGGTGGCTCTGGCCAGAAGGAGGGGTCGTCAACACCGTAGTCGTACTGGGTAGCAGCGACGTCGGTCTCGGTGTCTAGCGAGAGAAGACGGGGAAGAAACAATGAATACAATGCAAACAGATGCATATCGATGCATGACACAACAAGTAACGGTGCTAGGAGTGCCCTAACGCAGTAGGAGGTGATACCGGTGAAGGGGGGAAACATCCAGGAAAGTATCCCCGGTGTTTCGCGTTTTCGGGCAGATAAAACGGAGGAGGATTGTTGCATGTTCGTTATGCTAGGGACGCGTGGCTAACAAACGGGCTGCGTATTCGGATTCGTCTCGTCGTTCTGAGCAACTTTCATGTACAAAGTATTTTCATCTGAATTACGGATTATTTTATATTAATTTGTAAAGTTTTAAAACATTTTCTAATTTGTTTTAATTTGAAAATTGAACGTCAAATTGCTATGGGTACACAGAATTGTACCCAACAGAATGTATATGTGGTTGGTAGGTGGGGTCAAGGGGGTCCAGTCAGCATTTGACCAGTCAACTATTGACTGGTCAATAGGGTGAAACAGGACCCACCTGTCATGGACTGGCCAACCCAGTCAACAGTTTGACTAGTCAAACTGGACAGGAGGCCCACATGTCATTGACTGACAACTAATTAACTATTAACAGATTAATTAGGTTTAGTTAATTTGGTTAATTAGACATAATTAATTAAGTTAATTAATTTAGTTAATTAATTAATTAATTATTTAATATTTTTACTTATTATTATTATTTAAATTCTGTTTTTTGTTATTAAACGTTCTAGAGCATGGGCCCCCATGTCATAGGCACAGGGGCCATAGCGGGCGTGGGGCGTGCGGGCGCCAGCCCGAACGGGCGCCCGCCCAGGCCAACAACAGGGCGCCGGAGCGGCGCGGTGAGGGGGGCGCGACCGGCATGAGCCGTTGGCCCGGCGAGCATGGGAGGCGGGCCGGAGCAGGGCGGCGCAGCCAGGCTGGAGGTGGTGGCGCGGGGGCCACGCGAGGGGCTGCGGCCGCGTGCGGGAATGGCGGGGCGCGGGGCACTTGTCGCGGCACCGGCGGGCAGCACGCACAGGCTGTGGCTGTGGCGAGGGCAGAAGCGAGGGGCGAGGACGACGCGTCGGAGCTGCAGCGCGGCTAGCTGAGCGGCGGGGCGACACGGGGTCGCGCGACGGAGCCAAACAGGGGCCGGCCACGGCGCGGGTGTGCGGGCGGTAGGAGAAGGAGCAGCGCGCGGCGCGTGCAGGCGTGGAGTGCGGGTGCGTGCGGGACACAGCACAGGCGGGCGAAGGCGACGACGCCGGTGAGCAGAGGCGGCCAACGGGCGAGGTGGAGCAGCGGGTGGTGGCGCGGCCTCGGCCGCGAGCGGCGGCTGCAGGTGGCGCGAGCAGCGACGGCATTGCGAGCAGGAGCAGAGGCTCGCAATGGAGCAGCAGCAGGTCCATGGCGACGCGTGGTCGCGACCCGCGATGTGCGCGAGCGGACGACGGGAAGGGCGCGGGGAGCACGGTCGGGGACGGCGCCGTAACTTGCGAGGGAGAGAGGAGGAGTGGGGCTCACGGGGGAATCGTAGGGCACGGGCAGTGGGTGTCGAGGAGGAAGACGGGGACGAGGTCGGCGACGGAGACGGGGAGGCGATCCGAGGCGGCGAGGATGAGGTGGCGCCGAGCGTCGGGGATCAGCTCGGTTGCCGATCCAGATCGGGACGAGGGGGATCCAGCGGAGGGGGGCTCGGCGCGGCGACGCAGCTACGGGGCCACGGGGCGCCGGCGTGGGGCGCAGGTTGCCTACGCCCGATCCAGATCGGGGGAACCAGAGAGAGGAGTGGGGCGCGTGGGGGGGGGGGAGTGGTGGTTGCTGCGGGTGGTAGCTAGGGTTACGGGGGATAAGGGGAAACCGGGGGTGGGCCGATCGGCTGGCCTGGTTGGCCTATATGGGCCAGGGGCCCAGCAGGGGAGGGTTGTATCTTTTCCTTTTTATTTGTTTTGGTTCTTCCTTTTCCTTTTATTTATTTTTCCTTTTTTTGTTTGCTTTTATGTCTTTAATGGTTATAGTTTTATAAAATACACAAATGGTTCCCGAATTAGTATTACTATATTCACTACTGCCACATAACTTTGGCACCTAAATAAAATAGTTTCATAATTATTTATTATTTAAAAGAATTTAAATAATAGTTTTTGCTACTGTTTTATTACCATTTGAACATTTAAACATTTTATTAAAGTGTGGTTTCCTCACCACAATTAACTTTGCATTACTTGGCACAACCTGGACATTTTAGTTTTAAAGTTTGAAAACTTTTGTTGTTTGCCTTTAATTCAATTTTGAATTTGGATCGGTTTTGAACTAACCCGAGATTAACTACAGTGACAGAGGTGACGTGGCATCATTAGCAGGGAATTACTGTAGTCTAATTATCGGGGCGTCACATTGTAACAACACGTTCGGTAACCTCTGAGGCAGGAAATGGGAGTATGTACAAGGTAGCTCGGGACATTAAGCATGTGACACATGTTAGAGATACGGTAGGCAAATCAACTCAATGAAGAACAAAAATCAAGCAAGGGACACAAGATTTAACATGGAAAACCCCTCCAAGTCAAAGGGGAAAAACCACGGGCGCGAGCCAGCCAAACTTCACTATATCGGGGGAGGTTACAAATGTCGGGGGTTTACAATTGATCAACTTATCCCATGTCGCGGCTTACAAGAGGTATATATATATATAACACAGATGACCTAGGTCAAGCCTGCCGGCGATGGGCCTTGCTCCGCTCATTCGTCAGAAGTTAGCCTTTCTCTTTATACTTGAATTTGGAGCATAACATAACAAAACATATTTTCACTCCAATTCCATTGCTTGGTAAAAGGATGTGAATTAGTTCGGGGAGAAGGCCCGCCTTAGTTCACAAATTAATAGGGTCCCCATGTGAAGTAAATCATCATTCCACTTCACACTTAAACATTCATTCCCTCTAACCAACTAGTGAACTTTTAATCTCATCACCCTCTAACAATCATTCCCATCTCTAATTACCATGATACGAACACGTTGTAAGTGAATAGTTCAGGGTTGTATTACTTGATCCTAGCAGAGCGCCCCTAGCATGTTGATCCCGAACCCCGATTAATCTAGGATGTCTGCATCTACTTATGTTATATTGTGAAACACTGTATTCCAAGCCACACACACCATATCTAGTTCATCTGAACCGAGTTAACTCGGTATTGATGTCTCCTACCTCTATGGGTCTCGGTAGTAGCCACCATCGAAGTCTCATTGTCACGCACCTCAACTCCTTTCCACCACCCCGTCAAGTTCTTGGTGACACAAACACTAGGTGATCCTCGCTTCACCCTCTAGCTCTTGTTTCTCTAAGTGTCACTCGTCCTTCATCGCCATGGCTCACCCTTTGTGCGCCTCTATCCACCCCCAGGCCCTGCTCCCCTTTTCGTGGTAGGGATGTGCTGCTGTTGTTCCATGTTGGTTGTCTTTTGGTGGCACAAAAGGTCCCGTTCACATGTAGTTTTCACCAAAGTTGTTCCAAGCGAAAAAAAGATTGATAGGTAAGATTTTGGCGACCTTGTTTGAAAGATGTTTGCCTAGCTTCTGCAAGCCAATATCACCATGGTCATACTTTTAGCATCACATGTCAGCATGGCCTGGCCCAAGCTGCAAGCAGTGGCGATCTAGCCCAGTGGGCCAGGGTGGGGCCAACAATGAAAATGTTGATAAAAATTATTTATTTTTAGTTATTACATTATTTTTCTATGATATAAAGGCTATTGAGAAATTTCAGGGTCGGCCGTGTCCTACACTGACCACCCTCTAGCTCCGCCACTAGCTGCAAGCAACAATGTCTACATACTACAAACACAAGTGATAGTCAACGTAACCACCACCAACGTTCCTGTTTTTGGATGAATTATCGGTGAAAGAACTTGTGCTCTAGATAAGCCCTCTGCACCAAGCGTCGAGCTCGGGAAGCTACCAAAAAAATTACAAGCAAGGATAAACCTTCTGCAAGGGACGTGATTAAATTGATGGCTGATACGTCTCCAACGTATTTATAATTTTTGATTGCTCCATGCTATATTATCTACTGTTTTGGACATTATTGGGCTTTATTACTCACTTTATATTATTTTTGGGACTAACCTATTAACCGGAGGCCCAGCCCAGAATTGCTGTTTTTTGACTATTTCAGAGTTTCGCAGAAAAGGAATATCAAACGGAGTCCAAACGGAATGAAACCTTCGGGAACGTGATTTTTTGGAAGAATATGATCCAGGAGACTTGGACCCTACGTCAAGAAACAAAGGAGGCCACGAGGTAGGGGGGCGCGCCCTCCACCCTCGTGGGCCCCTTGTTGCTCCATCGACGTACTCCTTCCTCCTATATATACCTACGTACCCCCAAACGATCAGATACTGAGCCAAAAACCTAATTCCACCGCCGCAACCTTCTGTACCCACGAGATCCCATCTTGGGGCCTGTTCCGGAGCTCCGCTGGAGGGGGCATCGATCATGGAGGGCTTCTACATCATCACCATAGCCCCTCCGATGAAGTGTGAGTAGTTTACACTACAAAAAAATACACTTCCGTGATGATACGTGTTTGTCACAGTAGGTCGCGTTTTTTGTCATGCATGTACATCCATGACAAATTTATGACAGAATCAAGATAGTCATACATGTGCTGTCCTAGAACTGTTCCATGACATTACCAAAATTATCATCACGAAAGTGTCCACTTCCATGACGATAAATCACGCGTCACAGAAGTGCTTTCGTCAAGGGTGACCGACACATGGCATCCACCGTAACGGAACGCCGTTAAGCTGTCGGGTCGGGTTTTGGATCTGATAACCCGTTAACAGCCCCGACCAATGGGGATTTTCCACGTGTAAAGTCATCATTGGCTGGAGGACACACGTGTCAGGTCCGAGTTGGCACAAGTGTCACTCATCCAATGGGCGAGACGCGCCTATGATATGTTGACACGTGGACCGGCCCATCAAGTTTAAATGGGTCGGCCCGGCTAAAGGCCCACAAGATTTTGCGGACCATAATGGGCCGGCCCGGCTAAAGGCCCATGAGATTTTGCGGACTATAATGGGCTGGCCCAGCTAAAGGCCCACAAGATTTTGCAGGCCATAATGGGCCGGCCCAGGTAAAGGCCCACAAGATTTTTGTGTGCCATAATGGGCCGGCCCAGGTAAAGGCCCACAAGATTCTTGCGGATCATAATGGGTCGGCCCAGCTAAAGGCCCACGAGATTTCGCCGACATTAATGGGCCGGCCCAGCTGTAGGCCCACAAGATTTTTAGGACCCTAGTAGGCCGGCCCATTAACTGGCTGCCATGTTTTGGGCCAAATGCCGGCCCGTATTTGATCCGGTCCATTAATGGCCTGCCACGCTCCGGGCCTAATAGTGGCCCATATGAGATCCGGCCCGTTAAAAGCCTACCACGTTCTGGGCCAAATTACGGCCCAGATCAGGTCCTTCCCTTTAAGAGGCTTTGGGCTCAATTATGGCCCATATCAGATTCAGCCCGTCAACTGGACACTATGCTTTTGGGCCAACTTGCTAAAGGCCCACTTAGTAATTCGGCCTGATATTAGTTTTGGCCTATTAAAGGCCCGTTTAACATTTCGGCCCTATATTAATTTCGGCCTGTTAATAGCCCGTCATATAGTTGGGCCTAACTACGGCCCGATTTGCATCCAGCCTGCTCGCAGCCGATATCTGATTGGGCCAAACAAGGACCGAGACAATTTTGGCCTGTTAAAAGCTCGTGATTTGATTCGCACAATCATGGGTCGGGGTTCATTTCGGGCTGCTGCCGGCCCGTGAGCTGTTCGGCACGTTTCAGGCCCAACCTACATCGTGATTGCATGACGGCCCGATTTTGTACCATAATTTTACGGTTTGGCCGGTTTACTGCGAAGACAGGATATATATACAGTAAAATAACTGCAGCATCGTGAATAAGAGAAAACCTAGACTATACAATAAAGAAATTACGGCATATTACATCCACTGGGCATCAAAGTTCGCCACTATGATAATAAAGCACAAGCAGACAGCAGATTACATACACTGGGCGTCAAAGATCGCCACCAGTGCAAATAAACACGCCGACAAAATAATATACAAAACCGACAGCACTTCAATAGAGTTCAATAAAGGTTAGCCCTGCTGGGGAGCTGCAGCGCAAGCAGCAGAGCAAGATGATGAGACTGCGCTTGTTCAACACTTATATCTTCCTCACTTTGAAATATAAACAAGCAGACAGATGACAGGTTTTGCACATAAAAGTATCAGTGCTGACAATTCATCACATTTCTTACTGACGAATAAAGTGACATAGTTTAAAATTGCATTAACACAATATGGTATTGTTCAGGTCTAGACATGGCAGGAAATGACATTGTGAAGGAGTTGGCAGCTTCACGACACCACTGGAGTACAGATCAAGAACTCATAAGTATCAATGGTTAGTGTGTTGTCAATTTATACCATTTCAGATTGGCAAATAAAGACACGGTTTAAATAATAGTAGAATGATATGACATTGTTCATAGTTAAGACATTGCAGAATATGACATTATGCTGTAGTGGGTAGGTTCACCACACCACTGGATTACGGATGAAGAACAGAAGCACACATGCAGTGCAAAAGAAGATCACTTGCTCTGTATAGTTTAATTTACATGGTATGAAGAAGGAACTTGGTTGTACAACTGAAAACTTAAATTGAGAAAGGACAAACTTTTGTTTATGAACTACATAATAAACTTTAAACAAGCAATTTGATGCAAACACCAAAAATAAACAGCTGTTGCAGTCATGCCTAACCAAATATATACAACAAAGTTTGAAGGCTTGAGATGGACAAACTTACATTATTGGTGAAGACAGGCTCTATAAAGGCCTTGTCCATGCTGATGGGGGGGGGGGGCAATTCAAGAAGTTTACCACAGAATCTTCTTCAAAAGGATTGCCTTTATTCTACATTTTGTTAAGAGTAAATATAGATGTGATAATATACGAAAAAATGGAGAATATTTAAGATAAGATGAAGAGTGATGCTACATAACCAAGTAGCTATAAATGTAAGTGCAGCGATACAGGCAAAAGGTACAGCCAAGAGCAATGCACAGCTAAACTTCTTCAGTACCAACCTTATGGGAAGAGTAAATATAGATCTGATGTGTAGAAAATGGAGGGCAAAGGAAAATAAGCTGCAGAGTGATGGTACATGAACAACTACCTGTCATTATAAGTACACTGATAAAGGACAGCATGTACTTACAAGAACAATGCAGAGCTAGAAAAACATTGGCATTGGATATATTCTACACTAATGTAACCATTCATACAGATCAGATAATTTGGAGCGAACAATTGATAAGCAAGCTATCATGCATACTGCTGTCACATAATGAACCAAGTATGTATGCAAGTACAGTGATACAGGACAACAGGTACTAACAAGAGCAAAGCAGCGGGCAGCATATTTGCGATATCCTGTCGTTCTTGTCAAACCGGAATTCTTCTTCGAGCAGATTTCCTGCAAAAAAGATCCGTAGGGCACATGCGGAGAAGTAGAAGTTCAAATTGTCATGTGATTTCATAGACAGTACCTCATCCTGGGAACGAGACCAGTGCATAACAAGGTTTTTCCATTCAATGTCTTCTAAATTTAGCACAGGAGACTTCACCGGAAATTCGTTTATAGACTTGCCATCAAAGTGTGATTTCCTCAGGTAACACCGATACTGTTGCAATGCTTCCTTGAAAAGCACAAGCAAGCTTTGCTCATCATGACTATCCAGATTGACCCTCGCCTAGTTACAACAATGTAATGAAAATCATTGATGTGTTCAATCAGCAGAAAACAGGAAAATAATAACCATGAATAATAGCACTTACACGTAAGTTGGACAGGAAGATGTGAAAATGGTGTTTGTCTTCACAATAATCTTCCCATGATGGGAATATATGCACGTAGTCCCTAACAACATTGAAAGCATTGTCTTTTGAACTGGGAATACATGGAATGGGGTTCCAATCTGCAAGAATTGGCCGTCTCTGCAGTTGGGATAGGTCTTCGGCCGGTGGACTTGCTGTACTTTTTGCTGGAGTGGGATTTTTCTGTGGTACAGCTGGTGCTATGTCAAATGAAATCGGTATACCTTTTGCTGGAGTGCAGGTCCTGTGTGGTGGGGCTAGTGGTGTGGCCAGTGAAGTATGGGTACAGTCTGCTGGAGTCGGTCCTACGTTTTGTGTCACTGGTCGTACATCCAATATAAGTGGGGTGCTGTCTGATTTCTCCGGCACCACCACGTTTTTCAAGGACTTTGCTGGTGCTCCTTCAGGTTCGGCAATCACCCTCTTCCTTTTTGATGTCTGATGCACAAGAACAACATTTGAGTGGAAAAACATGGTATGATGACATATGGAATATGTATTGATAATGGATGGGCATGGCATCTCGACATATATGATGAGTAAATTAAGCAGATGGCGGTGCAACAAAGTAGAAGAAATGCAAGACAACATATGCAAGATACCCGCAATCAATAAAACATTGCCAAATTAGAACAGGCACCTTGATGGGTGAACAGGACAGGCCATTTGCCTTTGACTCCTCGAGGTTAGAATAGTCATTAGGATCATATTCTGAACAAGAATCAACAGGTGGGGAGCGTATGAGTTTCATTGCATCCAGAATGGCACTCAATGCCTTGGTGCCAATTTTGTAAGTCATTGCAGTGTTTAGCTTCAAGAGTGGACTGCTGCTAGTGCGACACAAAGCAGCTACACAGATCATAGTGTAGATATAACGGGAAAACCTTAAGCATCAGAGTAAAATCAGCAAAGTGGAACTTGCTGGAATATATGTACTAGTATTGCCGGTATGGCTAGAAAGGCTTCGGATACCAGCTCTCTTCAAGTGAAGGTGCGGTACTGTTAATATCAGTGTAACTCTCAAAGGCGACACAGCTCCCCGCATTTCCTTGCTATTCTTATAGGATTCAAGTGGGCAGGCCACTACAAATCTTATTCCTATGTTTACAAGATCCTACGAATCAAAGAGGCTCAAAGTGTCCATCACAACCGACCGTATAGACCTCTACACTGCAAATGTCCCTGCTCATCTTCAGTACAAGGAACATACTGTACTACTATCATACTCCCTCCGTTCCAAAATATAAGTCTTGGTAGAGATTTCCACTATGGATCACATACAGATGTATCCAGATACATTTTAGAGTGTAGATTCACTCATTTTGCTCCATATGTAGTCCATGGTGGAATCTATACAAAGACTTGTATTTAGGAACAGAAAGAGTACATATTAAAGAAGAACGGAAGAGGAACATGGTAAAGAAGAGCAAGCATATTTTGGATAATAAAATGTTGGTTGGGCAGTGCCCACACATGATGAACCAGAGCGCATTAAGAATGCAACTCCCAGCTGTCTCTCGACCATTTCAGGCGGTTGGATGAAGATCCTACGTCTCCTAACCCTTCTTCTTCCTTGTCTCTGATTCTTCCCATACAGAACACCGCACGGGCCGCCGGCCGGACCACCGACCCCCACCGCATGTGTTCCTCCGCCACCCCCACCCCCCGCCCCCGCCCCAACCCCCACCCGCATGTGTTCGGCGAGGCCCCACAACCACCTGAGCCCCTTCGATCGCACCGGCGAACTCCGGCGAGCTCTGAAAAATCGGCTGACCCAATTTTGAAATTTAGTCTACTGTGATTTAACTAGTGTGGAATATAAAAGGGGAAACCATAAGCATTGGGAGTATAGTGTTGAGCGTGCCATGGCGGATCTGAAGGTGCAAACCCAACAAAGGCAACTTCGCAACCAAAACAAGAAATCAGAGTAAAGCAGTGGCGATCTATTTTCTTGCTGCGATAAATAAGTTGAGAAGATACGAAAGAGTACCGCCTCTAGTGCGGCGCCGTGTACGCATCTGCTGAGAATTTGACGGTGCTGCGGTAGTGATGGCTGTCGGCGGCATGGAAGCAGATCTAGGAGGGTAGACGGTGGCGGCGGGGTGTGGTGGACGAGACGGTCGTAGGAGCGGCGCCGGCAAGGTGGACGACGGTGGGGATGAAGCGAGAGGACGGGATGCAAGGATCCCGGCCCGAAGCCGTGGATGAGAGAGAGGTCGATCTCTTGTAATGGACGGCGGCGCCGGGGTATCAGCTCCGGCATGGTGGAGGAGGACGGCGGTGGATGGGGTGGCGGACGACGGCGGACGGAGGAGGGTGGGGTGGAGAGGGTGTTTTGGCGCCCACGGAGTACGAATGGGGAAAAGGGAGGAAGAGAGGAAGGGGGGAACCATGTATTCAGGGCGCGCTTGTCTCAAATGCGAGGAAATTTACAAACTTAGCCCCCGTTTCAAATTTCTACTACATCACAGCAACATTAGTCGGTTGGGGATAGGACGGTAATCTCGCATACACCGAATATTTGCCGACGAGAGGTTGTTTTTGGCGCCCACCGTGTATGAATTTGAATCGGGGAGGGAGTCGATTTCGGCCGAGGACACACTGTGTTTTGGCGCCCACCGTGTATGAATCCGGGTGAGAGGCGGTTACGTCACGTTTGGGTGAAATTACAAACCTACCCCTATCGAAACCTATAGAAATCCAGCAGATAGGATTTGTGTGGCAGGGATAGGCAGTAGTGATTTCCATCTCGCAGATTTTGGTTTCGAGCGGTTACTGCGACTTCCCCCGCTTCGTTCAAATTTTGCAGAGTGCACGTTTACCGTGCCAACTCAATTCGAATCCCGTTTGTATTCTATTTTTTTCCGGGCGGGATCCATTTTCAATTGGAATTACATTCTATATACATCATTTTTTATATATACTTTCAAAAGCACAACACCATTTATACATAAATATGGTTTACAAATGGCACGATCTCAGATTCATAAGGTTGTATCCATCAATTTGGATTTTCAAATATTTGAAACCACTTTATGTTGAAATCCAATGTATGCATTCCTCGCTAACTGTCTCCAATTAATGTGTGTTTCATGCGGGTTTTTTTACTTCTCAAACATGTATAATGTGTTTCACACATGCAACATATAGTGTAATCCCGTTTAGACATTAATTGCATATAAACCATGCATTGTTTGTAATTGAAGAATCTATGGATCACCAATATTGATAAACTATATAACATTACACGTGTGCCCAAATTCAAATGAATATGCATGTTTGATACACCAATTTGCGTTATGATATTATCGATGTCGTGATCTCCAGTTTAAATATTTGAATCCCCTTTAATCCAGATATTCGTCTCATATAGCTATCACTCATGCTTATATAGGACTATCTCTCTCGACCTATACGTGTTCATCGTCTCTCAGGTATCTCTCGTGCTACCTGTATGTCGACAATGATCTTTTATCTTCGTAACACACTGACGGTACTCTCTCCCTCGACCTTCATCACTCTATCTCTCTCTAAGTATATCTCGCTCCCTGCTATGTGTCTCTAACTACGATTCTCCATGTGGAATATCTTTCTCTCACACAAACACAAAACTTTGTCTCCCGGGGTCTCATTTCTCTCTACTACTCCCATGTGTGCCACTCGCACACCCCTCATACAGAGATGTCTTTCGCTCCTTAGATATGAGAACCTACGACTCTTCCTCTTCAATATCTCTTTCTGACACACAAACACAAACTCTGTCTCCCAGGGTCTCATATTTCTCCATTGTTCTCTTGTATGTCGCTCACACACACCCTCTCTCCCTAGAGATATCTTGCGTTCCCTCGTATGTCTCTCTAGCTATCACTCTCGTTGTGAAATATCTTTCTCTCTCGCAGACACATAACTCCGCCTCTCTGGATCTCATTTCTCTCTGATATCTGTTTGTATGTGACTCACATGCACCCTCTCTCTATCTCTCTCACACCCACACACATAACCCAGCCTTCTGATCCACTCGACTCCTATCTCTAACGCACACTAGCTAGCATCTTTATGTTTCTGTTTATCTGTTTCTCCATCAACCTTCTTTCTCGCCCTCACTCTTGATTCCTATCACGCACACTACATATGTTTCTCTCTACATGCAGTCAAGTGCCCTCTCACACACATATATAACTTCACCCTTTGAACCACCCGACGGTCATCTCTATAACCCAAACTAGCGGATGTCCCTCTAGCTAGCATCTCCATCTCTGTATCTATCTGTAGTTTCTCCGTCAACATTTCTTTCTCGCACGGAGTCTTGCTTCCTATCACCCACACTATATATGTCTCTCCATACATATGCATTTATAGGTTGGTCTCTTTTGCACAATCGTTGCGCCTCACTCCCTCTGCTCGCCATAGATGCATGCTCCAGCCCACGCCACTATCTCTTAAAGACAAAAACACATGCTCAATTGTCGGGCCTTCTTCCCTGCATTCTCACATGCATGCATATTGTCATACCGATCCGTCTCTCCCATGTCGTTGATCTTATGACTTATGTCTTCTTTCTTTTATCTCGATCATGCGCGCGCACACACACACATCCCACGTATACATGTATACCTCTCACACATGCACGTTCAAGGTCTCTATGTCTCCATACGTTTAATTACCCTCAATCCTAACGCCACATCGAATCGTTCTCCTCTTTTGTGCACATAACTTCCTCCTGGATGGGTAAAACACACACTCACACTTAACAATCTCCTTCTAGCTACCCCCCCCCCCCCGCCTCTCACTCTTCCCCTATATCCCCGAAACCAATAAGACCATCCCTTTGTTCAATTCTCGCCTACATGCACCATCGATATATAGTAGTCTTCCTCGGTGTCTCTCGAACAAACACGTTCTCTTGATGTCGACTCCTCTCACGCGCACACACCTTCTCTTCCCTCTCTACGGGCATTTTCTCTCTCGCACCCCATCGTTGGTGGCCTCTGCCATACACATCACCTCTCTATGATGAATCCATGCACACTTAAATTAGATCCTCCACAGAGGACCCCGCGGCACACACACACACACGCACACACACACACACGCACGCACCCCCCACACACACACGCACACTGAGACTCCATCTCTCTCTCTCTCTCTCTCTCTCTCACACACACACACACACAAACAAACACACACACGCACGCACGCACACCGCCCCCCACACACACTAAGACTCCATCTCTCTCTCTCACACACACACACAAACTAAGACTCCATCTCTCTCTCTCCTCTCTCTCTCTCTCTCACACACACACACCCCACACACACACACACTAAGACTCCATCTCTCACACACATGCTCTAGGCGGAGCATTTGTTCCTACCACCCTTCATCCAACCTTACCCGTATGATAAACAATCACCTTTATTTACTTGCATAACATGGACAAATTCCACTTTACTTTAGTAGTCAGCAAACTTATCATCTGTACCCTTATAAAAAAACGAGTTGGCGGTGATGGTGTGCCTGCCATCTTGTAATACAAACCGTATGATCTATATCTGAGGATAGAAAGCAAACTATGATAATTTTACAAAAGATACCCGCACCTCTCTCCACATCATTATCTCCCGCAACCTCATTGCTCAGCAATTAAAAAAGGAATAAGTCTCTGGAACAATCTAGCATGCATGGTGGCCGCTGCGGCCTGCCGGCGCCGTCCATCCCGTGCCTCCGCCCATTCCGACCACCAGTCACCACCACGCTCCACTCCTCCTCACCTTATCTCTCATCTTTCATTTTTTCGATGACATTCTCGAGATACCAGTTTTCCGATAAAATTCTCGAGATATCATTAGTTTTTACATATGGGATTACTCCTGCATGGGTCAATCACAACAGGTGTTTTGTAAAAAAATGCATATTGATGTTCCGTGCAATGCACGAGAATCTTGCTTGTAATTATATAACGCAAATCACGAGCAGGAAGTGACATTTTTTTGACACAACCACGTTAACATGGCCACGTAAATCACTAGCTAAAGTAAATACCATTATACTTATGTCCCGATGCAAAAGGTTGAGTACATGCCCGAAGAGTAGAGTCGCACACACACACTCTGTCTCTCAGAATCTCTCTGACACACACACACCAGTTACGTGACGCCCACTTAAGCAGACACGTATGTTACAATTTGTGCACCCGCGGGTACACGTGATGCTGCGCATTTATTTAAGCCGGAAGGCGAACCCAAACAGTAGCTGCATTCATTCCCCTCCCGCCGCCTCTTCTCTGGTCGCCGTCGCCCGGTAGCCATGGGCCGGCCGAAGGTAACAACATACGCCATACTCCCGCCGGAGCGGCGCTTTAATATGAAAATTTTAGTGGTCATGCATGCATCTTTTTGTGCTAGCACTCCTATATAAGGGTTGACCGGTCGCTTCCCGCGGACGTGTGCGGGCGGTGGAAGAGGAAGGAGAAGGGAAGCGGGCTGTGGAGTAACGTTTTTACCACCATTTCTTAGGAAACTGAGTGCAATAATTGAGTAGTTTTGCAAACTACCAGTACTACACCTGAAATGGTTCAAAACCTATACTCCCTTGCCAGCGCGCGCTTCCCGCGTGAAACGGTCAGCGTCGCCCTGAAGCGTCAGTGCCGCATTAATGCCCGGCCAGAGCGGAGGCGACCTCTCACTGGCGCCGGCTTTGAAGTGGCGCGACGGCCGAGAGAGCGCCGCTTCCCGGTGCACGCGACTGCTCCGCGTCGAGACTGGCCATAGGCCCTGTTTGGATCCATGGGTTAGAGTTAGTTTGAGCTAGTTGGGGCTGAAATAGCCCTAAAGTATCCAAGCATGAGGGTTTAAATTGGAGCAAGTTGCACCAAACCCACCAAAAAAAATATCCCACCCAAGAGGTGCTAACTGGAGATAGTTCTCATTGGGACCACTGAAAAATCACTTTTCTCTCTCCATGAAGTGCATTTATTGTCAATCTAACCCTGTCACCCAAACACCTCTTTGGCTACAGTTAGTTCAGGGTTAGTCATGAGTTAGTCTAACCTCTAGCTAAGTTAGAGTATTAAACAGGAGCAGTATAGGACATGCAAGTTGCTCAAAGCATACATGAAAATTCGTACGTGAAAGGATTTTTTTCTTTTTGAAAACGGAACGTGAAAGGAATTTTTTAGAATGCTCTTGGCATGTCGCTAACATGTGATAGTTAACCGACCTCAATAGAGGCCTCCTTTCGTTCATAGGATAGGAATATGAAAATCATAGGAAGTGAGATGACATGCTTCTCAATTCCTATAGAGAAAAAGATGCCATTTGATGCTTAGGATAGGAATTGTTCCATTTAGTCTAGGCTAATGTACTGGTAATTTGCTCTAAAAACTACAGTAGTAACTAGTAGTATTGGTACATGCTCGTACTCAGACACAGACACACACACACTAACTACTAGTACTACTACTTCTCACATGCTGGCCAGACGCCGTCGTTCTCCTTCCCGGCTTTGTAGGCGACACCCCACAATGCTTGGATCTCCGCCGACCTCTCCGCAGCAGCGCGTGCGTCCTTTTCTTTCTTGCGGTGGCTGGCCTCTCTTTTCTTGAGTGCTTTCTGACTTTTCCGCTCCCTTTGTGCGGCTTTGGCCGCCTCTTGCTCTACCGCCCATTCGGCCTTGGCATCTTCAAATTCCTCCCACATTGTTGTGAGGTCGCGAGCGGCGATGAACTCGGCACGGCGGGATGCCATCGCTTCCCTACCATTATGTGTGCGGTCGTGGGCAGCGAGGAAGTCGGCGCAGCGGGATGCCATCGCTGCCTTACCGGTTAGTGTGCGGCGCGGTGGCATGAACGACGCTTGGTGAGAGATCTGGGGTGGAGTGGCCGGACAACCGTATAGTGCATTGGTTTGTCAAGAGCTCAAGGACAGAAGACGAAGCAAATTTGGATTCCCCTTCATTTATTACCGAGTAAAATGCATTGGCGGTCATCGAACTTGTCTTGATAGCTCACTTTGATCATTGTATACGAGATATTGTGATTATACGGTCACTGGCTCAGCGTACAGCTCCGTATTTGTCTGGTTGACCAGTCAAACAGTCCGCATGCACCTCATCTGCTCGTGTTCTTTATCTACCTACGCGGGCCTACCTGTCAATGGAGAAAGAAATACTGTAAAAACCAAAATTATGCGTATGTGGGGAATCAAACCACGGACTCGTCGCTGCAACGCACCCTCGTCAGCCAAATGAAAATGAAATACTTCGCGTCAGACACTCACGCTCACGTTGTCAAAGCATGCTAATGCATGCACGTCGCCCTCTAAATCAAAGTCCTGCTCATGGTGCAACGCAAACGGCGAGCCCATCACCTGCGCACCCCGGCGGTGCCTGACATTACTGTTTAGACGTTTGATGGAGGCCTACGCGAACGCCGAGCATGCATTCACCTGGCTCAACACCAACGGTCATACTCGGACCGCCTTGCTCATGTATATCGTCCATCACAACGACAATCTATAAAACATCCTAATCTAGAGAGGGTACTATGGTAGTATGGTACGGAGTATGTACTATCGTGAGCGACCGATCTTAGTGCCACAGCACACCGAAACCCCTTCCATCGCTAGCGCGCGCTTCCCGCCTGAAACGGTCACCGTCTCTCCAGAATGTCAATGCTGCATTCACCGGACTTAACTGCAGGTGCAATTGGTGTGTCACTGACATGCGGGCCAGATGCCCGTTGGGCCCACATGTCAGTAACCCAAACGCATCTGCAGTTAAGTCACTGAAGCAGCGTCCGCATTCACGCCCGACGAACCTACGCCGGCGCCAGTTGTCCATCCGTCTGCCGCGGCTCATTGCCATTCGTCCGCTATATTAACTTGAGCCCCAGCTCCCAGCCATAGCCAAAGAGCCACACTTATTCTCCTCCGGTCCCTTCCTTCTGTCGGCACCACTTCAACCATGGCCTCCTGGCGCTCCGAAGCTCTCTTGGACGTACTGTCACAGGAGCAGACGAGGGACATCGGCGGCTCTGCTCCGGGCGCGCTCCAAAGCTCTCTTCGACGTACTGTCGCAGGAGCAAACGAAGGAGATCGCCGGCACCCCCCCGGCCGCCCTCCCCCGCCACGACCACGAAGCCGGCGCGCGTGCGCGGGCGCAGCCGGCAGCGAGCAAGAGTAGTACATGGTAGGTCGCCGCCGCTCTGGTCCCGGCAAGGCCACCGCTACTCCACTCAGTCGACGCCAAGCTTGGTGGGGTAAACATTAGTGGCCGATTAGCCGCTTGACGGCGACGTGGAGGCGGAAATCTTCAGAACCTTGTGCTCCAGAGGAGGAGGTTATCGAGGCGGATGAGGAAGAGGCAAAGGCAATGGCCGGCTTTCTCGGGTTCATGGCCGGACATGGTGGTCGGGCGCCGGCGATCGTTTAGATTAGGTTTACACTAGGTTTTAGTACGGTTTGTGCGAAATATGTAATGAATTTCGTCCAGTTTGTAGGAAAAGTTTTCGAAATGTAATGAATTTCATCCGGTTAATTTGAAATTTGCTTTGTTTGCACGAATTTCGTCCGGTTAGTTCATATAGTTGTCGAAAGGTATGCGGGCAGCATCGGATGGCATCCATCAGTGTCCTCGGACAGATGCCGGTGTAAATTTGTGGGCCAGCGCTGGAGATGCCCTAACTATCATGCTATAATCGCTAACAATCCTCCATTATTTGGCAGGGAACAGTTATCCCTCGATCAAAATCAGATCCGCGGTGTTTTGCACTCCTCCCGCGTAAGAGTGTAAACTCTTGCTTACATAAAAATGGAGTAAGTGGACGGCACTGTAGCACGTCATATCACTCGAACAAGCCCGCCTAACGAGCGGGAAAGCACCGCCCTCGTCATTTTGTTCTGGATTTCTATCGATCGATCGCACGAAAATGTTACGCTTCGCAAGTTCTAAAGGAAAATGCGGCACACTTATGACTCGTACGCGTCGCAACCCCGACAGTCCGGCTCGCACGCCGCTCACTAAAGGGGACACGCGTTGTCTTGCAATTTCACTGACTTGTGGGACCGTAATTGAATAAACCGTCGATAGCCGAAATCTAATCGCTCGGCGGGCGTCGGCTGAGAAGAGAGAAACAGGGGAGGGAGAAGAGATCGCTCGCCCGCCGCGCACGGACTCCAAGAAATATATGGTGATAATGTGAGGTGGGCCATGCTGGAGTCCGAACCGCTTCCGGAGCCCGCTCTCACCGCCCTGGCCCCTCAAGACGCCAGCTGCCCGCCGCATGCATGCATAGCAAGTAGTACTCCTTATGTAGAGGAGAGAGGCATTGACAAAGTCAAGGAGTGGGCTCTGCAAGAGCCCGTCTCTACACGTGCTCCTAGGTATAAAAAAATAATTCTAAAAAAAGGCATAAAAAACAATTGTGTCTTAAAAAAAGGTAAAAAACATTTGAGAGGAAATAGATAGAGAGAAAAAAGGAACCATCATGACTTCGTTGAATTCCGCTTCTTCAAGAAAACTTACTGTACCCGCAATACTGCTACCACACGCGAAGACTGGACGGCACTGTACCACGTCATATCACTGAAACCCACTAGGCCAAACTAGCCCGCCTAGGTCATCTATTTTGGAACGGAGGGAGTACGTCTCTGCACTGCTATGATTTTGTGTTGCACATTCTCTGTACTTTTACTACGATTTTTCCTACCCTATGAACCAAATGAGGCCTAAATGTATGCCGACTATTGTCTGATCGATCACTAAGCCTACATTTTAGGAGCTAGGGCTATTGGTCGATCGACAAGGGATAAGTATAAGCGTACCACGAGCTCATCAGCCCCAACATTTCTCTTTGGTGAGTGTTTTGCAAGTACTATAGCTCGGACAGTAGCTAGCCTACTAACACCAAGAATCATCAAACAAGCCCTGCTGATATGATAAACAGTTCAAACTTACATCTAAGCATGCCATATATTACATCAAAAGCTGGTGATGATACATCTGTTTCCATAACTCGGAGAGGGTTCGCATGATTCATCGCATGATTCACTATCAAACAAAAGTGGCAAGATCCGCCCACACAAGACAGTGCACTAGCCCTAAGATGGTTTGATAACACACATCGTTCTGGTAATTAAACACAAGGCAATGCAAACTACCCTGAAGGATTAGCGCGACCAACTATTTCTTGTCATCGATCTCTCGGGCAATGACCACAACACGGACACCGGCATGGGATTCGATTTCTGGGGCGATGTCCACAGGACTGACCGTGACATCGGAATCGATATTTGGGGCGATGTCCACAGGATGGACAGTGGCATCGGAATCGATCTCCGGGGCGATGCCAACAGGACGGGCCACGACATCGGAATCATCAAGGACGTCCACCGACACCTGCACAACCCTAACATATTAGCAAGCACATTGCAAATAATCAAAAACCACAACTATGGTAATAAGCCATTATTTTTTACCTTGTGCAGCTCACCGGGGGATCTCATCCCTCCGGGGGCCATCTCCTCGTCCTCGATGGGGGCCATCACCTTGCCAGGGGAATACTGCTTCTCAACGGCGACTATCTCCTCAAACTCGGTCTTGAGCCTCACATAGGTGGCAATCAGAGTTCCTGGGGTAGGCACGGTGGGGCCCTTGCTGTTCTTCCAACTTTCTTTGAGGAGTTCGTCCGCCAACGTCCTCAACTCTTTGGCCAGTGCTTGTTTCTTGGAGTTCTTCGTCTCCATGGGTTGGCCCGCCAACATGGCCAACTCGTTGGTCGGTGCTCGCTTCCTGGAGATCGCTGTCTCCAGTGGGTTGTCCGCCGGCAACTCTTTGCTTAGTGCTCCAGGATCCATCAATGAACTGACAAACAAAAAGAAATCGGAAGGAAACCACAATCGCAATGAAAACGGGAAAAGAATAGGATGTGAGAATCGGTCGATGCTTCGCAAAAAGAAGATTCTTGGAATGAAAATATAGCAGCATAACTGATTCGCCCACCTTTTCTTCGTCGGTACAGAAGAAAAATGGCAGAAGTGAGTAGCCTGGAGTGAGGTTTTCTTCAAGAAAGGGAAGAAAGGGCTTGAACAAGCGTTCCAGTGCAATGATGGTTGCTTCGTCCAGTCCAACTTGGAGGCCACCTTACCACTGCTGGTACAGGTGTGGGTTTTGTGATATGACGGGTCATGACGGCCACACCGGGGTGATAGGTGAGTCTCAACTGTAGCACCTCGATGTGATTTGGTGGATGGCACGCGGGCCCGGAGGCTTTGAAATGTCCTGCATGTAGATAGAGCGGCTAGTCGTATAGGAGTGCTCAATATTGTGCACCGCGACCAAGGCGGAGAGGAAAACGAGAGACCTACGTAATTAATGCATGAGTTTAATTAGGGTAGTTTTGTAAAGTACGAGATACATTCCTCCAATCGCAAAATGCCTTGGTTCATGAGATTTGAGATTTGAGCCCTATAAACCGGAAGGGAGGGAGTACTGCACACGGTGTAGTCTAGTTGAAATCTCTAGAAAGGAAAATACTCCTTTCCGGTTTACAGGGCTATACTACTCCCTCCGTCTAGGTGTGTAAGTCATCTTACGAAAACCAAATAGTCCCAAAACACTTAGGCGCGGTGCATTAACTTCTACCTTGTTTCTTGTTTCTTGACATATCAACCAATAAGAGATGAGAGGTGTGCATGCTTTCAATGACTTGCAATGGCTAGTTCATTGCATGCAATGCTATTAATTAGCAAATAAACATTGGTGACACCAGGAGGAAACGGTGCTAAGCGCGTGGACCTATGCAGAATGAGTATCAACCAATGGATAATGGAGTTTAATTGTTAAACAATAGCAATTTTGTCTCATGCAAGAGCCTGGCTAGTACTCCAAGGAACCGCACCACTCGAGCATTCGCAATTGCCACGTTCGGGTTGCGCTTGGCTCTTCGCCTCTTCGAGAAGACGAACAATGATGTTACTCCTACTTCTACAGTATCGAATCCAATGCTGCATGTCCGTCCACCTCGTGCGGGAGGGATAGCGTGTAGCGAAAGCTTCTACTTACTGCTCCTGCCTTTGCGTCTATGACAGGTGGGCCCAACAGGTAGTTGGCCCTCCTGTAATGCAGCCAAAGGCAGGTGCAGTTAAGGCACCGGAGCTCAGTCCGCGAGGGAGAGGGCGTTGTAGTAATCAAATTTCTCGGTCTTGCACGAGTTGACGCGACACATCAAAGCACTACACTCGATATAAGTCTTTTTACACATTTCAAATGGGCTACTTCGTATGTAGGAGTAGACATATTCTGCTTCGTATGTAGTCACTTGTTGCAATCTATAAAAAGACTTATATTTGGAAACGGAGGGAGTACAACGCATGCATGCATGCCATGACTTTCCTTTTGATACTTGCATGTGTTGATTTGATGCACCTTGCCTAATTTTGACTATAAATTTAACTAACTAAATTTTCATGCATGTCACAAAAAATTACGGGGCTGTTTGGATTGTGACTATGTTTGTCTTATGTTGCCACATTATTTTTCCCACACTTGCCACACTTGCCTAACCTGAGTTGCTCAAATTGTTAGACACACTTTGGCTTGCCTTAGGGAATCTTGCCACAATTTTTGTGTCTATGACATGTGGGGTTCACTGCTAATAAAAAAAAATCTTGTCTTAGGTGTGGCTTATAAAAAAGACTTATATTTTAGGAACGGAGGGAGTAGAAAATATAAATAATAATGCATGTTGGGGCAACCCACGTTTCCGCTAATTTTAGCCGTGGGCTTGTTCACAATTTTTACAAGGGGTTGGTTGTTCATTTAATGGAGGGACTTGTAGTACCAGACTTGAATGATACAAAGTGCGACCTGGCACACCGTAACACCACTTGGAACAAGCGGGTAGCTATCTCAAAAAACAATCAACAACTAAAAAAAACCGCGACCTGCCATGTAGTAGTACACAATTTTAAACGATTGTTTTGATGGAGTGAGAAAGGAAAACTACCCCACTACGTATATATAGGCCGGAGCCTCCGCGCTTGCTTGCTAGGGTTGCTTTATTCACACACTCTCATCCTCTCCAGATCTAAACAAGATAGGGGTAGTAACACTGTCTTTCTCCCTTCAAAAAACACTGGCTTTCTATCCTCACCGCTAGTTACAGATCCGGACGTATCCCCCTCCCCCGGTGATGGGGAGGAGGGGCAGCATTTAGGCCGTCGTCGACAGCGAGGGAGGAGACCCACTGCCGGCCGCACCGTTATCTCTGGCCGAGCGCTGGCGCGGGAGGTCCTCCGATCCCTTCGTCGTTGCCTGTGGCCGGATCCGGCCTCCCGCCGCCCACCTATCCACATCCCAATGACCTTAGGTATATCTTCGTTCGGAACCGCCTTAGCTCTACTTCCCCAGCTCGCTATGTCGCTGCATGTGCATCATTTTCTACCTCTCAGCCCCTCTCGATCGGATGGTCCAACGTCACATTTTTTTCTTCTATTGTTAGAGGTAAAGCTACTTCATGGAGTCGAATCTTGTACTCCCTCCGTCCGAAAATACTTGTCATTGAAATGGATGTATCTAGATGTATTTTAGTTCTAGACACATCCATTTTGATGACCAGTAATTCCAGACGGAGGGAGTACTTGGTTCAAACAAGAAATAAAGTGGGGGTGGGGGAATTTAGTATGTACATCGGACTTGGTACAAACAGGAAGGAAAGGGGTGGAAGTAGTACAGACTGGTCATCCAACCGCTCTCTTGGTCGAAAAGGGAAATATAGGGGTAACACTGTACACAGTGGTATGACCAGGACTCACTACAAAAAAATACACTTCCGCGATGATACGTGTTTGTCACAGTAGGTCGCGTTTTTTGTCATGCATGTACATCCATGACAAATTTATGACAGAATCAAGATCGTCATACATGTGCTGTCGTAGAAGTGTTCCATGACATTACCAAAATTATCATCACGGAAGTGTCCACTTCCATGACGATAAATCGCGCGTCACAGAAGTGCTTTCGTCAAGGGTGACCGACACGTGGCATCCACCGTAACGGAACGTCGTTAAGCTATCGGGTCGGGTTTTGGATCCGATAACCCGTTAACAGCCGTGACCAATGGGGATTTTCCACGTGTTAAATCATCATTGGCTGGAGGAAACACGTGTCGGCTCATCGTTCGGACAGATATCATCCACTCATTGGACAGAAGGCGCCTATGATACGTCGACACATGGCACGACCCATCAAGTTTAAATGGGCCGGCCCAACTAAAGGCCAACAAGATTTTATGGACCATAATGGGCCGGCCCAGCTAAAGGCCCACGAGATTTTGCGGACCATAATAGGCTGGCCCAGCTAAAGGCCAACAAGATTTCACGGGCCATAATGGGCCGGCCCAGGTAAAGGCCCACAAGATTTTTGTGTGCCATAATGGGCCGGCCCAGGTAAAGGCCCGCAAAATTCTTGCGGATCATAATGGGCCGGCCCAGTTAAAGGCCCACGAGATTTTGCCGACACTAATGGGCCGGCCTAGCTGTAGGCCGACAAGATTTTGAGGACCCTAGTAGGCCGGCCCATTAACTGGCTACCATGTTTTGGGCCAAATGCCGGCCCATATTTGAACCGGTCCATTAATGGCCTGCCACGTTCCGGGCCTAATAATGGCCCATATGAGATCCGACCCGTTAAAAGCCTCCCACATTCTGGGCCAAATCACGGCCCAGATCAGGTCCGGCCCTTTAAGTGGCTTTGGCCTCAATTATGGCCCATATCAGATTGAGCCCGTTAACTGGACGCTATGCTTTTCGGCCCACTTGCTAAAGGCCCATTTAGTAATTCGGCCTGATATTAGTTTCGGCCTGTTAAGGGCCCGTTTAACATTTCGGCCTGTTAAAAGCCCGTCATATAGTTGGGCCTAACTATGGCCCGGTTTGTATCCGTCCTGCTCGCAGCCGATATCTGATTGGGCCAAACAAGGACCGAGACAATTTTGGCCTGTTAAAAGCCCGTGATTTGATTCGCACAATCATGGGCCGGGGTCCATTTTGGGCTGCTGCCGGCCCGTGAGCTGTTCGGCACGTTTCAGGCCCAACCTACTTCTCAGCCTCCTAAAAGCCCATTGAGTTTTCTTGCGAAAAGAGGGCCGGGGGTTACTCGGCCTATTAAAGGCCCGAATCTACTAGTGGGCCAGTTTGACGAGGCCCATGATGCGGATCATACATCGTGATTGCATGACGGCCCGATTATGTACCGTAATTTTACAGTTTGGCTGGTTTACTGCGAAGACAGGATATATATACAGTAAAATAACTGCAGCATCGTGAATAAGAAAAAACCTAGACTATACAATAAAGAAATTACGGCATATTACATCCACTGGGCATCAAAGTTCGCCACTATGATAATAAAGCACAAGCAGACAGCAGATTACATACACTAGGCATCAAAGATCGCCACCAGTGCAAATAAACATGCCGACAAAATAATATACAAAACCGACAGCACTTCAATAGAGTTCAAGAAAGGATAGCCCTGCTGGCGAGCTGCGGCGCAACCACCTGAGCAAGATGATGAGACTGCGCTTGTTCAACACTTATATCTTCCTCACTCTGAAAGATAAACAAGCAGACATATGACAGGTTTTGCACATAAAAGTATCAGCGCTGACAATTCATCACATTTCTTACTGATGAATGAAGTGACACAGTTTAAAATTGCATTAACACAATATGGTATTGTTCGGGTCAAGACATGGCAGGAAATGACATTGTGAAGGAGTTGGCAGCTTCACGACACCACTAGATTACAGATCAAGAACTCATAAGTATCAATGGTTAGTGTGCTGTCAATTTATCCCATTTCAGATTGGCAAATAAAGAGACGATTTAAATAATAGTAGAATGATATGACATTGTTCATAGTTAAGACATTGCAGAATATGACATTGTGTTGTAGTGGGTAGGTTCACCACACCACTGGATTACGGATGAAGAACAGAAGCATACATGCAGTGCAAAAGAAGATCACTTGCTCTGTATAGTTTAATTTACAAGGTATGAAGAAGGAACTTGGTTGTACAACTGAAAACTTAAATTGAGAAGGACAAACTTTTGTTTATGAACTACATAATAAACTTTAAACATCAATTTGATGCAAACATAAAAAATAAACAGCTGTTGCAGTCATGCCTAACCAAATATACACAACAAAGTTTGAAGGCTTGAGAAGGACAAACTTACATTACTGGTGAAGACAGGCTCTATAAAGCCCTTGTCCATGCTGATGGGGGGCAATTCAAGAAGTTTACCACAGAATCTTCTTCATAAGCATTGCCTTTATTCTACATTTTGTTAAGAGTAAATATAGATGTGATAATATACGAAAAATGGAGAATATTTAAGATAAGATGAAGAGTGATGCTACATAACCAAGTAGCTATAAATGTATGTGCAGCGATACAGGCAAAAGGCACAGCCAAGAGCAATGCACAGCTAAACTTCTTCAGTACCAACCTTATGGTAAGAGTAAATATAGATCTGATGTGTAGAAAATGGAGGGCAAAGGAAAATAAGCTGCAGAGTGATGGTACATGAACAACTACCTGTCAATATAAGTACACTGATAAAGGACAGCATGTACTTACAAGAACAGTGCAGAGCTAAAAAAATCATTGGCATTGGATATATTCTACACTAATGTAACCATTCATACAGATCAGATAATTTGGAGCGAACAATTGATAAGCAAGCTATCATGTATACTGCTGTCACATAATGAACAAGGTATGTATGCAAGTACAGTGATACAGGACAACAGGTACTAACAAGAGCAAAGCAGCGGGCAGCATATTTGCGATATCCTGTCGTTCTTTTCCAACCGGAATTCTTCTTCGAGCAGATTTCCTGCAAAAAAGATCCATAAGGCACATGCGGAAAAGTAGAAGTTCAAATTGTCATTTGATTTCATAGACAGTACCTCATCCTGGGAACGAGACCAGTGCATAACAAGGTTTTTCCATTCAATGTCTTGTAAATTTAGCACAGGAGACTTCACCGGAAATTCGTTTATAGACTTGCCATCAAAGTGTGATTTCCCCAGGTAACACCGATACTACTACAATGCTTCCTTGAAAAGCACAAGCAAGCTTTGCTCGTCATGACTATCCAGATTGACCCTCGCCTAGTTACAACAATGTAATGAAAATCATTGATGTGTTCGATCAGCAGAAAACAGGAAAATAATAACCATGAATAATAGCACTTACACGTAAGTTGGACAGGAAGATGTGAAAATGGTGTTTGTCTTCACAATAATCTTCCCATGATGGGAATATATGCACGTAGTCCCTAACAACATTGAAAGCATTGTCTTTTAAACTGGGAATAAATGGAATGGGGTTCCAATCTGCAGGAATTGGCCGTCTCTGCAGTTGGGATAGGTCTTCGGCCGGTGGACTTGCTGTACTTTTTGTTGGAGTGGGATTTTTCGGTGGTACAGCTGGTGCTATGGCAAATGAAATCGGTATACCTTTTGCTGGAGTGCAGGTCCTATGTGGTGGGGCTAGTGGTGTGGCCAGTGAAGTATGGGTACAGCCTGCTGGAGTCGGTCCTACGTTTAGTGTCACTGGTTGTACATCCAATACAAGTGGGGCGCTGTCTGATTTCTCCGGCACCACCACGTTTTTCAAGGACTTTGCTGGTGCTCCTTCAGGTTCGGCAATCACCCTCTTCCTTTTTGATGTCTGATGCACAAGAACAACATTTGAGTGGAAAAACATGGTATGATGACAGATGGAATATGTATTGATAATGGATGGGCATGGCATCTCGAGTTATATGATGAGTAAACTAAGCAGATGGCGATGCAACAAAGTAGAAGAAATGCAAGACAACATATGCAAGATACGCGCAATTAATAAAACCTTGCCAAATTAGAACAGGCACCTTGATGGGTGAACAGGACATGCCATCTGCCTTTGACTCCTCGAGGTTAGAATAGTCATTAGGATGATATTCTGAACAATAATCAATAGGTGGGGAACGTATGAGTTTCATTGCTTCCAGAATGGCACTCAATGCCTTGGTGCTAATTTTGTAAGTCATTGCAGTGTTCCACAATATTCTTCTGATGCGCGGATTCTGATATTCACTGTAATTGCGTATAATATCTGAGAACCATGAAAACATAAATAGTTGTGAGATTATCTTTGTAATGCAGATGATATTCTAATATAGGGGCGCCCCTGTAAACACTTGTGTGCTATCACTGGATTCTGATGAGAGAGCTCATGTGTGCTGTAATATGGTGCGTGCATTTATATAATCTAGCACAAGTACACAAAAAAATAGGCTCCAGAAGTAAGGATAGCTGGCAGATGATAGGTTCATAATATACTATATAGAGAGTTTATTGCCAAACCATGATAACAAGAGCACACAACAACTAGGCAGATCATAGTGTACATAACAGGGGTACACCATAACCACGATATATAAATCGGGAAAGTGGAACTGGCTTGAAAATACGGTGTTGTATTGCCGCTAGTAATTGAAAGCCTATCGATCACGTACAGGCCAGCTCTATCAGCTGTTGACTACAGATGTCCCTGCGCCCCTTCCTGACAAGGAACATACTGTACGTACTAAATATAGAATAAACAAAGAGGAACATGTTAAAGAACAGAAGAGGAAGCATATTCTTGAGGTTCCGCTTCATTGAATACAATGTTGGTTGCCCACTCATGATGAATCACAGCGCCCAAAGAAATGCAATTCCATGTTGTCTCTCTATATGTGGCAATTTTGAACAAGAGTCATTAGGATCATATTCTGAACAAGAATCAACAGGTGGGGAGCGTATGAGTTTCATTGCATCCAGAATGGCACTCAATGCCTTGGTGCCAATTTTGTAAGTCATTGCAGTGTTTAGCTTCAAGAGTGGACTGCTGCTAGTGTGACACAAAGCAGCTACACAGATCATACTGTAGATATAACGGGGAAAACCGTAAGCATCAGAGTAAAATGAGCAAAGTGGAACTTGCTGGAATATATGTGCTAGTATTGCCGGTACGGCTAGAAAGGCTTCGGATACCAGCTCTCTTCAAGTGAAGGTGCGGTACTGTTAATATCAGTGTTACTCTCAAAGGCGACACAGCTCCCCGCATTTCCTTGCTATTCTTATAGGATTCAAGTGGGCAGGTGACTACAAATCCTATTCCTATGTTTACAAGATCCTACGAATCAAAGAGGCTCAAAGTGTCCATCACAACCGACCGTATAGACCTCTACACTGCAAATGTCCCTGCTCATCTTCAGTACAAGGAACATATTGTACCACTATCATACTCCCTCCGTTCCAAAATATAAGTCTTGGTAGAGATTTCCACTATGGATCACATACAGATGTATCCAGATACATTTTAGAGTGTAGATTCACTCATTTTGCTCCATATGTAGTCCATGGTGGAATCTATACAAAGACTCGTATTTAGGAACGGAGAGAGTACATATTAAAGAAGAACGGAAGAGGAACATGGTAAAGAAGAGCAAGCAGATTTTGGATAATAAAATGTTGGTTGCGCAGTGCCCACACATGATGAACCAGAGCGCATTAAGAATGCAACTCCCAGCTGTCTCTCGACCATTTCAGGCGGTTGGATGAAGATCCTACGTCTCCTAACCCATCTTCTTCCTCCTATCTGATTCTTCCCATACAGAACACCGCACGGGCTGCCGGCCGGACCACCGGCCCCCGCCACCTGTGTTCCTCCGCCACCCCCACCCCCCACCCCCGCCCCAACCCCCACCCGCGTCGAGTTTTCTTCATTCGGCGAGGCCCCACAACCACCCGAGCCCCTTTGTTCGCACCGGCAAACTCCGGCGAGCTCTGAAAAATCGACTGACCCAATTTTGAAATTTAGTCTACTGTGATTTAACTAGTGTGGAATATAAAAGGGGAAAACCATAAGCACTGGGAGTATAGTGTTGAGCGTGCCATGGCGGATCTGAAGGTGCAAACCCGACAAAGGCAACTTCGCAACCAAGACAAGAAATCAGAGTAAAGCAGTGGCGATCTATTTTCTTGCTGCGATAAATAAGTTGAGCAGATACGAAAGAGTACCGACTCTGGTGCGGCGCCGTGTACGCATCTGTTGAGAATTTGACGGTGCTGTGGTAGCGATGGCTGTCGACGGCGTGGAAGCAGATCTAGGAGGGTAGACGGTGGCGGCGGGGCGCGGTAGACGAGACGGTCGTAGGAGCGGCGCCGGCAAGGTGGACGACGGCGGGGATGATGCGAGAGGACGGGATGCAAGGATCGCGGCCCGAAGCCGTGGATGAGAGAGGTCGATCTCTTGTAATGGACGGCGGCATCGGGGTATCAGCGCCGGCATGGTGGAGGAGGACGGCGGTGGATGGGGTGGCGGACGGCAGCGGACGGAGGAGGGTGGGGTGGAGAGGGTGTTTTGGCGCCCACGGAGTACGAATGGGGAAAAGGGAGGTAGACAGGAAGGGGGGAACCATGTATTCAGGGCGCGCTTGTCTCAAATGCGAGGAAATTTACAAACTTAGCCCCCGTTTCAAATTTCTACTACATCACAACAACATTAGTCGGTTGGGGATAGGACGGTAATCTCGCATACACCGAATATTTGACGACGAGAGTTTGTTTTTGGCGCCCACTGTGTATGAATATGAATCGCGGAGGGAGTCGATTTCGGCCGAGGACACACTGTGTTTTGGCGCCCGCCGTGTATGAATCCGGGTGATAGGCGGTTACGTCATGTTTGGGTGAAATTACAAACCTACCCCTATCGAAACCTATAGAAATCCAGCAGATCGGCTTTGCGTGGCAGGGATAGGCAGTAGTGATTTCCATCTCGCAGATTTTGGTTTCGGGCGGTTACTGCAACTTTCCCTGCTTCGTTCAAAATTTGCAGAGTGCACATTTACCGTGCCAACTCAATTCGAATCCCGTTTGTATTCTATTTTTTTTGGGCGGGATCCATTTTCAATTGGAATTACATTCTATATACATCATTTTTTTATATATACTTTCAAAAGCACAACACCATTTATTCATAAATATGGTTTACAAATGGCATCATCTCAGATTCATAAGGTTGTATCCATGAATTTGGATTTTCAAATATTTGAAACCACTTTATGTTGAAATCCAATGTATGCATTCCTCGCTAACTGTCTCCAATTATTGTGTGTTCAATGCGGGTTTTTTTGTACTTCTCAAACATGTATAATGTGTTTCACACAGGCAACATATAGTGTAATCCCGTTTAGACATTAATTGCATATAAACCATGAATTGTTTGTAATTGAAGAATCTATGGATCACCAATATTGTTAAACTATATAACATTACACGTGTGCCCAAATTCAAATGAATATGCATGTTTGATACACCAATTTGCGTTATGATATTATCGATGTCGTGATCTCCAGTTTAAATATTTGAATCCCCTTTAATCCAAATATTCGTCTCATATAGCTATCACTCATGCTTATATAGGACTATCTCTCTGGACCTATACGCGTTCATCGTCTCTCAGGTATCTCTCGTGCTACATGTATGTCGACAATGATCTTTTATCTTCGTAACACACTGACGGTACTCTCTCCCTCGACCTTCATCACTCTATCTCTCTCTAAGTATATCTCGCTCCCTGCTATGTGTCTCTAACTATGATTCTCCATGTGGAATCTCTTTCTCTCACACAAACACAAAACTTTGTCTCCCGGGGTCTCATTTCTCTCTACTATTCCCATGTGTGCCACTCGCACACCGCTCATACAGAGATGTCTTTCGCTCCTTAGATATGAGAACCTACGACTCTTCCTCTTCAATGTCTCTTTCTCACACACAAACACAAACTCTGTCTCCGAGGGTCTCATATTTCTCCATTGTTCTCTTGTATGTCGCTCACACACACCCTCTCTCCCTAGAGATATCTTGCGTTCCCTCGTATGTCTCTCTAGCTATCACTCTCGTTGTGAAATATCTTTCTCTCTCGCAGACACAAAACTCGGTCTCTCTGGATCTCATTTCTCTCTGATATCTGTTTCTATGTGACTCACATGCACCCTCTCTCCATCTCTCTCACACCCACACACATAACCCAGCCTTCTGATCCACTCAACTCCTATCTCTAACGCACACTAGCTAGCATCTTTATCTTTCTATTTATCTGTTTCTCCATCAACCTTCTTTCTCGCCCTCACTCTTGATTCCTATCACGCACACTACATATGTTTCTCTCTAGATGCAGTCAAGTGCCCTCTCACACACATATATAACTTCACCCTTTGAACCACCCGACGGTCATCTCCAACACCCAAACTAGCGGATGTCCCTCTTGCTAGCATCTCGATCTCTCTATCTATCTGTAGTTTCTCCGTCAACATTTCTTTCTCGCACGGAGTCTTGCTTCCTATCACCCACACTATATATGTCTCTCCATACATATGCATTTATAGGTTGGTCTCTTTTGCACAATCGTTGCGCCTCACTCCCTCTACTCTCCATAGATGCATGCTCCAGCCCATGCCACTATCTCTTAAAGACAAAAGCAAATGCTCAATTGTCGAGCGTTCTTCCCTGCATTCTCACATGCATGCATATTGTCATACCGATCCATCTCTCCCATGTCGTTGATCTTATGACTTATGTCTTCTTTCTTTTATCTCGATCATGCGCGCGCGCACACACACACATCCCACGTATACATGTATACCTCTCACACATGCACGTTCAAGGTCTCTATGTCTCCATACGTTTAATTACCCTCAATCCTAACGCCACATCGAATCGTTCTCCTCTTTTGTGCACATAACTTCCGCCTGGATGGGTAAAACACACACTCATACTTAACAATCTCCTTCTAGCTACCCCCCCCCGCCTCTCACTCTTCCCCTATATCCCCGAAACCAATAAGACCATCCCTTTTTTTAATTCCCGCCTACATGCACCATCGATATATAGTAGTCTTCCTCGGTGTCTCTCGAACAAACACGTTCTCTCGATGTCGACTCCTCTCACGCGCACACACCTTCTCTTCCCTCTCTACGGGCATTTTCTCTCTCGCACCCCATCGTTGGTGGCCTCTGCCATACACATCACCTCTCTATGATGAAGCCATGCACACTTAAATTACATCCTCCACAGAGGACCCCGCGACACACACACACACACACGCACGCACGCACCCCCCCACACACACGCACACTAAGACTCCATCTCTCTCACACACACACACACAAACAAACACACACACGCACGCACGCACACCCCCCCCCCCCCACACACACACTAAGACTCCATCTCTCTCTCACACACACACAAACTAAGACTCCATCTCTATCTCTCTCCTCTCTCTCTCTCTCTCACACCCCCCACACACACACTAAGACTCCATCTCACACACACATGCTCTAGGCGGAGCATTTGTTGCTACCACCCTTCATCCAACCTTACCCGTATGATAAACAATCACCTTTATTTAGTTGCATAACATGGACAAATTCCACTTTACTTTAGTAGTCAGCAAACTTATCATCTGTACCCTTATAATAAACGAGTTGGCAGTGATGGTGTGCCTGCCATCTTTTAATACAGACCGTATGATCTATATCTGAGGATAGAAAGCAAACTATGATAATTTTACAAAAGATACCCGCACCTCTCTCCACATCATTATCTCCCGCAACCTCATTGCTCAGCAATTAAAAAAGGAATAAGTCTCTGGAACAATCTAGCATGCATGGTGGCCGCTGCCGCCTGCCGGCGCCGTCCATCCCCATGCCTCCGCCCATTCCGACCACCAGTCACCACCATGCTCCACTCCTCCTCGCCTTATCTCTCATCTTTCATTTTTTCGATGACATTCTCGAGATACCAGTTTTCCGATAAAATTCTCGAGATATCATTAGTTTTTACACATGGGATTACTCCTGCATGGGTCAATCACAACAGGTGTTCTGTAAAAAAAATGCATATTGATGTTTCGTGCAATGCACGAGAATCTTGCTTGTAATTATATAACGCAAATCACGAGCAGGAAGTGACATTTTTTTGACACAACCACGTTAACATGGCCACGTAAATCACTAGCTAAAGTAAATACCATTATACTTATATCCCGATGCAAAAGGTTGAGTACATGTCCGAAGAGTAGAGTCGCACACACGCACTCTGTCTCTCAGAATCTCTCTCTCACACACACCAGTTACATGACACCCACTTAAGCAGACACGTATGTAACAATTTGTGCACCCGCGGGTACACTTGATGCTGCACATTTATTTAAGACGGAAGGCGAACCCAAACAGTAGCTGCATTCATTCCCCTCCCGCCGCCTCTTCTCTGGTCGCCGTCGCCCGGTAGCCATGGGCTGGCCGAAGGTAACAACATACGCCATACTCCCGCCGGAGCGGCGCTTTAATATGGAAATTTTAGTGGTCATGCATGCATCTTTTTGTGCTAGCACTCATATATAAGGGTTGAGGAAGGAGAAGGGAAGCGTGCTGTGGATTAACGTTTTTACCACAATTTCTTAGGAAACTGAGTGCAATAATTGAGTAGTTTTGCAAACTACCAGTACTACACCTGAAACGGTTCAAAACCTATACTCCCTTGCCAGCGCGCGCTTCCCGCGTGAAACGGTCAGCGTCGCCCTGGAGCGTCAGTGCCGCATTAATGCCCGGCCAGAGCGGAGGCGACCTCTCACTGGCGCCGGCTTTGAAGTGGCGCGACGGCCGAGAGAGCGCCGCTTCCCGGTGCACGCGTCTGCTCCGCGTCGAGACTGGCCATAGGCCCTGTTTGGATCCATGGGTTAGAGTTAGTTTGAGCTAGTTGGGGCTCAAATAGCCCTAAAGTATCCAAGCATGAGGGTTTAAATTGGAGCAAGTTGCACCGAACCCACAGAAAAAAAACTATCCCACCCAAGAGGTGCTAACTGGAGATAGTTCTCATTGGGACCACTGAAAAATCACTTTTCTCTCTCCATGAAGGGCATTTATTGTCAATCTAACCCTGTCACCCAAACACCTCTTTGGCTACAGTTAGTTCAGGGTTAGTCATGAGTAAGTCTAACCTCTAGCTAAGTTAGAGTATCAAACAGGAGCAGTATAGGACATGCAAGTTGCTCAAAGCATACAGGCAAATTCGTACGTGAAAGGATTTTTTCTTTTTGAAAACGGAACGTGAAAGGAATTTTTTTAGAATGCTCTTGGCATGTCGCTAACATGTGATAGTTAACCGACCTCAATAGACGGCAGAAACGCCAGCCCGCCGCACTTTGATAGAGACGAGGAGGGAGAAGCGATACAGGCTGCTGGATTATTAGAGATAGGTGTCGCACGGAAGCCAAGAAATATGGTGATAGCGTGGGTTAGCCATGTACTAGTATGATGTAACTACACTGGGCTGCCGTGTTTCGTACTCTTCCAGTCCACTGTGGAGATGATTGGTTAATTTTATATCGCTGAATAATATTAAATATTATGAGTGCAGACGCTCCACCACGAGGTTCCTTGCTCCTTCTCGGTCGTCCGGAATCTATGTTCTTCCACTTTATTTTTTTACGTGAGCTTTGTTCATCCTTTTGCCAACACGCGAGACATCTAGCATCAAGGTGCACGTGTTATGCAAGGATCGTTCCATCTATATGAAGAACACGTGGGACTGGAACTACGAGACAGACATGTGTCCAGGAGTGGACGTACGAACCTGAGTAATGTAGCGTAGTAAGTGAAGTAGAAAGGCACAAATGGTATGAACATGCGTGGCATATAGGGTGTGTTTGGTTGCGTTCTCGTTTCAGCATAGTTGTTCCCTCTTCATGCATGCTCAACTCAACACCCCTCTTCATGCATGCTCTCTTCATGCATGCTTCTAGTGTATTTGTGCTAAACTAGTCTGGACTCATGCACCCTCCATACACTCTTCCAAACACCCAAAAGTAGGTCGAGAGGGGAACTCTTGGGCGGCATTTGTCTCTTACTACGTACTACCACTAAATATTGTACGTGCAATGCACGGTGATGTTATGGAGTACGTGCCTAAGTACTCTACTACTACTATATTAGTTGGAGGCACATATTAACTTTATATTTGTTTATGTGTATGCCCCGAGACCTTCCAACTAGACGTGTCTTTCTCTCCAGGTCGCACTTTGTATCATTCATACCACTAAGTACTACTACGTGTGGTCTCCGACCCAGAAGTGGAAGAAGTGGAGACACTCTACCACGCCGTTTTTTTACGCTGGGCTCTACCACGCTGTTCATGTCCCACTCCTTTCGCTGACGTGTGGGACATCCAGCTCGTGCCGTGTTTGGCACCCTTCGTCGTAAGAGTTGAAACACTAGCATTCATCAGAAATAAAAAATAATTATAAATCGGCAGTGATACTATTTTTTTGCAAACCAATCAGCAGTGATACTATACCACGCGGTTTCCTTGCTCCTCGATATCGGAAAGAATACTTCCGTTCGCCAACATGTGGGACGTCGACCATCCTGGTCCACTTGCCATGCACGCAGAACTCCAAGGGAGAGTCACCCAGGTCGTCGTGCCGCAGTAACAATGACTAATGAGCCGTCAAATCACAGGCCCACTTCCCACTTTGAAGTTGCTCGGACGAAGGAACCATCATGACTTCGTTGAATTCCGCTTCTTGAAGAAAACTACTGTACCAGCAGTACTGCTAGCTACAGTAGTTACTCCAACAGAGGCCTCCTTTCGTTCATAGGATAGGAATATGAAAATCATAGGAAGTGAGATGACATGCATCTCAATTCCTATAGAGAAAGAGATGCCATTTGATGCTTAGGATAGGAATTTTTCCATTTAGTCTAGGCTAATGTACTGGTAATTTGCTCTAAAAACTACAGTAGTAACTAGTAGTATTGGTACATGCTCGTGCTCAGACACAGACACACACACTAACTACTAGTACTACTAATTCTCACATGCTGGCCAGACGGCGTCGTTCTCCTTCCCGGCTTTGTCGGCGACACCCCACCGTGCTTGGATCTCCGCCGACCTCTCCGCAGTAGCGCGTGCGTCCTTTTCTTTCTTGCGGCGGCGGGCCTCTCTTTTCTTGAGTGCTTTCTGACTTTTCCGCTCCCTCTGTGCGGCTTTGGCCGCCTCTTGCTCTACCGCCCATTCGGCCTTGGCATCTTCAAATTCCTCCCACATAGTTGTGAGGTCGCGAGCGGCGATGAACTCGGCACGGCGGGATGCCATCGCTTCCCTACCCTTTTGTCTGCGATCGTGGCCGCCGAGGAACTCGGCGCGGCGGGATGCCATCGCTGCGTTACTGGTTAGTGTGCGGCGCGGTGGCATGAACGACGCTTGGTGAGAGCTCTGGGGTGGAGTGGACAGACAACCGTATAGTGCATTGGTTTTTCAAGAGCTCAAGGACAGAAGACGAAGCAAATTTGGATTCCCCTTCAATCCTGCTCATTTATTACCGAGTAAAATGCATTGGCGGTCATCGAACTTGTCTTGATAGCTCACTTTGATCATTGTATACGAGATATGGTGATTATACGGTCACTGGCTCAGCGTATAGCTCCTTATTTGTCTGGTTGACCAGTCAAACAGTCTGCATGCGCCTCATCAGCTCGTGTTCTTTATCTATCTACGCGGGCCTACCTGTCAATGGAGAAAGAAATACTGTAAAAACCAAAATTATGCGTATGTGGGGAATCAAACCACGGACTCGTCGCTGCAACGCACCCTCGTCAGCCAAATGAAAAAGAAATACTTCGCGTCAGACACTCACACTCATGCTGTCAAAGCATGCTAATGCATGCACGTCGCCCTCTAAATCAAACTCATGCTCATGGCGCAACGCAAATGGCGAGCCCATCACCTGCGCGCCCCGGCGGTGCCTAACATTACTGTTTAGACGTTTGATGGAGGCCTATGCGAACGCCGAGCATGTATTCACCTGGCTCAACACCAACGGTCATACTCGGACCGCCTTGCTCATGTATATCGTCCATCACAACGACAATCTATAAAACAACCTAAGCTAGAGAGGGTACTATGGTAGTATGGTACGGAGTATGTCTATCGTGAGCGACCGATCTTAGTGCCACTGCACACCGAAACCCCTTCCATCGCTAGCGCGCGCTTCCCGCCTGAAACAGTCACCGTCTCTTCAGAATGTCAATGCCGCATTCACCGGACTCAACTGCAGGTGCAATTGGTGTGTCACTGACATGCGGGCCAGATGCCCGTTGGCCCACATGTCAGTAACCCAAACGCATCCGCAGTTAAGTCACTGAAGCAGCGTCCGCATTCATGCCCGACGAATCTACTCCGGCGCCAGTTGTCCATCCGTCTGCCGTGGCTCATTGCCATTGGCCTGCTATATTAACTTGAGCCCCAGCTCCCAGCCATAGCCAAAGACCCACACTTATTCTCCTCCGGTCCCTTCCTTCTGTCGGCACCACTTCAACCATGGCCTCCTGGCGCTCCGAAGCTCTCTTGGACGTACTGTCGCAGGAGCAGACGAGGGACGTCGGCGGCTCCGCTCCGGGCGCGCTCCAAAGCTCTCTTCGACGTACTGTCGCAGGAGCATATGAAGGAGATAGCCGGCACCCCCCTGGCCGCCCTCCGCCGCCACGACCGCGAAGCCGGCGCGCGTGCGCATGCGCAGCCGGCAGCGAGGAAGAGTAGTACACGGTAGGTCGCCGCCACTCTAGAGGAGGAGGTTATCGAGGCGGATGAGGAGGAGGCAAAGGCAATGGTCGGCTTTCTCGGGTTCATGGCCGGACATGGTGGTCGGGCGCCGGCGATCGTTTAGATTAGGTTTATAGTAGGTTTTAGTACGGTTTGTGTGAAATATGTAATGAATTTCGTCTAGTGTGTAGGAAAAGTTTTCAAAATGTAATGAATTTCATTCGGTTAATTTGAAATTTGCTTTGTTTGCACGAATTTTGTCCGGTTAGTTCATATAGTTGTCGAAAGGTATGCGGGCAGCATCGGATGGCATCCATCAGTGTCCTCGGACAGATGCCGGTGTAAATTTGTGGCCAGCGCTGGAGATGCCCTAACTATCATGCTATAATCACTAACAATCCTCCATTAATTGGCAGGGAACAGTTATCCCTCGATCAAAATCAGATCCGCGGTGTTTCGCACTCCTCCCGCGTAAGAGTGTAAACTCCTGCTTACATAAAAATGGAGCAAGTGGACGACACTGTAGCACATCATATCACTCGAACTAGCCCGCCTAACAAGCGGGAAAGCACCCCCTCGTCATTTTGTTCTGATTTCTATCAATCGATCGCGCGAAAATGTTACGCTTCGCAAGTTCTAAAGGAAAAGGCGGCACACTTACGACTCGTACGCGTCGCAACCCGGACAGTCCGGCTCGCACGCCGCTCACCAGAGGGGACACACGTTGTCTTGCAATTTCACTGACATGTGGGACTGTAATTGAATAAACCATCGATAGCTGAAAGCTAATCGCTCGGCAGGCGTCGGCTGAGAAGAGAGAAACGGGGGAGGGAGATGAGATCGCCCGCCCGCCGCGCACGGACTCCAAGAAATATAAGGTGATAATGTGAGGTGGGCCATGCTGGAGTCCGGGCCGCTTCCGGAGCCCCCTCTCACCGCCCTGGCCCCTCAAGACGCCAGCTGCCCGCCGCATGCATGCGTAGCAAGTAGTACTCCTTATGTGGAGGAGAGAGAGGCATTGACAAAGTCAAGGAGTGGGCTCTGCAAGAGCCCGTCTCTACACGTGCTCCTAGGTATAAAAAAATATAATTCTAAAAAAAGGCATAAAAACAATTGTGTCTTAAAAAAAGAAAGGTAAAAAACATTTGAGAGGAAATAGATGGAGAGAAAGTGAGAAAAAGCTGTAACTTGGGCATTACATGAGGAAGGAGGGAGTGGTGCACATGCCAAGTTCACTGGGCTGCCGTGTTTCACACTCCTCCGTCATAACAGTGGAGACAATAGCTTTCATCAAAAATAAACAATGAATACTTGTTGCTCGTCCTCTATATCGGAAAGAATACTTTCATTCGCCGACATTTGGGACATCGACCATCCTGGTCCACCTGCCATGCACAAAATTATCCTGGTCTACCCCGGTCGTATCGCAGGCCTAACCTTTCCCACTGTAAGTTGTTCGGACGAAGGAACCATAATGACTTCATTGAATTCCGCTTCTTCAAGAAAACTTAATGTACCCGCAATACTGCTACCACACGCAAAGACTGGACGGCACTGTACCACGTCATATCACTGAAACCCACTAGGCCAAACTAGTCTGCCTAGGTCATCTATTTTGGAACAGAGGGAGTACGTCTCTACACTGCTATGATTTTTTGTTGCACGTTCTCTGTACTTTTGCTATGATTTTCCTACCCTATGAACCAAAATGAGGCCTGAATGTATGTCGACTATTGTCTGATCGATCGCTAAGCCTACAATTTTAGGAGCTAGGGCTATTGGTCGATCGACAAGGGATAAGTATAAGCGTACCACGAGCTCATCAGCCCCAACGTTTCTCTTCGGTGAGTGTTTTGCAAGTACTATAGCTCGCACAGTAGCTAGCCTACTAACACCAAGAATCATCAAACAAGCCCTGCTAATATGATAAATAGTTCAAACTTACATCTAAGCATGGCATATATTACAACAAAAGCTGGTGAGGATACATCTGTTTCCATAACTCGGAGAGGGTTCGCATGATTCATCGCATGATTCACTATCAAACAAAAGTAGCAAGATCCGCCCACACAAAACAGTGCACTAGCCCTAAGATGGTTTGATAACACGCATTGTTCTGGTAATTAAACACAGGGCAATGCAAATTACCCTGAAGGATTAGCGCGACCAACTATTTCTTGTCATCGATCTCTCGGGCAATGACCACAGCATGGACAGCGGCATGGGAATCGATTTCTGGGGCGATGTCCACAGGACTGACCGCGACATCGGAATCGATCTCTGGGGCGATGTCCACAGGATGGACAGCGGCATTGGAATCGATCTCCGGGGCAGTGCCAACAGGACGGGCCACGCCATCGGAATCATCATGGACGTCCACCGGCACCTGCACAACCCTAACATATTAGCAAGCAGATTGCAAATAATCAAAAACCACAACTATGGTAATAAGCCATTATTTTTTACCTTGTGTAGCTCACCGGGGGATCTCATCCCTCCGGGGGCCATCTCCTCGTCCTCGATGGGGGCCATCACCTTGCCAGGGGAATACTGCTTCTCAACGGCGACTATCTCCTCAAACTCGGTCTTGAGCCTCACATAAGTGGCAATCAGAGTTCCTGGGGTAGGCATGGTGGGGCCCTTGCTGTTCTTCCAACTTTCTTTGAGGAGTTCGTCCGCCAACGTCCTCAACTCTTTGGCCAGTGCTTGTTTCTTGGAGTTCTTCGTCTCCATGGGTTGGCCCGCCAACATGGTCAACTCGTTGGTCGGTGCTCGCTTCCTGGAGATCGCTGTCTCCAGTGGGTTGTCCGCCGGCAACTCTTTGCCTAGTGCTCCAGGATCCATCAATGAACTGACAAACAAAAAGCAATCGAAAGGAAACCACAATCACAGTGAAAATGGGAAAAGAATAGGATGTGAGAATCGGTCGGTGCTTCAGAAAAAGAAGATTCTTGGAATGAAAAGATAGCAGCATAACTGATTCGCCCACCTTTCCTTCATCGGTACAGAAGAAAAATGGAAGAAGTTTGTAGCCTGGAGTGAGGTTTTCTTCAAGAAAGGGAAGAAAGGGCTTGAACGAGCGTTCCAGTGAAATGATGGTTGCTTCGTCCAGTCCAACTTGGAGGCCACCTTACCACTGCTGGTAAAGGTGTGGGTTTTGTGATATGATGGGTCAGGACGGCCACACCGGGGTGACAGGTGAGTCTCGACTGTAGCACCTCGCTGTGATTTGGTGGATGGCACGCGGGCCCAGATGCTTTGAAAATGCATGTAGATAGAGCGGCTAGTCATATAGGAGTGCTCAATATTGTGCACCGCGACCAAGGCGGAGAGGAAAACAAGAGAACTACGTAATTAATGCATGAGTTTAATGTAAAGTACGAGATACATTCCTCCAATCACAAAATGTCTTGGTTCATGAGATTTGAGATTTGAGCCCTATAACCAGAAGGGAAGGAGTACTGCACATGGTGTAGTCTAGTCACTTGTTGAAATCTCTAGAAAGGCAAATACTCCTTTCCGGTTTACAGGGCTATACTACTCCCTCCGTCTAGGTGTGTAAGTCATCTTACGAAAACCAAATAGTCCCGAAACACTTAGGCGCGGTGCATTAACTTCTACCTTGTTTCTTGTTTCTTGACATATCAACCAATAAGAGATGAGAGGTGTGCATGCTTTTAATGACTTGCAATGGCTAGTTCATTGCATGCAATGCTATTAATTAGCAAATAAACATTGCTGACCCTAGGAGGAAACGGTGCTAAGCGCGTGGACCTATGCAGAATGAGTATCAACCAATGGATAATGGAGTTTAATTGTTAAACAATAGCAATATTGTCTCATGCAAGAACCTGGCTAGTACTCCAAGGAACCGCACCACGCGAGCGTTCGCAACTGCCACGTTCGGGTTGCGCTTGGCTCTTCGCCTCTTCGAGAAGACGAACAATGATGTTACTCCTACTTCTACAGTGTCGAATCCACTGTTGCATGTCCGTCCACCTCGTGCGGGAGGGATTGCGTGTAGCGAAAGCTTCTACTTACTACTCCTGCCTTTGCGTCTATGACAGGTGGGCCCAACAGGTGGTTGGCCCTCGTGTGATGCAGCCAAAGGCAGGTGGAATTAAGGCACCGGAGCTCAGTCCGCGAGGGAGAGGGCGTTGTAGTAATCAAATTTCTCGGTCTTGTACGAGTTGACGCGACACATCAAAGCACTGCACTCGATATAAGTCTTTTTACACATTTCAAATGGGCTACTTCGTATGTAGGAGTAGACATATTCTGCTTCGTATGTAGTCACTTGTTGCAATCTCTAAAAAGACTTATATTTGGAAACGGAGGGAGTACAACGCATGCATGCATGTTGTGCCTTTCCTTTTGATACTTGCATGTGTTGATTTGATGCACCTTGCCAAATTTTGACTATAAATTTAACTAACCAGATTTTCACGCATGTCACAAAAAATTACGGGGCTGTTTGGATTGTGACTATGTTTGTCTTATGTTGCCACATTATTTTTCCCACACTTGCCACACTTGCCTAACCTGAGTCACTGAAATTGTTAGATACAGTTTGGCTTGCCTAAGGGAATCTTGCCACAATTTATGTGTCTATGACATGTGGGGTTCACTGCTAATAAAAAAATTTCTTGTCTTAGGTGTGGCTTATAAAAAAGACTTATATTTAGGAACGGAGGGAGTAGAAACTATAAATAATAATGCATGTTGGGGCAACCCACGTTTCCGCTAATTTTAGCCGTGGGCTTGTTCACAATTTTTACGAGGGGTTGGTTGTTCATTTAATGGAGGGACTTGTAGTACCAGACTTGAATGATACAAAGTGCGACCTCGCACACCGTAACACCACTTGGAACAAGCGGGTAGCTATCTCAAAAAACAATCAACAACTAAAAAACCGCGACCTGCCATGTAGTAGTACACAATTTTAAACGATTGTTTTGATGGAGTGAAAAAGGAAAACTACCCCACCACGTATATATAGGCCAGAGCCTCCGCGCTTGCTTGCTAGGGTTGCTCTATTCACACACTCTCATCCTCTCCAGATCTAAACAAGATAGGGGTAGTAACACTGTCTTTCTCCCTTCAAAAAACACTGGCTTTCTATCCTCACCGCTGGTTACAGATCCGGACGTATCCCCCTCCGCCGGTGATGGGGAGGAGGGGCAGCGGTTAGGCCGTCGTCGATAGCAAGGGAGGAGACCCACTGCCGGCAGCACCGTTATCTCTGGCCGAGCGCAGGCGCGGGAGGTCCTCCGATCCCTTCGTCGTTGCCTGTGGGCGGATCCGGCCTCCCTCCGCCCACCTATCCACATCCCGACGACCTTCAGGTATATCTTCGTTCGAAACCGCCTTAGCTCTACTTCCCCAGCTCACTACGTCGCTGCATGTGCATCATTTTCGACCTCTCAGCCCCTCTCGATCGGATGGTCCAACGTCACATTTTTTACTTCTATTGTTAGAGGTAAAGCTACTTCATGGAGTCGAATCTTGTACTCCCTTCGTCCGAAAATACTTGTCATTGAAATGGATGTATCTAGATGTATTTTAGTTCTAGACACATCCATTTTGATGACAAGTAATTCCGGACGGAGGGAGTACTTGGTTCAAACAAGAAATAAAGTGGGGGTGGGCGAATTTAGTATGTACTCCCTCCGTTCAGAATTACTTGTCTCAGAAATGGATGTATCTAGAACTAAAATACATGTAGATACATCCATTTCTGCGACAAGTAATTCCGAACGGAGGGAGTACATCGGACTTGGTACAAACGGGGAGGAAAGGGAGTGAAAGTAGTACAGACTGGTCATCCAACTGGTCTCTTGGTCGAAAAGGGAAATATAGGGGTAACGCTGTACACAGTGGTATGACCAGGACTAGATTTGCTATCCACACATAGGAGTAGGTGGCTAGAGTGAACAAAAATGGGACCAACCCAGATATGTTTCCTGGATGTTTGTTTCTCGGGGCAACAAACTATGAATCACCACTTTATACGCCTGTTTACGTACATGTTGCTGGACTACTGGTGCACCCACTGTCCCATGCCCTTATACCAAATATTTAGGCTCCGTTCGGAATAAAGGGGCAAAAAACATAGGTCTTGATGAAAATAGAGGAATAGGAAAGGAATGTAGGTATAAAACTATGGAACAGCGAACCGGAGGAAACTCTCAAGAGAATGTGTTCGGATGGACTACGAAATGTATAGATTTGTTTTTTTAGAGTACGTGCTTGGCAGTATGAGATGCTATTTGTTTATTCAGCTGCACAGTGACTACTCTTTTCCTCACCTCACGTACCACACATAGGTTGATTTTTGTATTCCGGCAACACAGCACAGCAACCTGTTTAACGCATGGCAGCAAGCGCCTGCCTCGGGCTTCCGCCAAAATAATGAGCAGCGCGTGGATGTTTATAATCCTATGGAATCAGTACTACCAGACCAGCTTTCCTATGAAACGCTATTCACCTTTCCTGTGTTCCGAACGGTTGGAAGGGAAAGAATACCGTAGGAATTGTGTTCCTACGAAAATCCTGCACCAAACCTATGAACCGAACGCAGCCTTAGCTGTTCTTAATCTAATGTCCCTGGTAAAAATGAAGCCATGCCACTATTATAAGCCATGACAAGTTTAGCCAAATGTTTTTGCCTGTAATTGTTTGTGACTCTGACTGTTTCCTCTGTGCCTTTTTGTGCAAACAGGGATATCCAATTCACCTGGTTGCTGTTGTGACCTTTTGGTGCACTGCACAAAACTCTTCTTAAAAGAAGTGACTTTTGTGCTGTTTAACTGGAATGTCGGAATGGAACAGTTGGTTCATTTTGGTGGAACTACACAAAGGGAGATCTGTGTTCCAATCCTCATCATCCATATTGGTGCCATAACCTTCCTTTAGGTAAGAATGATATTTAATGCATGTGTTCATCTCTATTTTCGGACTGCCATGAGAAAATAATGTTGTTTTTTACTAGTATACTTGTACTCCCTCACTGACAAAACCAATTCTGAATTAGAAGGCCAATCATGTACTTGGTTTCACCAACTGGTCAGTCGAGGCCATTCAAGGGCTCCGGCAACGACTACCTTACATGTGAGACGATCCTCCAGGGAGCCCTTCCACTTCTGCTGTCTCACTTAATTAATTAGGAGTACTTAAGTACCACTAATTTATTACTGCCTAATTTTCCTGTTGGAGTTAAACAAATCTTTAGTAGGACCCTATGCTGAATCATGTACGTGTGTATGTTTGTCTATGGAGGTGAATCATGTGGTGGAGCAGGGAGGGAATATTATTAGTGTCATGACATAATAGTGATATTGTTTTGCATGTCAATTTATTGCCATTGGTTCAATGAGGCAATGTTTTGCGTATTGTCCATCATGAATTTGATGCTACTGTTTGAGTAATATGCTAATGTCTTCCTATCCTTTCTCACTAAGCTAATGAAGGTTTCACCTTGTTCCGACTTGTGCAAACAGGGATCATGTTGTGCCAATCATACATTTTAGTGGAACTACACAAGACAATACAATGAACTGTATCCCAGCCAGTGCTTTAACTCTGCTGGAAGTTCTTGATAATCTTTCGATATAATCTCAGCACTGGTAAACAAGAGTGATTTCAACCATACATTTGAAGTGCACAAAAATATATACTATTGTGTGATTCAAGTGAGTGCTTTATCATCTCTTATGGGACTACATGAATAAGCTTTTTTTCTCAGGTTGGTACGGGCCTAAGGCCTTCATCCATATTAGTTTGCTGTCATCTCTATTTCTATCGTGCTACTATCATGAGAAACTCCTTTATCTTTGCACGATAAAGTTTTGCAACCTATGATAAATGGCAATGCTTTGAGTGTTGAGTTGAGCTAATTGGCACTGATTAAATAAACTAATACCTCTCTTTAAGCAATACTACTATGTTGCTAACTTTACCCATTAAGATAATGAGGGTGCTTCTATTTGTTAGTGTATGTTTCATCAACTAGACCCACTATTACAGTAATCTCACTCTCTCAATATATGTGCCAACAAGGATGCTCGATTTTGGTGGAACTGCACAAAAACTTTGGGTGCTTCATTGCCTCGACAGCTTCCGTCCTTTCTTGTCAGTCGCTAATCTCCGTTGCTTTCTTCCTTTGCTGTCAGTCGCTTGGCTTACCTCGGCTTCCAATTAAAGGAAATAGTAATTGATATGCTACCTCACACAGGTTGGTACTGGTCTTTATCCTGATTATTGTGCATGTCATATGTATTGGTAATTTGGTATTCTGCTACTGTTTGCCGATTTCATAAAGGAGTAATTTGGAGCCTGAACTCGCAGGCAAATCATTACATCGGGTGATTTCAGTAGAACTGCACAAAATGATCAGATGGACAGGTTCTTATGCTGCTGCTATGTACTCCAAAGTTCACTCAGACAAGCATCGATGTTGACAAGAAGTGCCTATATTCATTCGAGTATCAACCGGCGTCAACCAATTGTCAAACTCCAAGTATTAGGAGAGTGAATGCCAAAAATATTGCTTGGTGCATAGCCCAGAAAAACGTAGTCCAGTCTTTGGTCCCAACTTGTGCCTTTTGGTTATCGGCACATATGGTAGAGAACTATATGGCATGGAGTCTAAAGATTCCAGACAAGTTGGTTGACGCGTATATTCATCTGGCACTTAATCAGTCTGCACGCCAAGGATGCTCCATTTCAGTTGAACTGCACAAAAATTTGGGTGGTTCATTTTCTCAACCGCCTCCTTTCTCGTCTCGAATGTAGAATTTTGGCGAGATACAGGACCAAGATGAGCCAGTACAGTAGTTGGATGAAAGTAGTGGCCAAGTTGCTCAAACCTCCCTCGGCACGAGGCCACTATTTGAGGATAAACCTACAAGCCAAGTTCAGATTGTCTGTGCTGCCTCTTATGTACTCGAAAATTTACTTGTACAAGAACTAATTTTAGCAAGAAGTACCTCCGATTGAACACCATTTACCAGTCTGTACCCTAGGTAATTAAAGTTCGTCCATGGATCATATTGGCTGTGATCTCAATCATTTGGATGCATAAACATACTGAACATGTGTATATCTGAATCTTTTTGTGAATTATGTATGAATATTGTCGTGTGATCTATCAATCATTTGGATGCATAGATATGCTGAGCTTGTGTATATATGAATCTTTTGAGTTGTTGATAGTGAATGTTGGCTATGAATATGAACGTGTCCTGTGAACCTGAGTTTGATATGAATGTTTACCTTTTCTGTTGTATTTGTGTGTGAACTTGTTAGTATGCCTAATGTGGGGTATAAAACGCAGGTCTCTTATAAAAGTAATGTTGTGTCCAATTTATGTTTTCCCTTCTAACCACATTATATATATTTATATTGTTACTATTATCGTATATTTTATAGAGACTTATATATACATTATAAAAACATCCCACGTGTTATTAACTTATAAAAGTAAATGTTTAACGGAAGTTGGCAAGGAAAATCCTGGTTGTTTTTTACTCACAGGCAAGGAAAATCCTGGTGATTGCGTACAAAAGCTTGCGAAGATTTTAAGGACCAATTTAATAATAACGCGCTCATTTTTATTCTGAGCAATAACTCGCTAATTTCTTAATTATATATATATATAATGTGCATGTCCGGTTTATTCTTTGATATTAATTGCTCCTTCTAACATAACATTATATATATAACGAGCCCACCTAATACGTGTATTTCAAGGAAGTGCAAATGGGCTGGGATTTCTTAGAAAATATAAATGGGCCTGATTGACGCGAAATTATTTGTTCACCCAGCCCAGCAAATGAACTGTACATTCTAGAAAACATGGGTTAAATATATGCCACATTTTTGCAGGCTGACATGTCGGCCAATAGGTCGAAGCCTACACAAGGCGTTGTCAACTTGGTCAACAAATGATTGTGTCATCCACAGCCATTGGATTTATATCCAACGGCCGGCATGCACCTTCAATCTCTTGTCTTCTTCCTCCAGCGTCGCCGGGACCGCCTGGTCCGGCCTCCGGCGGCTAGCGGCTCTGCTTAGCACGCATCGCTGCGAAACGCTATCCCACTGCCGGCCAGGCTATCCCTCCACCCCTCGACATCTCCTGTTATTCTCCACAGACTACAGCCCCACGCCGCAATAGAACCAGTTATAACCCTTCTCCTTCTCTCAATCTGCGACTCCACTGCCGCGTTTTCCCATCTCCGAGTCGTTCCTATCCGGGGCCTCGCCGTCGTCCACCGCCTCGCTACGTTCGGTGCGGCATGGTCAACAAACGAGAGTCATCGAAAGAGGACTGTACGTGGAGAGCCTGACGGTTGGAAAGTTCCTCCTTATTAAGCTGAAAAAAAATGTTTCCTCCACCTGACAGCTGGGACGCATCGGCTGTATCTTCGCACGGAAGGAAGTGCCTCCTTGTTTTGCGAAAAAAATTATGCATCCCGTTGACAGCTGGGACCCGTCAGATTTGGTGACTGACTTGTGGGCCTATTAAGCGGACGTGTATGCACGGCTTTGTCAACTTAATCAACAAATGATTCTAGCAGCTGGACCGTTGGATGTTAATCCAACAGCCGTGCTCCTTCTTCAACCTCTGTTCTTGCTTCTATCTCCTGTGGGCGGCACCGCGGCTGTGCTGCCGCGCACCTGAACCAGTGAAGTTTCCCACTCCTCTCCATCTGCGACTCCACTGCCCCGTCTTCCCCATCTCCGGGTCGTTCCAGTCTGGGTGCGCTCGGCACGGTGTGGTCAACATGGTCAACAACCGAGAGTCATCGGAAGATGACTGTACGTGAGAGGCTGACAGTGGGGACAAACCACGCCCATGGACGCATGCATGCAACGGAACGCGGCGAGGTCAACGTGGTCAAGGAACGACTTCCATCGGAAGTATACTGTACGTGGAGAGTCTCAGCTAGGTCCACGGCCACAGCAAGTAAGTGCCTCCTTATTACGCGGAAAATAATGATTCCTCCAACTGACCGCAGGGACCCACTAGACGGGCCACCATAATTTGCGAAAAAAACATTTGCCCCTCACTACTGGGACCCACCTGACGGGCCACCGTATTTCGCGAAAAAAACGTTCCCCCTGCTGTCAGCTCAGACCAACCCGAAGTGCCTCCTTATTACGCACAAAAAAATGAATACTCCCCCGGCTAGCTGGGACCCACCTTGGTGGGAGGCTGACTTGTGGGCCTACTAAGTTGACGGGGACGAAGGGCTTCGTCAACTTAGTCAATATGAACGATTCTAGCTCCAGTGACCGTACGATGTCCATCCAACGGCCGTAGTGCTTCTTCAACCTCTGGTCTTCTTGCTCCAGCCGCCCAAAGCAGCGCCGGTCGTGCCGCATGCTCCTGCCTCCTGTGGCCGGCTGTGCTGCCGCGGAGGCCTCACCGCCCCCTACTATTCCCACCGCTGGCCAGGCCCTGCGGCGACGGCAGCCTCACACCACAGCCGAACGAGTGAACCCTCGTACTCCTCTCCGCGCGGGCTTCCACTGCCGCGTCTTCCCCGGCTCCGCGTCGTCCCCTTCCTAGGCCTCGCCATCGTCCACCGCCGTGGTGCTCTCCGTGCGGCGTGGTCAATGTGGTCAAGGAACGACTTCCATCGGAAGAATACTGTACGTGGAGAGGCTGACAGCTGGGTCCACGGCCACAACCCAGTTTTCTTTGTGATTTGCCAAGTAAGTCGCTTTGTCAAGCGTGTTGGGCTGCAAATCTTTCAAGACGAGGAGAGTTTTCATTCGGCTGGCCGAGAAAATGGCCCATCAGTAATGAGAAATGGGTTGTACATTTTTAAAACACATCAAACTAGCAATTAGTTTCAAATATCTTTTTTTTCATTTCGAGATTTTAAATTACATTAATTTTTATGCATGGAGAATTTGTTGGATTTTATATTGATATACATTTATTTTTAAAATCAGTTTGAATGTGAGTCGAAATTTCGGGATTAAAAACAATTCGGACGCACCGAAATATGCAAAATTTCGTATAATTTTTTAACCGTAGCCACAATATGGGCTGTAATGCTAACAAAAAGAATGTGGGCTCCAAAAAAACCTTCATAATTAGCAAATGGGCTGTAAATTATTAGAAATAATGGCAGATGGGTTGTATGCTGTTTTCCACAGATTTGAGGCTTTCCTAAAAAAAGGTTGATGCACAAGCAGTGACTGTTGGATGGCCATCCAACTGTCGTCGTGTTTCTTCAATCTCTGCTCTTCCTGCTCCAGCCGCTCAAACAAGCGCCGGCGGGACTACCTGCTCCCTCCTCCCCGCGGCCGGCTCTGCTGCCGTGCAGGCCTCACCGCCCCACCGTACTCCCCTCGCTGGCCTAGCCATCCCTCTACTCACCCACACCTGCTGTTATTCTCCGGCGACGGCAGACGAACCAGTAAACCCTCGTACAGTCGTACTCCCCTCCGTGTGGGAAACAACTGCCAAGTCTTCCCTGCCTCCGTGTCGTTCCCTTCCTAGGCCTCACCGTCGTCCACCGCCCTGGTGCTCTCGGCGCGGCCTGGTCAACATGGTCAACGGCCGACATGCATCTGAAGTGGACTATACGTGGAGAGGCCGACAGCTGGGTCCACGGCCGCACGCAAGGAAATGCCTCCTTATTACGCGCAAAATAATGATTCCTCCACCTGACATCAGGGACCCACCGAAAGGGCCTCTGTATTTCGTGAAAAAAACGTTACCACCGCTGACAGCTCGGACCCACCAGCTATATCTTCGCACGCAAGGAAGTGCCTCCGTATTACGCACAAAAAAATGAATACTCCCCCTGCTAGCTGGGACCCACCATGGTGGGAGGCTGACTTGTGGGCCTACTAAGTTGACTGGGACGGGGGCCTTTGTCAACTTTAGTCAATATGAACATTTCTAGCTCCAGTGACCGTACGATGTCCATCCAACGGCCGTAGTCCTTCAACCTCTGGTCTTCTTGCTCCAGCCGCCCAAAGCAGCGCCGGTCGTGCCGCATGCTCCTGCCTCCCATGGCCGGCTGTGCTGCCGCGGAGGCCTCACCGCCCCCTACTATTCCCACCGCTGGCCAGGCCCTGCGGCGAGGGCAGCCTCACACCGCAGCCGAACCAGTGAACCCTCGTACTCCTCTCCGCGCGGGCTTCCACTGCCGCGTCTTCCCCGGCTCCCCTTCGTCCCCTTCTTAGGCCTCGCCGTCGTCCACCGCCCTGGTGCTCTCCGCGTGGCGTGGTCAACGTGGTCAAGGAACGACTTCCATCGGAAGAGTACTGTACGTGGAGAGGCCGACAGCTAGGTCCACTGCCACAGCCCAGTTTTTTTGTGATTTGGCAAGTAAGTCGCTTTGTCAGGCCTGTTGGCTGCAAATCTTTCAAGACGAGGAGAGCTTCAATTCGGCTGGCCGAGAAAATGGCCCATCAGTAATGAGAAATGGGCTGTACATTTTTAAAACACATCAAACCGGCAATTATTTTCAAATATCTTTTTTTTTCATTTCGAGATTTTAAATTACATTAATTATTATGCGTGGAGAATTTGTTGGATTTTATATTGATATACATTTATTTTTTAAATCAGTTGGAATGTGAGTCGAAATTCGAGATTAAAAACAGTTCGGACCGCACCGAAATATGCAAAATTTCGTATAATTTTTTAACCGTGGCCACAATATGGGCTGTAATGCTAACAAAAAGAATATGGGCTCCAAAAAACCTTAATAATTAGCAAATGGGCTATAAATTATTAGAAATAATGGCAGATGGGATGTATGTTGTTTTCCACATATTTGAGGCTTTCCTAAAAAAAAGGTTGACGCACAAGCAGTGACTGTTGGATGGCCATCCAACGGCCGTCGTGCTTCTTCAATCTCTGCTCTTCCTGCTCCAGCCGCTCAAACAAGCGCCGGCGGGACTGCCTGCTCCCTCCTCCCCGCGGCCGGCTCTGCTGCCGCGCAGGCCTCACCACCCCACCGTACTCCCATCGCTGGCCTAGCCATCCCTCTACTCACCCACACCTGCTGTTATTCTCCGGCGATGGTAGACGAACCAGTAAACCCTTGTGCAGTCGTACTCCCCTCCGCGTGGGAAACAACTACCGAGTCTTCCCTGCCTCTGTGCCGTTCCCTTCCTAGGCCTCGCCGTCGTCCACCGCCCTGGTGCTCTCGGCGCGGCCTGGTCAACGTGGTCAACGATCGACATGCATCTGAAGTGGACTGTACGTGGAGAGGCCGACAGCTGGGTCCACGGCCGCACGCAAGGAAACGCCTCCTTATTACGCGCAAAATAATGATTCCTCCACCTGACATCAGGGACCCACCGAAAGGGCCTCTGTATTTCGTGAAAAAAACGTTACCGCCGCTGACAGCTCGGACCCACCAGCTATATCTTCGCACGCAAGGAAGTGCCTCATTACGCACACAAAAATGAATACTCCCCCTGCTAGCTGGGACCCACCATGGTGGGAGGCTGACTTGTGGGCCTACTAAGTTGACTGGGACGGGGGCCTTTGTCAACTTTAGTCAATATGAACGATTCTAGCTCCAGTGACCGTACGATGTCCATCCAACGGCCGTAGTGCTTCTTCAACCTCTGGTCTTCTTGCTCCAGCCGCCCAAAGCAGCGCCGGTCGTGTCGCATGCTCCTGCCTCCCGTGGGCGGCTGTGTGCCACGGAGGCCTCACCGCCCCCTACTATTCCCACCGCTGGCTAGGCCCTGCGGCGACGACAGCCTCACACCACAGCCGAACCAAGGAACCCTCGTACTCCTCTCCGCGCGGGTTTCCACTGCCGCGTCTTCCCCGGCTCCCCGTCGTCCCCTTCCTATGCCTCGCCATCGTCCACCGCCCTGGTGCTCTCGGCGCGGTGTGGTCAACGTGGTCAAGGAACGACTTCCATCGGACGTGGACTGTACGTGGAGAGGCTGACAGCTGGGTCCATGGCCGCAGCAAGGAAGTGCCTCCTTTTTACGCGGAAAATAGTGATTCCTCCACCTGACATCTGGGACCCACAGGACGGGCCACTGTATTTCGCGAAAAAAAACGTTTCCCCCTGACTGCTGGGACCCACCAGCTACATCTTCGCATGCAAGGAAGTGCGTCCGGGCAAAAAAAAAACGATTTGCCCCCGTGACTTCTGGGACCCACCAGCTACATCTTCGCAGGAAAGGAAGTGCGTGACAGTCGGGACCCACCTGGTCGAAGCGTACGTAGCATTGTCATTCTGGTCGCAAACATGTACGTACATACTGGTCAATGTAGAGGCGCGCACGTGTCGTAGTAGAGGCGCGCACGTAGCAGGTACACGTATGCACAGCGGCCAGTGTGCAAGAAAGAAAATACGGCCACGTACGTACATACGGGCAGGGTCTTGAACGCCTACTCGCGCATACGTACGGCCAGGGCTCGTGTACATGGCTGGGTCGGAACGGAGAAACAGCGTCGTCGTCGTGTTCATGGGGAGCCAACCGGCTGGGTCGGAACGGAATGCGTCGTCGTGTTCATCGGGAGGGCTTGGACGGAACAGCCGATGGAAACGAGGCCTGGCGTACCACAGAACGGAGGAAACGGCCTTGTGTTCGACCGGCCACGTTTGAAACGGGATCCTGTTCATCGGGAGGGGTCTGGTGTACCGCAAAACGGAGGAAATGGACCTCCTACGGTCGAAACGGGGGTCCTGTTGATCGGGAGGGGTGTGGCGTACCGCAAAACGGAGGAAACGGACTTGTGTTGGAGCGCTACGGTCGAAACGGTGGTCCTGTTCATCGGGAGGGGTGTGGCGTACCGCAAAACGGGACTCCATGGGACACTGTTCATCTCCACCGTCGACCCCCTCCCGCCTCCACGGGCTACTGTTCATCCACCGTCGACCTCCTCCAGCCTCCACCTGCGACTGTTCATCCACGGGCTCCTGTTCATCCAGCCTCCACCATGCGCTACTCCACCGGCTACTGTTCAACCAGCCCTCTCCACGGGCTCCTGTTCAACCACCCCTCCACGGGCTACTGTTCATCCAGCCCTCCACCGTCTACTGTTCATTCTGCCCTCCATGGGGTGGTCCTGTTCATCCTGCCCACCACGGGGTCCTGTTCATCCAGCCCCAACCTGCTCGATCGATCGGGGTCCTGTTCATCCAGAGGCAACACCACGGGGTCCTGTTCGTCCACCCCCACCGGGAACTGTTCATCCAACCCCCCCCCCCCAGCAACGCTCACTGTTCATCCAGAGGCAACATCGATCGGCTTCAGTTAGCAGCAGTAGTGAAGGAATCGCTCGATCGGGTTCAGTTAACAGCCATTGATCGATCGCTCGGGTTCAGTAACGCGTAGCCTGCAGTGCAATCACTCGGGTTCAGTTAGAGCCCAACGCCTCGCTCGGGTTCAGTTAGAGCCAACGCCTCGCACACATGCGCGTACGTGTACAAGAGAAACACGCATCGCTCGGCCCCCGACCTCCCACCGTAATCGGGAACTCGCCAAAATTTTCCTCGCCCTCGCTTATACCACGGTTTTTTACACCATGGACGGCCCAAAGAATGTCATGCAGCTACATCTCCGGCCCGCCCAGGACGAAAACCCCATTTTCTGTCATGATTTTCTGCCATAGAAGTAGGAGCCCACCACATCTATGATGATACCGGGTTTTGTCACAATTATCGTCATAGAAGTGTCATATGTATGACAGAAAAAAATTTCGTTCGGCCCAAAATGTCACGGATGTGTCTTTTTTTTGTAGTGACTAGATTTGCTATCCACACATAGGAGTAGGTGGCTAGAGGGAACAAAAATGGGACCAACCCAGATATGTTTCTTGGATGTTTGTTTCTCGGGGCAACAAACTATGAATCACCACTTTTTGCCCCTGTTTATGTACATGGTGCTGGACTGCTGGGGCACCCACTGTCCCATGCCCTTATACCAAATATTTAGGCTCCGTTCGGAATAAAGGGGCAGAAAACATAGGTCTTGATGAAAATAGAGGAATAGGAAAGGAATGTAGGTATAAAACTATGGAACAGCGAACCGGAGGAAACTCTCAAGAGAATGTGTTCGGATGGACTACGAAATGTACAGATTTGTTTTTTTAGAGTAGCATGCTTGGCAGTATGAGATGCTATTTTTTTATTCAGCTGCACGGTGACTACTCTTATCCTCACCACACGTACCACACATAGGTTGATTTTTTTTATTCCGGCAACACAGTACAGCAACCTGTCTAACGCATGGCAGCGAGCGCCTGCCTCGGGCTTTCGCCAAAAAAATGAGCAGCGCGTGGATGTTTCTAATCCAAGGGAATCAGTACTACCAGACCAGCTTTCCTATGAAACACTATTCACCTTTCCCGTGTTCCGAACGGTTGGAAGGGAAAGAATACCGTAGGAATTGTGTTCCTACGAAAATCCTGCACCAAACCTGTGAACCGAACGCAGCCTTAGCTGTTCTTAATCTAATGTCCCTGGTAAAAATGAAGCCATGCCACTGTTATAAGCAATGACAAGTTTAGCCAAATGTTTTTTCCTATAATTTTTTGAGACTCTGACTGTTTCCTCTGTGCCTTTTTGTGCAAACAGGGATATCCAATTCACCTGGTTGCTGTTGTAACCTTTTGGTGCACTGCACAAAACTCTTCTTAAAAGAAGTGACATTTGTGCTGTTTAACTGGAATGCCAGAATGGAATAGTTGGTTCATTTTGGTGGAACTGCACAAAGAGATATCTGTGTTCCAATCCTCATCATCCATATTGGCGCCATAACCTTCCTTTAGGTAAGAATGATATTTAATGCATGTGTTCATCTCTATTTTCCGACTGCCATGAGAAAATAATGCTGTTTTTTACTAGTACACTTGTACTCCCTCACTGACAAAACCAATTCTGAATTAGAAGGCCAATCATGTACTTGGTTTCACCAACTGGTGAGGAGAAAGAGAAACAGAGCATGAAGAGGAAGAAGAAGAAGAAGAATAAACAGTGCCAAGGCGATCTTGCTGAAGCCAGAGGCCTCAGTCGAGGCCATTCAAGGGCTCCGGCAACGACTACCTTACATGTGAGACGATCCTCCAGGGAGCCCTTCCACTTCTGCTGTCTCACTTAATTAATTAGGAGTACTTAAGTACCACTAATTTATTACTGCCTAATTTTCCTGTTGGAGTTAAACAAATCTTTAGTAGGACCCTATGCTGAATCATGTACGTGTGTATGTTTGTCTATGGAGGTGAATCATGTGGTGGAGCAGGGAGGGAATATTATTAGTGTCATGACATAATAGTGCTATTGTTTTGCATGTCAATTTATTGCCATTGGTTCAATCAGGCAATGTTTTGCGTATTGTCCATCATGAATTTGATGCTACTGTTTGAGTAATATGCTAATGTCTTCCTATCCTTTCTCACTAAGCTAATGAAGGTTTCACCTTGTTCCTACTTGTGCAAACAGGGATCATGTTGTGCCAATCATACATTTTAGTGGAACTACACAAGACAATACAATGAACTGTATCCCAGCCAGTGCTTTAACTCTGCTGGAAGTTCTTGATAATCTTTCGATATAATCTCAGCACTGGTAAACAAGAGTGATTTCAACCATACATTTGAAGTGCACAAAAATATATACTATTGTGTGATTCAAGTGAGTGCTTTATCATCTCTTATGGGACTACATGAATAAGCTTTTTTTCTTAGGTTGGTACGGGCCTAAGGCCTTCATCCATATTAGTTTGCTGTCATCTCTGTTTGTATCGTGCTGCTGTCATGAGAAACTCCTTTATCTTTGCACGTTAAAGTTTTGCAACCTATGATAAATGGCAATGCTTTGAGTGTTGAGTTGAGCTAATTGGCACTGATTAAATAAAGTAACACCTCTCTTTAAGCAATACTACTATGTTGCTAACTTTACCCATTAAGATAATGAGGGTGCTTCTATTTGTTAGTGTATGTTTCGTCAACTAGTCCCACTATTACAGTAATCTCACTCTCTCAATATATGTACCAACAGGGATGCTCGATTGTGGTGGAACTGCACAAAAACTTTGGGTGCTTCATTGCCTCGACAGCTTCCGTCCTTTCCTGTCAGTCGCTAATCTCCGCTTGCTTTCTTCCTTTGCTGTCAGTCGCTTGGCTTATCTCGGCTTCCAGTCAAAGGAAATAGTAATTGATATGGTACCTCACACAGGTTGGTACTGGTCTTTATCCTGATTATTGTGCCTGTCATCTGTATTGGTAATTTGGTATTGTGCTACTGTTTGCAGATTTCATAAAGGAGTAATTTGGAGCCTGAACTCGCAGGCAAATCATTACATCGGGTGATTTCAGTAGAATTGCACAAAATGATCAGATGGACAGGTACTTATGCTGCTGCTATGTACTCCAAAGTTCACTCAGACAAGCATCGATGTTGACAAGAAGTGCCTATATTCATTCGAGTATCAACCGGCGTCAACCAATTGTCAAACTCCAAGTATTAGGAGAGTGAATGCCAAAAATATTGCTTGGTGCATAGCCCAGAAAAACGCAGTCCAGTCTTTGGTCCCAACTTGTGCCTTTTGGTTATCGACACATATGGTAGCGAACTATATGGCATGGAGTCTAAAGATTCCAGACAAGTTGGTTGACGCGTATATTCATCTGGCACTTAATCAGTCTGCACGCCAAGGATGCTCCATTTCAGTTGAACTGCACAAAAAATTTGGGTGGTTCATTTTCTCAACCGCCTCCTTTCTCGTGTGCAATGTAGAATTTTGGCGAGATACAGGACCAAGATGAGCCAGTAAAGTAGTTGGATGAAAGTAGTGGCCAAGTTACTCAAACCTCCCTCGGCACGAGGCCACTATCTGAGGATAAACCTACAAGCAAAGTTCAGATTGTCTGTGCTGCCTCTTATGTACTCGAAAGTTTACCCGTACAAGAACTAATCTTAGCAAGAAGTACCTCCGATAGAACACCATTTACCAGTCTGTACCCTAGGTAATTAAAGTTCGTCCATGGATCATATGGGCTGTGATTTCAATCATTTGGATGCATAAACATACTGAACATGTGTATATCTGAATCTTTTTGTGAATTATGTATGAATATTGTCGTGTGATCTATCAATCATTTGGATGCATAGATATACTGAGCTTGTGTATATATGAATCTTTTGAGTTGTTGATAGTGAATGTTGGCTATGAATATGAACGTGTCCTGTGAACCTGAGTTTGATATGAATGTTTACCTTTTCTGTTGTATTTGCGTGTGAACTTGTTAGTATGCCTACTGTGGGGTATAAGACGCAGGTCTCTTATAAAAGTAATGCTGTGTCCAATTTATGTTTTCCCTTCTAACCACATTATATATATTTATATTATTACTATTATCGTATATTTTATAGAGACTTATATATACATTATAAAAACATCCCACGTGTTATTAAGTTATAAAAGCAAATGTTTAACGGAAGTTGGCAATCCTGGTTGTTTTTTACTCACAGGCAAGGAAAATCCTGGTGATTGCGTACAAAAGCTTGCGAAGATTTTAAGGAGCAATTTAATAATAACGCGCTCATTTTTATTTTGAGCAATAGCTCGCTAATTTCTTAATTATATATATATATAATGTGCCTCTCCGGTTTATTCTTTGATATTAATTGCTCCTTCTGACATAACATTATATATATAACGAGCCCACCTAATACGTGTATTTCAAGGAAGTGCAAATGGGCTGGGATTTCTTAGAAATATAAATGGGCCTGATTGACATGAAATTATTTGTTCACCTAGCAAAGCAAATGGACTGTACATTCTAGAAAACATGGGTTAAATATATGCCACATTTTTGCAGGCTGACATGTGGGCCAATAGGTCGAAGCCTACGCAGGGCGTTGTCAACTTGGTCAACAAATGATTGTGTCATCCACAGCCATTGGATTTATATCCAACGGCCGGCATGCACCTTCAATCTCTCATCTTCTTCCTCCAGCGTCGCCGGGACCGCCTGGTCCGGCCTCCGGCGGCTAGCGACTCTGCTTAGCACGCATCACTGCGAAGCGCTACCCCACCGCCGGCCAGGCTATCCCTCCACCCCTCGACACCTCCTGTTATTCTCCACAGACTACAACCCCACGCCGCAACAGAACCAGTTATAACCCTTCTCCTCCTCTCAATCTGCGACTCCACTGCCGTGTTTTCCCATCTCCGAGTCGTTCCCGTCCGGGGCCTCGCCGTCATCCACCGCCTCGCTGCGTTTGGTGCGGCATCGTCAACAAACGAGAGTCATCGGAAGAGGACTGTACGTGGAGAGCCTGACGGCTAGGACCCACGAGGTCCATGGTCGCACGCAAGGAAAGTTCCTCCTTATTAAGCTGAAAAAACTGTTTCCTCCACCTGACAGCTGGGACCCACCGGCTGTATCTTCGCACGGAAGGAAGTGCCTCCTTGTTTTGCGAAAAAAATTATTCATCCCGTTGACAGCTGGGACCCGTCAGATTTGGTGACTGACTTGTGGGCCTACTAAGCGGACGTGTACGCACGGCTTTGTCAACTTAATCAACAAATGATTCTAGCAGCTGGACCGTTGGATGTTAATCCAACAGCCGTGCTCCTTCTTCTACCTCTGTTCTTGCTCCTGTCTCCCATGGGCGGCACCGCGGCTGTGCTGCCGCACACCCGAACCAGTGAAGTTTCCCACTCCTCTCCATCTGCGACTCCACTGCCCCGTCTTCCCCATCTCCGGGTCGTTCCAGTCTGGGTGCGCTCGGCAGGGTGTGGTCAACGTGGTCAACAACCGAGAGTCATCGGAAGATGACTGTACGTGAGAGGCTCACAGTGGGGACGCACCACGCCCATGGATGCATGCATGCAATGGAACGCGACAAGGTCAACGTGGTCAAGGAACGACTTCCATCGGAACTATACTGTACGTGGAGAGTCTCAGCTGGGTCCACGGCCGCAGCAAGTAAGTGCCTCCTTATTACGCGGAAAATAATGATTCCTCCAACTGATAGTAGGGACCCACTGGATGGGCCACCGTATTTTGCAGAAAAAACGTTTGCCCCCTGACTGTTGGGACCCACCTGACGGGCCACCATATTTCGTGAAAAAACGCCCCCCCCTCCCCCCCCCCCCCCCGCTATCAGCTCGGACCCACCGGAAGTGCCTCCTTATTACGCACAAAAAAATGAATACTCTCCTGGCTAGCTGGGACCCACCTTGGTGGGAGGCTGACTTGTGGGCCTACTAAGTTGACGGGGACGAAGGGCTTTGTCAACTTAGTCAATATGAATGGTTCTAGCTCCAGTGACCGTACGATGTCCATCCAACGGCCGTAGTGCTTCTTCAACCTCTGGTCTTCTTGCTCCAGCCGCCCAAAGCAGCGCCGGTCGTGTCGCATGCTCCTGCCTCCCGTGGTCGGCTGTGCTGCCGCGGAGGCCTCACCGCCCCCTACTATTCCCACCGCTGGCCAGGCCCTGCGGCGCTGGCAGCCTCACACCGCAGCCGAACCAGTGAACCCTCGTACTCCTCTCCGCGCGGGCTTCCACTGCCGCATCTTCCCCGGCTCCGTGTCGTCCCCTTACTAGGCCTCGCCGTCGTCCACCGCCGTGGTGCTCTCCGCGCGGCGTGGTCAACTTGATCAAGGAACAACTTCCATCGGAAGAGTACTGTACGTGGAGAGGCTGACAGCTGGGTCCACGGCCACAGCCCAGTTTTTTTGTGATTTGCTAAGTAAGTCGCTTTGTTAAGCCTGTTGGGCTGCAAATCTTTCAAGACGAGGAGAGCTTTCATTCGGCTGGCCGAGAAAATGGCCCATCAGTAATGAGAAATGGGTTGTACATTTTTAAAACACATCAAACCGGCAATTAGTTTCAAATATCTTTTTTTCCATTTCGAGATTTTAAATTACATTAATTTTTATGCGTGGAGAATTTGTTGGATTTTATATTGATATACATTTATTTTTAAAATCAGTTTGAATGTGAGTTGAAATTTCGGGATTAAAAATAGTTCGGACCGCACCGAAATATGCAAAATTTCGTATAATTTTTTAACCGTGGCCACAATATGAGCTGTAATGCTAACAAAAAGAATATGGGCTCCAAAAAAACCTTAATAATTAGCAAATGGGCTGTAAATTATTAGAAATAATGGCAGATGGGCTGTATGCTGTTTTCCACAGATTTTAGGCTTTCCTAAAAAAAGGTTGACGCACAAGCAGTGACTGTTGGATGGCCATCCAACGGCCGTCATGCTTCTTCAATCTTTGCTCTTCCTGCTCCAGCCGCTCAAACAAGCGCCGGCGGGACTGCCTGCTCCCTCCTCCCCGCGGCCGGCTCTGCTGCCGCGCAGGCCTCACCGCCCCACCGTACTCCCATTGCTGGCCTAGCATCCCTCTACTCACCCACACCTGCTATTATTCTCCGGCGACGGCAAACGAACCAGTAAACCCTCGTACAGTCGTACTCCCCTCCGCGTGGGAAACAACTGCCGAGTCTTCCCTGCCTCCGTGTCGTTCCCTTCCTAGGCCTCGCCATCGTCCACCGCCCTGGTGCTCTCGGCGCGGCCTGTTCAACGTGGTCAACGACCGACATGCATCTGAAGTGGACTGTACGTGGAGAGGCCGACAGCTGGGTCCACGGCCGCACGCAAGGAAATGCCTCCTTATTACGCGCAAAATAATGATTCCTCCACCTGACATCAGGGACCCACCGAAAGGGCCTCTGTATATCGTGAAAAAAACGTTACGGCCGTTGACAGCTTGGACCCACCAGCTATATCTTCGCATGCAAGGAAGTGCCTCCTTATTGCGCACAAAAAAATGAATACTCCCCCTGTTAGCTGGGACAAAGTATAGTGGCAGGCTGACTTGTGGGCCTACTAAGTTGACGGGGACGGAGGGCTTTGTTAACTTAGTCAATATGCACGATTCTAGCTCCAGTGACCGTACGATGTCCATCCAACGGCCGTAGTGCTTCTTCAACCTCTGGTCTTCTTGCTCCAGCCGCCCAAACCAGCGCCAGTCGTGCCTCGTACTCCTGCCTCCCGTGGCCGGCTGCGATGCGGCGGAGGCCTCACCGCCCCCTACTACTCCCATCGCTGGCCAGGCCATCCCTCTACTCACCCACACCCCCTGTTATTCTGCGGCGACGACAGCCTCACACCGCAGCCGAACCAATGAACCCTCATACTCCTCTCCGCGCGGGCTTCCACTGCCGCGTCTTCCCCGGCTCCGCGTCGTCCCCTTCCTAGGCCTCGCCGTCGTCCACCGCCCTGGTGCTCTCGGCGCGGCATGGTAAACGTGGTCAAGGAACGGCTTCCATCGGACGTGGACTGTACGTGGAGAGGCTGACAGCTGGGTCCACGGCTGCAGCAAGGAAGTGCCTCCTTATTACGTGCAAAATAATTATTCCTCCATCTGACAGCGGGGACCCATCGGACGGGCCACCGTATTTCACGAAAAAACGTTTGCCCCTGACTGCTGGGACCCACCAGCTACATCTTCACACGCAAGGAAGTGCGTCCGGGCAAAAAAACGATTCGCCCCCCTGACTGCTGGGACCCACCAGCTACATCTTCGCAGGCAAGGAAGTGCCTGGCAGTCGGGACCCACCTGGTCGAAGCGTACGTAGCGTTGTCATTCTGGTCGCGAACGTGTACGTACATATATACTTGTGGATGTAGAGGCGCGAATGTGTCATAGTAGAGGCGCGTACGTGTCGTAGTAGAGGCGCGCACGTAGCATGTACACGTACGTACAGCGGCCAGGGTGCAAGAAAGAAAATACGGCCACATATGTGTACATATGGGCGGGGTCTCGAACGCCTACTCGCGCATACGTACGGCCAGGGCTCGTGTACATGGCTGGGTCGGAACGGAGGAACAACGTCGCCGTCGTGTTCATGGGGAGGCAACGGAATGCGTCGTGTTCATGGGGAGGCAACGGAATGCGTCGTGTTCACCGGGAGGCAACGGAAGGCGTGGGAGCCAACCAGCTGGGTCGTAACAGAATGTGTGGTCGTGTTCATCGGGAGGGCTTGGACGGAACAGGCGATGGAAACGAGGCCTGGCGTACCGCACTACGGAGGAAACGGACCTCCTACGTTCGGAACGGTGTCCTGTTGATCGGGAGGGGTCTGGCGTACCGCAAAACGGAGGAAACGGACCTCCTACGATCGAAACGGGGGTCCTATTGATCGGGAGGGGTGTGGCGTACCGCAAAACGGACAAAACGGACTTGCTACGGTCGAAACGGGGGTCCTGTTGATCGGGAGGGGTGTGGCGTACCGCAAAACGGACGAAACGGACCTCCTACGGTCGAAACGGGGGTCCTGTTCATCGGGAGGGGTGTGGCGTACCGCAAAACGGGACTCCATGGGATACTGTTCATCTCCACCGTCAACCTCCTCCAGCCTCCACGGGCTACCGTCGACCTCCTCCAGCCTCCACGGGCTCCTGTTCATCCAGCCTCCACCGCGCGCTACTCCACCGGCTACTGTTCAACCACCCCTCCACGAGCACCCCTCCACCGTCTACTGTTCATCCAGCCCTCCATACCAAGGGGTCCTGTTCAACCACCACTCCACGGGCACCCCTCCACCGTCTACTGTTCATCCAGCCCTCCACCACACTACGGGGTCCTGTTCATCCAGAGGAAACGCCACCGCTCACTGGTCATCCAACCCCCCCTGCAACGCTCACTGTTCATCCCAGAGGCAGCATCGATCGGCTTCAGTTAGCAGTAGTAGCGAAGGAATCGCTCGATCGGGTTCAGTTAACAGCCATCGGTCGATCGCTCGGGTTCAGTAACGCGTAGCCTGCAGTGCAATCGCTCGGGTTCAGTTAGAGCCCAATGCCTCGCTCGGGTTCAGTTAGAGCCAACGCCTCGCACCCACGCGCGTACGTGTACGAGAGAAACGCGCATCGCTCGGCCCCCGACCTCCCACCGTAACCGGGAACTCCCCGAAATTTTTCTCGCCCTCGCTTCTACCACGGTTTTTTCCGTCATTGACGGCCCAAAGAATGTCATGCAGCTGCGTCTCCGGCCCGCCCAGGATGAAAAGCCCATTTTCTGTCATGATTTTTTGTCATAGAAGTAGGAGCCCACCACATCTATGATGATACCGGGTTTTGTCACAATTATCGTCATAGAAGTGTCATATGTATGACAGAAAAAATCGTTCGGCCCGAAATGTCACGGATGTGTCTTTTTTTTGTAGTGTTACCTCAGACCTTCGGGTCCATAGTTAGTAGCTAGATGGCTTCTTCTCTCTTTTTGGATCTCAATACAATGTACTCCCCCTCTCTCGTGGAGATCTATTCGATGTAATCTTCTTTTGCGGTGTGTTTGTTGAGAATGATGAATTGTGGGTTTATGATCAAGTTTATCTATGAACAATATTTGAATCTTCTCTGAATTCTTTTATGTATGATTGGTTATCTTTGCAAGTCTCTTCGAATTATCAGTTTGGTTTGGCCTACTAGATTGATCTTTCTTGCAATAGGAGAAGTGCTTAGCTTTGGGTTCAATCTTGCGGTGTCCTTTCCGAGTGACAGTAGGGGCAGCAAGGCACGTATAGTATTGTTGCCATCGAGGATAACAAGATGGAGTTTTTATCATATTGCATAAATTTATCCCTCTACATCATGTCATCTTGCTTAAGGCGTTACTCTGTTTTTATGAACTTAATACTCTAGATGCATGCTGGATAGCGGTCGATGAGTGGAGTAATAGTAGTAGATGCAGGCAGGAGTCGGTCTACTTGTCTCGGAAGTGATGCCTATATACATGATCATACCTAGATATTCTCATAACTATGTTCAATTCTGTCAATTGCTCAACAGTAATTTGTTCACCCACCGTAAAATACTTATGATCTCGAGAGAAGCCACTAGTCATCATATTAATCTTCCAACACTTAGTTATTTCCTTTGCTTTTACTTTGCTTTTATTTTACTTTGCATCTTTATCATAAAAATACCAAAAATATTATCCTATCATATCTATCATATCTCACTCTCGTAACTGACCATGAAGGGATTGCCAACCCCTTATCGCGTTGGTTGCGAGGATTTTTATTTGTTTTGTGTAGGTGTGAGGGACTCGCGCGTAGCCTCCTACTGGATTGATACCTTGGTTCTCAAAAAACTGAGGGAAATACTTACGCTACTTTGCTGCATCACACTTTCCTCTTCAAGGGAAAACCAACACAGTGCTCAAGAGGTAGCAAGAAGGATTTCTGGCGCCGTTGCCGGGGAGGTCTACGCAAAAGTCAACATACCAAGTACCCACCATGATCCCTTATCTCCCGCATTACATTATTTGCCATTTTCCTCTCGTTTTCCTCTCCCCCACTTCACCCTTGCCGTTTTATTCGCCCTCTCTTTTCCGTTTGCCTCTTTTTCGCTCACTTTTTGTTTGCTCATGTGTTGGATTGCTTGTTTGTCACGATGGCTCAAGATAATACCAAATTATGTGACTTTACCAATACCAACAATAATGATTTCCTTAGCACTCCGATTTCTCCTCTTACCAATACTGAATCTTGTGAAATCAATGCTGCTTTGTTGAATCTTGTCATGAAAGATCAATTCGCCGGCCTTCCTAGTGAAGATGCCGCTACTCATCTAAATAACTTCGTTGATTTGTGTGATATGCAAAAAAAGAAAGATATTGATAATGATATTGTTAAACTGAAGCTATTTCCTTTTTCGCTTAGAGATCATGCTAAAGCTTGGTTTTCGTCTTTGCCTAAAAATAGTATTGATTCTTGGAATAAGTGCAAAGATGCTTTTATCTCTAAGTATTTTCCTCCCGCTAAGATCATCTCTCTTAGATTTTAAGCAACTTGATCATACGGTATTTAATTATGAAAGTTGGCTAAGTAGCTGACCCTGTTAGTCCGTTCTTTTAAGATAAAGGAGCATAAGCCTTTTTCTTTTTATTACTATTTCCTCCGCTGAACATGTTGCACAAGCTTGGGAGAGGATGAAATTAATGATACGTAATTGCCCTACTCATGGTTTGAATTTGTGGATGATTATACAAAACTTTTATGCCGGATTGAATTTTGCTTCTAGAAATCTTTTGAGATTCGGCCGCGGGAGGCACTTTTATGGAAATCACTTTAGGACAAGCTACTAAACTCCTAGATAATATTATGGTTAATTATTCTCAATGGCACACTGAAAGATCTACTAATAAAAAAGTGCATGCGATGGAAGAAATTAATGTTTTGAGTGGAAAGATGGATGAACTTATGAAATTATTTGCTACTAAGAGTGTTTCTTCTGATCCTAATGATATGCCTTTGTCTACTTTGATTGAGAATAATAATGAATCTATGGATTTGAATTTTTTTGGTAGGTATAATTTTGGTAACAACGCGTATAGAGGAAACTTTAATCCTAGGCCTTATCCTAGAAATTCCTCTAATAATTACTGTAATTACTACAACAGCTCTTATGGAAATTTTAATAAGATGTCCTCTGAATTTGAAACTAGTGTTAAAGAGTTTATGAATTCACAAAAGAATTTCAATGCTTTGCTTGAAGATAAATTGCTTAAAGTTGATGAATTGGCTAGGAACGTTGATAGAATTTCTCTTGATGTTGATTCTTTAAAGCTTAGATATATTCCTTCTAAGCATGATATCAATGAGTCTCTCAAAGCCATGAGAATTTCCATTAATGAGTGCAAAGAAAGAACCGCTAGAATGCGTGCTAAGAAAGATTGCTTTATGAAAGCGTGTTCTTCAAATTTCTATGAAAATAAAGATGAAGATCTAAAAGTTATTGATGTGTCTCCTATTAAATCCTTTTTTTGCAATATGAATCTTGATAATGATGAGACTGAATATGATGCACCTTTACCTAGAAGGCGTTCCAAAAATTCAGAGTTTTTAGATCTTGATGCTAAAATTGATAAAAGTGGGATTGAAGAAATCAAAACCCTAGATGTTAATAAACCAACTATTTTGGATTTCAAGGAATTTAATTATGATAATTACTCTTTGATAGATTGTATTTCCTTGTTGCAATCCGTGCTAAATTCTCCTCATGCTTATAATCAAAATAAAGCTTTTACCAAACATATCGTTGATGCTTTGATGCAATCTTATGAAGAAAAACTTGAATTGGAAGTTTCTATCCCTAGAAAACTTTATGATGAGTGGGAACCTACTATTAAAATTAAGATTAAAGATCATGAGTTCTATGCTTTATGTGATTTGGGTGCTAGTGTTTCCACTATCCACAAAACTTTGTGCGATTTGCCAGATTTCCGTGATTTCGATGATTGCTCTCTAAACTTGCACCTTGAGGATTCCACTATTAAGAAACCTATGGGAAGAATTAATGATGTTCTTATTGTTGCAAATAGGAACTATGTGCCCGTAGATTTTATCGTTCTTGATATAGATTGCAATCCTTCATGTCCTATTATTCTTGGTAGACCTTTCCTTAGAACGGTTGGTGCAATTATTGATATGAAGGAAGGGAATATTAGATTCCAATTTCCATTAAAGAAAGGCATGGAACACTTCCCTGGGAAGAAAATAAAACTACCATATGAATCTATCATGAGAGCCACTTATGGATTGCCTACCAAAGATGGCAATACCTAGATCTATCCTTGCTTTTATGCCTAGCTAGGGGTGTTAAACGATAGCGCTTGTTGGGAGGCAACCCAAATTTATTTTTAGTTTTTTGATTTTTGCTTCTGTTTAGGAATAAATATTTGTTCTAGCCTCCGGTTAGATGTGTTTTTATGTTTTAATTAGTGTTTGTGCCAAGTTAAACCTATAGGATCTTCTTGGATGATAGTTATTTGATCTTGCTGTAATTTCCAGAAACTTTCTGTTCACGAGAACAATTGTTAAAAATTACCAGAACGTGATAAAATACTGATTCCAATTGCTGCTGATCAATAAACAAATTGCCTAGGTCGTCCTATTTTGACTGATTTTTTGGAGTTCCAGAAGTTTTCGTTAGTTACAGATTACTAGAGACTGTTCTGTTTTTGACAGATTCTGTTTTTGGTGTGTTGTTTGCTTATTTTGATGAATCTATGGCTAGTAAAATAGTTTATAAACCATAGAGAAGTTGGAATAAAGTAGGTTTAACACCAATATAAATAAAGAATGAGTTCACTACAGTACCTTGAAGTGGTCTTTTGTTTTCTTTCGCTAACGGAGCTCACGAGATCTTCTGTTAAGTTTTGTGTTGTGAAGTTTTCAAGTTTTGGGTGAAAGATTAGATGGATTATGGAACAAGGAGTGGCAAGAGCATAAGCTTGGGGATGCCCATGGCACCCCCAAGATAATCTAAGGACACGAAAAAGCCAAAGCTTGGGGATGCCCCGGAAGGCATCCCCTCTTTCGTCTACTTCCGTCGGTAACTTTACTTGGAGCTATATTTTTATTCACCACATGATATGTGTTTTGCTTGGAGCATCTTGTATGATTTGAGTCTTTGCTTTTTAGTTTACCACAATCATCCTTGCTGTACACAACTTTTGAGAGAGCCATACATGATTTGGAATTTGTTAGAACACTCTATGTGCTTCGCTTATATCTTTTGAGTTATATAGTTTTGCTCTAGTGCTTCACTTATATCTTTTAGAGTACGGTGGTGGATTTGTTTTATACTCCCTCCGTTCCTTGATATAAGGTGTACAGATTTTTGGGAAAAAGTCCGAAATATAAGGTGTATTGCGTTGCACCACTCGTTTGAATATTTTTTTAAGAAATTTGATTACATTTCCTTATATAGGGCAAGCTCCTCTATTTTCTCATGTCAATTAGTCAGGTGTAATCTCTCCCAAAACTTGTGAAATTTTCCCTCCACATGCGTTCTTTAATTTCCGTGCCAAAAACTATACACCCTATATTTAGGAACGGAGGGAGTAGAAACTATTGATCTCTCATGCTGCACTTAGATTATTTTGAGAGTCTTAAATAGCATGGTAATTTGCTTAAACAATCCTAATATGCTAGGTATTCAAGATTAGTAAAAACTTTCTTATGAGTGTGTTGAATACTATGAGAAGTTTGATGCTTGATAATTGTTTTGAGATATGAAGATGGTGATATTAGAGTCATGCTAGTGAGTAGTTGTGAATTTGAGAGATACTTGTGTTAAAGTTTGTGATTCCCGTAGCATGCACATATGGTGAACCATTATGTGATGAAGTCGGAGCATGATTTATTTATTGATTGTCTTCCTTATGAGTGGCGGTCTGGGACGAGCCATGGTCTTTTCCTACCAGTCTATCCCCCTAGGAGCATGCGCGTAATACTTTGCTTTGATAACTTGTAGATTTTTGCAATAAGTATATGAGTTCTTTATGACTAATGTTGAGTCCATGGATTATACGCACCCTTCTTCCTTCCACCATTGCTAGCATCTCTAAAACCGCGCACTTTTCGCCGGTATCATACACCCACCATAAATCTTCCTCAAAACAGCCACCATACCTACCTATCATGGCATTTCCATAGCCATTCCGAGATATATTGCCATGCAACTTTCCACCGTTCCGTTTATTATGACATGCTCCATCATTGTCATATTGCTTTGCATGATCATGTAGTTGACATCGTATTGGTGGCAAAGCCACTGTTCATAATTCTTTCATACATGTCACTCTTGATTCATTGCATATCCCGGTACAATGCCGGAGGCATTCATATAGAGTCATATTTTGTTCTAAGTATCGAGTTGTAAGAAAATAAAAGTGTGATGATCATCATTTTTAGAGCATTGTCCCAAGTGAGGAAAAGGATGATGGAGACTATGATTCCCCCACAAGTCGGGATGAGACTCCGGACGAAAAAAAAGAGGCCATAAAAAAAGAGAGAGAAAAGGCCCAAAAAAATGAGAGAAAAAGAGAGAAGGGACAATGTTACTATCCTTTTACCACACTTGTGCTTCAAAGTAGCACCATGATCTTCATGATAGAGAGTCTCTCATTTTGTCACTTTCATATACTAGTGGGAAATTTTCATTATAGAACTTGGCTTGTATATTCCAATGATGGACTTCCTCAAAATGCCCTAGGTCTTCGTGAGCAAGCGAGTTGGATGCACACCCACTTAGTTTCTTTTGTTGAGCTTTCATATACTTATAGCTCTAGTGCATCCGTTGCATGGCAATCCCTACTCACTCACATTGATATCTATTGATGGGCATCTCCATAGCCCGTTGATATGCCTAGTTGATGTGAGACTATCTTCTCCCTTCTTGTCTTCTCCACAACCATCATTCTATTCCACATATAGTGCTATGTCCATGGCTCACGCTCATGTATTGCGTGAAGATTGAAAAAGTTTGAGAACGTCAAAAGTATGAAACAATTGCTTGGCTTGTCATCGGGGTTGTGCATGATTTAAATACTTTGTGTGGTGCAGATAGATTGATGCGAAGCATCCTACGATCATCCCCATGGACCTACCATCGTCTCATCAAGATCCAAGAGGACCTATGACACGAGCACGAGCTAGAGCTCTCGAGAACGAGGTGACTTCCTTCCTTAGTGATATCACATATGATCCACTCGAGACATGGCTACTACCTAAGTCCGATATGCTATGCATGATTAGGTGTCAAGAGGAACCTCCCGAGGATGCACGTGAAGACGGACAAGCTACCAAGTTCACAGATGAAGAGAACCGCCGGAAGGAGAAGAACACAGCTCCAGGGCTTGGACATCCGGCCCCAGCCCCGGACATCCGGCCGCTGGAGACATCAACAATAGCAGCAACCCAGCCAGCGAAGTACTACAGGGCCCGGACATCCGGCCCCATGCCCTGGACATCCGGCTCCTCCGGAAGCCCCGGAAATCCGGCCTCTCGCCCGGACATCCGACCCCGCCTATCCAGAGACTACAGAAGTTTGCACCACCAGCCCGGACATCCGGCCCCCAACCCGGACATCCGGTCCCTCCTGAAGCCCCGGACATCCGGCCCGACGCCCGGACATCCGGCTCCGTCTGTCTGCGCACAGTAAAGGGCCGAAGCCCATGTACCTCTTCGCCCCCCTAGACTATATATACTCCATCCCCTTCCTCTTTCTAGGGTTAGCATTGGTTTAGCTCATATGTGAGATAGAGCATTGCTCATCCATACGGATCTCCTCCGCGAGAGAGACTGCGGCCCCTCTTCGGAGACGATCCACGTTGGATTCAAGACCCCCTTTTGGGTGGCCCCCCTCAAGACCTCCTTTCGGAGAAGAACCGGTTACCTCTTGTATCGTCCCTTGTTGGATTTGGACCGTGTGATCTCTATGTGTTCTTGGATCTAGCGCATGTGTAATCGAATCTTGTTGTTTTGAGTGATTCTCTTGTGTTTCCCCTCGTGTTCTTCACGTTCTTAGTTGGGATCCGCTCCTTTCGTGAAAGATCGGCCATCTAGGGTTCCACCCTACATCATCTTGGTATCATGAGCCATGTTGATCACGATTTCGGAGCCCCCTCTTTTTGTTTTCTAGCTTGATTTTGTTGTTTTTCGTCCTAATCCGAAAATTGCCCCACAAAAATAGCCCCAATTTTTTTTTGTGATTTGTTGGTGTGATGAAATTTTGTTGGATTTGATCCGCGGATTTTGTGTGTTGCAGGTAGATCTAGCTTCTCCCCATCTTTTCCCCATTTTCCATCCACAAAATCTTCCGAATTTTGCCCGGATTTGACCTCTCCACGCGGTGTTCATCCACAGATCCCGAGCCCGGACATCCGGCCCCTGACAGCATCAACTCCATCCTCCACTCCGTTTACCGCCTAACTTTCGTCCAATTTTGTTCCGGAGCCCACATACACTTCCACATACCACCACCACTTCCGCATAGCACCACCATAGCCTTTCCCGTTACCAACTCCGACAATTTTTGACCCGTTTTGTTTTGAGAATTTGAGTTGTGGTTTCCGTGTCCTATTGTGTTTCGGCTATCTAGGTACGGTTCGGCATCAACATCACCACCGCTCATATTCGCCAAGGACTACTACGAACGGCTACATTACTTTGGTATCACGTTCACCTTCATATCATTGTGGTATCGTGATATCATCATACTCTCTTGCATTTGCATTGATAACCCCGTAGTCTCACTTTTGCGTAGCTTACCCATCGAGACTAGCCTTTGAGTATTGCCGGCAACGTGACTTGTGCACATTAGTGTTCATACTTTCCATAGCATACATACCATCATTGAGTTGCATATCTTGGTATCATCTCTTGTGTCACAAAGTTGTCTTCGCATACACAATTGCTATCTTGGTTCGTGAAGCATTGCATGAGAAAAGAGCTCAAACAACAAAGAGCCAAACAAGCTTTTAAGCAAAAGGGAAAGATAAGCAAAGAGCTTATACACAAGAACCATAGCATCATACAACATTAAGATTGTCATGCTCGATCATCTTGGATTAAAGCATAGAAACATCATACATATAGCATACTTGGGATAGAAGTCGTTGCATTTTTGCTTAGTAGGTTGTGCACAAGTTTGTATCCGCCTATTGTGCAATCGTGCTAGCGTCTCTCTAGTGTTGTGCAACAAGAGCATCTTGGTGGATTCCACATTTTGGCTCACCCTTGGTTGCCCAACCCCACTTATCTATTTGCGTGTGTGTTTCCGTGTACCATATCTTGCTATTGGTCTACTTGTTGCATTTGCAAATTTGTGAATCTTTTCCAACATTATTGAGTCTCACTTACAATTGCATCAAATTTTGTGCCACCATCCTAACCAAGCTCCACCATAAGCTTTTACTTGTGTAGGTGTGAGAACCGACAAGAAACGGTACCAATTGTGCTATTTCCTTGATACACATTGGAGTGATCTTTGATCCATTTTCAACATCGGTCAAGGTACATTTGGTATTGGTTCTTCTCTTTCTCCCACTCACATATCTTTGTTTGAAATGATGGATAGGCCAAGTACTTCTACCAACCCACTCTTCTTGGAGCAAGACGACGACATGTCATCCTATGTCACCAAGACTCAACTATTTGGTGCACACCGAGCTTTGCATCAAGAACAACTTGCTTTGGGCGACCGCATCGACAATCTCGCCACCGACCTACGACAATCCATGAGTTCCCTCAAAGAAGATATCCGAACCATGATGGCCCGCTCTTCTACAACTTCGTCCTCGTCAAGACGGAGCCGCTCAAGTAGACACTCCGACGACACCCTCTCCGGTTCAAGTACACCGACATCGAACACTCTTCGTCGTGTCGCGCGTCAAGACCGTCAAGCTAACCGCAATCCTCTACACGACACCGACTCTCAAGAGCATCGACATCGTCACAACCAAGCTGCTTTCGCACAAGCACAAGAACAGCAACGCCAACGACAACAAGAACAAGAGGAGCGAGCGCGACAACATCAAGATGCACAAGACGCCGAGGCACAACGTCAAGAACAACAAATACGTGAAGCTCAAGCACTTGAGGCGCAACATGCCCTTCAAGATTCAAGTCGTGCCGTAGCCAATCGAGGCCGACAAGCTCGACTACATCAAGAAGCACTTCACGACGAAGCTCAAGAAAGGATTTACCAAGCACGTGTACATCGTCAAGCCCCTCGTCAAGATAGACAAGCTTCTCCTCAAGCGAGACAAGAACGTCAAGTCCATCAAGAGCAACATGAGGTCGACAACCCTCCTCGCCAAGAGCAACATGAGGAAGACAACCCTCCTCGCCAAGAGCAACATGAGATTGCCAATCCTCACCGACATGGGCGTCATCATCCCTGACCCCAACACAATGAAGAGCAACGATATGGCAAGCTAAAGTTCACCATGCCCAAGTTTACCGGAAGCAATGACCCCGAAGAGTACATATCATGGGCATTGAAGGTTGACAAAATCTTCCGCTTGCACAACTACCAAGAAGAGAAGAAGATCGCAATGGCATCCCTCGAATTCCAAGACTACGTCCTCATTTGGTGGGAACAAGTCATTGAGCGCCGAGCGGCAAGAGGTGAACCACCCATCACCACTTGGGCACAAATGAAGGATGTCATGAGAGCACGATTCGTGCCAAACTACTACAACCGCGACCTCTTCAAGAAACTCCAACAACTCAAGCAAGGAACCAAGAGCGTTGAAGAGTACTACAAGAAAATCAAGATTTCCATGATACGAGCCAATGTCAAAGAAGATGATGAGCAAACTATGGCGCGTTTCTTGAATGGACTCAATCACCCTATCAAGAAGATTGCCGACTTTCAACCATACTCGAACCTCATCAAGCTAGTGCATCGAGCTACCAAAGCGGAACGGCAAGTACAAGATGACTTCAAGTATGCCAAGTTCTCATCCAAGTCCTATGGCCTCTCCGACAATCAAGCTTCGACGACTCCCACCACGAGCAACGGCGACAAGTCAAGTTACAAGAAAGCTTCGACAAGCTCAAGTCGTCCTCCTACTACAAGCAACTTCAAGCCGAAAGCTTCATCATCATCTACTCCAACCGATGAGACCATAAAGACAAGTTCCATCAAATGTTTCACATGCGGAGGCCGAGGCCACAAGTCCTTCGAGTGCACAAACAAGCGCACCATGATCCTCAACGACGACGGAACCTACGACTCCATGAGTGAAGGAGAAATGGAAGCCCTTGAGCAAGTGGCCATGCACCGACAAGTGAACAATGAAGAAGAAGATGATCACATCTTTTGTGACGAAGACTCAAGTCCCGCTCTTGTTGTCTCCAAGGTCTTGACTCTTCAACATCAACAAGACGAAGATCAAAGATGCCATATCTTCCACACAAAGGCCGACATCAATGGACGGTCTGTCAAGGTCATCATCGATGGAGGGAGTTGCCATAACTTGGCAAGTGAAGAACTATGCTCCAAACTCCAATTGGTCAAGATGAAGCACCCGCACCCCTACAAGGTTCAATCGTTAAGCGACACCGGCACCATACAAGTCGAGCATAGAGTACAAGTCTCTTTCAAGATCGGCGCCTATGAAGACACTTTGGAGTGTGATGTCCTTCCGATGACCGTGTGCCACCTCCTTCTTGGACGGCCATGGCAATTTGACCGAGGTGTCATTCACAATGGGCGTACAAATCACTATGAGAGGGAAAGAGTTTGTGCTACGTCCTATGTCCCCAAGCCAAGTGCTCGCCGACAAGCAAAACACCCATCGTGGAGAGAATAGTGAGAGAGCGAACCACCAAAAAGAGAGTGAGCGCCACAAGCCAAAATTGAGTGCCTGCACGATGAGCGACAAGAAAAACTTAATTCTCTTTGCCACCAAACGTGAGATGAGAGAAGTGTGTGAGAACCCATCAAGTGTCCTACACTATGTCCTATTGTGCAAGGACGAGGCACCAAAAACTAACAACTCTCACGATCTACCTTTGGTGTTATATTCTTTATTGCAGGAATTCCATGATGTTTTCCCCGATGAGCTACCTCCGGGTCTACCTCCACTACGAGGCATTGAGCACCGAATCGATCTCATCCCCGGAGCGCCGCTTCCAAACAAAGCACCCTACTGCGTCAACCCCGAAGAAACCAAAGAAATTCAAAGGCAAGTAAAGCATCTCATAGACCATGGACATGTGCGTGAAAGTTTGAGTCCTTGTGCCGTACCAGTCATTCTTGTGCCAAAACGACGGTAGCTTTCGCATGTGTTCCGATTGTAGACCTATCGTTGCTATCACCATTCCTTATAGGTACCCCATTCCATGCCTTGATGATATGCTTGATGAACTTTGCGGTGCCACTATTTTTTCCAAAATTGATCTTAAAAGTGGTTACTATCAAATCCGCATACAAGAGGGTGATGAATGGAAAACCATTTTCAAAACAAAGTTTGGTCTATATGAGTGGTTAGTCATGCCTATGGGTTTATCGGAAGCACCCGGTACCTTCATGCGTCTTATGCATTATGTGTTTCGCCCTTACATTGGTGAATTTGTTGTTGTCTACTTTGATGATATCCTGTGTTTAGCAAATCTCTCAAAGAGCATGTCACCCACCTTCGCACCGTGCTACAAACTCGTCGAAAAGAGCAACTTTATGCTAATATGGAAAATGCCTATTTGGTGTTGATAAGCTTGTTTTCTTGGGTTTCGTAGTATCTTCTAAGGGTGTTCATGTTGATGAATCTAAGATCAATGCTATTAAAACTTGGCCCCAACCAACCAATTTGCAACAAGTGCGTAGTTTTCTTGGTTTAGCCAGTTTCTGCCGCAGATTTGTGAAGGATTTTAGCACCATTGCTTCACCTTTGCATGCTTTGAGTAAGAAAAATGCACCGTTTGTTTGGGGAACATCCCAAGATATCGCTTTCAATGAGCTTAAGAATTTGCTTACTCATGCTCCCGTGCTTGCATTACCCAACTTTGACAAACCTTTCGAAATTCATTGCGATGCTAGTGGTAATGGCATAGGAGGTGTGTTAACACAAGAGAAGCGCCCAATTGCTTATTTTAGTGAGAAACTCTCCGGAGCGCAACTCAATTACCCCATCTATGAGAAAGAGCTATATGCTTTAGTGTGAGTTTTGCATGAATGGGAACATTACCTACGCCCTCATGAGTTCATCATCCATACCGACCATGAAACACTTAAATACCTTAAGGGTCAAACTAAGTTGAACAAGGGTCATGCTAAATGGAGTGAGTTTATTGAGTCTTTTCCTTATGTCATCAAGTACATTAAAGGTAAGGAAAATGTTGTGGCGGATGCACTTTCCCGTATATGCATGCTTGTTACTCAACTTGAGTTTAATGTCATTGGATTTGAGCATATAAAAGACTTGTATGAGCATGATCCTACATTTGCTATTCTTTATGCAAAGTGTTTGACGCATACTTCTTGGGATCGATACTACATCAAAGATGGATATATTATGAGAGCTAACGAACTTTGCATCCCTGAGTCCTCTCTTTGCTTGTTGCTTTTGCAGGAATCTCATGGAGGCGGACTCATGGGCCATTTTAGACGCGACAAGACATTTGCTAAGCTCTCTAAGAACTACTTTTGGCCCAAGATGTTTCGCGACGTTAATCGCTTCACCAATTGATGCTCTACATGTTGCAAAGCTAAGTCTAAAGCACAATCTCATGGCCTCTATATGCCACTTCCAATTCCATATCAACCATGGGAAGATATTAGCATGGACTTTGTGCTTGGTTTGCCTACAACTAGAAATGGCAAGGATTCCGTTTTTGTTGTTGTGGACCGATTCTCCAAAATGGCTCATTTCATTCCTTGCAACAAGATAGACGATGCTTCACATGTTGCAAATTTGTTTTGTAGGGAAATATTGCGACTTCATGGAGTGCCAAAGACGATTGTCTCGGACCGCAACGTCAAGTTCTTGAGTTACTTTGGAAGACCTTGTGCGCCAAGCTCGCAATCAAGATTTTGTTCTCTTCGGCATACCATCCAGAAACCGACGGCCAAACGGAGGTGACGAACCGCACGCTCTCCACTCTACTACGCGTGTTGATAAAGAAGAACATCAAGGAGTGGGAGGAGTGCCTACCCATCGCCGAGTACGCCTACAACTGAGCAAGACATTGGACTACCGGCAAGTCCCCCTTCGAGGTCGTCTATGGCTTCAATCCATTGTCCCCATTGGACATTCTACCTCTACCACTACAAGAGCGCACAAACATGGACGCGAGTGCCCGAGTCAACTTCCTCAAGAATATGCATGAAGATACAAGGAACACTATCGAGCGCCAAGTACAACGACTCGCGACCAAGCTCAACGTCAATAAGCAACCCATGATGTTCAATGTTGGAGATCTTGTGTGGCTACACCTTCGCAAGGATCGCTTCCCCAAGGAACGCAAGTCCAAGCTACTACCCCGAGCGGATGGACCCTTCAAGGTGCTTGCACGCTACAACACCAATGCATACAAGATCGACATCCCACGCGACAAGTACTCCGTGAGCGGCATCTTCAACATCAAAGATCTCTCCCCGTACCATGGTGATGAGGATTTCGATCCGAGGTCGGATCTTTACCAAGGGAGGGGAGATGATGTGGAGCATCATACGATCATCCCCATGGACCTACCATCGTCTCATCAAGAGCCAAGAGGACCTATGACACGAGCGCGAGCTAGAGCTCTCGAGAACGAGGTGACTTCCTTCCTTAGTGATATCACATATGATCCACTCGAGACATGGCTACTACCTAAGTCCGATATGCTATGCATGATTAGGTGTCAAGAGGAACCTCCCGAGGATGCACGTGAAGACGGACAAGCCACCAAGTTCACGGATGAAGAGAACCGCCGGAAGGAGAAGAACACAGCTCCAGGGCCCGGATATCCGTGTGACGCCCCCGATTCAATCGTACACTAATCATACACGCAAACGTGTACGATCAAGATCAGGGACTCACAGGAAGATATCACAACACAACTCTACAAATAAAATAAGTCGTACAAGCATCATATTACAAGCCAGGGGCCTCGAGGGCTCGAATACAAGTGCTCGATCATAGACGAGACAGCGGAAGCAACAATATCTGAGTACAGACATAAGTTAAACAAGTTTGCCTTAAGAAGGCTAGCACAAACTGAGATACAGATCGAAAGAGGCGCAGGCCTCCTGCCTGGGATCCTCCTAAACTACTCTTGGTCGTCGTCAGCGGCCTGCACATAGAGTAGGCACCTTCGGTGCAGTAGGAGTCGTCGTCGATGGTGGCGTCTGGCTCCTGGGCTCCAACATCTGGTTGCGACAACCAGGTAGAATGGAAAGGGGGAAAAGAGGGAGAAAAGCAACCGTGAGTACTAATCCAAAGTACTCGCAAGCAAGGATCTACACTACATATGCATGGGTATATGTGTAAAGGGCCATATCGGTGGACTGAACTGCAGAATGCCAGAATAAGAGGGGGGGTAGCTAATCCTGTCGAAGACTACGCTTCTGGCAGCCTCCATCTTGCAGCATGTAGAAGAGAGTAGATGGTAAATTCACCAAGTAGCATCGCATAGCATAATCCTACCCAACGATCCTCTCCTCGTTGCCCTGTTAGAGAGCGATCACCGGGTTATATCTGGCACTTGGAAGGGTGTGTTTTATTAAGTATCTGGTTCTAGTTGTCATAAGGTCAAGGTACAACTCCGGGTCGTCCTTTTACCGAGGGACACGGCTATTCGAATAGATAAACTTCCCTGCAGGGGTGCACCACATAACCCAACACGCTCGATCCCATTTGGCCGGACACACTTTCCTGGGTCATGCCCGGCCTCGTAAGATCAACACGTCGCAGTCCCACCTAGGCTCAACAGAGAGGTCAGCACGCCGGTCTAAATCCTATGCGCGCAGGGGTCTGGGCCCATCGCCCATTGCACACCTACTCGTTGCGTACGCGGCCGGAAGCGGAACTAGCCCCCTTAATACAAGAGCAGGCTTACGTTCCAATCCGGCGCGCGCCACTCAGTCGCTGACGTCACGAAGGCTTCGGCTGATACCACAACGTCGAGTGCCCATAACTTTCCCACGTAGTTGGTTAGTGCGTATAGAACAAATGGCCAGACTCAGATCAAATACCAAGAACTCGTTAAGCGTGTTATTTTTAAGTATCCGCGGACGCCGACCAGGGCCAGGCCCACCTCTCTCCTAGGTGGTCTCAACCTGCCCTGTCGCTCCGCCACAAGGTAACAGTCGGGGGCCGTCAGGAACCCAGGACCACCTCTACCGGGATGGAGCCACCTGTCCTTTCAGCCCCCTCATCAGAATCACTTGCGGGTACTCAACGAGCTGACCCGACTTTAGTCACCACATGTGTCATCTATATAAAGTATATAGTATATACCCGTGATCACCTCCCTAGTGATCACGGCCCGATAGTATAGCATGGCAGACGGACAAGAATGTAGGGCCACTGATGGAACACTAGCATCCTATACTAAGCAGTAGGATAGCAGGTAAGGGTAACAACTGTAGCAACAAATGACAGGCTATGCATCAGAATAGGATTAACCGAAAGCAGTAACATGCTACACTACTCTAATGCAAGAAGTATAAAGAAGGAATAGGCGATATCTGGTGATAAGGGGGGCTTGCCTGGTTGCTCTGGCAAGAAGGGTTCGTCGTCGATGTAGTCGATCACAGGGGTACCGGCAGCGGTCTCGGGGTCTACCGGAAAGAAGTAACGGAGGGGGAACACAATAAATAACAGAGCAATCAAAGCATTACAAAGCATAACATGGCAATACGCGGCGCTAAAGGTGATCTAACGCAGGGATAGGTAATACCGGCGAAGGGGGAAAACATCCGGGAAAGTATCCCCGGTGTTTGGCGTTTGCGGACAAATGAACCGGAGGGGAAAAGTTGCGTGTTCGCTATGCTAGGGATGTGTGGCGGACGAACGGGCTGCATATTCGGATTCGTCTTGTCGTTTTGAGCAACTTTCATATATAAATTATTTTCATCGGAGTTATGGTTTATTTTCTATGATTTTCCAAAGATTTAACAATATTCTGAATTTATTTATTAATTCGAATTTTGACAGAAATACAATTATTACATAGTGATGGGCTAACCACAGTCAAGGACATGTGGGGGCCAGGGAGCTGGGTTGACCCAGTCAACATTGACTTGTCAAAATGTGAATAGTAAAAGTGGAACCCGCATGTCATAGGCTATACCTAAAAAAAATGCTAACCTAATTAATGGGGTCCACATGTCATCTGCTAGTACCTTAACCTAACTACTAATTAACCCAATACTGATTGAACGGGGGGTGGCCTCACATCAAGTGGATGTGTTCCCATGGCCAACACAGCACGCACGGGGGCATAGCAAAAGTGGCCATGGCCAAGCATCAGCAGCAGTTAGCCGATGAGCAGTAAGTAGCAGCAGTAAGCGGCATGAGCAGCGTCGCATAGCAGAGCTAGAAGCATCGGCAGCCAGCAGCAGAGGCAAGCACGCGGGCGAGCGTGCACACGCGGTGCGCGGCCAGGGGAAGGCGAGCGCGCGTGCGGGCGACGGCTGCGGTGGCCAGGCGCGGCCGGGCGGAACAGCAGGCAAGGCGAGCGGCGCGCGAGCAGCAGCGACACAAGCAGCAACAGCAGATAGAACAGCGGCGGCGGCGCCTAGGAGCAGCAGCACTCAGTGGCCAGCAACCAGATTAGCAATGAAGCAGCAGCCCAAAGCAGCAGCAGTGCAAGGCATAGCAGCAGCGCACAGCACACACACACATACATACGCGTACACGCGAGATCGAGTACGACGATGAAGGCGGCCTACGGTGTCCAAAAACCAAAAGGGGGGAAGGGGGATCCGAGGGAGGAGCTCACTGTGAGTTCGTCGGCGTGCTCGGGGAGGGCTGGGGTGGACCGGAGCGACGGCATCGACTGCGAGTTGGTGGCGGCCAGTTGAAGAAGAAGGTGATGGCGTCGGCTACGCAGCTCCTCGGCTCAAGATGGTCCCCTGAACGGATGAAGCCGAGTGCGGAGGTCCTCCAGGACGTGTTCCCGAGCGACGGCGACGACGGTGGCCGCGGCAAGAGGACGAGGCAGTGGTGACCGCGGAGCAAATCGAGCTCGAAATCGAGCGGAAGAGGAGGGGGCCGATGGGGGATCCTGGGGGGAATGGACAAGAGCGGTCTAGGGTTTCGCGGGGGCGTGCTTATAGGACCAGAGGGGCGACGTGGAGGCCATCCATGGCCAGGGCGCCATGGATGTCTGCCACGCCTCTGTTCTGTGAACAGAGGAAAGGGGAGACGGGAGTAGGTGGGCCGGCCTGCCTGGCAGGGGCCAGCTGAGCCATGGCCTAGTAGGGGAGGGGGGTTTTCTTTCTCTTGTTTTAGTTTAGTTACTGTTTTTCTATTTACTATTTTTTTTATTTCTTCTATTCTGTTTTCTCTTTGTTTCCTATTATTTTAGTTTTAGTAAAATATACACGTAGCATCTAAATTAGTATTTCAACTTAGTCCATAGTCACAAAAAGTCTAGTCCTCAAATAAATTAGTTTGACATTTTATTAATTAGAAAAGGTATTTAAAAATTTGTTTTTACTGCTGTTTTATTCATCTTATAATACTTAAACATTTTATAAATGTGTGGTTTCTCCACCATAATTACCTATGCAATATTTGGTTCACTCCGAACATTTTAGTTTTAACGTTTGAAAACTTTTATTGTTTGCTTTTGTTTTAAATTTGAAATTCGGACTAGGTTTCGAACTAACGCGAGTTTATCGACAGTAACCGAGGTGATGTGGCATCATTAGGGGGGATCGCTATAGCTTAATTATCCGGGCGTCACAATCCGGCCCCAGCCCCGGACATCCGGCCGCTGGAGACATCAACAACAACAGCAACCCAGCCAGCGAAGTACTACAGGGCCCGGACATCCGGCCCCATGCCCCGGACATCCGGCTCCTCTGGAAGCCCCGGAAATCCGGCCTCTCGCCCGGACATCCGACCCCGCCTATCCAGAGACTACAGAAGTTTGCACCGCCAGCCCGGACATCCGGCCCCCAGCCCGGACATCCGGCCCGACGCCCGAACATCCGGCTCCGTCTGTTTGCGCACAGTAAAGGGCCGAAGCCCATGTACCTCTTCGCGCCCCTAGACTATATATACTCCATCCCCTTCCTCTTTCTAGGGTTAGCATTGGTTTAGCTTATATGTGAGATAGAGCATTGCTCATCCATACGGATCTCCTCCTCGAGAGAGACTGCGGCCCCTCTTCGGAGACGGTCCACGTTGGATTCAAGACCCCCTTTTGGGTGGCCCCCCTCAAGACCTCCTTTCGGAGAAGAACCGGTTACCTCTTGTATCGTCCCTTGTTGGATTTGGACCGTGTGATCTCTATGTGTTCTTGGATCTAGCGCATGTGTAATCGAATCTTGTTGGTTTGAGTGATTCTCTTGTGTTTCCCCTCGTGTTCTTCGCGTTCTTAGTTGGGATCCGCTCCTTTCGTGAAAGATCGGCCATCTAGGGTTCCACCCTACATCATAGAGCATAGCTAGACTATATGATTTTGTAGGGATAACTTTCTTTGGCCATGTTATTTTGAGAAGACATAATTGCTTTGTTAGTATGCTTGAAGTATTATTATTTTTATGTCAATATTAAACTTTTGTCTTGAATCTTTCGGATCTGAATATTCATACCACAATTAAGAAGAATTACATTGAAATTATGCCAAGTAGCACTCCGCATAAAAAATTCTATTTTTATCATTTACCTACTCGAGGACGAGCAGGAATTAAGCTTTGGGATGCTTGATACGTCTCCAACGTATCTATAATTTTTGATTGCTCCATGCTTTATTATCTACTGTTTTGGACATTATTGGGCTTTATTATTCACTTTTATATTATTTTTGGGACTAACCTATTAACCGGAGGCCCGGCCCAGAATTGTAGTTTTTTGCCTATTTCAGAGTTTCGCAGAAAAGGAATATCAAACGGAATCCAAACGGAATGAAACCTTCGGGAACGTGATTTTTAGGAAGAATATGATTCAGGAGACTTGGACCCTACGTCAAGAAACAAAGGAGGAGGGCACGAGGCAGGGGGCGCGCCCTCCACCCTCGTGGGCCCCCTGTTGCCCCACCGGCGTACTCCTTCCTCCTATATATACCTACGTACCCCCAAACGATCAGATACGGAGCCAAAAATATAATTCCACCGCCGCAACCTTTTGTACCCACGAGATCCCATCTTGGGGCCTGTTCCGGAGCTCCGCCGGAGGGGGCATCGATCACGGAGGGCTTCTACATCATCACCATAGCCCCTCCGATGAAGTGTGAGTCGTTTACCTGAGACCTTCGGGTCCATAGTTAGTAGCTAGATGGCTTCTTCTCTCTTTTTGGATCTCAATACAATGTTCTCCCCCTCTCTCATGGAGATCTATTCGATGTAATCTTCTTTTGCGGTGTGTTTGTTGAGACCGATGAATTGTGGGTTTATGATCAAGTTTATCTATGAACAATATTTGAATCTTCTCTGAATTATTTTATGTATGATTGGTTATCTTTGCAAGTCTCTTCGAATTATCAGTTTGGTTTGGCCTGCTAGATTGATCTTTCTTGCAATGAGAGAAGTGCTTAGCTTTGGGTTCAATCTTGCGGTGTCCTTTCCCAGTGACAGTAGGGGCAGCAAGGCACGTATAGTATTGTTGCCATCGTGGATAACAAGATGTGGTTTTTATCATATTGCATGAATTTATCCCTCTACATCATGTCATCTTGCTTAAGGCGTTACTCTGTTTTATGAACTTAATACTCTAGATGCATGCTGGATAGCGGTCGATGAGTGGAGTAATAGTAGTAGATGCAGGCAGGAGTCGGTCTACTTGTCTCGAACGTGATGCCTATATACATGATCATACCTAGATATTCTTATAACTATGCTCAATTCTGTCAATTGCTCAACAGTAATTTGTTCACCCACCGTAAAATATTTATGCTCTCGAGAGAAGCCACTAGTCATTATATTAATCTTCCAACACTTAGTTATTTCCTTTGCTTTTATTTTACTTTGCATCTTTATCATAAAAATACCAAAAATATTATCCTATCATATCTATCAGACCTCACTCTCGTAAGTGACCGTGAAGGGATTGACAACCCCTTATCGCGTTGGTTGCGAGGATTTTTTATTTGTTTTGTGTAGGTGCGAGGGACTCGCGCGTAGCCTCCTACTGGATTAATACGTTGGTTCTCAAAAACTGAGGAAAATACTTATGCTACTTTGCTGCATCACGCTTGACTCTTCAAGGGAAAACCAACGCAGTGCTCAAGAGGTAGCAATGGCCATCTGCAACGAGCTGCTGGCCGGCCAGACGTGGAAAGCTACCTAATCTAACCTAACCCATGGCTCCTAGCTAATGAACATCGAGTTAAATCGTTGTTAAAAAATCTGAAAAGGTACGGTTGATTAAGGCATTGACATAGTTTACTGACCAGATCGCGATGATGATCCGATGGCCTCGCTTAAATCGACCAAGTAATTGATTACCGTGAAGAAAAAGCGATTGATTATTGTTGGAGATGTGTACGCGTGTGCCCAGTTGCATTCATCGATTGTATAGATTACTCCTGGAACATTCTAGTCTTCCACGGCGATAACTGATTAAGTACTACTGCTAATATCACTTTGGGCTAAGTCAAACAAAGCAAATAGGTTAGTGATTGATTCCCTAAACTTATCTCCAAAGATATTTCTGCATGTGCTGTTGAAATAAGCTTCTTAGACCTCTACCTTATTAAATAGCCAAGAGATAATGATGCATGCAGCACTCAGCTAAGTAAACCACATGTCCCAGTCGTGTAAAGTGTCCTCTGACGTTAGGAGTCCTAGGTTTCTGCTAACGATGCACCAAACGTTCAAACTAATCAAGTCACTGATCGACAAAGACGCAGCACTAGTCTAGGCTTATTAAGGTTCCTAATTAAGCATGCCCCAGCAGCATGTACCAGGACATTTCGGGCAGCACGACCTACTCAACAGAGATCAGCTGTACCGTCAAACTGTTAGCCCACTACATAGGCCCCTGAGAAAATTTACTGGCTCTTTCCTTCCAGACATTTTTTGTGCTAGTTGATGATTGATTCTTCAGTAGAACAGATAAGTGACACTGTCGCCCACATGAGACTGGCCTTCCTATGATCTGACTGTACACAACACAGACGATGGCATGGACGACATGCGTGATCTGACTGTCATATACATACGTACGTGATTTTCCTAATGAGATTTCACGCAAGCAATAAGCCAATAATATAGTGCGTACAGTACTGCGCAAAATGGTTAGGCACGCACGAGAGGCTCACCGATGGAGCACGACGCGAAAAGCGGCCATTCTGCTGGCTGAGTCATGGCCGATTCACGCGTGCAGGTGCTCGACCATGCAACGCAATCACGCTGCCGGAATTAGGCATGTCAGCGTCTCGGATAAAACAAAGGTTTCCCCGGCAACCGTACGATATTTTGGCTAGAAAACAACATGCTGGGCCTGAGCCATGAGGTGAGTGCGTGAGTGAGCTCCTTCCATCGATGGTGAAGGGCAAAAGCAGGTGCTGCTCGTCGACAGAGATGCATAATAAGCTCAGCTCTTGCGTGCGCTCCTGACTGCAGAAACGGAACCGGGCAAAAATACAGGATCCCAGGTCAGATCGAACGCACACTGCTCCATGAAAATTATACCATAGAGCATGATGCACCCCTGTGCTGAAGCTTACTGCTCGACTGTGAGTTTTTTTTCTCAGTGAGAAATTCTTCACAACACATAACCACCAGTCAACAGCGTGAAGCAGTTTTGTGTACACTTCAGTCGGGGGACATGACCTAGCAAATTAGTTGGCAATGCGAGTATACAATTGTGTTGATGCTTACAAGGATATGTACTAGAACTTTCTAGAAGAATTTACAGAAACAAAATGTAAAACTGGATACCCGCAGGGGCGGACGATCCTAGCTACGGACGGATGCATGGAAAATTTGATCCTAATTTACCTGTCGACCTCTCGCTAGCTCGCGCAATTCTGTTAATCTAGACACGCTCGGCCGCAATCCTGGCGACAGGAACCGCACATGGTGGATGCTTAATTTCCAGGTGCCTCGCTGTGTCGCTGTAACGCCGTAGGTCCGTGTCATCGGCCGTGATTAAGAATCTATACAGATATTGTGCTGAGTAAACTAGTAGCTGTCCCTGCCTACGTCGACGCGAAAGAGAGAGCTAGCTGGCGATAAAACTACTCGTAGTTTTTTTTTTCTAGGTCATCCTCGTACATGACTACATCCAAAAAACTATTAACGCGTGCATGTGGGTGTACGTGGCTGGGATTAGGCTCGGTAATATCGATCCGTGGTCTATACCGCTGTCGCGTCGTTCGTTTTGCACACCCACAGAATGCAGATTTCCATTTTTCCTGCAAAATAATAGAATGTAGATTTCTTTCAATAACCATGGCCGGCACGAACAACAGTAAATAAAGTACGTGACGCTACGCCTCGGCCAGCTTTGACAGCCCGACCGTCTTCTAAGGGCATCTCCAACGCCGACCCATAAAGAACCAGTCTGCGAGCTTTGATGCGAGAGCTAGCCATCAAACGCAACAATAAAAACAAAGTGATTAGTGGCTTCAATTAAACTTTAAACATGTTATCTGCCATTACCGTCATTGGACCGAGAGGAAAGAGGGGTATGTGGTGATCTTTCGGTAGTCGAGTGGATATCCAGACTCCCGTAAAGCTCCCCATGTTTGTCTCAGATTTGCCGAGAAAAATACGGACCGCTCGGTGCACCGTGTTGGATGACAAACCACGTCTAGACTACGCGGTCCGAACAGTTGCAGCATTGGAGATGCTCTAAAGTTAGTATCCTACGAAAGAGACTGTATAAGAGCATTTACAGCCGGGCGCCCTAAACCCGCATCATACGCCTGGCTGGGCTGACCGGTCACGACTTTTTGATCCAGACGCGCCCCTCAAACGAGCCTCAAACGCCAGGGCTGACCGGCACCCTTCATATCCAGCCCAAATATTGGGCGGATATATATGAGGGTGCCCGGGCGTGTTCTCCACGTAGGACTGACGAAGCGGTCCCACGCGGACTCGCCTAGAAACCCGGCGGTCCGACGGACGCCTTCTCTGTCACGGCGGTGTGAACGCCGCGTGGCGCCGCTTCGGCTCGCCGCCCGAGACCAAATCCGTCTATTTAACCCAGCCGGCATCCCATAACCCTAGCTCATCCACCTCCCCTATCTTCGCGCCGCCAGTCCAAACCCTTCCACATCCTCCCTCTCCCGCTCCAGCGCTCCGCCATTGTCCGGAGGAAGATCACCTACTACGCAATGCTCACGCCGGAGCGCCGGTACGAGATCCAGCGGGAGATCCGGGCGAGACAAGCCGCGTGCGCCGCTCGCATCGCTGCCGGGCTACCTCCGGACTCGCCGGAGCCGGAGGAAGAGGAGAAGCAGCTGAGGGAAGAGGAGGGAGAGGAGCTGGCTCCGATGGAGGTGGAGGAGGTGGAGCAGCCGGAGCCAGAGCTGTCGGGCTTCAATGTGGAGCAGGCAGAGGCGGATTTCGCCGTCGCCCAATCGGAGGAGATGGCGGAGCAGCAGGCCATCCTGGAGTCCATTCAGGATGAGGCATATGTGGAGGCCAACCGTGCTTTCCTCCGACAGGAGCAGGCGACGTCTGACGCGCTGTTCGCCGAACTTGATGGGAGATAGAGGAGGAGGGGCCAGAGCGGAGCAGCCGGAGGCGCCGGAGCTGCAGCTGCCGCCCATGCTGCCGGAGCTGGGCACAGAGATCGTCGACTTCTCCGATGATGAGTAGCTAGGTGATCGACATAGTACGTAGATTTATTTTGTTTGCATGTTCTTATATGGATTTAGAAATCTAGTATGAAAAGTGCGAATGCAACTCGTGAAGTTTGAGGCGTGCCAGATCATTGTCTGGAGACGCACCCGGACGCGTCCGCGGGCGTTTGAGAGATCATGTTTGACATATTCGACTAAAAATGCTATAAGGAAGGTACGTATATAGGAGTGTAAAAAACATAACGGAAATGAAAAGGTGAATTATGAGGTCTGTTTCTACGGCAGCATCGGCTGTCCCCGGTCAATCGATTGCCGGCCTCTTTATATTTTCCCTTACATATATCCCTTACAAAATCGCCACTTGAACAGTGGATTCAGTTTTTGAAATTAAAAGGGTGTCATGGTGCTGGAGTGTTGCACCCAACATAAAAGCACGCAGGCATGCATCGATTCCCGGACGTGGGCGCGTGGCCAACGAAAGGTCCGCACCTACGCATACATAGGAGAAATATAACATACACGCATGTCAACGTGGTATTGCAGCAGCACCTAGCTTGCTAGCCACGTCCTATATATGCATATCGAGTATTGTATGGTTGGAGAGGCGGCATGCATGCACGTACGTATGCCTCGCGGCGGGCACATGCAGCCGCGCGTAGCAATCGATGGATCAACGTGCGTGCCATGCCGACTCGATCGATCCATCCACGCCTCCACGTACCACAAGAGAACGGGAAGTGCTGCATTATTATACGATACGAATATGATGCGCCTGAAGTAATTAAGGTGCTCGCTAGGTGGGGTACCTCGCATCTCTTTCACCGAACCAAACCGAGTGGCTTCAACGTCAAAACTTCCAGTTCCGTGACACATGCATAGGTACGCCCGAGCTGGCCGGTGCCTTCGCACGGCAGGGTGTACGTGCCTGGCATGCACGAGCACCCGTCGTTGCCAAACCTAGCTCCTCCCTGCTGATTAAGCTTACGGTGTCCCACAGTTGTAGATCATCTGATCTTGCTTTACTTGTGAGTGTGTGAGAGAGCCGGCGGGGATAGGATGATTTCCTATTGCATACGTGAATCTCTTGAGATCACGCTACATCGAGATTGGGTCGGGCCAGGCTTAGCCTGATTTGACACGTAAGTACGGCGCATGTATGCTTTGGACGAAAAGGACCAACAAGATCTTCCTCATTCTTACGTATCAACAAGATTCTTCTAATAAATAGCGCAGCACCCTGATCTTTTCTGTTACCGGTGTATTAAATAGTGCCGAACAATAACATCACTATTCATTGCTGAATTTGTCTTTTTCATAGCTCACATCTCTTATTGTGTTTTAACTTGGAACTTTGCATGGCAATAAAGCATCAGTCTCTTAACATCCCATATTTTTTTGGACTTTAAAAAACTTTCAAACATGATATCCATGAAGTTTTTTTTTCGAATATTGGTTTTCATTTGATATTCTCCCCAGCAGTAAATAGAGTATGTGCCGTTACACCTCCTCCAGCTTTGACAGCCCGGCCGTCTCCTAAAGGATGGTACATATTTCGTCCGTTTGAAAATAGATGACCCAACTTTATATTAACTTTACAAATTTAGTATAAAGTTGGGTCATCTATTTTGAGACGGAAGGAGTAGGACTGTAAAAACTAACGGAAATGAAAGCAGGGTGAATTATGAGGTACTCCAGTATGTTTCTGTTACGGGTGTATGCTAGTTCCCTCTCGCATTTAGTTTTACCTCTGCTGTAACAACAAACATCTGCTGCCTGTGCTTGTAAGCACGAACAACCACTGGAGTATACGGACAAATGCAATATGATTGGGAGATCCACAATAATACACTGAACTGAGAGATCAAGTTCAACGATATATGCAGCTGCAGAGAGTCAGAGACAAAGGTCCGTGGTCCGTGGTCTGCAGAAATTAAGTTTAGACTGTATACTGGTAGTTCGCCTGGTCCCGCTCTGCTTTCTTGAACAACAGGAAATGGGCGCCACGATATAAAAATCAGTAGGCCATTTGATGTGATCTGATCAGGGTGGAGCATCCATCAACCACCGAGGTAGATGATGCAGGTCGACGGCCGGGCACGATAGCTGTTCCGGATCCAAACAACAAGGTGTGGCCAGAGTGAAAAACAAAAGACTGGCCAAGTAGCTCCCGCCCGAGCCAGCTGTCGCGGCCGGCCGGCGCCACGCACTCCCTCCCACCATACACACGACGGTCCACGCGCGTGGTATTTTCTTTTTTCTTTTTTTAAGATCCAGCATGCTTCTGGCGTTTCCATTTCATAAGCAGAAAGCAATGAGAAAAATACAAAGGGTGGGGTGAGGGTCCTAGGACCAGTTTTGGTTACAACACTGTTAAAAAACTCATGTTCTAATTTTCACGATGGATCCCAAAAGGGTCTCTCTAAACGGACTGCTCCTGCTTGCCGCCAAAGCTCAATGGAATGCTCAATGGCCTTGGTGAGGTTTTGCAGAGAAGGTGTCTTTCCTCTGAACACACACCGGTTCCGCTCTTGCCAAATTTTTCAGCATACGTTAGGAGCATGGTGGCATTGCTGGCCCTTCTTTGTGCTGGCTGGGTGCTTGCCGCCATCCGCGCGCGTGGTCTTCTTCTTTTTCTTTTTGTAAGATCCAACATGCTGCTGGCGTTTCCATTTCATAAGCAGACAACAATAGGAAAAATACAAAGGGTGGGGTGAGGGTCCTAGGACAAGTTTTGGTTACAACACTGTAAACCTTGAAAAACTCATGTTCTAATTTTCACGGTGGATCCCAAAAGGGTCTCTCTAAATGGACTGCTCCTGCTTGCTGCCAAAGCTCAATGGAATGCTCAATGGCCTTGGTGATGTCTTGCACAGAAGGTGTCTTTCCTCTGAACACACACCGGTTCCGCTCTTGCCAAATTTTCCAGCATATGTTAGGAGCATGGTGGCATTGCTGGCCCTTCTTTGTGCTGGCTGGGTGCTTGCCGCCATCCGCGCGCGTGGTCTTTTTCTTTTTCTTTTTGTAAGATCCAGCATGCTGCTGGCGTTTCCATTGCATAAGCACAAAGCAATAGGAAAAATACAAAGGGTCGGGTGAGGGTCCTAGGACAAGTTTGGTTACAACACTGTAAACCTTGAAAAACTCATGTTCTAATTTTTACGGTGGATCCCAAAAGGGTCTCTCTAAATGGACTGCTCCTGCTTGCCGCCAAATCTCAATGGAATGCTCAATGGCCTTGGTGAGGTCTTGCACAGAAGGTGTCTTTCCTCTGAACACACACCGGTTCCGCTCTTGCCAAATTTCCCAGCATATGTTACGAGCATGGTGGCATTGCTGGCCCTTCTTTGTGCTGGCTGGGTGCTTGCCGCCATCCGCGCGCGTGGTCTTTTTCTTTCTCTTTTTGTAAGATCCAGCATGCTGCTGGCGTTTCCATTTCATAAGCAGAAAGCAATAGGAAAAATACAAAGGGTGGGGTGAGGGTCCTAGGACAAGTTTTGGTTACAACACTGTAAACCTTGAAAAACTCATGTTATAATTTTCACGGTGAATCCCAAAAGGGTCTCTCTAAATGGACTGCTCCTACTTGCCGCCAAAGCTCAATGGAATGCTCAATGGCCTTGGTGCGGTCTTGCACAGAAGGTGTCTTTCCTCTAAACACACACCGGTTCCGCGCTTGCCAAATTTCCTAGCATATGTTAGGAGCATGGTGGCATTGCTGGCCCTTCTTTGTGCTGACTGGGCGCTTGCCGCCATCCGCGCGCGTGGTCTTTTTCTTTTTCTTTTTTTAAGATCCAGCATGCTGCTGGCGTTTCCATTTCATAAGCAGAAAGCAATGGAAATAAATACAAAGGGTGGGGTGAGGGTCCTATGACCAGTTTTGGTTACAACACTGTAAACCTTGAAAAACTCATGTTCTAGTTTTCACGCTGGATCCCAAAAGGGTCTGTCTAAATGGACTGCTCCTGCTTGCCGCCAAAGTTCAATGGAATGCTCAATCGCCTTAGTGAGGTCTTGCACAGAAGGTTTCTTTCCTCTAAACACACACCGGTTCCGCTCTTGCCAAATTTCCCAGCATATGTTAGGAGCATGGTGGCATTGCTGGCCCTTCTTTGTGCTGGCTGGGTGCTTGCCGCCATCCGCGCGCGTGGTCTTTTTCTTTTTCTTTTTGTAAGATCCAGCATGCTGCTGGCGTTTCCATTTCACAAGCAGAAAGCAATAGGAAAAATACAAAGGGTGGGGTGAGGGTCCTAGGACAAGTTTTGGTTACAACACTGTAAACCTTGAAAAACTCATGTTCTAATTTTCACGGTGGATCCCAAAAGGGTCTCTCTAAATGGACTGCTCCTGCTTGCCGCCAAAGCTCAATGGAATGCTCAATGGCCTTGGTGAGGTCTTGCACAGAAGCTATCTTTCCTCTGAACACACATCGGTTCCGCTCTTGCCAAATTTCCCAGCATATGTTAGGAGCACGGTGGCATTGCTGGCCCTTCTTTGTGCTGGCTAGGTGCTTGCCGCCATCCGCGCGCGTGGTCTTTTTATTTTTCTTTTTGTAAGATCCAGCATGCTGCTGGCGTTTCCATTTCATAAGCACAAAGCAATAGGAAAAATACAAAGGGTGGGGTGAGGGTCCTAGGACAAGTTTTGGTTACAACAATGTAAACCTTGAAAAACTCATGTTCTAATTTTCACGGTGGATCCCAAAAGGGTCTCTCTAAATTGACTGCTCCTGCTTGCCGCCAAATCTCAATGGAATGCTCAATGGCCTTGGTGAGGTCTTGCACAGAAGGTGTCTTTCCTCTGAACACACACCGGTTCCGCTCTTGCCAAATTTCCCAGCATATGTTAGGAGCTTGGTGGCATTGCTGGCCCTTCTTTGTGCTCGCTGGGTGCTTGCCGCCATCCGCGCGCGTGGTCTTTTTCTTTTTCTTTTTGTAAGATCCAGCATGCTGCTGGCGTTTCCATTTCATAAGCAGAAAGCAATAGGAAAAATACAAAGGGTGGGGTGAGGGTCCTAGGACAAGTTTTGGTTACAACACTGTAAACCTTGAAAAACTCATGTTCTAATTTTCACGGTGGATCCCAAAAGGGTCTCTCTAAATGGACTGCTCCTGCTTGCCGCCAAAGCTCAATGGAATGCTCAATGGCCTTGGTGAGGTCTTGCACAGAAGGTGTCTTTCCTCTAAACACACACCGGTTCCGCTCTTGCCAAATTTCCCAGCATATGTTAGGAGCATGGTGGCATTGCTGGCCCTTCTTTGTGCTGACTGGGTGCTTGCCGCCATCCGCGCGCGTGGTCTTTTTCTTTTTCTTTTTTTAAGATCCAGCATGCTGCTGGCGTTTCCATTTCATAAGCAGAAAGCAATGGAAAAAAATACAAAGGGTGGGGTGAGGGTCCTATGACCAGTTTTGGTTACAACACTGTAAACCTTGAAAAACTCATGTTCTAGTTTTCACGCTGGATCCCAAAAGGGTCTGTCTAAATGGACTGCTCCTGCTTGCCGCCAAAGTTCAATGGAATGCTCAATCGCCTTAGTGAGGTCTTGCACAGAAGGTTTCTTTCCTCTAAACACACACCGGTTCCGCTCTTGCCAAATTTCCCAGCATATGTTAGGAGCATGGTGGCATTGCTGGCCCTTCTTTGTGCTGGCTGGGTGCTTGCCGCCATCCGCGCGCGTGGTCTTTTTCTTTTTCTTTTTGTAAGATCCAGCATGCTGCTGGCGTTTCCATTTCACAAGCAGAAAGCAATAGGAAAAATACAAAGGGTGGGGTGAGGGTCCTAGGACAAGTTTTGGTTACAACACTGTAAACCTTGAAAAACTCATGTTCTAATTTTCACGGTGGATCCCAAAAGGGTCTCTCTAAATGGACTGCTCCTGCTTGCCGCCAAAGCTCAATGGAATGCTCAATGGCCTTGGTGAGGTCTTGCACAGAAGGTATCTTTCCTCTGAACACACATCGGTTCCGCTCTTGCCAAATTTCCCAGCATATGTTAGGAGCATGGTGGCATTGCTCGCCCTTCTTTGTGCTGGCTAGGTGCTTGCCGCCATCCGCGCGTGTGGTCTTTTTATTTTTCTTTTTGTAAGATCCAGCATGCTGCTGGCGTTTCCATTTCATAAGCACAAAGCAATAGGAAAAATACAAAGGGTGGGCTGAGGGTCCTAGGACAAGTTTTGGTTACAACACTGTAAACCTTGAAAAACTCATGTTCTAATTTTCACGGTGGATCCCAAAAGGGTCTCTCTAAATTGACTGCTCCTGCTTGCCGCCAAATCTCAATGGAATGCTCAATGGCCTTGGTGAGGTCTTGCACAGAAGGTGTCTTTCCTCTGAACACACACCGGTTCCGCTCTTGCCAAATTTCCCAGCATATGTTAGGAGCATGGTGGCATTGCTGGCCCTTCTTTGTGCTGGCTGGGTGCTTGCCGCCATCCGCGCGCGTGGTCTTTTTCTTTTTCTTTTTGTAAGATCCAGCATGCTGCTGGCGTTTCCATTTCATAAGCAGAAAGCAATAGGAAAAATACAAAGGGTGGGGTGAGGGTCCTAGGACAAGTTTTGGTTACAACACTGTAAACCTTGAAAAACTCATGTTCTAATTTTCACGGTGGATCCCAAAAGGGTCTCTCTAAATGGACTGCTCCTGCTTGCCGCCAGAGCTCAATGGAATGCTCAATGGCCTTGGTGAGGTCTTGCACAGAAGGTGTCTTTCCTCTAAACACACACCGGTTCCGCTCTTGCCAAATTTCCCAGCATATGTTAGGAGCATGGTGGCATTGCTGGCCCTTCTTTGTGCTGACTGGGTGCTTGCCGCCATCCGCGCGCGTGGTCTTTTTCTTTTTCTTTATTGAAGATCCAGCATGCTGCTGGCGTTTCCATTTCATAAGCAGAAAGCAATGGAAAAAAATACAAAGGGTGGGGTGAGGGTCCTATGACCAGTTTTGGTTACAACACTGTAAACCTTGAAAAACTCATGTTCTAGTTTTCACGCTGGATCCCAAAAGGGTCTGTCTAAATGGACTGCTCCTGCTTGCCGCCAAAGTTCAATGGAATGCTCAATCGCCTTAGTGAGGTCTTGCACAGAAGGTTTCTTTCCTCTAAACACACACCGGTTCCGCTCTTGCCAAATTTCCCAGCATATGTTAGGAGCATGGTGGCATTGCTGGCCCTTCTTTGTGCTGGCTGGGTGCTTGCCGCCATCCGCGCGCGTGGTCTTTTTCTTTTTCTTTTTGTAAGATCCAGCATGCTGCTGGCGTTTCCATTTCACAAGCAGAAAGCAATAGGAAAAATACAAAGGGTGGGGTGAGGGTCGTAGGACAAGTTTTGGTTACAACACTGTAAACCTTGAAAAACTCATGTTCTAATTTTCACGGTGGATCCCAAAAGGGTCTCTCTAAATGGACTGCTCCTGCTTGCCGCCAAAGCTCAATGGAATGCTCAATGGCCTTGGTGAGGTCTTGCACAGAAGGTATCTTTCCTCTGAACACACATCGGTTCCGCTCTTGCCAAATTTCCCAGCATATGTTAGGAGCATGGTGGCATTGCTCGCCCTTCTTTGTGCTGGCTAGGTGCTTGCCGCCATCCGCGCTGGTGGTCTTTTTATTTTTCTTTTTGTAAGATCCAGCATGCTGCTGGCGTTTCCATTTCATAAGCACAAAGCAATAGGAAAAATACAAAGGGTGGGCTGAGGGTCCTAGGACAAGTTTTGGTTACAACACTGTAAACCTTGAAAAACTCATGTTCTAATTTTCACGGTGGATCCCAAAAGGGTCTCTCTAAATTGACTGCTCCTGCTTGCCGCCAAATCTCAATGGAATGCTCAATGGCCTTGGTGAGGTCTTGCACAGAAGGTGTCTTTCCTCTGAACACACACCGGTTCCGCTCTTGCCAAATTTCCCAGCATATGTTAGGAGCATGGTGGCATTGCTGGCCCTTCTTTGTGCTGGCTGGGTGCTTGCCGCCATCCGCGCGCGTGGTCTTTTTCTTTTTCTTTTTGTAAGATCCAGCATGCTACTGGCGTTTCCATTTCATAAGCAGAAAGCAATAGGAAAAATACAAAGGGTGGGGTGAGGGTCCTAGGACAAGTTTTGGTTACAACACTGTAAACCTTGAAAAACTAATGTTCTAATTTTCACGGTGGATCCCAAAAGGGTCTCTCTAAATGGACTGCTCCTGCTTGCCGCCAAATCTCAATGGAATGCTCAATGGCCTTGGTGAGGTCTTGCACAGAAGGTGTCTTTCCTCTGAACACACACCGGTTCCGCTCTTGCCAAATTTCCCAGCATATGTTACGAGCATGGTGGCATTGCTGGCCCTTCTTTGTGCTCGCTGGGTGCTTGCCGCCATCCGCGCGCGTGGTCTTTTTCTTTCTCTTTTTGTAAGATCCAGCATGCTGCTGGCGTTTCCATTTCATAAGCAGAAAGCAATAGGAAAAATACAAAGGGTGGGGTGAGGGTCCTAGGACAAGTTTTGGTTACAACACTGTAAACCTTGAAAAACTCATGTTATAATTTTCACGGTGGATCCCAAAAGGGTCTCTCTAAATGGACTGCTCCTACTTTCCGCCAAAGCTCAATGGAATGCTCAATGGCCTTGGTGAGGTCTTGCACAGAAGGTGTCTTTCCTCTAAACACACACCGGTTCCGCGCTTGCCAAATTTCCTAGCATATGTTAGGAGCATGGTGGCATTGCTGGCCCTTCTTTGTGCTGACTGGGCGCTTTCCGCCATCCGCGCGCGTGGTCTTTTTCTTTTTCCTTTTTTAAGATCCAGCATGCTGCTGGCGTTTCCATTTCATAAGCAGAAAGCAATGGAAAAAAATACAAAGGGTGGGGTGAGGGTCCTAGGACAAGTTTTGGTTACAACACTGTAAACCTTGAAAAACTCATGTTCTAGTTTTCACGCTGGATCCCAAAAGGGTCTGTCTAAATGGACTGCTCCTGCTTGCCGCCAAAGTTCAATGGAATGCTCAATCGCCTTAGTGAGGTCTTGCACAGAAGGTTTCTTTCCTCTAAACACACACCGGTTCCGCTCTTGCCAAATTTCCCAGCATATGTTAGGAGCATGGTGGCATTGCTGGCCCTTCTTTGTGCTGGCTGGGTGCTTGCCGCCATCCGCGCGCGTGGTCTTTTTCTTTTTCTTTTTGTAAGATCCAGCATGCTGCTGGCGTTTCCATTTCATAAGCAGAAAGCAATAGGAAAAATACAAAGGGTCGGGTGAGGGTCCTAGGACAAGTTTTGGTTACAACACTGTAAACCTTGAAAAACTCATGTTCTAATTTTCACGGTGGATCCCAAAAGGGTCTCTCTAAATGGACTGCTCCTGCTTGCCGCCAAAGCTCAATGGAATGCTCAATGGCCTTGGTGAGGTCTTGCACAGAAGGTGTCTTTCCTCTAAACACACACCGGTTCCGCTCTTGCCAAATTTCCCAGCATATGTTAGGAGCATGGTGGCATTGCTGGCCCTTCTTTGTGCTGACTGGGTGCTTGCCGCCATCCGCGCGCGTGGTCTTTTTCTTTTTCTGTTTTCTAAGATCCAGCATGCTGCTGGCGTTTCCATTTCATAAGCAGAAAGCAATGGAAAAAAATACAAAGGGTGGGGTGAGGGTCCTAGGACAAGTTTTGGTTACAACACTGTAAACCTTGAAAAACTCATGTTCTAGTTTTCACGCTGGATCCCAAAAGGGTCTGTCTAAATGGACTGCTCCTGCTTGCCGCCAAAGTTCAATGGAATGCTCAATCGCCTTAGTGAGGTCTTGCACAGAAGGTTTCTTTCCTCTAAACACACACCGGTTCCGCTCTTGCCAAATTTCCCAGCATATGTTAGGAGCATGGTGGCATTGCTGGCCCTTCTTTGTGCTGGCTGGGTGCTTGCCGCCATCCGCGCGCGTGGTCTTTTTCTTTTTCTTTTTGTAAGATCCAGCATGCTGCTGGCGTTTCCATTTCACAAGCAGAAAGCAATAGGAAAAATACAAAGGGTGGGGTGAGGGTCCTAGGACAAGTTTTGGTTACAACACTGTAAACCTTGAAAAACTCATGTTCTAATTTTCACGGTGGATCCCAAAAGGGTCTCTCTAAATGGACTGCTCCTGCTTGCCTCCAAAGCTCAATGGAATGCTCAATGGCCTTGGTGAGGTCTTGCACAGAAGGTATCTTTCCTCTGAACACACATCGGTTCCGCTCTTGCCAAATTTCCCAGCATATGTTAGGAGCACGGTGGCATTGCTGGCCCTTCTTTGTGCTGGCTAGGTGCTTGCCGCCATCCGCGCGCGTGGTCTTTTTATTTTTCTTTTTGTAAGATCCAGCATGCTGCTGGCGTTTCCATTTCATAAGCACAAAGCAATAGGAAAAATACAAAGGGTGGGGTGAGGGTCCTAGGACAAGTTTTGGTTACAACAATGTAAACCTTGAAAAACTCATGTTCTAATTTTCATGGTGGATCCCAAAAGGGTCTCTCTAAATTGACTGCTCCTGCTTGCCGCCAAATCTCAATGGAATGCTCAATGGCCTTGGTGAGGTCTTGCACAGAAGGTGTCTTTCCTCTGAACACACACCGGTTCCGCTCTTGCCAAATTTCCCAGCATATGTTAGGAGCTTGGTGGCATTGCTGGCCCTTCTTTGTGCTGGCTGGGTGCTTGCCGCCATCCGCGCGCGTGGTCTTTTTCTTTTTCTTTTTGTAAGATCTAGCATGCTGCTGGCGTTTCCATTTCACAAGCAGAAAGCAATAGGAAAAATACAAAGGGTGGGGTGAGGGTCCTAGGACAAGTTTTGGTTACAACACTGTAAACTTTGAAAACTCATGTTCTAATTTTCACGGTGGATCCCAAAACGGTCTCTCTAAATGGACTGCTCCTGCTTGCCGCCAAAGCTCAATGGAATGCTCAATGGCCTTGGTGAGGTCTTGCACAGAAGGTATCTTTCCTCTGAACACACATCGGTTCCGCTCTTGCCAAATTTCCCAGCATATGTTAGGAGCATGGTGGCATTGCTCGCCCTTCTTTGTGCTGGCTAGGTGCTTGCCGCCATCCGCGCGCGTGGTCTTTTTATTTTTCTTTTTGTAAGATCCAGCATGCTGCTGGCGTTTCCATTTCATAAGCACAAAGCAATAGGAAAAATACAAAGGGTGGGCTGAGGGTCCTAGGACAAGTTTTGGTTACAACACTGTAAACCTTGAAAAACTGATGTTCTAATTTTCACGGTGGATCCCAAAAGGGTCTCTCTAAATTGACTGCTCCTGCTTGCCGCCAAATCTCAATTGAATGCTCAATGGCCTTGGTGAGGTCTTGCACAGAAGGTGTCTTTCCTCTGAACACACACCGGTTCCGCTCTTGCCAAATTTCCCAGCATATGTTAGGAGCATGGTGGCATTGCTGGCCCTTCTTTGTGCTGGCTGGGTGCTTGCCGCCATCCGCGCGCGTGGTCTTTTTCTTTTTCTTTTTGTAAGATCCAGCATGCTGCTGGCGTTTGCATTTCATAAGCAGAAAGCAATAGGAAAAATACAAAGGGTGGGGTGAGGGTCCTAGGACAAGTTTTGGTTACAACACTGTAAACCTTGAAAAACTCATGTTCTAATTTTCACGGTGGATCCCAAAAGGGTCTCTCTAAATGGACTGCTCCTGCTTGCCGCCAAAGCTCAATGGAATGCTCAATGGCCTTGGTGAGGTCTTGCACAGAAGGTGTCTTTCCTCTAAACACACACCGGTTCCGCTCTTGCCAAATTTCCCAGCATATGTTAGGAGCATGGTGGCATTGCTGGCCCTTCTTTGTGCTGACTGGGTGCTTGCCGCCATCCGCGCGCGTGGTCTTTTTCTTTTTCTTTTTTCTAAGATCCAGCATGCTGCTGGCGTTTCCATTTCATAAGCAGAAAGCAATGGCAAAAAATACAAAGGGTGGGGTGAGGGTCCTATGACCAGTTTTGGTTACAACACTGTAAACCTTGAAAAACTCATGTTCTAGTTTTCACGGTGGATCCCAAAAGGGTCTGTCTAAATGGACTGCTCCTGCTTGCCGCCAAATTTCCATGGAATGCTCAATCGCCTTAGTGAGGTCTTGCACAGAAGGTGTCTTTCCTCTAAACAGACACCGGTTCCGCTCTTGCCAAATTTCCCAGCATATGTTAGGAGCATGGTGGCATTGCTGGCCCTTCTTTGTGCTGGCTGGGTGCTTGCCGCCATCCGCGCGCGTGGTCTTTTTCTTTTTCTTTTTGTAAGATCCAGCATGTTGCTGGCGTTTCCATTGCACAAGCAGAAAGCAATAGGAAAAATACAAAGGGTGGGGTGAGGGTCCTAGGACAAGTTTTGGTTACAACACTGTAAACCTTGAAAAACTCATGTTCTAGTTTTCACGCTGGATCCCAAAAGGGTCTGTCTAAATGGACTGCTCCTGCTTGCCGCCAAAGTTCAATGGAATGCTCAATCGCCTTAGTGAGGTCTTGCACAGAAGGTTTCTTTCCTCTAAACACACACCGGTTCCGCTCTTGCCAAATTTCCCAGCATATGTTAGGAGCATGGTGGCATTGCTGGCCCTTCTTTGTGCTGGCTGGGTGCTTGCCGCCATCCGCGCGCGTGGTCTTTTTCTTTTTCTTTTTGTAAGATCCAGCATGCTGCTGGCGTTTCCATTTCACAAGCAGAAAGCAATAGGAAAAATACAAAGGGTGGGGTGAGGGTCCTAGGACAAGTTTTGGTTACAACACTGTAAACCTTGAAAAACTCATGTTCTATTTTTCACGGTGGATCCCAAAAGGGTCTCTCTAAATGGACTGCTCCTGCTTGCCGCCAAAGCTCAATGGAATGCTCAATGGCCTTGGTGAGGTCTTGCACAGAAGGTATCTTTCCTCTGAACACACATCGGTTCCGCTCTTGACAAATTTCCCAGCATATGTTAGGAGCACGGTGGCATTGCTGGCCCTTCTTTGTGCTGGCTAGGTGCTTGCCGCCATCCGCGCGCGTGGTCTTTTTATTTTTCTTTTTGTAAGATCCAGCATGCTGCTGGCGTTTCCATTTCATAAGCACAAAGCAATGGGAAAAATACAAAGGGTGGGGTGAGGGTCCTAGGACAAGTTTTGGTTACAACACTGTAAACCTTGAAAAACTCATGTTCTAATTTTCACGGTGGATCCCAAAAGGGTCTCTCTAAATGGACTGCTCCTGCTTGCCGCCAAATCTCAATGGAATGCTCAATGGCCTTGGTGAGGTCTTGCACAGAAGGTGTCTTTCCTCTAAACACACACCGGTTCCGCTCTTGCCAAATTTCCCAGCATATGTTAGGAGCATGGTGGCATTGCTGGCCCTTCTTTGTGCTGACTGGGTGCTTGCCGCCATCCGCGCGCGTGGTCTTTTTCTTTTTCTTTTTTTAAGATCCAGCATGCTGCTGGCGTTTCCATTTCATAAGCAGAAAGCAATGGAAAAAAATACAAAGGGTGGGGTGAGGGTCCTATAACCAGTTTTGGTTACAACACTGTAAACCTTGAAAAACTCATGTTCTAGTTTTCACGCTGGATCCCAAAAGGGTCTGTCTAAATGGACTGCTCCTGCTTGCCGCCAAAGTTCAATGGAATGCTCAATCGCCTTAGTGAGGTCTTGCACAGAAGGTTTCTTTCCTCTAAACACACACCGGTTCCGCTCTTGCCAAATTTCCCAGCATATGTTAGGAGCATGGTGGCATTGCTGGCCCTTCTTTGTGCTGGCTGGGTGCTTGCCGCCATCCGCGCGCGTGGTATTTTTCTTTTTCTTTTTGTAAGATCCAGCATGCTGCTGGCGTTTCCATTTCACAAGCAGAAAGCAATAGGAAAAATACAAAGGGTGGGGTGAGGGTCCTAGGACAAGTTTTGGTTACAACACTGTAAACCTTGAAAAACTCATGTTCTAATTTTCACGGTGGATCCCAAAAGGGTCTCTCTAAATGGACTGCTCCTGCTTGCCGCCAAAGCTCAATGGAATGCTCAATGGCCTTGGTGAGGTCTTGCACAGAAGGTATCTTTCCTCTGAACACACATCGGTTCCGCTCTTGCCAAATTTCCCAGCATATGTTAGGAGCATGGTGGTATTGCTCGCCCTTCTTTGTGTTGGCTAGGTGCTTGCCGCCATCCGCGCGCGTGGTCTTTTTATTTTTCTTTTTGTAAGATCCAGCATGCTGCTGGCGTTTCCATTTCATAAGCACAAAGCAATAGGAAAAATACAAAGGGTGGGCTGAGGGTCCTAGGACAAGTTTTGGTTACAACACTGTAAACCTTGAAAAACTCATGTTCTAATTTTCACGGTGGATCCCAAAAGGGTCTCTCTAAATTGACTGCTCCTGCTTGCCGCCAAATCTCAATTGAATGCTCAATGGCCTTGGTGAGGTCTTGCATAGAACGTGTCTTTCCTCTGAACACACACCGGTTCCGCTCTTGCCAAATTTCCCAGCATATGTTAGGAGCATGGTGGCATTGCTGGCCCTTCTTTCTGCTGGCTGGGTGCTTGCCGCCATCCGCGCGCGTGGTCTTTTTCTTTTTCTTTTTGTAAGATCCAGCATGCTGCTGGCGTTTCCATTTCATAAGCAGAAAGAAATAGGAAAAATTCAAAGGGTGGGGTGAGGGTCCTAGGACAAGTTTTGGTTACAACACTGTAAACCTTGAAAAACTCATGTTCTAATTTTCACGGTGGATCCCAAAAGGGTCTCTCTAAATGGACTGCTCCTGCTTGCCGCCAAAGCTCAATGGAATGCTCAATGGCCTTGGTGAGGTCTTGCACAGAAGGTGTCTTTCCTCTAAACACACACCGGTTCCGCTCTTGCCAAATTTCCCAGCATATGTTAGGAGCATGGTGGCATTGCTGGCCCTTCTTTGTGCTGACTGGGTGCTTGCCGCCATCCGCGCGCGTGGTCTTTTTCTTTTTCTTTTTTCTAAGATCCAGCATGCTGCTGGCGTTTCCATTTCATAAGCAGAAAGCAATGGAAAAAAATACAAAGGGTGGGGTGAGGGTCCTATGACCAGTTTTGGTTACAACACTGTAAACCTTGAAAAACTCATGTTCTAGTTTTCACGGTGGATCCCAAAAGGGTCTGTCTAAATGGACTGCTCCTGCTTGCCGCCAAATTTCCATGGAATGCTCTATCGCCTTAGTGAGGTCTTGCACAGAAGGTGTCTTTCCTCTAAACACACACCGGTTCCGCTCTTGCCAAATTTCCCAGCATATGTTAGGAGCATGGTGGCATTGCTGGCCCTTCTTTGTGCTGGTTGGGTGCTTGCCGCCATCCGCGCGCGTGGTCTTTTTCTTTTTCTTTTTGTAAGATCCAACATGTTGCTGGCGTTTCCATTGCACAAGCAGAAAGCAATAGGAAAAATACAAAGGGTGGGGTGAGGGTCCTAGGACAAGTTTTGGTTACAACACTGTAAACCACGAAAAACTCATGTTCTAATTTTCACGGTGGATCCCAAAAGGGTCTCTCTAAATGGACTGCTCCTGCTTGCCGCCAAAGCTCAATGGAATGCTCAATGGCCTTGGTGAGGTCTTGCACAGAAGGTGTCTTTCCTCTAAACACACACCGGTTCCGCTCTTGCCAAATTTCCCAGCATATGTTAGGAGCATGGTGGCATTGCTGGCCCTTCTTTGTGCTGACTGGGTGCTTGCCACCATCCGCGCGCGTGGTCTTTTTCTTTTTCTTTTTTTAAGATCCAGCATGCTGCTGGCGTTTCCATTTCATAAGCAGAAAGCAATGGAAAAAAATACAAAGGGTGGGGTGAGGGTCCTATGACCAGTTTTGGTTACAACACTGTAAACCTTGAAAAACTCATGTTCTAGTTTTCACGCTGGATCCCAAAAGGGTCTGTCTAAATGGACTGCTCCTGCTTGCCGCCAAAGTTCAATGGAATGCTCAATCGCCTTAGTGAGGTCTTGCACAGAAGGTTTCTTTCCTCTAAACACACACCGGTTCCGCTCTTGCCAAATTTCCCAGCATATGTTAGGAGCATGGTGGCATTGCTGGCCCTTCTTTGTGCTGGCTGGGTGCTTGCCGCCATCCGCGCGCGTGGTCTTTTTCTTTTTCTTTTTGTAAGATCCAGCATGCTGCTGGCGTTTCCATTTCACAAGCAGAAAGCAATAGGAAAAATACAAAGGGTGGGGTGAGGGTCCTAGGACAAGTTTTGGTTACAACACTGTAAACCTTGAAAAACTCATGTTCTAATTTTCACGGTGGATCCCAAAAGGGTCTCTCTAAATGGACTGCTCCTGCTTGCCGCCAAAGCTCAATGGAATGCTCAATGGCCTTGGTGAGGTCTTGCACAGAAGGTGTCTTTCCTCTAAACACACACCGGTTCCGCTCTTGCCAAATTTCCCAGCATATGTTAGGAGCATGGTGGCATTGCTGGCCCTTCTTTGTGCTGACTGGGTGCTTGCCGCCATCCGCGCGCGTGGTCTTTTTCTTTTTCTTTTTTTAAGATCCAGCATGCTGCTGGCGTTTCCATTTCATAAGCAGAAAGCAATGGAAAAAAATACAAAGGGTGGGGTGAGGGTCCTATGACCAGTTTTGGTTACAACACTGTAAACCTTGAAAAACTCATGTTCTAGTTTTCACGGTGGATCCCAAAAGGGTCTGTCTAAATGGACTGCTCCTGCTTGCCGCCAAATTTCCATGGAATGCTCAATCGCCTTAGTGAGGTCTTGCACAGAAGGTGTCTTTCCTCTAAACACACACCGGTTCCGCTCTTGCCAAATTTCCCAGCATATGTTAGGAGCATGGTGGCATTGCTGGCCCTTCTTTGTGCTGGCTGGGTGCTTGCCGCCATCCGCGCGCGTGGTCTTTTTCTTTTTCTTTTTGTAAGATCCAGCATGTTGCTGGCGTTTCCATTGCACAAGCAGAAAGCAATAGGAAAAATACAAAGGGTGGGGTGAGGGTCCTAGGACAAGTTTTGGTTACAACACTGTAAACCTTGAAAAACTCATGTTCTAATTTTCACGGTGGATCCCAAAAGGGTCTCTCTAAATGGACTGCTCCTGCTTGCCGCCAAAGCTCAATGGAATGCTCAATGGCCTTGGTGAGGTCTTGCACAGAAGGTGTCTTTCCTCTAAACACACACCGGTTCCGCTCTTGCCAAGTTTCCCAGCATATGTTAGGAGCATGGTGGCATTGCTGGCCCTTCTTTGTGCTGACTGGGTGCTTGCCGCCATCCGCGCGCGTGGTCTTTTTCTTTTTCTTTTTTCTAAGATCCAGCATGCTGCTGGCGTTTCCATTTCATAAGCAGAAAGCAATGGAAAAAAATACAAAGGGTGGGGTGAGGGTCCTATGACCAGTTTTGGTTACAACACTGTAAACCTTGAAAAACTCATGTTCTAGTTTTCACGGTGGATCCCAAAAGGGTCTGTCTAAATGGACTGCTCCTGCTTGCCGCCAAATTTCCATGGAATGCTCAATCGCCTTAGTGAGGTCTTGCACAGAAGGTGTCTTTCCTCTAAACACACACCGGTTCCGCTCTTGCCAAATTTCCCAGCATATGTTAGGAGCATGGTGGCATTGCTGGCCCTTCTTTGTGCTGGCTGGGTGCTTGCCGCCATCCGCGCGCGTGGTCTTTTTCTTTTTCTTTTTGTAAGATCCAGCATGTTGCTGGCGTTTCCATTGCACAAGCAGAAAGCAATAGGAAAAATACAAAGGGTGGGGTGAGGGTCCTAGGACAAGTTTTGGTTACAACACTGTAAACCTTGAAAAACTCATGTTCTAATTTTCACGGTGGATCCCAAAAGGGTCTCTCTAAATGGACTGCTCCTGCTTGCCGCCAAAGCTCAATGGAATGCTCAATGGCCTTGGTGAGGTCTTGCACAGAAGGTGTCTTTCCTCTAAACACACACCGGTTCCGCTCTTACCAAATTTCCCAGCATGTTAAGAGCATGGTGGCATTGCTGGCCCTTCTTTGTGCTGACTGGGTGCTTGCCGCCATTCGCGCGCGTCGTCTTTTTCTTTTGCTTTTTTTAAGATCCAGGATGCTACTTGCGTTTCCATTTCATAAGCAGGAAGCAATGGAAAAAAATACAAAGAGTGGGGTGAGGGTCCTAGGACCAGTTTTGGTTACAACACTGTAAACCTTGAAAAACTCATGTTCTAATTTTCACGGTGGATCCCAAAAGGGTCTGTCTAAATGGACTGCTCCTGCTTGCCGCCAAATTTCAATGGAATGGTCAATCGCCTTAGTGAGGTCTTGCACAGAAGGTGTCTTTCCTCTAAACACACACCGGTTCCGCTCTTGCCAAATTTCGCAACATGTTAGAAGCATGGTGGCATTGCTGGCCCTTCTTTGTGCTGGCTAGGTACTTGCCACCATCCGCGCGCGTGGTCTTTTTCTTTTTCTTTTTGTAAGATCCAGCATGTTGCTGGCGTTTCCATTTCATAAGCAGACAGCAATAGGAAAAATACAAAGGGTGGGGTGAGGGTCCTAGGACAAGTTTTGGTTACAACACTGTAAACCTTGAAAAACTCATGTTCTAGTTTTCACGATGGATCCTAAAAGGGTCTCTCTAAATGGACTGCTCCTGCTTGCCGCCAAAGCTCAATGGAATGCTCAATGGCCTTGGTGAGGTTTTGCACAGAAGGTGTCTTTCCTCTGAACACACACCGGTTCCGCTCTAGCAAAATTTTCCAGCATATGTTAGGAGCATGGTGGCATTGCTGGCCCTTCTTTGTGCTGGCTGGGTGCTTGCCGCCATCCGCGCGTGTGGTCTTCTTCTTTTTCTTTTTATAAGATCCAGCATCCTGCTGGCGTTTCCATATCATAAGCAGACAGCAATAGGAAAAATACAAAGGGTGGGGTGAGGGTCCTAGGACAAGTTTTGGTTACAACACTGTAAACCTTGAAAAACTCATGTTCTAGTTTTCACGGTGGATCCCAAAAGGGTCTCTCTAAATGGACTGCTCCTGCTTGCCGCCAAAGCTCAATGGAATGCTCAATGGCCTTGGTGAGGTCTTGCACAGAAGGTGTCTTTCCTCTAAACACACACCGGTTCCGCTCTTGCAAAATTTTCTAGCATATGTTAGGAGCATGGTGGCATTGCTGGCCCTTCTTTGTGCTGGCTGGGTGCTTGCCGCCATCCGCGCGCGTGGTCTTTTTCTTTTTCTTTTTTGTAAGATCCAGCATGCTGCTGGCGTTTCCATTTCATAAGCAGAAAGCAATAGGAAAAATACAAAGAGTGGGGTGAGGGTCCTAGGACAAGTTTTGGTTACAACACTGTAAACCTTGAAAAACTCATGTTCTAATTTTCACGGTGGATCCCAAAAGGGTCTCTCTAAATGGACTGCTCCTGCTTGCCGCCAAAGCTCAATGGAATGCTTAATGGCCTTGGTGAGGTCTTGCATAGAAGGTGTTTTTCCTCTAAACACACACCGGTTCCGCTCTTGCCAAATTTCCCAGCATATTAAGAGCATGGTGGCATTGCTGGCCCTTCTTTGTGCTGACTGGGTGTTTGCCGCCATCCGCGCGCGTGGTCTTTTTCTTTTTCTTTTTTTAAGATCCAGCATGCTGCTGGTGTTTCCATTTCATAAGCAGAAAGCAATGGAAAAAAATACAAAGAGTGGGGTGAGGGTCCTAGGACCAGTTTTGGTTACAACACTGTAAACCTTGAAAAACTCATGTTCTAATTTTCACGGTGGATCCCAAAAGGGTCTGTCTAAATGGACTGCTCCTGCTTGCCGCCAAAGTTCAATGGAATGCTCAATCGCCTTAGTGAGGTCTTGCACAGAAGGTGTCCTTCCTCTAAACACACACTGGTTCCGCTCTTGCCAAATTTCCCAACATGTTAGAAGCATGGTGGCATTGCTGGCCCTTCTTTGTGCTGGCTGGGTACTTGCCGCCATCCGCGCGCGTGATCTTTTTCTTTTTCTTTTTGTAAGATCCAGCATGTTGCTGGCGTTTCCATTTCATAAGCAGACAGCAATAGGAAAAATACAAAGGGTGGGGTGAGGGTCCTAGGACAAGTTTTGGTTACAACACTGTAAACCTTGAAAAACTCATGTTCTAATTTTCACGGTGGATCCCAAATGGGTCTCTCTAAATGGACTGCTCCTGGTTGCCGCCAAAGCTCAATGGAATGCTCAATGGCCTTGGTTAGGTCTTGCACAGAAGGTGTCTTTCCTCTGAACACACACCGGTTCCGCTCTTGCCAAATTTCCCAGCATATGTTAGGAGCATGGTGGCATTGCTGGCCCTTCTTTGTGCTGGCTGGGTGCTTGCCGCCATCCGCGCGCGTGGTCTTTTTCTTTTTCTTTTTGTAAGATCCAGCATGCTGCTGGCGTTTCCATTTCATAAGCAGAAAGCAATAGGAAAAATATAAAGGGTGGGGTGAGGGTCGTAGGACAAGTTTTGGTTACAACACTGTAAACCTTGAAAAACTCATATTCTAATTTTCACGGTGGATCCCAAAAGGGTCTCTCTAAATGGACTGCTCCTGCTTGCCGCCAAAGCTTAATGGAATGCTCAATGGCCTTGGTGAGGTCTTGCACAGAAGGTGTGTTTCCTCTAAACACACACCGGTTCCGCTCTTGCCAAATTTCCTAGCATGTTAAGAGCATGGTGGCTTTGCTGGCCCTTCTTTGTGCTGGCTGGGTGCTTGCCGCCATCCGTGCGCGTGGTCTTTTTCTTTTTCTTTTTTTAAGATCCAGCATGCTGTTGGCATTTCCATTTCATAAGCAGAAAGCAATGGAAAAAAATACAAAGGGTGGGGTGAGGGTCCTAGGACCAGTTTTGGTTACAACACTGTAAACCTTGAAAAACTCATGTTCTAATTTTCACGGTGGATCCCAAAAGGGTCTGTCTAAATGGATTGTTCCTGCTTGCCGCCAAAGCTCAATGGAATGCTCAATCGCCTTAGTGAGGTCTTGCACAGAAGGTGTCTTTCCTTTAAACACACACCGGTTCCGCTCTTGCCAAATTTCCCAGCATATGTTAGGAGCATGGTTGCATTGATGGCCCTTCTTTGTGCTGGCTGGGTGCTTGCCGCCATCCGCGCGCGTGGTCTTTTTCTTTTTCTTCTTGTAAGATCCAGCATGTTGCTGGCGTTTCCATTTCATAAGCACAAAGCAATAGGAAAAATACTAAGGGTGGGGTGAGGGTCCTAGGACAAGTTTTGGTTACAACACTGTAAACCTTGAAAAACTCATGTTCTAATATTCACAGTGGATCCCAAAAGGGTCTCTCTAAATGGACTGCTCCTGCTTGCCGCCAAAGCTCAATGGAATGCTCAATGGCCTTGGTGAGGTCTTGCACAGAAGGTGTCTTTCCTCTAAACACACACCGGTTCCGCTCTTGCCAAATTTCCCAGCATATGTTAGGAGCATGGTGGCATTGCTGGCCCTTCTTTGTGCTGGCTTGGTGCTTGCCGCCATCCGCGCGCGTGGTCTTTTTCTTTTTCTTTTTGTAAGATCCAGCATGCTGCTGGCGTTTCCATTTCATAAGCACAAAGCAATAGGAAAAATACAAAGGCTGGGGTGAGGGTCCTAGGACAAGTTTTGGTTACAACACTGTAAACCTTGAAAAACTCATGTTCTAATTTTCACGGTGGATCCCAAAAGGGTCTGTCTAAATGGACTGCTCCTGCTTGCCGCCAATGCTCAATGGAATGCTCAATGGCCTTGGTGAGGTCTTGCACAGAAGGTGTCTTTCCTCTAAACACACACCGGTTCCACTCTTGCCAAATTTCCCAGCATGTTAAGAGCATGGTGGCATTGCAGGCCCTTCTTTGTGCTGATTGGGTGCTTGCCGCCATCCGCGCGCGTGGTCTTTTTCTTTTTCTTTTTTTAAGATCCAGCATGCTGCTGGCGTTTCCATTTCATAAGCAGAAAGCAATGGAAAAAAAATACAAAGAGTGGGGTGAGGGTCCTAGGACCAGTTTTGGTTCCAACACTGTAAACCTTGAAAAACTCATGTTCTAATTTTCACGGTGGATCCCAAAAAGGCCTGTCTAAATGGACTGCTCCTGCTTGCCGCCAAAGTTCAATGGAATGCTCAATCGCCTTAGTGAGGTCTTGCATAGAAGGTGTCTTTCCTTTAAACACACACCGGTTCCGCTCTTGCCAAATTTCCCAACATGTTAGAAGCATGGTGGCATTGCTGGCCCTTCTTTGTGCTGGCTGGGTACTTGCCGCCATCCACGCGCGTGGTCTAGACGTGTCTCCGCGCGCGTTATCCTGACCCCATTGGTTCGTTCGTTCCATCTTGCAAATTAGCGCAACACCAATTGATTTACGCGCCTGCGTGCATGTGGCTAGGGTGCCTGCGGCAACGCACGGCTGTAATTAACCCCGAGTAATTAACTTTTCGAGGATTAGTTTGTCCATTAACCGACGCAGGTACCAAGGGCAGCAGCTTGTCGATCATAATCTCTGGACATCCTGCCTTCACAGTAAAACAAACAAAACGAAGAGCGAAGACAGGAAGGGAAAGAGAATGAGAAACGGGTGGGCAGGGAAAGAGGCGGCCACCTTTCGACCGCCCGGTCGACCAGAATCGGAGGAAAGGCAGATGCACCGCGGTAGCAGCAACAGCGATCAGGTCATGGCATTTTATCGTGGCATGGCGCCACCATCGCCGGCTCCACTCCATGATTCCTTGCTTCCCGCGGACTCCACAAACATATCTACATGGGCAGCCATTACGGCTACTGATGCCGATGCTATGCTGTGTCGAACGTTCAGAGGTCAGCCGGGTTTCAAGCAAGGCGGAGGTGTACCCACGGCCGGCGGCTGTGGTCCGTTGGGTCGCTGCGGGCTGCTGGCGCGTCACGTCGGTCAGGACATGCTCGTGCCAGCTTGACCATCACCTGCCTCGCTCTGAACGTTCGGAGATGAGTTCCTTTTTTCTGGGACCGTCCTCTCAGTGTGCGGGAACCGGTTTACTGACAGCAACATGTCATGGGCGAGGAATTGGGTCGGCATTGCCGAATTCCAGCCGAAGTGGCACATGCGCGGTGTGCTCCCGATAATATCAGGCATCTAAAAAAGTGCTCCTCCTGTATGACGCTTTTTCTGAAGGGAAACTTACGAATCAGTCGGGTTCACACGGAAACAACGATATGTTCCGATTCATTGGTGCAGAAATCGTTGGAATATACTACGTACACCTTTGACATGACTAACAACAGTAGCAAGATACTGGTTTGTAATGCAAGAAATTGACCAGAATTTTGACGCTGAAATTAGTATTCAAATCAAGCTGGCATGCGCCCTACATGCTGAATCGCAAGCCGATTCCGGTGTGCTGCCCACTGCATCTGGAGTTTAATTAACAAGCGTTTCGTTTCCTTAATTAACTCAGCCAGACTCCAGGTTCTTAACGCCGGCCAGAATTTACCAAACCGCCCCTCTTTCTCGCGATCCCTTCCCCGGCCTATAAAATGCGGCCAACCGGCTACCATCTCTGGTTACCCAAACCGGCAGCAAAGCCACCGCCGGAGTCCACCTCTCTAATCTCTCATCATGTCGACGGCGGCTGCATCTCGGCCCAGCGGCCCCGTCCTTCTGAGCCCCTTTCCCAACTACCAATCCGCCTCGCTCTCCCGTGTCAAGCTCTCCGCCGGCGGCTCGCCGGTCAAGTCCTTCAGCGTCTCGTCTCCCCCATCATCCCCAACCGCCGCCCACAAGATCCGTCGGTCCTGCATGTGCTCCCCGACGAACCACCCGGGCTCGTTCCGCTGCAGCCTCCACAAGGAGCGCAAGCAGGAGGCCCCGGCCGCCGGCAGCTGCAGCAAGCGCACGGCGAGCCCGTTCGCGCAGCTCGTCCCCAGCGGCAGCGGCTGCTCTAAGCGCCCGGACAGCGGGCTGGCGCGGCGCGTTCCCATGGGAAGCGGGCACTGGGCACGCAAGGCGCTCGTGCCGTCCCCCGCGGTGCAGCAGGTGCAGCACCGGAAGCGAGTGGTGGAGCGGTTCCACGCCGGGCCCAGCCGGCTCTCCGCCGCCTCCATGGCCGGCCGCAGCAACCAGTAAAAACAACAACATCGTCGACATGCCATAGCAGCGAGATACGTATATACTGAACATACTGTCATAGGAAAGAAGTTCCCCGAATAATCCCGTTCGATGTATAGAAGGAAGATCGGTGGGGATTAGGCCGGCCCAGAAGATTGGTGTTTTAAGACCCAATTCGATTCCGGGCTGGTCAATTAGCTAACCAGTAGATACTGCACATAGTGAGTTCGTCTTCGTCGTCTCTGCTCCACTTGTACATAGAGTGAGCTCTCGTCCTCTCTGCCGGCAGTGTATAGCCCTTGATTTTGGTTCTGGATATACTCCCACCGGAAATTAATATAAGAGTGTTTAGAATACTAAATTAGTGATCTAAACGCTTTTATATTTTTTTACAGAGGAAGTACATCAATACAATGAGTGACAAATTGCAGACACGCATACATGCATCCGATCTGATCTGTTGACGGGAGGCTTATCCATCCATTGAGTGTGGGTGACGGGAGGCTTAGTACAATGATTTGCCGCAACCACTTTCTGCCTCTGTTTCTCTTTCTGTTTCTGGAGTGTGGGTGTGTCTCGCCCCTGTTTCGGTTTCAGATAAGCTCCGCAAGACATGAGTGGCGTCTCGCCGTCGGTTGCGCCCGTCACGCGGCACCCGTGCGTGCCCCCAGCCGGCCGGATCAGGCCAGCAACTTGCAGCACGGGAGAAATCCTCCGATTCCGACGAGATCTCTGTGGAACTTCATGACGCGCGCAACTGATGAACCGAGGTTTTTCTTTTTCTTTCCCTGCTTGTGAAGTACTCCCTCCGTCCCAAATAAATGTCTAAACATTGTACTAGAGTTAGTTCAAAATTATACTAAGGTTGTGACACTTATTTTAAGACGGAGGGAGTGAAATATTACTTTGATCAGGCCAGCAACAATTAGCAGCTCGCGAGAGAATCCCTCGATTCTAAAGAAATTTATGTTGAATTTTCATGGCGCGCTCAACTGATGGACTGAGGATTTTTGTTCGTCCTGCTCGTGATATTCTAAGTAGTATATTAATTTTAACCGTGCCATTTTACTGTTATTTCAGAGCAGTGCTATTATTTTACTGTTCGCTTGAGGGAGGGCGTAGCGGTTGGGATTCCCCCTCCAAAGTCTTAATTGCACAAGAAGATGGTGTTGGAAAATAGGTGGTGCTATTTTTTGGAGAAACCTCGCGAGGAGGGCAGGTGGTTCATGCATCTTATTACATTAAAAAGAGGAGAGTTGTTCCAGTTGGTAAAAAAAAACGGGACCCAAAAACCTAGGATTCTCGATTAATTAGAAAAAACTAGATGAAAATCCAAAAATTAAAAATAAATTTAAAAAACCTGAAAAAGGCACAAGATCTTGGGTTAGGGACAGGATAAATGCAGCATCAAGGAACATCGTCAGAGACAGGAGCACCTAGGCCCAAAGCACTTAGGCATGGCTCAAGCGCAACCAAACTGATCACCACTCATCGAAGAGAATTCGTCCATATCGAATGACTCTTTTGTGTTAGGCTCAAAGCATTATGTACTAACATTATCATGTGGAAAACATCCTGAAAGTCCAACTTCAACTTCCCCATGATGCCCACCAAACTACTCAACGTTTCGATCACTTGTGGTGAGAGTGGCTTTTTATACATGTTCAGGTATGCTTGCATCTTGTGCTTAGGGGCCTCCGCTTTGATGTCCTCCGGTAGCTCACCAAAAGCCTCCAACAACCTACGCTTTGCGCGCTTGGACATCGGGATGTTGCACACCTTGTTCTTCTTTCCTAGACGCTCAATCCGTCGCCCGTCATCCTTCTCTCCGTGCGAAGGCACCGGGTCCCAAGCAGAGGTTGCGGGAGCGGAGAAGTAACCTTGCTAGGAAAACCCTCCAGAGATAATAGTGTTATTTTAGCCCGCGTCACCTTCGCAACAACATTGCAACCTCAACCATAGGATCAACCAGAACGTTGGGCGCGTTTAAACCAAGTGGCTCGGCTAGAATAAGCATCGGACATGCAAGGGACTACATAGCGGAAGACGACGAGCAGCCACCTGGTGGGGCGACCAGAACGTAGACTCCACGCACATACGATCGACGAATTCCTCACTCCCTACCGACGAAGCACCATGGGTCAACCACACATCATCTCCCCAATCAGAGTAGCCCACATGACCGATGACGACAAGCAAAACCTAAAGAGAGGGCGCCAATGCTTCATCAAGCATAGGATCACTATGCCGCGGATCGATGCCCACCGGCCCCACCGAGAGCATAGCAGCAAGGAGATCCTACTCAACAGGAGCACAAGGGAAGATGCCACACTCCGAAGGATGAGCCGAGGGATCTTCATGGGATGGCGCAAAAATAGCCTCAAAGTACGAGTGTGGCCTGGAAGCAAGGTCAGCTGGCATGACTCGGCGTAGCGTGGCGTGTGTTCTCTTTATGTAGCTTAGTAGCCTATGTCCTGCGTGATCCGATAATCCTAGGATCAACGTTGCATGAGGACTACCTCACTATCTTGTATTGTTTGACCGTTTGTTCGATTGTTGCTATATATATATATATATATAGGGTGGGTCTATTCTAATAACACCCCTTAAGACCTTATTCTAATAACACTTCTGCCTTATTCTGATAACACCCCTTAAGACCTTATTCTAATAACACTTCTGCCTTATTCTGATAACACCCCGACTAACCCACGCAAACCGAACCGCACTCAAAAAGGGAAACCCATCCCACCTTCCCCCACTCCTCCCCCGATCCCCTCCACCTTATTCCTCCCACGCCCTAGCCCCCGATCGACCAACCAACCGCAGCGCCCCCAGGCCGGCCAACTACCACCGCCGGTGCTCTGCCCAACCGCCCCACCTTCGCCGGCGCGGCCCTCCCCCTCAACTCCGGCCTCGCGCCACCCAGGGACTCCCCGGCCGCCCTCACTTGCTACTGCGACGTCGGATCCAGCCACCACAGTAGTCCCACCCGGCGGCACTCCGCACCTCCTTCGCCGTCGCGCCGTGCCACCCGCCGCCCCAACCGCCACCTCTCTTGCGTAGCTGCGCCACCACCTCCCCCCGTGCCACCAGCCTCCCCCGCGGTCGCCACCACACCCCTCCCCCACACGCCTCCGGCCCCGCCGCGCCGCCCAATCCACAGATCCGAGCGCTGCTGGTCCCCAACGTCGTCCGGCGACTGCCCTGCTGCTGGATCGGTCTCCCTTTGCATCCCCTGCTAGCCCACGGCGGCCTCCCCCGCCGCGGCAACCCACCCTTGCCGCCTCCTCCCATGGAGGTCGCCCCGGCGTCGTCGATGAGCAGGGCTGACGGCGACCTCCCTCGATCTCGTCTCCCATTGTTGTCGCCGCAACGAATCTGTCGCTGTGGGCGCCGGCAACGGCAGCAGAAAAAGTGAGCTCCTTCTGCCCCCTCACCCATCCTCCTCTGCTACGGATGAAAAATCGGTAGCCGTCGCGCAGGATGACGATGACTTTGACTCCTCCTGCTCTATCTGCATCTCCTGCGGGATCCCTCTGCCAACATCCCCATCACCATCTCCCGTCGAGGTCCCAGCCTCCCCGGGCATGCAGTGCGGACGGGGATGCCGTGTAGTTCACCGGCAACCAACAGCCTCCTCGACCACTCCTCTGCTCCCCTGTGCGGTTCGCTTGGCACGGCAGCGCGGTTTCTTCACTCTGCATTTGGTTCCGGTCGCGCTCTGTGTGCAGTTTGGTGCGTGCGCACTTGCAGTTCGCCCCGGCACGATAGGTAATTATCCACCACTTCCATGAAGCTCCTCCTCTCTTTGAATCCGTCCGCCGGTGCGATCCTTAGGTGGGCACTCCTAATCTTCTCTATTGCAGGAGCTACACCGGCAAGGGCGCGCCTGCATCAAGGCATTTGTGCTCGTGAAGTTTCAGGTAGTGTACCATGTCCTGCTGCGAGTCACCGTAGTCCGCTGCATGACCCCGTGCAGTGCGCGGGTGCACAGGAAGCGTCCCGTAATCAAAAATAGAAAAACTATTAATGAAGGATGTTTTTGACTTCATTATTTAATACAGAAGAAGACTAACAAACGAAAAAAGAAGGAAAGAAGTGCACTGCAGCCCCTTAGTGCTTCAGCTTGTAGAAAAAGAGAAGAAATCCCCATGGATAGTTTACTTTCTTTCTCGAATTCAATTTTTTTGTATGTGGGATGATTGGAAAAAGTAGTTCACTCCAATTTGTGTAGCAGCTCATTACACCTATGTATGAAGTGCAATTTATTTGTGTGTCTCAAAAATCAGTCGACTACATCGACACGTGCAGTACGTTTGGTTCTCGGATGTGGTTCACTTTTGAGAGTGATGGTGTTCACTTGCACCCAACATGAAAGTGTGAAAAATTTAGTGAAACAACAAGATGGTGATGCGGTTCACTTCGATAGATGATGTGGTTCACTTGCCCTAGTCTCCGTGGTCCACTCTCGTTCATAAAAAACTCGTATAAGAAAAATAACGTCCGACAAAAGAAATTATGCAGCTCGCTTACCCGTCCGATGCAGTGCGGTTTTCATTCTGAAGCAGTGCGGTCGGCCGTATGATGTTGTTCATCTCGTAAGTGCAAAAAAATTGTTACGAAAGTGAAAAAAAGTAATGCGGTTCACTTCTTGATTAGTGTTGTGGTTCATTTACACCCGATGTGAAGTGCACTCTACTTTCTCGTCCTTGAAAAAATTACGTTTGAATAAAAGAAACCATGCAGTTCTCTTACCCGTCTGATGCAGTGCGGCTTTTCGTCCGATGCAGTGTGGTTTTCAGTCGGATGAAGTACCCACGTCGATTTAGGTGTCGCAAAAAACAGAGTGTCCGCATTTCGGTAAATTTGAAATTCCTCTTAAACCGTAAAGAATTACAGAGTGTTCTACGTGAAAAAGTTGCGCCTCGTCGATATCTTTCCAACGGCGTATCGTTTGAATCATTGCGATCAGCGGTTTGTAAAAATTTCGCGAAAAACGGCCGCTGCCACTCGTTGGCCGCCGCACGATTTTCAAAATTAACTTAAAACCATAAGGAATCTCAAAAACATTTCAACATATGAAAGTTGCGCCTCGTCCACAGCTTTTCAACGGTATATTACATGCCTTGTTTCGACAAACGGTTAAAAAACTGGAGCGAAAACAGTACCAAAAATTACAAAAATTTCAAAAAACACAATTCCGCGATTTAGTAAATTTGAAACTGCTCTTAAACCATAACGAATTAGAGAAAACAATAGTTATGAAAAAGATGCGCCTCGATGATATCTATCCAACGGTGTATCGTTTGCTTCATTCCGACGGGCGGTTTAGAAAAAAAGTGAAAAAACGCTCGCTGCCATTCTTTATGGGCCGCACCGTTTTTGAAACTGCTCTTGAACCACGGGAAATCTTGGAAAGTGTTCAACATGGCGAATTTGCGCCTAATCCATAGCTTTCCAACGGTATATTACACGCCTCGTTCCGATAAACGGTTAAAAAATTAGAGCGAAAACGGTACCGAAAAAACACTACGCGCAGTTTTTTCCGACACGAAGTTCACTGGTCTCTGTAATGCAGTGCTCTTGCTAAAGAAAGTGCAGTGCCCTCGCGTTGAGCATGCAGTGCGGAAGTGTTATCAGAATAACTATTTTGATAATATTATCAGAATAGACGGGCTTATTTCGAGGAAGACCCTTTTCTTTTTGAAAAGAGAGCTTCCTCCATGATTTCAATCAAGCTCAGTGTTTCCACACTCCTCAAAACAATTTGAATCTATCATTTTCCTACATAAGAATCAAAAAAACTGGTCGGTCAATTTGTCGAACACATAGAGGGCAAGGTGCTGTATAAGAATAGCCGGATGTACCGCGTCGGCATCCGGAGCGACGACGGTGTCCAGTGCAACGAGACAGCCCGTGAGGAGGTTTGTGGCGGCGGTGGTGGCGTTGAGGGGTCGGGATGGCGGCGGAGCTAGAGTGGCGACGGAGCAAGTGGAGTGCCTGAGCGGGCGAGGGAGAAGAAAAGAGAGGCAAATTGCTCATCCAACAAGGTCAGAAAGAATTGATGCAATTTATGGTCGGTTCAGGACCAGACGTGGTGGACACGTCCGAGCGTGTTCAGGTTTCCTCATATCCGCCACAGATTTAGTCTGGATACGAGGGACACTGATCAACCCTGACATATAGGGCCAGCTCGAGAAGCTCGGCTGGATCATATTTTCGTGATCGAACATTGACCAAACCGTCCATGTGGACATATAGAGGAGTTTGAGAAGTCCGGCTGTACATAATGTGATAGACGCCAGCCGTACTGCACATGATTATTTACTGGAGTTTTACGCCGTGTAAACGCTGGGTCGACCAGGGGCTAGCCACGAGTTTAAATTATAGTATGGGTCATGACTCATGAGAGGGTGCGACGTAGTAGTATGTTCTAGAAAAAGACCTTGTCTACTTATTTTTGTACAATGTTTGGTGCATCTACACAGTAAGTAATCTAAGGTGCCAGATTTTACGGTTACCTCGCTAGCTCCGTAACTAAGAAAAAGACCTTGCTTGTCCAGATGGCTCTGTCCTGCAAATAGTAACGGTTTATTTGCTTGTTTCGGTCATGTAGTTGATCATCACAATACTTTTTTTTAGGGGATCATCACAATACTTAAAACTTTCAAACCAACAACAATTATCATTTATCAAGGTAATTATTGTAGCCACACGTGATTGATCTTTACCGTCAACACGTACATTAATATTTTTCATTTATCTTCATTTTAGGTGAGCTGAAACTTGGATTCATTCTGATATAAAAACAATCATGAAAAATAGTAAATATCAAATAACCCACGCCCCCTCCCCCCCCCCCCCCCCCCCCCAAAGAAGCCACAAATGTTAGGTTATTGTAAGAAAACCACGAGGCAATCAATGATTAATTATTCAAGTTTTGAGATTCAAGTCAATTGACTGCAAACCTTACATATGAGGTCCGCATGTCATGTGTTATCGGGCTTAAAAATTGGTAGGTCAATGTGGAGTTAAGAGATCTTGGCCCAACTGAAGCCTTCACTCTCTCGGCTGATGAGAAGGTGAGCGGCGTTCAGCATGCCGCCGCCAGTTTCCTCTTGCTTTGACATTGTGGCCAATAACCTTGCCCCACCGGTTCTCGAGATTGATTCACGCCCGATCTTCACCAAAAAATGAGATGAAGACATGAGTTGTAACAACACGTTTGGTTACCTTTAAGGAAGGGAATGGGAATATGTACAAGGGAGCTCGTGTAGACATTAAGCATGTGAAATATATTTTTACTCTAGTTTCCTTGGTTGGTAAAAGGATGTGAATTAGTACGGCAGAAGCCCCACCTTAGTTCAAAAATTAACAAGGTCCCCATGGAAGAAAACAACCATTCTAGTTCCCACTTAAACATTCATTCCCTCTAACCAAGCAGTGGCAGATCTAGCCCAGTGGACCAGGGTGGGGCCAACAAAGAAAATGTTGATAAAACTTATTTATTTGTAGTTGTTATATTATTTTTCTATGATATAAAGGCTATTGAGAAATTTCAGGGTCGGCCGTGGCCTACCCTTACCACCCTGTAGCTCTGCCACTGGCTGCAAGCAACAATGTCTACATACTACAAGCACAAGTTATAGCCAACGTAACCACCACCAACGTTCCTGTTTTTGGATGTATTTTCCTAGAAAGAATTTGTGCTGTAGATAAGCCTTCTGCACCAAGCACCAAGCTTGGTAAGCTACCAACAAAAAACTACAATCAAGAATAAACCTCTGCAAGGGACGTGATTATATTGATGGCCATCTGCAACGAGCTGTTGGCCGGCCAGAGGTGGAAAGCTATCTAATCTAACCTAACCCATGGCTCCTAGCTAATGCACATCGAGTTAATCGCTCATAAAAAACTGAAAAAGTTACGGTTGATTAAGGCATTGACATAGTTTACTCACCAGATCGTGATGATGATCCGATGGCCTAGCTTGAGTCGACCAAGCAATTGATTACTGTTAAGAAAAAGCGATTGATTACTGTAGGAGATGTAGGCGTGTGCCCGGTTGCATTCATCGATTGTATATATTACTCCTGGAACATTCTAGTCTTCCACAGCGATAACTGGTTAAGTACCACTGCTAATACCACTTTGGGCTAAGTCAAACAAAGCAAATAGGTTAGTGATTGATTCCCTAAGCTTATCTCCTTAGATATTTATGCATGTGCCGTTGAAATAAGCTTCTTCGACCTCCTACCCTATTGAACAACAAAGAGATAATGATGCATGCAGCACTCTGCTAAGTAAACCACATGTCCCAGTCATGTAAACTGTCCTCTGACGTTAGGATTCCTAGGTTTTGGCAAACGATGCACCAAACATTCAAACTAATCAAATCACTGATCGACAAAGACGTAGCACTAGTCTAGGCTTATTAAGGTTCCTAATTAAGCATGTCCCAGCAGCATGTACCAAGACATTTCGGGTAGAACGACCTACTCAACAGAGATCAGCTGTACCGTAAAACTGTTAGCCTATTACACAGGCCCCTGAAAAAATTGACAGGCTCTTTCCTTCCAGACTTTTTTTTGGTTTTTTTGAGCAAAAGGAGGGGGGACCCCCTCCGATTTCATTAACAAAACCACCACGAATTCGTTCGCTACAGCGCCACCTAATTAACTACCATCTTTCAACGATAAACCAGTCTAACACCAGCAAGTCTGCAAATAAGTTCTAAGGTCACAGGCGACCATTTTGAATAAGAGGGCGCAACCTCCGGCAAACTAAGACAAAAGAAAGGTAAAACGAGCCATCTTCAGGAAACGAAATCGTCAGTTCATCAGACGAGGAACTCCCGCTCTCTATCCCTGCGAAGCTCTGTAGACCTCACTTGCTACTTGCTCGATTAGCCTTGCCCCCAGCATCAGAAGGTTTTGTCCTGGTTTTTTTCCCTGCAAAACAGTCCAATCCACAATCCAATTGCAAGTTAGTTTCACCAACTTCATGGAGTCAGTGATCAATTTATCTTGAAAAATTATATCATTTGGACATTTCCAAATAGCCCAAAGAATTGCAGACATTCCAACTAGCACTAGCTTTTTTCCTCTAGCCTAAATTTTCTGATCTGTAGGAGATATGCCCTAGAGGCAATAATAAATGTTATTGATTATCTCCCTGTTCATAATTATGTTTATGTTCCATGCTATAACTGCTGTGGTTCCCGAGCCCGTATATCCATAAAGGCTCTGGGGAGAACCCATATGCACGTGTGGAATAATAAACGATAAAATGTATTCCTAGTCATGCCTCTAAGACTAGCTCAAGTGTTGCATGATGATTATGTTTTCTCAATCATGGGCATGTCTATGCCAAGCAACTTTGAGGGCACAATGTCAGGAAGGACATTTGTGTTGAATCGACCCGAATTGATGTTATGCTATGAGATACATTCGTCACAAGTTTATTGGTACATAACACAGAGATGGTTAACGTTTGCATGATTCCTTAGACCATGAGAGTATCGAGTTTCTTCATGCTTGCTTCATGAACTTTGGGGTTTGTTAAACGTCATCCGTAAATGGGTGGATATTACGGCGGCTTACGGGTTCATGGAAAAGTGTGTCAAGTAACTTGATAGCTCAAGATTGGGATTTGCTCCTCCGACGATGGAGAGATATCTCTGGGCCCTCTCGGTGTTACGGTATCCATCATCGTCTGGCCAGACACTTTGTGATTTGATCACGGGGATGCCGGAACACGATAACGAGAAAAGAGAACAATACCGGTAACGAGGTAACTAGCATAGTGGACAAGTTGTTGATCCACGGGAATGCCAACATGTCTCACCTCGGGTATTTGTAACATATCGCGAAGCAACAGGAATAGCACACGGCAACTGGAGGTTCACTCGAATATTTATTCGTGTGGGTATAGGGGTCAATATGGGTGTCCACGGCTCCGATGTTGATCATTGATCGGAAGGGGTTCCGGGTCATGTCTATACTTCACCGAACCTATAGGGTCACACGCTTAAGGGTCATCTATCTGCTGAATACTAGACAGGGAGTCTGAGAGAAAATCACCGAAAAAGTTTCGGACACCGAAAAGTTTCGGACAGCGGAATCGTACCGCTGAGAGAGGTCATCGGATAAGTTTCGATGATACCGAAAAGTTGTTTCGGAATACACCATTAAGTCAAATTGGTTTCGGCACTTGCCTGATAATTCTTGGAGGATGCCAGAATCATTCTGGAAGCTTTTTGGAATTTTCTGAGATAAAAACCGGAAATGTTCCGGAGCTGCCGGAGCCACTTCAGATGCGTTTCGCAGATGAAAATCACTAAAACCGGAATTGTTTCGGAACGCGTTGAAAATCATTTTAGTGGGTATTGGAAATGTTCTTAGCCCACATAAATATTTTCAGTTCGATCAGACGCTGAAAAATGTCGTCGTGAATAGTGAAAATCAGCTTTATGGTTACTTTATGGAAAGCCACCTTTTGGGGCTTTGCTTCAAAAGATCTTGGGGATGACATGGATGCATAGGAGCCATTTTTTGGGCCCCTCATGGGGTGTGGCCGGCCACATGGGGTATCCCCCCTTGGGGACCCTCTTGTTCCTTGGTTTCACTCCTAGGTCCTTGTGGAAGGACTTCATTCATGTGCATTTTGGGTTTTTTGTGAAACTACCCTACCCCCTTGGGATTTCCTATAAATAGAGGTGGAGAGGCAGCCCTCCACACTCATACCTTGCTCTCATACACATGCCATGCATTATCTGGCTTCTTCTCTCCCTCCCACGAAAAGAGTTTCGTAGAGCCGTAAGGCTGTCTGGGTTCCGGCAGGAACTAGTTCTGGACGGAGAAGCCCTGCCGGATAGATGACACCGTATGTGTGCACCTCTATAGAGAGATCGTAGTTTCGGTCTTAGTTCGTGAGTGCCTCCCGAAGGGCTGTCCGTGTGACCGTCCGAGTTTCGAAGGTCCTCCCGAAGGGCTGTCCGAGTGACCGTTCGAGTTTCGAAGGTCCTCCCGAAGGGCTGTCCGCGACACCGTCCGGGGGATTGTTCGACCGGCTCCCGGAGGGCTGTCTGAGGAGCAGATGAGGGTATACATCCTCGCGGTTGGGAGGTTGTAAATCCTAGCTGCGGGGATCTGCACCGCCGATTGTCATCGACTCTACTTCCCGCTGCGCTACGAGTCGGTAACGAAAAAGATCAAACCATGTATGCAGTCTCCATAGTGGTCCTGGGCTGGTGCGTAGGTCGGAAATTTTTTGTTTTCTGTCGCGTTCCCCTTCAGTGGCATCTAGAGCCGTGCTATGCGTAGATGTAGGTTTCGATCTAGAATACATGGAGATGTATGGGTATTGCATAATATAATTAGGTAGTAGATGAGATCTATTGCTGAAAATTATTTATGCGGGTGACAGATGAAATCTGTTACCCGAGGTTCTTGTTGCTTCCCTAGAATTTGCGTTTGCTCAATCTCGAGACAGCATGGTGGAATTTGACAAAGTTCCGGCAATCCGTGATCCTGATTGATCATGGAAGTGCTATCAGTTCTTTGGGTTCTGCCGTAGTCAAAATAAAGATGAAATTCACAGATGAAAGGGCATTGCAGATATTATCTGCACGGGGGTCATGCGTATGACAAAGTTTAGTATGGGCTCGAGATTTAATTATCTCGTGTTTCATACACCCCGAGATGTTAATCTAGCAACTTGAATAATCATACTTGATGATAAAACGTTGGTAGCTGCGGTTTAAGTCAAAACCTTAGAAGCCACGTAAAATAAAATTTTGCATAAACCGATTAGAGGTGTCTAACTTGGTTTTGCAGGATGTGCATGTGATGTGGTATCGCAGTGCTCATACTAATTCGATTATGTATGATATGACTATATGATGTAATTTGATTAACATGACCTGCGTGTCATGGTTCGGCATGATGGCTGGAGCCATATGATTGCACTTTAATGACCTGCGTGTCAACCTTAAGTAATGCATTAATTTTATACGCTATGGAGATAGCAATATTATCTGGTGCATCGACAAGGTGGTGGCAATCTTCGCGAAGGTGAACACCGACGCGAATGCCGAAGACGAAGAAATGAAAGACTTCTCCGTCAGAAAGGGCTATACCATATCATGCTATTATGAATTGCCTGAGATGTTTATCCCTTATGATGCACCCTTCTTGATTGCGCGGTAGTCGCTTTTATTAGGGTGATCTCTCACTTAAAATACCAAGTAGTTAGTGTTCTCCCAAGTGTAGCACCGTCACGGCACCTATCTTTTCGGGGTGCGCCGTGTCACACGGGTACGAATGATTAGAGAAGTGTGAGGCGGGTGAGTTGAGACCTCGCAGCGAGATCACTTGGTTGTCTTGACGTTCAGGCATGACCGTCATGAGCTCGGAACACACGCATCGAAAGATGAACAAGAGTCACATAGAGATGTGATTGGCAAGTTGGCCTACCGGTTGAAATTTTTCGTCATCAGTGGTGTTACACCAATGGCGAACAATTGAAATGTGGGTCTTGTATCACTCACAATCAATTTTGAGAGATATTGAATTGAGTGGGAGCGCACTGTTGAATTAACATGTTTAATTCTCAGTGCAATTAATTATGAACACTGTCTAAGTGTTTCTTGCAAAATAGTTGTAGAATAATGGCTCGCGTTTCCACCTTCCCTATTAAAATTGAATAGCTGTTAAATATCTGGTTAAAACTTTACGATTGGTAACGTAATATGAGGATTGTCCTCAAAAGTGCCGAGAAGGACTTTGTCCTATCGCATGCTTTCCGTATCCTCCCGCTAATGCTATGGATCATGTGACTCTCGTCCTTCGATCCAAAAGCTATAATTCCGTTTCTGTCAAGTGCAGTATGTTTGCTTCCATGAAACCCAAACTTCGAAAGTTGGGATAGTTATATGATATTCATGGAACTGAAAATTATTTTCAGATACAAACAAAGCAATGTTTGTTTGCAAGTATTAGTAAAAGTGTTTACTATGCATTTGACTGTTGGGAAAGGGATCCAGAAGAACGCCTGTCATATAATGAAAGGTGAATAAAACAACAACTTAAAGAGAAATGAAGTGTCCAAAGGGTGTTAGTATGACTTACACGCCTAGGAAGTCCGGGGCTAATGCCACTCTTAAGTTGGGTGCTTCTTCTGAGAGTAGGAGAAATACTAAAAGTTAAACAGCTAGAAGTATAAAGGCAAAAGGAAAGAAGACTGGAATATCCAGCTCATGTATGAATGTCATACAAGTTTTTGATGTATAGAAGGCTGGTCAAAGATATAGTTCTTATGAATTATGGTTAAACATGTTAATCACTAATTCTTGGGTATTGTGAGTTCATCACAAAAATGCCCGCTCGATTGCATTCTGTTGCAACTCGATGTAAGAACTACTATGGCTTGAAAGACTAGCTAGAAATGAGGTTAAGGTATACACAGGGAACATAGTAAATGTTACTATACCTTCCATCGGTGTATTGCCGTCTGTATTTATTTTCATAATTCATTTAGAGTTTTACAAACTCTATCCCATTGCATAAGGCATCTTGCAAGAAGGTTGTTCATAAGAGAACTTTTTATGTTCGATGTTATGAATAACACAAGCGCCATACTTTCATTATGAATGAGATGTGTGTTATGAATATTGATAATAATACAATACCTCTGGGTTTACTTTCATAATTCATTTTAGAGTTTCATACACTCTAGCCCATTGCACAATGTTTGTTGCAAAAGAGTTGTTCATAAAAACAACAATTGTTGTTAAGTATTATGAATAACATAAGGGCCATACTTCCATCATCGATGGGACGTATGTTATGAATATTGAGGGTAATATGATACATCCATAACACTGACGCTAAATGTCGCAAGACTAAAAGAATACCACACAAGTGTGGCACTACATTTGGTCACATTGGAGAAACCCGCATGGAAAATTCCATTATGATGGATTTTGAAGTCTTTTTGATTTTGAATCATCTGACACTTGCAACTTTCCTCCGAAAAGTGAAGTGACTAAAATACCGTTCACAGGCCATAAGGAACGAACAACAAACTTATTAGTGATCATACATTTGATGTGTGTAGTCCGATAAGTGTTGTTAGTGGTGGATTTATTTATCTTCAGAAATGACTCAAGTAGATATATGGATATTTACTTGATGAGACGTAAGTCTGGATCTTTTGAAATCATTAGAAAGGTTCTCAAAAATGAAGTAGAAGTTATTGTAACAAGAAAAGTATGTTTGTGCAATTTGATTGCACAAAGGAATATTTGAGTTACATGTTTAGCGAATGTCTGATGAGTTGTGAAAGGGGTTTCATAAACTTGCACCTCCCGGAACACCACTGCAAGTGGAAAGTCCGTGGAGATGTAATCAAACCATTTATGACATGGTAAGGTCAAAGATGACATAAATAAATTTGCCATTATCCCTTTTAAAGTGATGCTTTAGAGACTGCGGCTTTTACACTAAAAAGAGCTACATCGGGTCTGTTGAAATGAAGCCATGGTATGGTACGCCCAACCATGTTATATCTTTTCTTAACATTTGGAATATGGGGCTTGTGTAAAAGGTTACAAACCTATTCCAAATCAGACAAGTGCTACTTTGTAGGTTATACCAAAATGTTGGGTATTCCTCCCTCACTATACCGAGGCAAATAGTTTTGCCGCGAAACGGTGTGCTTTTAAAGAGAATGGTTCTTTCCAAAAGGTGAGTGGGAGAATAGTGCAACTCGACGAGATAAAAAGTATCTTCATCAGATCAAAGGAAAGAGACCTTGGAAGAAATTCCAGAGTTTCCTACCGCGACTGATACAGAAGTCTCTACAATAAAATGTATGAACTTCGGTCGAACTTGCAGCTGAACCACGTAGGCAAGGCTCGTGCAAACCTCTCAGGTGTGCAAACGAGATATTGTTGTTAGACAACATTATACCTACGATACACAAGGAAGCGTTGACGGGCCCTGACTCCGGAATTGGCTAAATGCCAATACAACCCGAGTTAGTTTCCATCTAAGTGATTCAAGATTAAAACCTTGATACACCTTTCGGAAGACTTAGAGTCTAACGAATATTTATGAAACTTAAAACTGATACGGATAAAATGTTTTATCCATAAAGCTCGACTTGTTGAAATAATACGATGAGGTTGTTTTCATCGTAGCGATGCTTAAAGTCGGTTCGGATTGAACTAGCAATTAATACATATTTCAATCATGAGATATGAAACATGGATGATAAAAGGATTTCCATCTGATGGAAATGAAAGCTAGGACTTGTATATGATACAGTCCAAAGTAATTTGTCGATCCAGAGGATGCTAGTAGGTATGCAAACTTCAGAGTTCCAGCAATGGACAGAAGAGAGCAAAATGGAGTTGGAATCTTCGTGTTTTGATGAAATGGTCAAAGGGGTTTTGACTTCATCAATGGGTAACGAAGATGCTTGTAATTCAAGAAAGTAAGTGGGAGCGTAATAATATTTCTAAAAACCTTATGTGCTTGGCACATTGGTAATTGGAAATAAATTTCTTGACACAAATTAGGACTTCATTTGAAAATAGTTTTTCGATGAAGTGCTTAGGCTAAATAGCCTCAATATTAGGCATGATGATCTATGGAGATAGATTTACCTAATGGGGCTAAGCAATGAATACATATTGACAAGATGCTAAAACCTTTTAGCATTTAAAACGCGAAGGAGTGATTCTTGCCAAAGTCACATGGAAAGAGTTTTTGCAAGACTCGGTGTCCCAAAACACTGATGAGTAAAATACGTGATGCAGATTCCACACACTTTTGTGTTTGGATTAATCATGTATTCCATGGTATGTAAAACAACCAGATATGTCCGATACTCCCAAGGTGTTGCGAGTATGGATACCAAAGTGATCAAATTACTAATCATGGGACAACAGTGAAAGATGTCACAGAGTACTAGAGTAAGTACTGATGACATGGTTTTCTCGCAAGCAGAGATCATGAAGAGTTCGTTGTAAAATGTTACGTCGATACAATCTTCATCTTTTCTCCATGCGATTTTCGATTTAAATTAAGGGTTTTGTGTAACACACAATGTGGTGGCACAGTTAGTTGGAATTTGTTCAAACTAGTTACTGTGGCGAATTCTATAACAAGGGCTAAGTATGTTGACGCTTTAGAAGCGACAAAGAAGATGTTGAATCATATAGTTCATTCATGAACTTAGTATAGTTCCAAGATGGCTTTTGACAATGGGACACTACTGCAGGTAGTTGCTCCATAACTCAGTCTGAGGAATCCAGGTTTGACCTGTGATTCACATACATACAAAGCCAAGTCCACACAAAATATGAATTTTGTGAAAATGCGAGGACATGCAAAGATACACACGGAACTGAAGTCGTCAGATCCATTGGACATCAGGCTATACCACAAGCGAAGCATATTTACACCGGTGTGCCACAGGTGTGAAGTGCATTAGCATAAGCTAGATTATTGTCTCTAGTGCAAGTGGGAGTCTGTAGGAGATATGCCCTAGAGGCAATAATAAATGTTATTGATTATCTCCCTGTTCATAATTATGTTTATGTTCCATGCTATAACTGCTGTGGTTCCCGAGCCCGTATATCCATAAAGGCTCTGGGGAGAACCCATATGCACGTGTGGAATAATAAACGATAAAATGTATTCCTAGTCATGCCTCTAAGACTAGCTCAAGTGTTGCATGATGATTATGTTTTCCCAATCATGGGCATGTCTATGCCAAGCAACTTTGAGGGCACAATGTGAGGAAGGACATTTGTGTTGAATCGACCCGAATTGATGTTATGCTATGAGATACATTTGTCACAAGTTTATTGGTACATAACACAGAGATGGTTAACGTTTGCATGATTCCTTAGACCATGAGAGTATCGAGTTTCTTCATGCTTGCTTCATGAACTTTGGGGTTTGTTAAACGTCATCCGTAAATGGGTGGATATTACGGCGGCTTACGGGTTCATGGAAAAGTGTGTCAAGTAACTTGATAGCTCAATATTGGGATTTGCTCCTCCGACGATGGAGAGATATCTCTAGGCCCTCTCGGTGTTACGGTATCCATCATCGTCTGGCCAGACACTTTGTGATTTGATCACGGGGATGCCGGAACACGATAACGAGAAAAGAGAACAATACCGGTAACGAGGTAACTAGCATAGTGGACAAGTTGTTGATCCACGGGAATGCCAACATGTCTCACCTCGGGTATTTGTAACATATCGCGAAGCAACAGGAATAGCACACGGCAACTGGAGGTTCACTCGAATATTTATTCGTGTGGGTATAGGGGTCAATATGGGTGTCCACGGCTCCGATGTTGATCATTGATCGGAAGGGGTTCCGGGTCATGTCTATACTTCACCGAACCTATAGGGTCACACGCTTAAGGGTCATCTATCTGCTGAATACTAGACAGGGAGTCTGAGAGAAAATCACCGAAAAAGTTTCGGACACCGAAAAGTTTCGGACAGCGGAATCGTACCGCTGAGAGAGGTCATCGGATAAGTTTCGATGATACCGAAAAGTTGTTTCGGAATACACCATTAAGTCAAATTGGTTTCGGCACTTGCCTGATAATTCTTGGAGGATGCCAGAATCATTCTGGAAGCTTTTTGGAATTTTCTGAGATAAAAACCGGAAATGTTCCGGAGCTGCCGGAGCCACTTCAGATGCGTTTCGCAGATGAAAATCACTAAAACCGGAATTGTTTCGGAACGCGTTGAAAATCATTTTAGTGAGTATTGGAAATGTTCTTAGCCCACATAAATATTTTCAGTTCGATCAGACGCTGAAAAATGTCGTCGTGAATAGTGAAAATCAGCTTTATGGTTACTTTATGGAAAGCCACCTTTTGGGGCTTTGCTCCAAAAGATCTTGGGGATGACATGGATGGATAGGAGCCATTTTTTGGGCCCCTCATGGGGGTGTGGCCGGCCACATGGGGTATCCCCCCTTGGGGACCCTCTTGTTCCTTGGTTTCACTCCTAGGTCCTTGTGGAAGGACTTCATTCATGTGCATTTTGGGTTTTTTGTGAAACTACCCTACCCCCTTGGGATTTCCTATAAATAGAGGTGGAGAGGCAGCCCTCCACACTCATACCTTGCTCTCATACACATGCCATGCATTATCTGGCTTCTTCTCTCCCTCCCACGAAAAGAGTTTCGTAGAGCCGTAAGGCTGTCTGGGTTCCGGCAGGAACTAGTTCTGGACGGAGAAGCCCTGCCGGATAGATGACACCGTATGTGTGCACCTCTATAGAGAGATCGTAGTTTCGGTCTTAGTTCGTGAGTGCCTCCCGAAGGGCTGTCCGTGTGACCGTCCGAGTTTCGAAGGTCCTCCCGAAGGGCTGTCCGAGTGACCGTTCGAGTTTCGAAGGTCCTCCCGAAGGGCTGTCCGCGACACCGTCCGGGGGATTGTTCGACCGGCTCCCGGAGGGCTGTCTGAGGAGCAGATGAGGGTATACATCCTCGCGGTTGGGAGGTTGTAAATCCTAGCTGCGGGGATCTGCACCGCCGATTGTCATCGACTCTACTTCCCGCTGCGCTACGAGTCGGTAACGAAAAAGATCAAACCATGTATGCAGTCTCCATAGTGGTCCTGGGCTGGTGCGTAGGTCGGAAAATTTTTGTTTTCTGTCGCGTTCCCCTTCAGTCTGCAAATAAGTTCTAAGGTCACAGGCGACCATTTTGAATAAGAGGGCGCAACCTCCGGCAAACTAAGACAAAAGAAAGGTAAAACGAGCCATCTTCAGGAAACGAAATCGTCAGTTCATCAGACGAGGAACTCCCGCTCTCTATCCCTGCGAAGCTCTGTAGACCTCACTTGCTACTTGCTCGATTAGCCTTGCCCCCAGCATCAGAAGGTTTTGTCCTGGTTTTTTTCCCTGCAAAACAGTCCAATCCACAATCCAATTGCAAGTTAGTTTCACCAACTTCATGGAGTCAGTGATCAATTTATCTTGAAAAATTATATCATTTGGACATTTCCAAATAGCCCAAAGAATTGCAGACATTCCAACTAGCACTAGCTTTTTTCCTCTAGCCTAAATTTTCTGATCCATGCTCCCAGACAATCGTCAACCCCAGTCGAGGTTGTCTTTAGATTGAAGGAGCATTTTATCAAGCTCCAAAGTAACCTCGCAGCAGAACTAGAGAAAAAGAGATGATCTATGTTTTCATTTTGACCACAGAATACACATCTCTGCTCCCCTTTCCACCCTCTTCTTGCAAGGTTATCTCTGGTTAGTATCCTTTTTCTGGCAATCAGCCACAAGAACATCTTAATTTTCGCTGGGATCTTGACCTTCCAAAGAAATTGGTGTGGAAACCCCACATCTGTTTTAACTAACTGTTGATATAACGATCTCACTGAGAATTGTCTATTGGCTGTCAACATCCACATTGGCTGATCTTTGCCCGCATACATTCTCACTTCCTCACATTTGGTTTTCAAACTATCCCAAAGAATTCTTTTGTCTTCATACAAAAATCTTCTAAACTTAAACAATCACGGACCGGATCATGAAGAAGACAGATCACTTTATTTGGAGTGATGCTGCTAATCAGGCGTTTGAGGATCTGAAGAAACAATTGGCTGAGCCGCCCGTCCTTGCTGCTCCCATTGATAAAGAGCCATTATTGTTATATGTCGCAGCTAATAGCCGAGCTGTCAGTGTGGCCATTGTGGTAGAAATGAAAGAAGCAGGCAAGGAGTACCCGGTTCAACGGTCGGTTTACTACATCAGTGAGGTGCTTATTGAGTCCAAGCAGAGATATCCACACTGGCAGAAGCTTGTGTATGGGGTCTTCATGGCAAGCCGGAAGCTCAAGCAATATTTCCTGGGTCATCCCATTACTGTGGTTAGCTCTGCTCCTTTAGGAGACATCATCCAAAACAGAGAAGCCATTGGCCGGGTTGTTAAATGGGCCATTGAGCTTGGCCCTCATGGTTTGAAGTATGTACCTCGTACGACCATCAAGTACTAAGCACTTGTGGATTTTATCAATGATTGGACGGAGTTGCAGACGCCTGAGGAAAAGCCGAATAACACATATTGGACCATTCACTTTGACGGATCCAGGCAGTTGGAGGGCTCGGGGGCTGGAGTTGTTTTGACTTCCCCACGAGGTGATAAATTTTCTTATGTTCTCCGGTTAATGTTCCCTTGTACTAACAATGCAGCTGAGTATGAGGCCTTGCTCCATGGTCTTCGGATGGCTAAAGAGATGAACTTCAGCCGGGTAAGGTGCTTTGGTGATTCAGATCTGGTAGCTCAGCAAGTTTATGGTACTTGGGATTCTAAGGATCCGCTCATGACGGCTTATCGTCGGGAGGTTGATGCCATTGCGGGTCACTTCAAGGGTTACCAAGTTGAGCATATTGATCGCAGGAAGAATGAGGCGGCCGACAACTTAAGCCGGCTAGGATCTCAGCGTAAGGCGGTGCCGCCCAACACATTCCTGGATGTTCTGCTCAACCCTTCTGTCAAGTTACCTACTGAGGAGGATCTTGTTGTTCCTGACCCGAAAGCACAATTGGTGGCGGCTCTTCATGCTATCCCTGATTAGACAGTACCATATTTGGCTTACATGACCTGGGGCGAATTACCTGAGGATGAGATCTTAGCCAGGCAGATAACCCGGCGGTCTAACTCAATGTCAATTGTTAATGGGGAGCTACACCACCGCAGTGTCACAGGGGCATTTTAACGTTGTGTTTCTCCTGAAGAAGGCTGCGAGATTCTACGAGAGATTCATGAAGGAGATTGTGGTCATCATGCGGCTCTAAATCTCTCGTAGCCAAAGCTTTTCGTCATGGTTTTTATTGGTTGACGGCTCATGCTGATGCGGAGGATTTGGTCAGCAAATGTGACGGTTGTCAGAAGTTTTCACGACGAGCTCATGTTCCGGCTCAAGAGTTGAGGATGATTCCAATTACTTGGCCGTTTGCGACTTGGGGGCTTGATATGGTTGGGCCTTTCAAGAGGTCCAAGGACAAGAAGACCCACCTTTTGGTGGCGGTTGATAAGTTTACTAAGTGGGTTGAGGCAGAGCCGGTTAGTAAGTGTGATGCGGCAACGACGGTTCAATTCATTAAGAAGGTGATCTTTCGTTTTGGCTTTCCACACAGCATTATCACAAATAATGGCACTAACCTCTCTAAAGGCGCTATGGAAGAATTTTATCAACGGGAGCATATTCGGCTTGATGTTTCTTCTATGGCTCACCCTCAGTCCAATGGTCAAGCAGAACGAGGTAATCAAGAGATTCTGCGAGGTATCAAGCCTCGGCTTATGGTTCCTTTGTAGAGAACGCCGGGTTGTTGGGTGGAGGAGTTACCCTCAGTGTTATGGAGCATCAATACAACCCCCAACAGATCTACGGGTTACACACCTTTCTTCATGGTTTATGGAGCAGAGGAGGTTCTCCCTAGTGACATCCGTCACGATTCACCCTGGGTGGCGGCTTACGTTGAAGCTGACAATGAAAATGCACGTCAAGATGCACTTGACCTGTTGGATGAGGAGCATGACCTCGCGGTGGCTCATTCGGCGATTTACCAGCAAGATCTACGTCGTTATCACAGCCGCCGGGTCAAAACCAGAACTTTTCAAGAAGGCGACTTAGTGCTCCGGCTCATCCAGGATCAAACAGATATGCATAAGCTGTCATCCAGGATCAAACAGATATACATAACCTTTCCAAGTCATCCTACCTGTATACCAGCTGCTTCAACTCCATTGGGTAATCCCGATTGACCCGCTGAACTCTTAACAATCAATCTTTACGGTGTATTCGACCAAGATCTGAGCTTGTTAAGGTTCAAACGGCGGCTTGTCATGCGAGAGCACGCCTTACAAATAGTCAGGATAGATCCAGGCTTCATAAGCTGCCTTCCTTGAAACTTGGATAAATCGGCCCGTGATGTATGCTGTTACTCTGACCCCGTGTACTCCTGATAAGTCTTTAAAGCAAGACCTGACTTTATCAGGATTCAAATGTCGATTGGGTACTGTCAGTCAGGCTCACGGACAGCACGTACCTTCCAGTGGCTCAGGCTAGTTTCATTGAAGAAGACACTTTGGCTTGGCAGCCTACAAAAGCCTCGAGTTTTTTGGTTTCTTATTTTTTTCATATCATTTTTGCCATTTGGTTTTACAAGTCGGGCCCAGCTGCCCTACTTATGGCTCATATTTGAAGCATATTTTGGGTCTTTATAACCCGCCAGGATGGCAGACTCTAAGTCGCCAGCATATCATAATCTTATATTTTGAGATTATAGCTATACAACTCTAGCTACATAAGGTTGCTGAACCAGCAATCTAAGCATATACCATAGGTATGATATTTTATTATGTCAGCATTATGATCAGACCGGCCCTGGTTTTGGACTATTCGTCCCCAGTGGCTTCACTTGGGTATCTGACCCGCCTGGCGGTAAACCGCCAGGGCACTTGTGATTTCTTTGTGTGCAGGATGATTATCAAATCCGATCTGCATAATTCAATAATATCATAAACATACAAGGACAGTTTTTTCAAATTGGCGGATCGGCAGTATCGCACAAAAGCAGGAACGTGCATGATGGCACGATAGATTCATGTTTTACTACTCTATTACATGGCTCCATGAGCCAAATGGGATCAAGTGTTTTTTCCAAGAGTCAAAATATATAAACCGCCTTGCGGTTCATTCTTCTTGGCCTTGCTGATTGGAGGTTTTTGGGTCACCCTTCCCGGTTCTTCGTCCTCCTCCGTCTGAAAGTTTGGTGATGACCAATTGATGCCAGACAAAGCTTGAAATTCAACCTCATCATCTATAAGATCAGAAGGCTCAACTTCAGCGGCAAAAGTGTGCTTACGGATTGGGGGGATTAAACCCATCACTTTGTAAGCCGGCGTCGTCACCTTCTGGTTCTCCATGTTGTAAGCCGGATGATATTTTGACAGGTTCGTTTCATTGGCAATCAGACTGGCCATAGGACGTTTTCTTTCACATAGGCAGCAAAGTCTTTTTGATCAAAAGTAGTGCCGTCTTCTTTCAAACTTGGATATCCAGTAGCCACCTCAGACGGGTCTAGCTCTGGTAACCATGCCTTGGCCCGGCTCAAAGCCGTCACGGCACCGGCTCTTGTAGACAACCGTTTCATCTCATCAAGCCTGGCAGGCAGAACCGAGAGATTTTTCAAGACATCTATCAAAAGAGTAGGTGCTTGATTCATTGGAGAAATTGTGGCCAGTACACGCTGAGTTCCAGTGTATAGCTGTTCGACAAGTGTGTAGACAGCCTTGAGCTTCACAAGCATATCTTGGTTAAGGTTGCTGCTCCTTGGACCTGAATAAATCAAAGATTGGTTAATGGAGGTTTATATTACCACGACAAGGATTCACTTTTGATGACTAGCAAGGCGACTCACCAAAGATAGCAGAAACCATCTGAGATACGCGGTGTTTTAAACCGGTGAGCTCAGTGGTCACCTCTTGAAGAGCCGCCTCAGCTTTCTTAGCTCGCTGCGTCAGCGCATTCTTCTCCTCAGCCCCAAGTGTTTTTCTCAGCCTCGAAGCTGGTTTTCAGTTTTTCCATCTCAGATATGATGAACTAGAATTTTGACTCAGCCTTCCGGGTCTCAGATTCCTGATTCGACAGCCGGGTTTTTGCATCCGCCAATTGTAACTCAAGTTCAGCAGTGGCAGCCTGTATCAAACATGGAATTATAAAAACATTCATATCTGGGTTACAGGAGTATAAGTCCCAAGCCTTTCGCAAGCAACAACACTTGGCACTTGGGGACTAATGCCTACCGACAATTTTTTTTATTCATACAAGACAGATCATGTGAATAAGTCGCAAGCACTTTGCAAGCAAGACTACTTGGCACTTGGGGGCTAATGCATATCGCTTGTGTCCTCTTACTACTTTATGATGATCCGGCCGTGCTGTAAACAATCACGTACCGGATCATGGGGGCTACGCAGATAAGCTCTCTTTTCTTAAATAATGGTAAACAGGACCGACTCATTCATGCTGATTAAACCGGCCCTTGGGGACTACGGATGCGATGCTAAATTGTTTCAACATCCGCTTTAATTCTAACTATGACAACCGGCCTTGGAAGGATTCTACTACAGATGCTTCTGGATTATTCGAAGTCTACATCATATTCAATCTTATCATAAGCAGTAGACTTGGGGGCTGGCAGGATGTACATAACTTATTTAGAGCCGGAATTCATACCTCATACTTTTGATGCATCTGCTTCACCATATCGATTTCAAGATCGCGCCTGGAGTGTACTTGGTTGAGGTAGGCAGACATAATTTCACTACCGCTTAACTGTGCATAGTGGGAGACATCAAACCTCACTTTTCGCCTCTCAATAACTTCTTGCTTGGCGGAGTGCTTGGCCAAGACCGTTGGATTTCCCGGTTCTGTATAACTAGTGCTAGTGACCATAACGTTGTCAGTATGAGTCTCCGGCAGCTTAACTGGGCTTGATGGTTCAGCGTTCAAAGGATTAAGTCTTGTTTTATCACCAGAGGGGTCAAGAATTTCTCGTGGAACATCATAAGCAGGGTCTTCCGGTTGTTTTTCAGAAACTTCAGGAGGAGAGACTTGCTGTTCCAATTCAACAACTTTAGGATCATCAGCTGGCTTGGTCTCCTTTGCCTTCTTACTAGGCTTTGCTTGTCCGCTGCACAGGTTGTGACAAGTCAATATAATTATAAGAGTAAAAAAAGCATGGAATAAAATGTAATGATTGTTACCCAGGGGCGGTCTTGAAAGCCGGCAGCTGGGTCTGTGATGAATCGCCAGAGGAAGAGCAAGAAATCTCTTGGTAATTTGAATCAGATGAATTAAGCGGCTGGCGAATGAGGCCCGCCAGCAGATAAAAAGAGTTTAAGTTCGGAAAGACCTTGTTTTGATGTTTACGACGAGCTGGAGTGTTTGGTAAACCGGAGGATAGTTCTTCACCTCCGCTGTTCCGAGTCTGTCGCCGGTTCTCGTGTTGTTGTTGCTTCGAAAGAAAGTGAGGATCCAAATGAGCTAAGGGGTGTGAAAATCTTACTTTTCGGGTTACCCGTCGAAATTTCTGTCTTGGCAAAGGCTCTTCTTCAATTGCTTGGCTGGTCCCCGTGTCATCCTGATAATAGTCAGTGTCAATAAGATGATTGAAAAACGAGCCAAGAGAATCAAGGGCTACCTCCGACTCAGAGGTTTCATCCAGATTATGCAGGTCAGAGGCGCTTGGTTTCTTCTTTCTCTTGGTGGTCTTTTTGGCGGCTTTCTTGGCAGCCCTGGCCTTCTTGGCGGCTTCATGATCGTATTCTTTCTTCCAAAAATCCGAGTCAGCCCGTGAAAAGACATCAATGTTGAATTAATGAAGCATTTGAATAATGAAGTAAAAATAAAAAATTCAGAGGCTCACTTTCGGTGGCGGGTTAAGTTTGCAGAAAGGGTTCAGACCCACTTTACTGCAATCTTCCGGATCTTCATCAGAAGGTACTTCGTCATTTCATCAATTGCCTCATCAGTTAATTGCACAGAGTTGTGGCGCAGTGGATCCTTTACACCACCAGTGTAAGTACACATTAAGCCGGGTCGGCGGCTCAAGGGTATGATCCGCCAAGAAACTGATACGTCCATTTTGCATCATGCTTTGATATTGATATTTATTGCATTACGGGCTGTTATTACACATTATGTCACAATACTTATGGCTTTTCTCTCTTATTATACAAGGTTTACACAAAGAGGGAGAATGCTGGCAGCTGGAATTCTGGGCTGGAAAAGGAGCAAATATTAGGGACCTATTCTGCACAACTCCAAAAGTTCTGAAACTCCACGGAAGTTATTTTTGAAATTAATAAAAACTACTAAGCGAAGAAATTACTAGAGGGGGTCCACCCACCATCCACGAGGGTGGGGGGCGTGCCCTACCCCCCTAGGCGCGCCCCCCTGCCTCGTGGGGCCCCTTTCAGGCCTTCGGTGCCCATCTTTGGCTATATGGTGTCTTTCACCCTGGAAAAAAAATCAGAAGGAAGCTTTCGGGACGAAACACCGCCGCCACGAGGCGGAACCTTGGCGGAACCAATCTAGGGCTAAGGCGGAGCTGTTCTGCCGGGGAAACTTCCTTCCGGGAGGGGGAAATCATCGCCATCGTCATCACCAACGATCCTCTCATCGGGAGGGGGTCAATCTCCATCAACATCTTCACCAACACCATCTCCTCTCAAACCCTAGTTCATCTCTTGTATCCAATCTTTGTCCCAAAGCCTCAGATTGGTACCTGTGGGTTGCTAGTAGTGTTGATTACTCATTGTAGTTGATGCTAGTTGGTTTATTCGGTGGAAGATTATATGTTCAGATCCTTAATGCATATTAATACCCCTCTAATTATGAACATGAATATGATTTGTGAGTAGTTACGTTTGTTCCTGAGGACATGGGAGAAGCCTTGCTATAAGTAGTCATGTGAATTTGGTATTCGTTCGATATTTTGATGAGATGTATGTTGTCTTTCCTCTAGTGGTGTTATGTGAACGTCGACTACATGACACTTCACCATTATTTTGTCCTAGGGGAAGGCATTGGGAAGTAATAAGTAGATGATGGGTTGCTAGAGTGACAGAAGCTTAAACCCTAGTTTATGCGTTGCTTCGTAAGGGGCTGATTTGGATCCATATGTTTCATGCTATGGTTAGGTTTATCTTAATACTTCTTTTGTAGTTGCGGATGCTTGCAAAAGGGGTTAATCATAAGTGGGATGCTTGTCCAAGGAAGGGCAGCACCCGAGCACCGGTCCACCCACATACCAAATTATCAAAGTAACGAGCGCGAATCATATGAGCGTGATGAAAACTAGCTTGACGATAATTCCCATGTGTCCTCGGGAGCGTTTTCCTTCATATAAGAATTTGTTCGGGCTTGTCCTTTGCTACAAAAGGATTGGGCCACCTTGCTGCACCTTAGTTACTTTTATTACTTGTTGGTCGTTACCAATTACCTTATCACAAAACTATCTGTTACCGATAATTTCAGTGCTTGCAGAGAATACCTTACTGAAAACTGCCTATCATTTCCTTCTGCTCCTCGTTGGGTTCGACACTCTTACTTATTGAAAGGACTACGATAGATCCCCTATACTTGTGGGTCATCAAGACTCTTTTCTGGCGCCGTTGCCGGGGAGTGAAGCGCCTTTGGTAAGTGGAATTTGGTAAGGAAAGATTTATATAGTGTGCTGAAATTTACTGTCACTTGTTACTATGGAAAGTAATCCTTTGAGGGGCTTGTTCGGGGTATCTTCACCCCGTCCAGTAGAACAAAGAGTTGCTCATCAACCTACTGAACCTACTGAAAATGTTTACTTTGAAATTCCTTCGGGTATGATAGAGAAACTGCTAGCTAATCCCTTTACAGGAGATGGAACATTGCATCCCGATTTGCACCTAATCTATGTGGATGAAGTTTGTGGATTATTTAAGCTTGCAGGTATGCCCGGGGATGTTATCAAGAAGAAGGTCTTCCCTTTATCTTTGAAGGGAGAGGCATTGACATGGTATAGGCTATGTGATGATATGGGATCATGGAACTACAAACGATTGAAATTGGAATTTCATCAGAAGTTTTATCCTATGCATCTTGTTCATCGTGATCGTAATTATATATATAATTTTTGGCCTTGCGAAGGAGAAAGCATCGCTCAAGCTTGGGGGAGGATTAAGTCAATGTTATATTCATGCCCCAATCATGAGCTCTCAAGAGAAATAATTATTCAAAACTTTTATGCTCGGCTTTCTGACAACAATCGCTCCATGCTCGATACTTCTTGTACTGGTTCTTTTATGATGAAGACTATTGAATTCATATGGGATTTTTGGAAAGAATTAATTGCAACTCTGAAGATTGGGATCTCAACGATGGTAAGGAGTCAGGTATGACACCTAAGTTTGATTGTGTTAAATCTTTTATGGATACCGATGTTTGCCGTGGGTTTAGCACTAAATATGGACTTGACTCTGAGATAGTAGCCTCTTTTTGTGAATCATTTGCTACTCATGTTGATCTCCCTAAGGAGAAGTGGTTTAAATATCATCCTCCCATTGAAGTAAAAGTAGTTGAACCTATTAAAGTTGAAGAAAAGGCTATCACTTATAATGATCCTATTGTTCCTACTGCTTACATTGAGAAACCACCTTTCCCTGTTAGAATAAATGATCATACTAAAGCTTCAACTGTGGTCAACAAAAGTAATATTAGGACACCCAAACCTCCTGAGCGAATTAAAGTTGAATCTAATATTGCTATGGTTAAAGATCTCTTAGTCGATAATATTGATGGGCATGTTATTTGCTTTTGTAATGAAGCTGCTAGAATTGCTAGACCCGATGCTAGAAATAAACATAGACCTGTTGTAGGCATGCCTGTTATTCTGTTAAAATAGGAGATCATTGTTATCATGGCTTGTGTGATATGGGTGCTAGTGCAAGTGCAATACCTCATTCTTTATACGAAGAAATTATGCATGATATTGCACCCGCTGAGTTAGAAGGTATTGATGTTACTATTAAGCTTGCCAATAGAGATACTATTTCACCAGTTGGGATTGTTAGAGATGTTGAAGTCTTGTGTGGGAAAGTTAAATACCCTGCTGATTTTCTTGTTCTCGGTTCCCCACAAGATGATTTTTGTCCCATTATATTTGCCAGACCCTTCTTGAATACTGTTAATGCTAGGATAGATTGCGAAAAGGATATTGTTACAATTGGTTTAGGGGATATGTCTCATGAATTAAATTTTTCTAAATTTCGTAGAAAACCCCATGATAAAGAGTTACCTAGTAAAGATGAAATTATTGGTCTTACTTCTATTGCCGTGCCTCCTAATGATCCTTTAGAACAATATTTGCTAGACCATGAGAATGATATGTTTATGAATGAAAGAAGGGAAATACATGAAGAATTCTTTAAACAGGGACCTATTTTGAAACACAACCTGCCTGTTGAAATACTAGGGGATCGTCCTCCACCCAAGGGTGATCCCGTGTTTGAGCTTAAACCACTACGTGATACTCTTAAATATGCTTATCTTGATGAGAAAAAGATATATCCTCTTATTATTAGTGCTAACCTTTCAGAGCATGAAGAAAAGAAATTATTGAAAACTCAGAAGAAGCACCGTGCTGCTATTGGATATACTCTTGATGATCTTAAGGGCATTAGTCCCACTCTGTGCAAGCACAAAGTAAAATTGGAGAAAGACGCTAAACCGGTTGTTTATCACCAACGACGGTTAAATCCTAAGATGAAAGAAGTGGTAAGGAAAGAAATACTAAAGCTTCTTGAGGCAGGTATAATTTATCCCGTTGCTGATAGGTAGTGGGTAAGTCCTGTCCATTGTGTCCCTAAGAAGGGAGGTATTACTGTTGTTCGTAATAATAAAGATGAATTGACCCCACAAATAATTGTTACAGGTTATAGAATGGTAATTGATTTCTGCAAATTAAATAAGGATACTAAAAAGGATCATTACCCTTTACCTTTTATTGATCAAATGCTAGAAAGACTATCCAAACATACACATTTTTGCTTTGTAGATGGTTACTCCGGTTTCTCTCAAATACCTGTGTCAAAAGAGGATCAAGAAAAGACCACTTCTACTTGCCCTTTCGGTACTTTTGCTTATAGACGTATGCCTTTTGGTTTATGTAATGCACCCGCTACCTTTGAAAGATGCATGATGGCTATATTCTATGACTTTTGTGAAAATATTGTTCAGGTTTTCATGGATGATTTCTCCGTTTATGGATCATCTTTTGATGATTGCTTGAGCAACCTTGATCGAGTTTTGCAGATATGTGAAGAAACTAATCTTGTCTTGAATTGGGAGAAGTGCCACTTTATGGTTAATGAAGGTATTGTCTTGGGGCATAAAATTTCTGAAAGAGGTATTGAAGTTGACAAAGCTAAAGTTGATGCTATTGAGAAGATGCCATGTCCCAAGGACATTAAAGGTATAAGAAGTTTCCTTGGTCATGCCGGTTTTTATAGGAGGTTCATTAAAGACTTCTCAAAAATCTCTAGGCCTCTGACTAATCTCTTACAAAAAGATATTCCTTCTGTCTTTGATGATGATTGTGTAGAAGCATTTGAAATACTTAAGAAAGCTTTGATTTCTGCACCTATTGTTCAGCCACCTGATTGAAATTTACCATTTGAAATTATGTGTGACGCTAGTGATTATGCTGTAGGTGCTGTTCTAGGACAAAGAGTCGATAAGAAATTAAATGTTATCCAATATGCTAGTAAAACTCTAGACAGTGCCCAGAGAAGTTATGCTACTACTGAGAAAGAATTTTTAGCAGATGTATTTGCTTGTGATAAGTTCAAACCTTATATTGTTGATTCCAAAGTAACTGTTCACATTGATCATGCCGCTATTAAATATCTTATGGAAAAGAAAGATGCTAAACATAGACTTATTAGATGGGTTCTCTTGCTACAAGAATTCGATTTGCACATTATTGATAGAAAGGGAGCTGAGAACCCCGTTGCTAGGTTAGAGAATGTTCTTGATGACCCATTACCTATTCATTATAGCTTTCCTCATGAACAATTAGCTGTCATAAATGCTTCTCGTACTACTCCATGGTATGCTGATTATGCTAATTACATTGTTGCTAAATTTATACCACCTATTTTCACATAACAGCAAAAGAAAAAGTTTTTCTATGATTTAAGACATTACTTCTGGGATGACCCACACCTTTATAAAGAAGGAGTAGATGGTGTTATTAGACATTGTGTACCTGAGCATGAACAGGAGCAGATCCTACGCAAGTGCCACTCCGAGGCTTATGGACGACACCACGCTGGAGATAGAACTGCACATAAGGTATTGCAATCCGGTTTTTATTGGCCTACTCTCTTCAAAGATGCCCGTAAGTTTGTCCTGTCTTGTGATGAATGTCAAAGAATTGGTAATATTAGTAGACGTCTAGAAATGCCTATGAACTATTCACTTGTGATTGAACCATTTGATGTTTGAGGCTTTGATTATATGGGACCGTTTCCTTCTTCTAATGGGTATACACATATTTTAGTTGCTGTTGATTACGTTACTAAGTGGGTAGAAGCTATTCCAACTAGTAGTGCTGATCATAACACTTCTATTAAGATGCTTAAAGAAGTTATTTTTCCGAGGTTTGGAGTCCCTAGATATTTAATGACTGATGGTGGTTCATATTTTATTCATGGTGCTTTTCGTAAAATGTTTGCTAAGTATGACGTTAATCATAGAATTGCATCTCCATACCACCCACAGTCTAGTGGTCAAGTAGAATTGAGTAACAGAGAGCTTAAATTGATCTTGCAAAAGACTGTTAATAGATCTAGAAAGAATTGGTCCAAGAAACTTGATGATGCATTATGGGCTTATAGAACTGCATACAAAAATCCTATGGGTATGTCTCCAAATAAAATGGTTTATGGAAAAGCATGTCACTTACCTCTCGAACTAGAACATAAGGCATATTGGGCTATTAAAGAGCTCAACTCTGATTCCAAACTTGCCGGTGAGAAGAGGTTATTTGGCATTAGCTCACTTGATGAATGGAGAACCCAGGCTTATGAGAATGCCAAGTTGTTCAAGGAAAAAGTTAAAAGATGGCATGATAAAAGGATACAAAAGCGTGAGTTTAATGTAGGTGATTATGTTTTGCAATTACAGGTTAACAAGGATTAACATGATACTATCAGATCAATCATAGAATGAACAAGATGATACAGCTAGAACGATACGAGCATGGCATAAACATATGAACATGATGATACTAGCATGCAACATGATGAAACTATCATGCACCAACTTACTCTGTTCGGGTTACCTCATAACCCTCACCTGTATCACTTACCATCACGGATATCACACGATCTTCTCAGGTTCAAATCAAGCTTGGTATTAACAATACCGTAGTAATCATTTATGACCACAAGGAGCTTGACCTTTACCTTTGACTCTCGCATAACATTCCAACTATCCAACAAGTTGGTAGTCACGATACTACAGTGATCCTCTCACGATCACATAAATATCAACCAACTTCTTTCATCATCGAACCAGGGTTGTTATTAAGCACATTATTATTACTGTTGACCCATAGTGTGACCAACTACGAACTGGGCCCATATCCGCGGGCGCGGCTATCGATAGATTTAACACACACACTCTGCAGAGGTAGCGCACTTTACCCACACCACAGAACCCATGGCCTCGCACTCCCATTCGGGTGGACCAACAGTGTTCCGACAAAACAGATCTACTGCCATGACACTCTCCCGGCCACTCCGACCAACACCCCCTTTGGGTTCAGTCCTGGGTGGCCCGTGCCTACCAAAGGTCTTACGGCCACCGTCGTGGCAAAACAGAAACGGTCCCAAACGAGGACAAAAGCGCGCAAACAACTTGGGCACACAAGGCTTATGCCGTCCTACCCGGCCAAGGTAGCGCCCGTGCATAACCTTCCCTCGTTGGAGCCACCGGCGAGAGGCATGACAATAGACTTCTACGGCCCTGCCCATACCCAAGGCAAATGTGGTTGCACTGGCCAGCTCAATATGGTGGCACCATGACTCAGCCAACAGTTGTTCAAGTTCAATTAAGTCCAGTTAAACTTGAATGCAATACGCTGAGTCATATGAAAATAACAGGATGCAACTACGATGCATGAGCGTGATATCAACATAAACATGGATGCAACATAAATATTATGCATAACAACAATGAAGCATTTATCCAGATGAGCATGGCATACTAAGGAGCATAATTATCATAAGCAAAACACTACTCATCAACAGATCAGGACCACTAGCATCGAGAATAAATACCATGCAATAACATAACAATAAAACTACCATACAAGCATTTAACCAACTGGGTGCAAAAGAACATGCATAACAACGGTACTCGGAACAGACGATAGTCATGCACCGAAGACCATCACCAACATGTACTACTACCAAGCATGGCCAATATTAACGTAATGCTAGCATGAAGAACATAATAACAGAGTTCAAGAAAACATAGCATGACGGTAAACACCGATCCATAAGCATAACCGAAATGCCGACAGCAGTAGCAAAACAATCAAACAGTTATTAAAGATTCAAGTTGGAAACCAATGCTTATGCATGGCTATCATACAAATGGTGTTTGTGGCTTGCCTGGGGATGGAGAAGGCTCCGAGGAGAAGTGCGGAACGATCGCCGAAAGAATCACCGGAAAGGATACTCTCTCGGAGGTGGCTGATTGGGGCAACGGCAAAATGGTCATTTTCAGAATGTTGAAACATAGTGAAAATGGTGGGAACCGAATGGGCTCGACGAGACGAAGACGTGGGCGTTGGATTCACCTCGATCGGAGTTACGGATAAAAAGTTAGGAGGAGTTTTCTGCCAGGGACCTATCTACAAGAAAAATATTTTCAACCAGGGCCTGGACAGAAAAACTGAAAGCGTATTCGAGTGAATACGTTTCCAATAAAGGAAAGCGCTCTTTCAGCCGCAGTTAACATAGAATACGCTTTCCGAATTCGAAAATGTCTTCTGGGAACTGCGCTTCCACTTAACTAACGTGGCAGTGGCGGGGCCGGGCTTATCTCGCTGACGTGCGGGTCCCACGGGGCGGGGCCCATCACTTATCCATGTGGGCAGCCCGGGTCAACGCGGGACCGGCTGCTGGCTCACTGACGCGCGGGGCCCGCGGCCAGCTGGCAGGGAGGGGTCGACGGCTTCGTCTTCTCCTCGCTCGCGCCCGACGGAGCAGAGGACTGGGCCGGCGCCGGCGGCCGTTCCGGCAGCTCCGGTCGTCTCCAGGGCCGTGCAGCATACCGGAGCGCTCAGGGGACCAAGACACACCCGTCTAGAGCATCCATCCATCTTGGGGAGGTCGGGCTCGAGCGGGGCCGCTGCTGCGGCGGACGGCGGTTCGGGTGGCGATGGGGCTTGCGGCCAGAGGCCATAGGAGGATGAGGCGAAGGGGCGGGGAGGCTCGCCGGGGTCTGGTGGCTCGCCTGGAGGTGGATAGGGAGGGAGAGGAGGCTGGGGCTGCTCGAATTTGAGCAGAGGCCGTCGGCGGCCGAGGCGGCGATGGCGACCACAGAGAGCTCCTTGAGCTGAGGGGCTGGCTAGGCGGGGCTCAGGGGGAGAGGTGAGGTGCGTGGTGTGCTCGGTAGGGGTCGGGGTTGCTACTTATAGCCGGGTCGAGGCGGTTCGATGAGCACGGCCGCGGTGACGCGTATGCCGTTGCGCTGGCGTGAGCAGAGGCCCGGGGAGGGCTCGGGAAGGCGACGAGAGGAGGAACGGACGAACGGAAGGGCTCACGGAGACGAGGCCGAGCTCGTGGACAAGGGGAGAAGAAGCCGAGCGCCTTAAATGCCTAGTCGGCACTGTGCGCCCATGGACGCGCGGTGTCTAGCTCCGGCAAGGAGGCTTGGAGAGGGGGCAAGAGGTCGAGGGCGACGTGAGAGGGAGGCGAGTCAGGTCGGCACCAGCGGACACGCGAGCTCCGTCGATGCAGAGCTGGCCGGCGCGTCCCGACGCCCAGAGCGCGTCCAACGCTGCCGGCGCGCGTGCAAACGACGCGGTCACCACTGTGACCGGCAAGGAGGGGACACAAGAGGCAGGGAAATGTTGTCTAGTGATGAGTCCCTTCATCATATAAGTTGAGGGAGTTTATGGGTCAAGAGAAGGAGACAACGAGAGGAGTGCGGCATCGCTGAAACTTTGCTGTATCAGTTTTGGATGAGCACTGGTGATCAACAGGGAGCTGATTGGGTCAAATGGAGTTGTCTGAGGTGTTTAACTATGGAGGGACTACGATCCTGGTAATTATGGAGGGATTTGGATCAAGTATTAATACACTTGCTTTGCAAATGCATAAACTGGTCCAGAATAGAGATGATGAAGTGGCATTCACTAGGAGTAACCACTTGAGCTGAAATTTGGCAAGGCTAGATGATTTGGTCAAATGAAGATGCTGAAAAAGGTTTCATACCAATTGGATAAACCAAAATGGTACTTCCTTCACACACATTTCCACTGACCAGAAACTTGCAAAAATTCTAGAGGAAAATTGGCTAAATGGAATATGCCCAAATTGGGTGGAGATAGGTTATATGGATAAGAGAAGGCCTAGGAAAATTTACAGCCATAATGGAGCAAGATAAAATATATTTGCTTCACAAACTGAAATTTTGGACAGAAGCAAAGATTTGAAACTGTGCTCACATGGATGCATTGCATGAGCTCAAATCTTGTGGAGAGCTATAATTTGATGATATGAAAGACCATGAAAAAATTCAACTCAATTGGATTAACCTAGCTAGTACTTCCTTCACAAAGGCTTCCCTCAAATAGGAACTTTGAAAAAATCACTGAGGAAGCTTGGCTAGCCAAATAAAGTTGAATTTTGGCACAGGCCAATTATTTGGACATGAAAAGGTGTCCAAGAAGGTTGAGGTCAATTGGGCAAAGGAAAATAGCACTTGCTTCACAATGTGCCATTTAGGACAGAATAGGAAATGAATTATTTGAGCAGGATGATAAACATGGCAAATGAAATAATTTGCCATATTTGAGGGAGATATGACCCAAAAAATTTATGAGAATTATTTGGGAATTTTAGGAGTGATGGAAATATAGGTTGCTTCACAACCTAGGGTAATTAGGGTTATTCCTTTAATAGAAAAGGAGTACCCCCCAATAAAAAGAATATTGGGATTTGGGCTAGGATGGAAATGGGAAGTTCTAGGGAAGGATCTGAGGTTGACAAGCCACTCTGGAAGCAAAGAAGAGTTCATCTTCTTCATTTTCCACACCACAAAGCCACGGAAAAAGAAAGCTCAAGAAAAATCCACAGAAAATCAAATGAAAAAGAAAGGGCAAAAAATCAGGCTGTGACAGAGGTCTATCGTTCCGGTGCCATAAAAATCAACAACTTCGAAGGCACAAATCCGAAGGTGGTGAACGGTCAAAGAATCAACATTATATCTCAGGTAATCCCATAAATGTTGAAACTAATGTTATTGAAACCGTAACCCCGAAGGAATACATAAGGGACACTTTCCAGAATGCTTCAGACTCCAAAAAGGAGTAGGTATGTGGTACGATAAGTAAACTGACTCGAAAACAGTTCTAATGGTAACTTTTCTCCATTTTGGAATATTTAAGAAAATAGGAAAATAAGAAGTAGTCCGGGAAGGACACGAGGCATCCACGAGGGTGGAGGGCGCGCCCTACCCCCTGGGCGCGCCCCCTGCCTCGTGGGCACCTCGTGTGCTCTCCGGACTCCGTTTTCTTGCACGATACTTCTTTTGGTCGGTAAAAATTCATTATATAATCTCCCGAAGGTTTTAACCACCGTATCACGCAATTATCCTCTGTTTTCGTTTCGAGCTGTTTTCTGCCAGAGTTGTCAAGGCCGGGCATCATGTCGTCCCCCTCCTCCAACAATGGTGACAACGATGCTTGGCTAATGAAGATAGAGCTGAAGTGAGAAGAGCACGGGGAGATCAACAAGGATGATGGGATCAAGAAGGCCATGGAGAACCAAGTTCCGGCAGCAGAAGATGAAGACAACCTCCAACCTCATCACAATCTTCTTACCCCAACGGAGATTGAAGCTTTCAAGATGATTGAGTTAGCTCGCATACAAAATAAGTATCTGACATGTGAAAATATTTTGTTGAAGGAGCATATCACCGCACTCAAGGGCATTATCCGCAAACTGGAGGAGCTCCTACGCTCGATGTGCGACTATCCATCATCACCACCATCTTCTTCGCCAGCAAAGGAGAACTGAGTATTGGGTATGGGCACTCCCCTTGGCAACTACCAAGCTTGGGGGAGGTGCCCCGGTATCGTATCACCATCACACTCCTATCTTTACCGTTTTTCTTAGTTCGATCCTTTTAGTAATATCTTGATCTAATAGAATAAAGTTTTAGTATGATCTACTTTTGAGTTTTGCTTTATGATCTCTCTATGTAATCGAGTCCGTGAGCTATATATAATAAAGATTAGTGTTGAGTCAAGGGCTTTGGTTATCTTACCATGATCTTGAGGGAATAATAAGAAAAGAAAGAGTAAAAATAAATAAAGAGATCATATGGATCTTATGGAGAGTAACGACTTCACATATAAAGAGTATGATGAATAAAAGTTGTTGAGAGTTGACAAACATAGTTTTCGTCATCGTTGCAATTAATAGGAAGTAATAAAGAAAGAGAGGTTTTCACATATAAATATACTATCTTGGACATCTTTTATGATTGTGAGCACTCATTAAAATATGACATGCTAAAGAGTTGATGTTGGACAAGGAAGACAACGTAATGGGTTATGTTTTCTTATATCCGAAATAAAGTATATTGTCATGGATCATCCAACATGTTGAGCTTGCCTATCCCCCTCATGCTAGCCAAACTCTTTGCACTAAGTAGAGATACTACTTGTGCTTCCAAATATCCTTAAACCCAGTTTTGCCATGAGAGTCCACCATATCTACCTATGGATTGAGTAAGATCCTTCAAGTAAGTTGTCATTGTTGCATGCAATAAAAATTGCTCTCTGAATATGTATGATTTATTAGTGTGGAGAAAATAAGCTTTATACGATCTTGTGATGTGTAAGAAATAAAAGCGACGAACTGCATAATAAAGGGCCATATCACAAGTGGCAATATAAAGTGACGTTCTTTTCACATTAAGATTTTGTGCATCCAACCTTAAAGCACATGACAACCTCTGCTTCCCTCTGTGAAGGGCCTATCTTTTATTCTTGTCTTATACCTTATACAAGAGTCATGGTGATCTTCACCTTTCCTTTTTACATTTTATCCGCTGGTAAGCACACTGTGTTGGAAAGATCCTGATATATATACCCAATTGGATGTAAGTTAGCATGAACTATTATTGTTGACATTACCCTTGAGGTAAAAGATTGGGAGGCAACACTATAAGCCCCTATATTTTTCCATGTCCAATTAAAACTCCATACCCATAAGTATTGCGTGAGTGTTAGCAATTGTGAAAGACTAAATGATAGTTGAGTATGTGGACTTGCTGAAAAGCTCTTATATTGACTCTTTCCGATGTTATGATAAATTGCAATTGCTTCAATGACCGAGATTATAGTTTGTTAGTTTTCAATGAAGTTTCTGATTCATACTTGACATTGTGAATAGATTGTTACTTTAGCATAAGAAATCATATGACAATATATATTTATGTTGCTGTTATAAGAATGATCATGATGCCCCAGTGTCCGTATTTTATTTTATCGACACCTCTATCTCTAAACATGTGGACATATTTTTCGATTTCGGCTTCCACTTGAGGACAAGCGAGGTCTAAGCTTGAGGGACTTGATACGTCCATTTTGCATCATGCTTTGATATTGATATTTATTGCATTACGGGCTGTTATTACACATTATGTCACAATACTTATGCCTTTTCTCTCTTATTTTACAAGGTTTACACAAAGAGGGAGAATGCCGGCAGTTGGAATTCTGGGCTGGAAAAGGAGCAAATATTAGAGACCTATTCTGCACAACTCCAAAAGTCCTGAAACTCCACGGAAGTTATTTTTGGAATTAATAAAAAATACTGAGCGAAGAAATTACCAGAGGGGGGCCACCCACCATCCACGAGGGTGGGGGGCATGCCCTACCCCCCTAGGCGCGCCCCCCTACCTCGTGGGCCCCCTTTCAGACCTTCGGTGCCCATCTTTGGCTATATCGTGTCTTTCACCCTGGAAAAAAAATCAGAAGGAAGCTTTCGGGACGAAACACCGCCGCCACGAGGCGGAACCTTGGCGGAACCAATCTAGGGCTCCGGCGGAGCTGTTATGCCGGGGAAAGTTCCCTCCGGGAGGGGGAAATCATCGCCATCGTCATCACCAACGATCCTCTCATCGGGAGGGGGTCAATCTCCATCAACATCTTCACCAGCACCATATCCTCTCAAACACTAGTTCATCTCTTGTATCCAATCTTTGTCCCAAAGCCTCAGATTGGTACCTGTGGGTTGCTAGGAGTGTTGATTACTCCTTATAGTTGATGCTAGTTGGTTTATTCGGTGGAAGATTATATGTTCAGATCCTTAATGCATATTAATACCCCTCTGATTATGAACATGAATATGATTTGTGAGTAGTTACGTTTGTTCCTGAGGACATGGGAGAAGTGCTATAAGTAGTCATGTGAATTTGGTATTCGTTCGATATTTTGATGAGATGTATGTTGTCTTTCCTCTAGTGGTGTTATGTGAACGTCGACTACATGACACTTCACCATTATTTGGGCCTAGGGGAAGGCATTGGGAAGTAATAAGTAGATGATGGGTTGCTAGAGTGACAGAAGCTTAGACCCTAGTTTATGCGTTGCTTCGTAAGGGGCTGATTTGGATCCATATGTTTCATGCTATGGTTAGGTTTACCTTAATACTTCTTTTGTAGTTGTGGATGCTTGCAATAGGGGTTAATCGTAAGTGGGATGCTTGTCCAAGGAAGGGCAGCACCCAAGCACCGGTCCACCCACATACCAAATTATCAAAGTAATGAACGCGAATCATATGAGCGTGATGAAAACTAGCTTGACGACAATTCCCATGTGTCCTCGGGAGCGTTTTCCTTTATATAAGAATTTGTCCAGGCTTGTCCTTTGCTACAAAAAGGATTGGGCCACCTTGCTGCACCTTATTTACTTTTATTACTTGTTGCTCATTACCAATTACCTTATCACAAAACTATCTGTTACCGATAATTTCAGTGCTTGGAGAGAATACCTTACTGAAAACTACCTATCATTTCCTTCTGCTCCTCGTTGGGTTTGACACTCTTACCTATCAAAAGGACTACGATAGATCCCCTATACTTGTGGGTCATAAGAAACCCAGTACCGAACCAAGTCAATGCTAGTTAACCCATTTGCCAGCAAAGCCTTGACTTTTGCAATGGTGGGGGCGAGCTTTGCACGTTTGGCGGCGGTAAGTTTTTCAGGAAGAAGATGTTTTGGGTCCAGGCGCTCAGTGCGATAACCCGGCAATGGATTCTCGTCAGCCGGAGAAGTATCTTTGCAATAAAACCATGTTTTATTCCAATCTTTGGGGTGACTCGGCAAGGTTGCGTAGGGGAAGATGGCGTCTCTTCTTCGTTGAATTGAGATATTGCCAATTTCCAAGCTGGGTTCGTTCGTAACCTTATTCTCGCGGTTTATTTAAAAGTATTCCCTAAAAAGTTCGATGCTGGGCTCCTCTTGAAGGTATACTTCACATAAGACTTGAAAGTTGCAAATATTTGACACGGAGTTGGGTCCGATATCTTGAGGATGGAGTTGGAGAAGTGCAGAACATCTCGGAAAATTTAGAGTCGGGCGGTGAGAAGCCCCGGTTCATATGATCAGTAAATACAATGACTTCGCCATCCTTTGGCTGAGGTTTTTCTTCGCCTGGTTCAGGGGCACGATAATGCATAACATTCTTTGCGGGCAAATACCCCATTTTGACAAAGTCTTTGAGAGAGCCCTCAGTGACGACGGAGGGAACCCAATTGCATGTATAGACTGTTTTGGCGGCATTGTGAAGAGAGACAATCTAAAGGAAAGGAAAATTTTGCTGGTTCAAGTCAATTTGTGAAACCACAGGTTAAACAGCTACAGTATATATTCAGGATGGCGGCTTAAATGAGGACTAATGGTATGTGAGTAATTATAAGCCGGTGATGTAGGCCACCATGACAAGTACTGGTATTCAAAGTCTAGCAAGAGGAAAATTTCACTAAGTGTTGGGACAAACAGTTTTTCACATATTGAAGTTGTGCGATTAGATCTGCAGCTATTCAGAAAAATGGAATAAAATCTAAACCTAAGGTGGCGGCAGCAGAAAAGTGGGGATGCCTAGATGAGATCCGTTGCTATGAGGATATATTCTAACATTGCGAAATAAGTGCTAGAACTGCTACCGCGCAAGGTTTGTATCATTTTCAGATCAAAGTTATGCAATCTAGGGCGAAGAAAGGGAAGAACGGTGAAGAACACCGACGAACAGAGAAACCCTAACACAAATCTATGAAGAGGAAAGGGGGGAGACTTACCGACGATGGTTGACAGCAGAGGAGCGCCGCGGCGTTCTGGTCCGTTCAGGGTGATGCAGTGGCCGGAGTCGATGAAGGAGATGAAGGTCGACGGCGGTTGACCTCGGGCGTACTGGAGCATCGCGGGGAGGAAGAAGAAAGCGAGAAGGCAAGGGGGATAATGAAAAGTGAACCCGTGGCCCTATTTATAAGGCTGAAAGGATAAGTGGCATGCGCGGGAATCGAGGAGACAAGCAAATGGATATGTGACGGTGCGGACGACTCGATTTTCAGAGGTTCAGTAAAGGAAAAATGATTTATTAAGATTTGGACCATATATAACATTAATGAAAGGTGACGTCATGGCGGCTCACCGGAATTTCCGGAGATGACGTCATGGAGGGTTACAACATTTCACAGGAAGATGAAGAAGGATTTTTCTAAGTGTTGAAGATTGACATGAACAAGTTCAAATCAACCTGGGGCTTAATGTTGGGGATATGACCCGCCCAGGAGGGGCCGGGTTATCCCAGTGGCGGTTCATCTAATTGAAGCCCAAGAGTATATTAAAGATGGCGATTCATAAGACAGGCTTGTTAAAGGGCCCAAACCCGAAGGCAGCTTAAGGCCCATAGGTGGAAACCGCCATGTATATGTAAACTTGTATTGTAAGGCATGTAAGATAAGTCACCGAGCCGGACATGTTTGTATGAGCCGGCCGGGACTCTGTAGGCCGCAGGGCGTCAACCCATGTATATAAGGGGACAACCCGGCAACGGCTTAGGGCAAGAAACAACACATCGAAAGCCAGGCAAAGCGTATCCGCTCCCTGGTAATCGAAACCCTAGCAATACCACCTCAAACTGGATTAGGCCTTTACCTTCACCGCAAGGGGCCGAACTAGTATAAACTCCTCGTGTCCTTTGTCCCGTTTAAACTTTAAGCTAACCTCGTCGCGATGGCTCCGCAACTAAGTCCTTTCGCTAGGACATCTTCCATGACAATTCCACCACACCCCCCATCCCATGTCAATGGCCCGGGCCACCGAAATGTCAAGGGTTAAGCTAATGAAATAGAGGCTTGGGTAGGCCTCTTTCAGTGGTTTGGACCCTACCCACCAATCTTCCCAGAATCTAGTGTTCTGTCCATCTCCCAATCTTTTTTCACATTTTTATAATAAATGTCTTTGATCTGCATCAGGGCCCCCCAAAACTGAGAGTCGCCAGGTTTCTTTTTAATTCTAGATATACATTTTCCTTTGACATATTTATTCAGTTGAATTCTAACCCACATCCCATCTTCTGTCTCTAACTTCCAAAGCCATTTTGCTAGCAAGGCTTTATTCATACAATCCAGATTCAATATTCCTAAACCACCCAAATCCTTTGGCAAACAACACATTTTCCAGTTGACTCCTGAGAAATTAGGAAGTCCTAGGAAATTTGTAACTTTGGAATACTTCTGTAACTCCAAAAATCCTGAGAAATTAGGAAGTCCTAAGAAATTTGTTTATTAATCTTCTGCAAAAAGAATCAACTGAAAATCACGTTCCTGAGATTTATGAAAATTATCTTCGTGCACGCAAAAGTTTCTGTTTTCAGCAAGATCAAAACAACTATCACCGTAAGCCACCCCAAAGGTCTTACTTGGCACTTTATTGAAACAAAATCTATAAAACATGATTACTACAGTATCTTAATCATGTGGACACACAAAAACAGTAAGGGTAAATATTGGTTTGTCTCCCAACAAGCGCTTTTCTTTAATGCCTTTTAGCTAGGCATGATGATTTCAATGATGCTCACATAAAAGATAATATTTGAAACATAAAGATAGCATCATGAAGAATATAACTAGCATATTTAAGCCTAACCCACTTCCTATGCATAGGGATTTTGTGAGCAAACAACTTATGGGAACAAGAATCAACTAGCATAGGAAAGCAAAACAAGCACAGCTTCAAGATTTTCAACACAAAGAGAGGAAACTTGATATTATTGCAATTCCTACAAGCATATATTCCTCCCTCATAATAATTTTCAGTAGCATCATGAATGAATTCAACAATATAACTATCACATAAATCATTCTTTTCATGATCTACAAGCATAGAAATTTTATTAATCTCCACATAAGCAAATTTCTTCTCATGAATAGTAGTGGGAGCAAACTCAACAAAATAACTATCATGTGAGGCATAATCCAATTGAAAATTAAATGACAAGTTTCATGGTTATCATCTTTCTTTATAGCATACATGTCATCACAATAATCATCATAGATAGCAACTTTGTTCTCAGAATCAATTGGAACCTCTTCCGAAATAGTGGATTCATCACTAAATAAAGTCATGACCTCTCCAAATCCTCTTTCATCAATATAATCATCATAAATGGGAGGCATGCTTTCATCATAATAAATTTTCTCATCAAAACTTGGGGGACAAAAAATATCATCTTCATTAAACATAGCATCCCCAAACTTGTGGCTTTGCATATCATTAGCATCATGGATTTTCAAGGAATTCATACTAACACTATTGCAATCATGCTCATCATTCAAAGATTTAGTGCCAAACATTTTAATGCATTCTTCCTCTAGCAATTGAGCACAATTATCGGAATCCTTATTTTCACGGAAGACATTAGAAAGATGAAGCATATGAGGCAACCTCAATTCCATTTTTTTGTAGTTTTCTTTTATAGACTAAACTAGTGATAAAACAAGAAACTAAAAGATTCGATTGCAATATCTAAAGATATACCTTCAAGCACTCACCTCCCCGGCAACGGCGCCAGAAAAGAGCTTAGTTAACGGGGTGTTAGTGCCGCTTTCCTTGCCTCCCCGGCAACGGCGCCAGAAAAGAGCTTGATGTCTACTACGCAACCTTCTTCTTGTAGACGTTGTTGGACCTCCAAGTGCAGAGGTTTGTAGGACAGTAGCAAATTTCCCTCAAGTGGATGACCTAAGGTTTATCAATCTGTGGGAGGCGTAGGATGAAGACGGTCTCTCTCAAACAACCCAGCAACCAAATAACAAAGAGTCTCTTGTGTCCCCAACAGCAAGGTAACTAATGATAAAAGTGCAATATGGATAGTAGATATAGGTTTTTGTAATCTGAAAATATAAAAACGGCAAGGTAACTAATGATAAAAGTGAGCGTAAACGGTATTGCAATGCTTCGAAACAAGGCCTAGGGTTCATACTTTCACTAGTGCAAGTTCTCTCAAAAATAACATAATTGGATCATATAACTATCCCTCAACATGCAACAAAGAGTCACTCCAAAGTCACTAATAGCGGAGAACAAACGAAGAGATTATTGTAGGGTACGAAACTACCTCAAAGTTATCCTTTCTGATCGATCTATTCAAGAGTCCGTAGTAAAATAACACGAAGCTATTCTTTCCGTTCGATCTATCCTAGAGTTCGTACTAGAGTAACACCTTAAGACACAAATCAACCAAAACCTAATGTCACCTAGATACTCCAATGTCACCTCAAGTATCCGTGGGTATGATTATATGATATGCATCACACACTCTCAGATTCATCTATTCAACCAACACAAAGAACTTCAAAGAGTGCCCCAAAGTTTCTACCGGAAAGTCAAGACGAAAACGTGTGCCAACCCCTATGCATAAGTTCACAAGGTCACTGAACCCGCAAGTTGATCACCAAAACATACATCAAGTAGATCACATGAATATCCCATTGTCACCACAGATAAGCACATGCAAGACATACATCAAGTGTTCTCAAATCCTTAAAGACTCAATCCGATAAGATAACTTCAAAGGGAAAACTCAATCCATTACAATAAGATAGAGGGGGTGAAACATCATAAGATCCAACTATAATAGCAAAGCTCGCGATACATCAAGATCGTCCCATATCAAGAACACGAGAGAGAGAGATCAAACACATAGCTACTGTTACATACCCTCAGCCCCGAGGGTGAACTACTCCTTCCTCGTCATGGAGAGCGCCGGGATGATGAAGTTGGCCACCGGTGATGGATCCCCCCTCCGCCAGGGTGCCGGAACAGGGTCCCGATTGGTTTTTGGTGGCTACAGAGGCTTGCCGTGGCGGAACTCCCGATCTAGGTTTCTTTTTGGGGGTTTCTGTGTTTATAGGAATTTTTGGCGTCGGTCTCACGTCAGGGGGGTCTCTGATATGTCTCCAACGTATCTATAATTTTTGATTGTTCCATGCTATATTATATTCTGTTTTGGACATTATTGGTCTTTATTATACACTTTTATATTATTTTTGGGACTAACCTATTAACCGGAGGCCCAGCCCAGAATTGCTGTTTTTTGCCTATTTCAGAGTTTCGCAGAAAAAGAATATCAAACGGAGTCCAAACGGAATGAAACCTTCGGGAACGTGATTTTTGGAATGAACGTGATCCAGAGGACTTGGACCCTACGTCAAGAAAGCTACCAGGAAGGCACGAGGTAGGGGGGCGTGCCCTCCACCCTCGTGGGGCCCATGTTGCTCCACCGACGTACTTCTTCCTCCTATATATACCTACGTACGCCCAAACTACCAGATACGGAGCCAAAAACCTAATTCCACTGCCGCAACCTTCTGTACCCGTGAGATCCCATCCTGGGGCCTTTTCCGGAGCTCCGCCGGAGGGGGCATCAATCACGGAGGGCTTGTACATCAAAACCATAGCCTCTCCGATGTTGTGTGAGTAGTTTACCTCCGACCTTCGGGTCCATAATTATTAGCTAGATGGCTTCTTCTCTCTTTTTGGATATTAATACAATGTTCTCCCCCTCTCTTGTGGAGATCTATTCGATGTAACCTTCTTTTCCGGTGTGTTTGTTGAGACCGATGAATTGTGGGTTTATGATCAAGTTTATCTATGAACAATATTTGAATCTTCTCTGAATTATTTTATGTATGATTGGTTATCTTTGCAAGTCTCTTCCAATTATCAGTTTGGTTTGGCCTACTAGATTGATCTTTCTTGCAATGGGAGAAGTGCTTAGCTTTGGGTTCAATCTTGCGGTGTCCTTTCCCAGTGACAGTAGGGGCAGCAAGGCACGTATTGTATTGTTGCCATCGAGGATAACAAGATGGGGTTTATATCATATTGCATGAGTTTATCCCTCTACATCATGTCATCTTACTTAAAGCGTTACTCCGTTCTTTTGAACTTAATACTCTAGATGCATGCTGGATAGCGGTCGATGTGTGGAGTAATAGTAGTAGATGCAGGCAGGAGTCGGTCTACTTGTCGCGGACGTGATGCCTATATACATGATCATACCTAGATATTCTCATAACTATGCTCAATTCTGTCAATTGCTCAACAGTAATTTGTTTACCCACCATAATACTTATGCTCTTGAGAGAAGCCACTAGTGAAACCCATGGCCCGCGGGTCTATTTTACATCATATTAATCTTCCAACACTTAGCTATTTTTATTGCCTTTTATTTTACCAGTGATTTGGGTGCACTAGATTATCTTTATAAGGTTTCGCTTGAAATCCGTGAATCTGAAAATTGTGATGAAGTGCTTTATGAAGTGATTCACAATAGATATTTGAATAAAAAGCATGATTTCAATGATGTTATTATAAATTCTATTAATGTCAATTGTGTTAATGATATGCAAAACCCTAAGCTTGGGGATGCTAAGTTTGCTATGTCTACTACTAGTTGCAATGATCATGATTGGGGTGATTCTTCTTATGATCTTGAAAATTTATTTAAGCCCCATGATGAATATGAGATTGATAGTAGTGTTTGCAATAATATTGAAAGTGGGTTTGGAAGAGTGTCAACTTTAGATCCCACATATTTGGAGAATATTCAATCTTATGAATTTTTTGATAAAAGTGGGTTTGGAGAGGTCATGACTTTAGTTAATGTTAATCCCACTATTTCGGAAGAGTGTCAACTTTACATGCATGTGGATCACGAAGACAATATGTTATGTGATAGCTATATTGTTGAATTTGCTTTTGATCCTACATGTAATTATTATGAGATAGGAAAATATGGTGGTAGAAATTTTCATGTTACAAAATTACCTCTCGTTATGTTGAGATTGCTATTGTTTCTTTCCACTTCCTTGCATATGCTAGTTTTTGCTTGCTATGATAATTTATTTGCCTATAAGATTCCTATGCATAGGAAGTATGTTAGACTTAGATGTGTTTGTCATGTGTTATATGATGCTCTATTTGCGCTTCAATTCTTGTCTTTCATGTGAGCATCATCAAAAAATCAATGCCTAGCTAAATGGCTTTAAAGAAAAGCGCTTGTTGGGAGACAACCCAATATTTTTCCTTGATGTTATTCAATAATTATTTGATCTAGCCTCTGGTTAGATTTTTTTTTATGTTTTAATTAGTGTTTGTGCCAAGTTTAACCTATAGGATCTTCTTGGATGATAGTTATTTGATCTTGCTGGAAATTCCAGAAACTTTCTGTTCACGAAAACAATTGTTAAAAATCACCAGAACGTGATAAAATATTTATTCTAATTGCTGCTGATCAATAAACAAATTGTCTAGGTCTTCCTATTTTGGCTGAATTTTTGGAGTTCCAGAAGTTTGTGTTAGTTACAGATTACTACAGCCTGTTCTGTTTTTGACAGATTCTGTTTTTCGTGTGTTGTTTGCTTATTTTGATGAATCTATGGCTAATAAAATAGTTTATAAACCATAGAGAAGTTGGAATACAGTAGGTTTAACACCAATATAAATAAACAATGAGTTCATTACAGTACCTTGAAGTGGTGTTTTGTTTTCATTCGCTAACGGAGCTCACGAGATTTTCTGTTAAGTTTTGTGTTGTGAAGTTTTCAAGTTTTGGGTGAAAGATTTGATGGATTTTCTGTTATGTTTTGTGTTGTGAAGTTTTCAAGTTTTCAAGAGCCTAAGATTGGGGATGCCCATGGCACCCCAAGATAATCTAAGGACACCTAAAAGCCAAAGCTTGGGGATGCCCCGGAAGGCATCCCCTCTTTCGTCTACTTCCATCGGTAACTTTACTTGGAGCTATATTTTTATTCACCACATGATATGTGTTTTGGTTGGAGCGTCTTGTATTATTTGAGTCTTTGTTTTTTAGTTTACCACAATCATCCTTGCTGTACACACCTTTTGAGAGAGACACACATGATTCGGAAATTATTAGAATACTCTATGTGCTTCACTTATATCTTTTTGAGCTATATAGTTTTGCTCTAGTGCTTCACTTATATCTTATAGAGCACGGTGGTGGATTTGTTTTATAGAAACTATTGATCTCTCATGCTTCACTTATATTATTTTGAGAGTCTTAAAATAGCATGGCAATTTGCTTTAATTATAATATCATTAGAAATTTGATACTAGATAATTGTTTTGAGATATAAAGGTGGTAATATCATAGTTGTGCTAGTTGAGTAATTGTGGAATTGAAAAATACGTGTGTTGGAGTTTGTGATTCCCGTAGCATGCACGTATGGTGAACCGTTATGTAACAAAGTCGGAGCATGAGGTATTTATTGATTGTCATCCTTTGTGTGGCGGTCGGGATCACGCGATGGTTAACTCCTACCAACCCCTCCCCTAGGAGCATGCGTAGTAGTACTTTGCTTCGAGGGCTAATAATTTTTTGCAATAAGTATATGAGTTCTTTATGACTAATGTGAGTCCATGGATTATACGCACACTTACCTTTCCGCAATTTTCTAGCCTCTTCGGTACCGTGCATTGCCCTTTCTCACCTTGAGAGTTGGTGCAAACTTCGCCGGTGCATCCAAACCCCGTGATATGATACGCTCTATCACACATAAACCTCCTTATATCTTCCTCAAAACAGCCACCATACCTAACTATTATGGCATTTCCATAGCCATTCCGAGATATATTGCCATGCAACTTTCCATCGTTTCGTTTATCATGACACGCTCCATCATTGTCATATTGCCTTCCATGATCATGTAGTTGACAATGTATTTGTGGCAAAGCCACCATTCATAATTCTTTCATACATGTCGCTCTTGATTCATTCCCGGTACACCGCCAGAGACATTCACATAGAGTCATATTTTGTTCTAAGTATTGAGTTGTGATGTCTACTACGCAACCTTCTTCTTGTAGACGTTGTTGGGCCTCCAAGTGCAGAGGTTTGTAGGACAGTAGAAAATTTCCCTCAAGTGGATGACCTAAGGTTTATCAATCCATGGGAGGCGTAGGTTGAAGATGGTCTCTCTCAAGCAACCCTGCAACCAAATAACAAAGAGTCTCTTGTGTCCCCAACACACCCAATACAATGGTAAATTGTATAGGTGCACTAGTTCGGCGAAGAGATGGTGATACAAGTGCGATATGGATGATAGATATGAGTATTTGTAATCTGAAAATATAAAAACAGCAAGGTAGCAAGCGATAAAAGTGAGCGTAAACGGTATTGCAATGCTAGGAAACAAGGCCTAGGGTTCATACTTTCACTAGTGCAAGTTATCTCAACAATAATAACATAATTGGATCATATAACTATCCCTCAACATGCAACAAAGAGTCACTCCAAAGTCACTAATAGTGGAGAACAAACGAAGAGATTATGGTAGGGTACGAAACCACCTCAAAGTTATTCTTTCCAATCAATCCGTTGGGCTATTCCTATAAGTGTCACAAACAGCCCTAGAGTTCGTACTAGAATAACACCTTAAGACACAAATCAACCAAAACCCTAATGTCACCTAGATACTCCAATATCACCTCAAGTATCCGTGGGTATGATTATACGATATGCATCACACAATCTCAGATTCATCTATTCAACCAACACATAGAACCTCAAAGAGTGCCCCAAAGTTTCTATCGGAGAGTCAAGACGAAAACGTGTGCCAACCCCTATGCATAGGTTCATGGGCGGAACCCGCAAGTTGATCACCAAAACATACATCAAGTGAATCAATAGAATAACCCATTCCCACCACGGTTATCCCACGCAAGACATGCATCAAGTGTTCTCAAATCATTAAAGACTCAATCCGATAAGGCAACTTCAAAGGGAAAACTCAATCCATTACAAGAGAGTAGAGGGGGAGAAACATCATAAGATCCAACTATAATAGCAAAGCTCGCGATACATCAAGATCATATCACCTCAAGAACACGAGAGAGAGAGGTCAAACGCATAGCTACCGTACATACCCTCAGCCCCGAGGGTGAACTACTCCCTCCTCGTCATGGAGAGCGCCGGGATGATGAAGATGGCCACCGGTGAGGGTTCCCCCCTCCGGCAGGGTGCCGTAACAGGGTCCCGATTGGTTTTTGGTGGCTACAGAGGCTTGCGGCGGCGGAACTCCCGATCTATTCTGTTCCCCGATAGTTTTAGGGTATATGGATATATATAGGCGGAAGAAATACGTCAGGGGAGCCACGAGGGGCCCACGAGGGTGGAGGGCACGCCCTCCTGCCTCGTGCCTTCCTTGTTGCTTCCTTGACGTGGACTCCAAGTCTCCCCGGTTGCTTTCCTTCCAAAAATAACTTCTCCAGAAGGTTTCATTCATTTCGACTCCGTTTGATATTCCTTTTCTTCGAAACACTGCAACAAGGGAAAAAACAGGAACTGGCACTGGGCTCTGGGTTAATAGGTTAGTCCTAAAAGTAATATAAAAGTGTTTACTAAAGCCCATAAACATCCAAAACAGATAATATAATAGCATGGAACAATCAAAAATTATAGATATGTTGGAGACGTATCAGCATCCCCAAGCTTACGTCCTGCTCGTCCTCGAGTAGGTAAATGATAAAAACAGAATTTTTGATGTGGAATGCTACTTGGCATAATTTCAATGTAATTCTTCTTAATTGTGGTATGAATATTCAGATCCGAAAGATTCAAGATAAAAGTTCATATTGACACAAAAATAATAATACTTCAAGCATACTAACTAAGCAATTATGTCTTCTCAAAATAACATGGCCAAAGAAAGTTATCCCTACAAAATCATATAGTCTGGCTATGCTCTATCTTCACCACACAAAGTATTTAAATCATGCACAACCCCGATGACAAGCCAAGCAATTGTTTCATACTCTTGACATTTTCAAACCTTTTCAATCTTCATGCAATACATGAGCGTGAGCCATGGACATAACACTATATGTGGAATAGAATGGTGGTTGTGGAGAAGACAAAAAGGAGAAGATAGTCTCACATCAACTAGGCGTATCAACGGGCTATGGAGATGCCTATCAATAGATATCAATGTGAGTGAGTAGGGATTGCCATGCAACGGATGCACTAGAGCTATAAGTATATGAAAGCTCAACAAAAGAAACTAAGTGGGTGTGCATCCAACTCGCTTGCTCACGAAGACCTAGGGCATTTTGAGGAAGCCCATCATTGGAATATACAAGCCAAGTTCTATAATGAAAAATTCCCACTAGTATATGAAAGTGATATCATAGGACGCTCTCTATCATGAAGATCATGGTGCTACTTTGAAGCACAAGTGTGGTAAAAGGATAGTAACATTGTCCCTTCTCTCTTTTTCTCTCATTTTTTATTTGGGCCTTTTCTCTTTTTTTATGGCCTCTTTTTTTAGTCCGGAGTCTCATCCCGACTTGTGGGGGAATCATAGTCTCCATCATCCTTTCCTCACTTGGGACAATGCTCTAAAAAATGATGATCATCACACTTCTATTTTCTTACAACTCGACTGTAACATCCCAAATTTTCAATTTGGTATGTTATACCTAGATCATCTTTGCATATCATAATTTTATTGCATTTTGACAAATCCTCGATAAATCCTAAGAAACTCAAGGACCCTCGGAGAGAGTTGGGGGTTTTCTCGAATTTTTCATATTTGATTTTCATCAAATAATAAAATGAGGATTTTTGGTTTTAATTATTTTCTCTCCGGAAAAGTATTCCATTAAAAATTTAATGAGAGGAGAAAATATGACTTCTCCAAAACAATTGAAATATTGGAGGAAAAATGTTAAAATCATTTATTGGATTTTATTCGGATTTTAATTGCAATTTTAATTGCATTAAAAATATTGCCCATTTTCAAAACTGCATTTTTGTGTCAAAAAATGTTCACCCTGTTCTAAATATTCTAACTAGACGGGGAAAATTTGTTTTTATCGTTTTTGGATTTTTATTTATTTTTCTATGAATTTTTCGGCAGAATGTTTAAAAAAAAAACGCGCGCCGCGCCCGACCGGGCCGAGGCCCAGCCGAGCAGCCGGCCCAGCCGCGCGTCTCCTCCGCGAGCACGCCGCCCGCCGCCGCCGTGTCCACCTCGGACACCACCGCCGCGCCTTGCCCCCTCCTCCAAGCAACCCCCTCCTTTTATACCCCGCCGCCGCCCCCTCCCTCGCCACCCCGAGCCCCGCCTCGACCCGCACCCCGCCGCTGTCGCCGGAGCTCGAGGAGCCGCCGCCCCGCTCGCCAAACCCCGTTGCCGGAGCTCGAGGGGCCGCCGCCCCGCTCGCCAAACCCCGCCGCCGGTACCACCTCGCTGTCGTTTGCCGGTTTTTTGTTAAAAAAAACTGTTCGTTGATTTTTTTAAAAAAACCCTAGATTGGTTTATTTCTTCGGTTTTGTTATTTAGTAAACGTTCACCGACCCGTTCGTTTTAACGAACGCGTTCGTTGGATTTTCTCTGTTAACGAACGTCCGTTCTTTAACCGTTCGTCAGTTTTTCTTTTCGTCGGATTTTTCCGCGATTATCTCAGATCTCGATTTCTGATCGGATCTTCGTTTCTGTTTAACTTTTCACTCGTTTATCGGAATCATGCGATTCAAGCGCCTAGAGTTTTGTCTCGAAATTCTCTTTCCGTTTAACCTACTCAAACAAGTTTTTGCTACTGTAAAATTTGACCTAGATCCAGATTAGTAAATGAAGCTTGTTTCTTTCGCCGTTTGACTTTCGTTGCTTCGTTCGAGTTGATTCTTTTTGCAAACCGGAGTTCGTAAGTTGAACTTTCTGGTTGGATCTTTCATTCGAGTTTTACCTGTGCATTAGATAAGTACTTATTGTTTGCTTGTTTGTTTGCGATAGAGTACCCGGAGTGTGCCGCTTGTTACTTCGAATCGCTAGGTTTCGCGGATCATCAGCAAGGAAAGTAACACTATGATCATACCCTTCCATACCCATTTTTTTATTGCATTAGACAAATCCTCAAATATTGCATGGTTAGGATCTAATTAAATTGTGGGTATTGGGAAGTAGTTGAGGTAGTACCTATTACCTATTTTATTTTTCAAACCCTTGGGAGTTACTTCTACGTTGCTATTATATTGCCAAGCTATGCTCGTAGACGTGGATTGGGTTTGAGAGACATTCACGATAGATGTGAGATTGTTAATAATGGTTTACTTAAGGTGGCAACTAAAACTCACATCTGGGTGGATTGAGGCACCTGGGGAACCCAGTGTTGTCTGTTTGTATAAGGACCGCCACCCAGGCTCAAAGGGATCATAAGATTATTCATGCTAGAAACTTCCGTGTGCAGCCACAAGCTATTATGGGCTCTAGCATAGTTGAGTAGGTTACATGATCTCTTGAAGAGGTGGGCTAGCAGATGTAGGGGAAAGTAGGTGTAACTGTCCATCCGGAGTAAAGAGTGATTGTTTCTGAAAGACCGTGTCTCGGTCATCCGTTTCTCAAACATCATGTAGTGCGAGAATCAAGCGGAGGAGATCGAGTCTTGTGGGGAAAAGTGCACAAACCTCTGCAGAGTGTACAAACTAATCATGGTTAGCCGTGTCCCCGGTTATGGACAACTTGAGTATCTAGTACCTGGATTATCATGTGAATCTCATCATCACGTTACTTTAATTAATTTTGTTGGGTTAATGATGACTTTTAATTGGGATTGAGATGCTGTCAACCATCTCAATGTTTAACAACCACCATGATAGTTAAATAAAATTTATTCCTTTGCAGTAGGGAAAAATTGGCTTTCCGCAAAAACTTTAACCATAGAGCTTTCCACCAGCCATATATGCATGTAGTATAGCATTATTATTGTTCATTACTCTCCATGTGTTACTTTGCCAGCGTATTCTATGTGCTGACCCGTTTTCGGGCTGCAACGTTTCATGTTGCAGACTTTTCAGACGACGAGTAAGGTGCCTTAGGTCGTGGTCTTATACTCAGTGATGCCGTTGGAGTTGATGGACTCACTTATCTTCCAAGTCTTCCGCTGTTATCGTTTTTAGATGGCCTTAAGCCATATTTATCATACTTATTCTCTTTGGAGATATTCGATGTAATAAGTGTGTGATTGCTACTCTGTTATAAATCCTCCGTTTGTACTATGCGTGTCAGCATTACTGATCCAGGGATGACACTGGTGCACAGCAGCACAGACCATTTGAGGTCTGGTCGCTACAAAGGTGGTATCAGAGCACACGCTGACTATAGGACACGACCACTAAGCTTAAGCCCTAGAACACTTCTCTCTTCTCGTTTCTGACCCTCTCCACTTTCTACTCTTTTAGGAATGGCGGATGCAAGGAGCAAGTTCATGCAACCAGATGAAGACACGCCTTTTGGACGACACTTGAAGGAAGTCACTAAGTACTTGAACATAGGAATACCAAGCATCACCGGAACCTACAACGCCACATTACCCGAAGAGGAGAGCTGGAAGATTCAAGTTCACATTCCAGGAAGGACGTTTGTGCCAGTTACTGAACCCATAAGATTGGTTTTCGAAGCACCAACCTAGAGTTTAGGGAAGAGCATGGCCGCCCACATCGCTATGGGACGCATTGGAGAAGTCTACCACCAGGAGCTTAAGGATACAATTTATCAGATTTGTGGACGCCGAGACGCGCAATGGGAGATGATCAGAACCAAGAAGGATGGATCAATTGCAGCTTTCATCCAGGAGCAAAACCAACATATCCGTCGCCAGGAGAACCAGATGTGCTCGGACAAGGAAGAACTGAAGAAGGCATTGACGAAGATCAAGGAGCTGGAGGAAGAACTCAAGGCTACACGCGAGGATTATATGGAGGAAATCGTCGCATTAGTAGGGAAGAATGACGACCTGGAGAAGAAGATTGGAGTATTCATGGGAAATCCAGTGCCAAAAGAAAAAGATGACGAATGCACTTGTCCGGATAACTACATCATCATCGACGACACCGACTCGGAACCAACTGAAGATGACTTTGTTGATGAAGCTGGAGCAGACATCATGGAGTCTTCAACTGATCAGAATTTCTAAGTAGACCACCATATCAGTAGTAGATTTCCCCCATTTAATAGTATAGTTCAAGCACTTTGTAACGCTAGTTAGATCGATTGTTATGCCTTGTTTGAATTGATGGAGTGATATTGATTGTATTTGTCTCATGAGCATATGGGTAGTGTTTTCCCTCTAGACCTCATTCTATTCTTAACTCTCATCTTTTCTAACCTATTAGATGCCTCCAAGACGCAACACCGGATTTGTTTTCCCACCGGAGATCACCCAGTTGATTCAGCAACAGAATGCCCTGATGCAAGTGTTAGTGCAGAACCAAGGAAACAACAACAACAACAACAACCCACCACCACCACCACCACCTGTTGATCACTTAGCCCGTTTCTTAAGGCTAAACCCGCCGGTGTTTTCCAGTAGCACCGAGCCGATTGTTGCAGATGATTGGCTCCGCAAAGTTGGAAGAGAGTCGACCACTGCAGGATGCACAGATGCAGAAAGAGTGCGTTTGACCGCACATCAGCTTGATGGACCCGCAGCATCATGGTGGGAGAATTATACCGCCACACACCCTATTGACACTGTCACATGGGACCAGTTTCAGCAAGCTTTCCGTACAGCTCATGTTTCAGCAGGAGCTATGGCTATTAAGAAGCACGAGTTTCGCAACCTACGCCAAGGAGGACGCACCGTAGGCCAGTACGTGAAGGATTTCAGTAAGTTAGCACGTTATGCACCAGATGACGGTGCTACAGATGCAGCCAAGCAGGAGAAATTTTTGGAAGGACTGAATGATGAACTGAGTATGCAGTTGATGGTAGCAACCTTCAACAACTACCAGGAGCTGGTAGATAGAGCTCTCATGATTGAAGGGAAGCAACAGCAGATTGAAAATCGTAAGAGGAAGTATGGACAAGGGAAGTATAACTCTGGAGCTCAACAGAAACCACGATTTGCCCCGAAGCCGGGAGGACAGTTTCAACATACCCATGGAGGAGGTAGTTCGCACAACCATAATGGCTCCAAGAATGGTAATGGGAATGGAGGAAGCAACAGACAGAACCGCACGAACCCATCTACCCCAGCCAAGAGGGATCTAAGTCACGTTACCTGTTTCAAGTGCCAGAAGACTGGACATTATGCAACTGATTGTCCTGAAGCCCAAAATGGTAATGGAAATGGAAGCTCTGGGAAGAAGCCGAACCTGTTCAATAAAGTACATGTGAACCACGTGAGCGTGGAAGAGGTTGAAGCACAACCTGATGCAGTAATAGGTAAGTTTTTGGTTAAGTCATTTACTGCAACCGTTCTTTTTGATACTGGTGCATCGCATTCATACATATCAAGGGGATTTGTGAATAAGTTTAAGCTGCCCACCAAAGTTCTCAGAACCCCTATGTTAGTAACCTCGCCAGGAGCAGAGTATATGGCAAGCCAAGGATGTTTTCAGATGCCATTGGCTATTGGTAGGCATGTTTTCCCCTCAGACCTAATAGTTTTGGAGTCGCAAGGTTTGGATGTGATTTTGGGAATGGATTGGCTATCGTTGTATGGAGGAAACATCGATTGTGCCAGCAAGTCGATTTTGCTTACCACCCCAGAAGGAAAAAGGATCAAGTATGTATCCCGGCATATGCCGAAGAGGACTCAAGTGAATTCCTTATCAGGAGTTATACAGGAGGAAGTACCAGTGGTGAAGGATTACCCGGATGTATTTCCAGAAGAGTTGCCAGGCATGCCACCAGATAGAGACATTGAGTTCTTGATTGAACTTTTGCCAGGCATAGGGCCAATATCTAAGAGACCATACAGGATGCCCGCAAAAGATTTGGAGGAAATTAAGAAGCAGATCAAGGAGTTACTGGATAAAGGCTACATTAGCCCAAGTTCGTCACCTTGGGGATCACCAGTACTTCTAGTGGAGAAGAAAGATGGATCGTTGAGGATGGTTGTTGATTACCGTGGATTGAATGAAGTGACCATCAAAAACAAGTACCCACTGCCGATGATCAATGATTTGTTCGACCGCCTACAAGGAGCTAAAGTATTTTCCAAGATCAATCTACGATCAGGATACCATCAGTTAAAGATTCGAGAGCAGGATATACCTAAGACGGCTTTTACCACCAGATATGGACTGTATGAGTATACCGTTATGTCATTTGGTCTGACTAACGCACCTGCCTATTTTATGAACCTGATGAACAAAGTGTTTATGGAGTTTTTGGATAAGTTCGTCGTGGTGTTCATTGACGATATTTTAGTCTTTTCCAAGAATGAGGAAGAGCATGAGGAGCATTTGCGATTGGTACTTGATAAGCTCAGAGAACATCAGTTATACGCCAAGTTCAGCAAATGTGAATTTTGGCTGAAGGAAGTTGGATTCCTTGGACATGTTATTTCTGGAGAAGGAATAGCGGTAGACCCTGCCAAGGTTGACACAGTGACAAGTTGGGAATCACCCACGACAGTTGGAGAAATCCGGAGTTTTCTTGGACTTGCAGGATACTACCGGAGGTTCATCGAGAATTTCTCGAAGATTGCTAAGCCCATGACTGAGCTATTGAAGAAGGACACCAAATTCAATTGGACTGAGGATTGTGAAGCTAGTCTCCAGGAGTTGAAGAAACGATTGGTTACATCACCAGTGTTGATTCTACCAGATCAACGCAAGGATTATGAAGTTTATTGCGACGCTTCTCGTCGAGGACTTGGAGCAGTGCTTATGAAGGAAGGAACAGTTGTGCCATATGCTTCACGACAACTTAAACCCCATGAGAAGAAGTATGCTACGCATGATTTGGAGTTAGTAGCCGTGGTGCATGCGTTGAAGACATGGAGACATTTTCTCATCGGAAACCATTGTGAGGTGTACACGGATCACAAGAGTTTGAAGTATATTTTCACGCAGAAGGAGTTAAACCTCAGATAGAGGAGATGGTTGGAGCTCATTAAGGATTATGATATGAGATTGCATTATCACCCAGGAAAGGCTAATGTAGTAGCAGACGCGTTGAGCCGCAAGAGTCATGTCAACACCCTCATGACAGGAGAGTTACCTCAGGAGTTAGCCGAGGACCTTCGCGAGCTATGTTTGGAGATAGTCCCAAGAGGCTATTTAGCGACACTGGAGATTCAGTCTACCTTGATGGAAAGGATCAGAGAAGCTCAGAAGACACACAAGGAGATTGAAGAGATAAAGGAGAAGATGAGCAAAGGAAAAGCCAAAGGATTTCGTGAGGATGAGCACGATACCTTATGGTTTGAGGACCGCGTTTATGTGCCAAATGATCCGGAGATCAGGGAGTTGATTTTGCAAGAAGCCCATGATTCACCGTACTCGATTCACCCAGGGAATACCAAGATGTATTTGGATCTGAAGAATACTTTCTGGTAGACCGGAATGAAGAAGGATATTGCGGAGTATGTAGTAGTTTGTGATGTGTGTCAGAGAGTGAAGGCAGAGCATCAGAAGCCAGCAGGATTGCTACAACCATTGCCAATACCCAAATGGAAGTGGGATGAAATAGGCATGGATTTTATCACAGGATTACCCAGGACTCGTTCAGGCTATGACTCAATATGGGTTGTAGTCGACCGTTTGACGAAGGTGGCTCATTTTATTCCAGTGAAGACCACTTACACCAGTGCTAAGTTGGCAAAGATATACATGACCAGGATCGTATGTTTGCATGGAGTTCCGAGGACCATTGTATCAGACAGAGGAACCCAGTTTACCTCAAAGTTTTGGAAGCAGTTACATGAGACATTGGGAACCAGGCTAGTATTTAGTACAGCCTTTCACCCACAGACAGATGGACAGACCGAGAGAGTCAATCAGGTTTTGGAGGACATGCTGAGAGCTTGTGCACTAGATTATGGATCTAGTTGGGACGACAATTTGCCATATGCAGAGTTTTCTTGCAACAACAGTTATCAAACCAGTTTGAAGATGGCCCCTTTCGAAGCTTTGTACGGAAGAAGGTGTAGAACACCGTTGTTATGGGACGAAGTTGGAGACCGTCAGTTGTTTGGACCAGATTTGATTAAGGAGTCTGAACATAAAGTGAGGTTGATTCGCGATAGGCTCAAGGTAGCCCAGTCCAGACAGAAGAGTTATGCGGATTCTAAACGAAAGGAGACAGTTCATGAAGCCGGAGACAGAGTGTATCTTCGAGTATCACCACTACGAGGAGTGAAGCGATTTGGAGTTAAGGGAAAGCTAGCGCCTCGTTTTATCGGACCATACAGAGTTTTGGAACGTATCGAGAAGTTGCTTACAAGCTGGAATTGCCCGAAGGATTGTCTGGAGTTCATGATGTATTTCACGTTTCACAGTTGAAGAAGTGCCACGCAGAGATTGCTGAGATACCACTGAGAGATACTGTGCCGCTGGAAGCGATTCAGCTGGAAAGTGATTTGACCTATGAGGAGAAACCACTTAAGATTCTTGAGTATGCCAGCCGAGTTACCCGCAGTAAGGTTATAAAGTTTTGCAAAGTCCAGTGGAGTCACCACACGGAAGATGAAGCCACCTGGGAGCGAGAGGAAGATCTGGGGAAGGACCACTCCCACCTGTTTTCTAGCCAACCCGAATCTCGAGGGCGAGATTCACCTTAAGGGGGGTAGGTTTGTAACATCCCAAATTTTCAATTTGGTATGTTATACCTAGATCATCTTTGCATATCATAATTTTATTGCATTTTAACAAATCCTCGATAAATCCTAAGCAACTCAAGGACCCTCGCAGAGAGTTGGGGGTTTTCTCGAATTTTTCATATTTGATTTTCATCAAATAATAAAACGAGGATTTTTGGTTTTAATTATTTTCTCTCCGGAAAAGTATTTCATTAAAAATTTAATGAGAGGAGAAAATATGACTTCTCCAAAACAATTGAAATATTGGAGGAAAAATGTTAAAATCATTTATTGGATTTTATTCGGATTTTAATTGCAATTTTAATTGCATTAAAAATATTGCCCGTTTTCAAAACTGCATTTTTGTGTCAAAAAATGTTCACCCTGTTCTAAATATTCTAACTAGACGGGGAAAATTTGTTTTATCTTTTTTGGATTTTTATTTATTTTTCTATGAATTTTTCGGCGGAATGTTTAAAAAAACGCGCGCCGCGCCCGACCGGGCCGAGGCCCAGCCGCGCGGCCGGCCCAGCCGCGCGGCCGGCCCAGCCGCGCGTCTCCTCCGCGAGCACGCCGCCCGCCGCCGCCGTTTCCACCTCGGACACCGCCGCTGCGCCTTGCCCCCTCCTCCAAGCACCCCCCTCCTTTTATACCCCGCCGCCGCCCCCTCCCTCGCCACCCCGAGCCCCGCCTCGACTCGCACCCCGCCGCCGTCGCCGGAGCTCGAGGAGCCGCCGCCCCGCTTGCCAAACCCTACCGCCGGAGCCGCCCCTCGCCGCCCCAAGCCGCGCCCGAGCCCCGCCGCACCCCGCCGCACCCCGCCGCCCTCGCCGGAGCCCAGCCGAGCCCCGCCGGAGCCCCGTCCCGACGAGGTACCACCTCGCCCTCGTTTGCCGGTTTTTTGTTAAAAAAACCGTTCGTTGATTTTTTTAAAAATCCTAGATCGGTTTATTTCTTCGGTTTTGTTATTTAGTGAACGTTCACCGACCCGTTCATTTTAACGAACGCGTTCGTTGGATTTTCTCTGTTAACGAACGTCCGTTCTTTAACCGTTCGTCAGTTTTTCTTTTCGTCGGATTTTTCCGCGATTATCTCAGATCTGGATTTCTGATCGGATCTTCGTTTCTGTTTAACTTTTCGCTCAATTATCGGAATCAGGCGATTCAAGCGCCTAGAGTTTCGTCTCGAAATTCTCTTTCCGTTTAACCTACTCAAACAAGTTTTTGCTACTGTAAAATTTGACCTAGATCCAGATTAGTAAACGAAGCTTGTTTCTTTCGCAGTTTGACTTTCGTTGCTTCGTTCGAGTTGATTCTTTTTGCAAACCGGAGTTCTTAAGTTGAACTTTCTGGTTGGATCTTTCATTCGAGTTTTACCTGTGCATTAGATAAGTACTTATTGTTTGCTTGTTTGTTTGCGATAGAGTACCCGGAGTGTGCCGCTTGTTACTTCGAATCGCTAGGTTTCGCGGATCATCAGCAAGGCAAGTAACACTATGATCATACCCTTCCATACCCAGTCTTTTTTATTGCATTAGACAAATCCTCAAATATTGCATGGTTAGGATCTAATTAAATTGTGGGTATTGGGAAGTAGTTGAGGTAGTACCTATTACCTGTTTTATTTTTCAAATCCTTGGGAGTTACTTCTACGTTGCTATTATATTGCCAAGCTATGCTCGTAGACATGGATTGGGTTTGAGAGACATTCACGACAGATGTGAGATTGTTAATAATGGTTTACTTAAGGTGGCAACTAAAACTCACATCTGGGTGGATTGAGGCACACTACTGGAATCAGCTAATTTGCCATCTGCCAGCTCTTTGCCGTCTGCTAGCGGATGGCAAAGAAGGTCTTTGCCATCAGCTACCCAAAAGCAGACGGCAAAGAAATGGCAGACAGCAAAACAGGCCTTTGCCATCAGTCACTTCTTTGCCGTCAGCTGGCGGACGACAAAGAATCTTTGCCATCAGCTGGCGGACGGCAAAGAATCTTTTCCGTCAGCTGGCGGACGGAAAAGAGAGAGGTGGCCCCCCACTAACGAGCCGTTTACGAAAAAAAAACGCCCCCTCTTTGCCGTCTGCTAGTAGACGGCAAAGAGACAAAACAGCGGACGGCAAACCAGATCCACACCCACCGCGCGTTATCTCTTCTCTCCCTCTCTCTCCCCCCCGCCGTTATCTCTTCTCTCCCTCTCTCCCCTCCCCGACGCCCACCAGATCCGCACCCACCGCCGCCCCCGCCGCTCCTCGCTCTGCCGCCTCCTCTCTTCGCCGGCCGTCTCCGCGGCCTGCCTCCTCTTCGGCCTCGCCGGGTTCCTCGCCGCGGCGGTCTCCCTCTCCCGGGCGCCCGCCGAGGCCCCGCGGGGCCGCTGCCCGGACTCCTCGCACCCGCTCTCCGTCTCCGTCACCTGGGACCGGCGCCCCGGGGATGCCGCGGGCGGCGCCACCGACCTCCCGGCGGGCCTCGCCACCGGATCGCGCGGCAGGCACAAGGTCATGGCCTTCGTCGGGATCTTCACCGGGTTTGGCTCTGTCGACCGCCGCCGCGCGCTCAGGCGGACGTGGCTCCCCTCCGATCGGCAGGGTCTCCTTTTGAATTGCTGCACTCTTCTCACTACTACTGATAAATAGTGATTACTTAGTTTCTTTCCTGAGTTCGAAGAATGATGCATGAAGTTGGACAATCTATTGTTCTGTACAGGGAATTTGTACATTTGCTTCTAGAGTTCTAGTGGTAAACGTGCCCAAGTTCTGTTGCTTGATGATTGTCACAACTATTTTTTATTTTGGTTTCTATCGAGTGACGATGTCGCTTAAGTGCTCTTGCAATTCTCATCATGTTCACTTTAGTGCAGGTTGGAGGAAGCTACTGGTCTGGCATTCAGATTTGTGATCGGCAAAAGCAATGACAAGTCTAAGATGGCAGCTCTTGAAAGAGAGGTTGAAGAATATGATGATTTTGTGCTTTTAGATCTTGAGGAGGAGTATAGCAGGCTTCCATACAAAACGTAAACAGTATAGCTAGTATCATATCATTATGTTATCTCTTCATATGGGAACTGATTTGATCTTATGTTTTAGGTTAGCATTCTTTAAGGCTGCCTATGCGTTGTTCGATTCTGATTTCTATGTTAAAGCTGATGATGACATTTACTTGAGACCAGGTGAGCAAGAAACTGACAACATCCAAGATATATGCTCTCGGTGGCTTTTACCAACATACACAAATTTTATTTTTGTAAGGTACACATACACAAACATAAATTGGATGCATGAAGAAGGGGCCTGTTTTTACTGATCCCAAATTGAAATGGTTAGTTTCTTCTTTTCATTTTTTACCTAACACTTTTCCTTGTGAAGGATGTCTAACTCTAAGAAGCAATACATGTTGTTACATGCTAAATATATGGAAAGTACTCCCTCCGGTCGAAAATACTTGTTGGAGGAATGGATGTCTCTAGATGTATTTTAATATTGCAAAACCTGAACCAAAAGTGATTTGTTTTCTACGGCATAACAGTAGTGCATCAAAACTGTAGTCTTATGGTCTCACAAGTATTTGTGTTAAGATTCGTAATAGTTATCTGAAACCAAAATGGTTGGCATTGTCTGGTGGGCAAGGAGTGATGCCGTCAGTGATCCTTGTTTCACCTATCATAGGAGATATGGAAGCAGTGGAGCTCACATGGATTGGTCTAGTGGGCAACATTTGCCATAAGGGCCTATTTTTTCCCCATGTTCAGCGCTGATAACTGTTTTGGATTGGATCTAGTACTTTCATATCATAGGATATAAAGAAGTAGTGGGGCTCACTTGGATTGGTCTAGTAGGCAATATTTGCTGTAAGGGCCTAAATTTATTTTTATATGTTTAGCGCTGACTGTTTTGGATTGGGTCTAGTACTTTCATATCTGCATTTTTTTCATAGTGAAGTTCTGAGCTTCCTGAGATATGTTTCTTTTGGAGCCAACAATTGTGCTCGAGTATTGGAAGAGAATGCAATGGTTAGCATGGAATGAGGTATTGGACTGTTTAGAATAGGTTAAGCAGCTTGTTGTTCTCAGTGAATAGGGTATGTACTACTAGCATGGACATGTATGTAATGGCCGGGAGAAAGTTGGCTATAGTGTTTCCATTTAATAACTGGATCCAGTGGGGGTGGGGGGCTGTCTAAGAAAAACAGTGCGAACTTAGAGAAAAATTGTGTGGTTAACTGATTAAGAACCTGAGAAATGCAACTGCAAGTTTAGGGGTACATAAAACATACGGTGTACAAGTTGAGGGAACAAGAGCGCAATTCATACCATATGTTTTTTTGTATTTGCGAACGCTCACCTGGGCAATTATACTGTGTAGCACTCGTCGCTGCCTGCTTATTGTTTTGATTGTTCTCTTTTGATGAACGCAGGTATGAGCCACAGTCCTTCCTACTTGGATCAGAATACTTCCTTCATGCATATGGGCCTATTTATGCTTTATCAGCTGATGTGGTGGCAAGCTTAGTTGCTCTGAGAAACAACAGGTAAATATTCTAAAACTCGCCAAACTGTACCAGTAAATATTATTTTTTGGGTCTTAGCATGCCCACTAGTACCAAGATTTTTTTTAACTTGGTACCACAGAAAGATGTATACCTAAAAAGTGCCCTGGGGCCACATGTTAGTGACACATGAATGGCACTTCATGACTTGAATGTGCCGTGGTTGTGGTTGTGGGATGTGCCGTGGCGCGGTGGTGCTGGATGTGCCCACGTCGCCGGCGGTGCTGGATGTGCCGTGGCGCGGTGGTGCTGGATGTGCCCACGTCGCCGGCGGTGCTGGATGTGCCGTGGCGCGGTGGTGCCCCGGGGTGGCGCCTCCGTGCTGCGGTGCCCCTGGTTGGCGCCTTCGTGCCCGTGCTCTCACTGGTGCCGCCGTTGTGGTGCTCTCTGGCAAGCTCCGGCTTGTTGTGGTGGTGTTGGTTGTGATGCTGGTCACACCATAGTGATGGTGTGGCTGCATCCTACTTCGGCTACAACTCCTTTTGGTGAGCTTCTCCTTGCTCCCCTCCTGATCTCTCTAATGCATAGCTCTAGATCTTGATCTTGTGGGATGTGAGGCTCTATTAGCTGTGGTTAGCTGCTGTAGATGAGCATCAACTTGTATTGGAGCTCTCTGTGATGGATTCTTGCTGTGTCAGGGTTTTGGTCAGTGACCATCTATGTGTATTTGTGAAGTATATATACTCCTGTACTGCTCTGTTCTGTTTAGTTGATCCTGGAGTTGTTACTTTGGTCAGTTACTTTACTCATGAACGGATACTCACTTGTTCTTAGTTATTTTACTTCTAATACTGATATGAACAGATACCACTTGGAATGGCTATTCCTATTTGTCTCTTTCTAATAGCCTATGAACAGATGCTATACTTGGTTTTGGCTGTTACTTTCCTAGTTTTCTACTGATAAGACAGATACTACATCTCATTTGGGCAGTGATGCCGGTCTGAGCCCCCCTCTCTTAGGCTTAATTTACATGTGACTATCCCTGTGCTGTGATGAACTAGCCCTGGCACTTCCAGGCTATCTGAGCACATAATCCCTCAAGTATACCTTGAGGTCTTCTGTAGCTCTCCTTAATAGTTATCTCTTCTAAGCTGCTGGTGGTTGGATGTGTTGGGACTTGGTCTGGTTGGCTGATTATCTTGATCTCAAGTACTGGCTCCTAGGGCATTGCATTTCACCAAGTGAAAGGCTACATTTCTACTCCTAACCCATTCTCTCTTTCTTAGTGTTTTTGTTATGCAGGTTGGAAGAAAAGAAGAAGATCCGGAGAAGATCTTAGTAATAAGATAGTCTTTTAGGAAAATAGATATTTAGTTTTAGATCATTCCTTGTAATATTTGTTGGATATGTGTTCATGGATATGTGTTGGATATATATGTGTTCATGACTATATATTGGTAACATGTGTTGGATATATATGTGTTCATGAGTATTGGTAATATGTGTTGGATATGCTATATTGGTCATATATATATGTGTTTGATTTTCTGTGAAAATGAATTGATATAAGAAGAAACAGAATTAATGCCTATTTGGTCTCTTTGCCATCTGCCAACAGATGGGAAAGAGCCTGCAGCCTTTGCCGTCAGCTGGCGGACGGCAAAGGCTGCCGTTAGCCACCTAACGGACACTAACACTACTCATTTTGCCGTCCACTTCTTTGCCGTCCGCGGCAGACGGCAAAGGCGCCTTTGCCGTCAGCCGCCGAAAGCAGACGGCAAAGTAGGTCTTTGCCGTAGCCTACTTTGCCGGAGCCTTTTGCCGTCCGCGGCTGACGGCAAAGGCCTTTGCCGTCCGCCGTTCATGCCTTTGCCGTCCGCCGTGGCAGACGGCAAAGTAGCTGATTCCTGTAGTGGCACCTGGGGAACCCAGTGTTGTCTTTTTGTATAAGGACCGCCACCCAGGCTCAAAGGGATCATAAGATTATTCATGCTAGAAACTTCCGTGTGCAGCCACAAGCTATTATGGGCTCTAGCATAGTTGAGTAGGTTACATGATCTCTTGAAGAGGTGGGCTAGCAGATGTAGGGGAAAGTAGGTGTAACTGTCCATCCGGAGTAAAGAGCGATTGTTTCTGAAAGACTGTGTCTCGGTCATCCGTTTCTCAAACATCATGTAGTGCGAGAATCAAGCGGAGGCGATCGAGTCTTGTGGGGAAAAGTGCACAAACCTCTGCAGAGTGTACAAACTAATCATGGTTAGCCGTGTCCCCGGTTATGGACAACTTGAGTATCTAGTACCTGGATTATCATGTGAATCTCATCATCACGTTACTTTAATTAATTTTGTTGGGTTAATGATGACTTTTAATTGGGATTGAGATGCTGTCAACCATCTCAATGTTTAACAACCACCATGATAGTTAAATAAAATTTATTCCTTTGCAGTAGGGAAAAATTGGCTTTCCGCAAGAACTTTAACCATAGAGCTTTCCACCAGCCATATATGCATGTAGCATAGCATTATTATTGTTCATTACTCTCCATGTGTTACTTTGCCAGCATATTCTATGTGCTGACCCGTTTTCGGGCTGCAACATTTCATGTTGCAGACTTTTCAGACGACGAGTAAGGTGCCTTAGGTCGTGGTCTTATACTCAGTGATGCCGTTGGAGTTGATGGACTCACTTATCTTCCAAGTCTTCCGCTGTTATCGTTTTTAGATGGCCTTAAGCCATATTTATCATACTTATTCTCTTTGGAGATATTCGATGTAATAAGTGTGTGATTGCTACTCTGTTATAAATCCTCCATTTGACCTGTGCGTGTCAGCATTACTGATCCAGGGATGACACTGGTGCACAGCAGCACAGACCATTTGAGGTCTGGTCGCTACATCGACAATTACAACTCAATACTTAGAACAAGATATGACTCTATATGAATGCCTCCGGCGGTGTACCGGGATATGCAATGAATCAAGAGTGACATGTATGAAAGAATTATGAACCGTGGCTTTGCCACAAATACAATGTCAACTACATGATCATGCAAAGCAATATGACAATGATGGAGCATGTCATAATAAACGGAACGGTGGAAAGTTGCATGGCAATATATCTCGGAATGGCTATGGAAATGCCATGATAGGTAGGTATGGTGGCCGTTTTGAGGAAGATATATGGTGGGTGTATGATACCGGCGAAAGGTGCGCGGTATTAGAGAGGCTAGCAATGGTGGAAGGATGAGAGTGCGTATAATCCATGGTCTCAACATTAGTCATAAAGAACTCATATACTTATGCAAAAATCTACAAGTTATCAAAGAAAATTATTACGCGCATGCTCCTAGGGGGATAGATTGGTAGGAAAAGACCATCGCTCGTCCCCGACCGCCACTCATAAGGAAGACAATCAATCAATAAATCATGCTCCGACTTCATCACATAACGGTTCACCATACGTGCATGCTACGGGAATCACAAAATTTAACACAAGTATTTCTCAAATTCAAAACTACTCAACTAGCATGACCCTAATATCACCATCTTCATATCTCAAAACAATTATCAAGCATCAAACTTCTCATAGTATTGAACACACTCATAAGAATTTTTCTTTTACTAATCTTGTATGCCTATTATTGTTAAAGCAAAATACCATGCTGTTTTGTAGGACTCTAAAAATAATCTAAGTGAAGCATGAGAGTTCATCTATTTCTTCAAAATAAAACCACCATTGTGCTCTAAAAGATATAAGTGAAGCACTAGAGCAAACGACAAACTAGTCCGAAAGATATAAGTGAAGATCAATGAGTAGTCGGATAATTATACAACTATGTGAAGACTCTCCCACTTAATAATTTCAGATCTTGGTATTTTATTCAAACAGTAAGAAAAGCTAAATGAAATAAAACGACGCTCCAAGCAAAACACATATCATGTGGTGAATAAAAATATAGCTCCAAGTAAAGTTACCGATGAACGAAGAGGAAAGAGGGGATGCCTTCCGGGGCATCCCCAAGCTTAGGCTCTTGGTTATCCTTGAATATTACCTTGGGGTGCCTTGGGCATCCCCAAGCTTAGGCTCTTGCCACTCCTTATTCCATAGTCCATCGAATCTTTACCCAAAACTTGAAAACTTCACAACACAAAACTTAACAGAAAACTCGTAAGCTCCGTTAGCGAAAGAAAACAAAACACCGCTTCAAGGTACCGTAATGAACTCATTATTTATTTGTATTGGTGTTAAACCTACTGTATTCCAACTTCTCTATGGTTTATAAAATATTTTACTAGCCATAGAGTCATCAAAATAAGCAAACAACACACGAAAAACAGAATCTGTCAAAAACAGAACAGTCTGTAGTAATCTGTAACTAACGCAAACTTCTGGAACTCCAAAAATTCTAAAATAAATTGGTGGACCTGAGTAATTTGTCTAGTAATCATCTACAAAAAGATTCAACTAAATAGCACTCTCCAGTAAAAAGTTTTGGCTAATCTCGTGAGCGCTAAAGTTTCTGTTTTTTACAGCATGATCATAAAGACTTCACCCAAGTCTTCCCAAAGGTTCTACTTGGCACAAACACTAATTAAAACACAAAACCACATCTAAACAGAAGCTAGATGGATTATTTATTCCTAAACAGAACCAAAAAGCAAGAAACTAAAATAAAATTGGGTTGTCTCCCAACAAGCGCTAACGTTTAACGCCCCTAGCTAGGCATGATGATTTCAATGATGCTCACAAAAAGATAAGAATTGAAACATAAAGAGAGCATCATGAAGAATATGACTAGCACATTTAAGTCTAACCCACTTCCTATGCATTGGGATTTTGTGAGCAAACAACTTATGGGAACAATAATCAACTAGCATAGGAAGGCAAAACAAGCATAACTTCAAAACTTTAAGCACATAGAGATGAAACTTGATATTATTGCAATTCCTACAAGCATATGTTCCTCCCACATAATAATTTTCAGTAGCATCATGAATGAATTCAACAATATAACCAGCACCTAAAGCATTCTTTTCATGATCTACTTGCATAGAAATTTTACTACTCTCCACATAAGCAAAATTCTTTTCATTCGGAATAGTGGGAGTATCATAAGAGACTTGAATACTATAAACTGTTTCCACATTAAAAGAGTAATGTTCAGAACAAGGGTAATCATAATCATGACAAGTTTTATAAATATAATCATGACTACTTTTTATAGCATAAGTTTCCTCACAATAATCATCATAAGTAGCAACTTTGTTTTCATCATAATCGATTGAAACCTCTTCCAAGATAGTGGAATCATTACTAAATAAAGTCATGACTTCTCCAAATCCACTTTCATAAATATTATAAGATTCAACATCCTCCAAAATAGTGGGATCATTACTTCCTAAAGTTGACACTCTTCCAAACCCACTTCCATCAATATAATCATCATAAGTAGGAGGCATGCTATCATCATTATAAATTTGCATATCAAAACTTGGGAGATTAAAAATACCATCTTCATTAAACATAGCCTCCCCAAGCTTGGTACAAACATTAATTGCAGCAAATATATTCTAAAAAACATCATCTTCATCAAACATAGCATCCCCAAGCTTGGGCCTTTTCATATCATAAGCATAATCACTCTCATCATTAATAGTATGGATAACACCAATAGTGTAGCAATTATCATATTCTTCCAAGCAAGTGCCAAAAAGATTTTCAAGATCATAAGAAGTATCATTATCATCCCAATCATAATCATCACAACAAGTAATAGGCATAACGAGATCATCATCAAGTGCATCATCTTCCACAATTATTTTTGATTCATTTTCATGAGGCACAACAATAATAGGAGCAACATTATTTGGGAGAGATATCTTTTTACCTCTCTTCCTTTTTCTTTTCTTCTTCTTCACCACACCATGTGTGGGTTCAATCCTCTTTTTGGAGCTCCTTATTAATGAAATTGGTTGAATAGAAGGCTCCTCCTCGTTACCTGATTCATCATAAGAAATAATAGGAGGATATTGGGAAGTCTCTTCCCTTTCATTAGTATTCCTTTCATCTTCTATTTCTTTTCTTTTCTTTATGTAATTGGCAATATAAGGATTTTCAATGCAATTCACCGCACAATACATATAAATTTCTTCTAGATCAAAATGAAGAACTCTATCAAGGGCAAATTCTGGAATGTCCTTAGTTGTACGTTTCATTTCTTCATAACCCAAGAGCAAACTAAGTTCATTATGATGTGCAAGGGAAATCAAGTCATCACAACTTTTGGACACGATATGATCATGAAACAATTTGCATTGGGTACTGAAATGATCATGTTCATTCCAAAGTTCACAAGTACGGCTAAGAAAATTTAAATTTTCAGCACAAGCATCTAGCCTTTCTTGCAACCATTTAGTTTCTAAATGCTTATGCCTCTTGCAATATCTACCTTCCCTATTTGGGGTGTACTTGCAAACCCAATGCACTCCACAAAAATTGACATGCTTATAAGAGATATTTTCATCATGACTAGTGCAATCATCATTAGTACTATGGATATTCAAGGAGTTCATACTAACAACATTGCAACCATGCTCATCATTCAAAGATTTAGTGCCAAACATTTTAATGCATTCTTCTTCTAACACTTTGGCACAATTTTCATTTCCATCATTCTCACGAAAGATATTAAAAAGATGAAGCGTATGAGACAAACTCAATTCCATTTTTTTGTAGTTTTCTTTTATAAACTAAACTGGTGCTAAAACAAGAAACAAAAAGATTCGATTGCAAGATCTAAAGATATACCTTCAAGCACTCACCTCCCCGGCAACGGCGCCAGAAAAGAGCTTGATGTCTACTACGCAACCTTCTTCTTGTAGACGTTGTTGGGCCTCCAAGTGCAGAGGTTTGTAGGACAGTAGCAAATTTCCCTCAAGTGGATGACCTAAGGTTTATCAATCCGTGGGAGGCGTAGGTTGAAGATGGTCTCTCTCAAGCAACCCTGCAACCAAATAACAAAGAGTCTCTTGTGTCCCCAACACACCCAATACAATGGTAAATTGTATAGGTGCACTATTTCGGCGAAGAGATGGTGATACAAGTGCAATATGGATGATAGATATGAGTATTTGTAATCTGAAAATATAAAAACAGCAAGGTAGCAAGCAATAAAAGTGAGCGTAAACGGTATTGCAATGCTAGGAAACAAATCCTAGGGTTCATACTTTCACTAGTGCAAGTTCTCTCAACAATAATAACATAATTGGATCATATAACTATCCCTCAACATGCAACAAAGAGTCACTCCAAAGTCACTAATAGTGGAGAACAAACGAAGAGATTATGGTAGTGTACGAAACCACCTCAAAGTTATTTTTTCCAATCAATCCGTTGGGCTATTCCTATAAGTGTCACAAACAGCCCTAGAGTTCGTAATAGAATAACACCTTAAGACACAAATCAACCAAAACCCTAATGTCACCTAGATACTCCAATGTCACCTCAAGTATCCGTGGGTATGATTATACGATATGCATCACACAATCTCAGATTCATCTATTCAACCAACACATAGAACCTCAAAGAGTGCCCCAAAGTTTCTACCGCACAGTCAAGACGAAAACGTGTGCCAACCCCTATGCATAGGTTCATGGGCGGAACCCGCAAGTTGATCACCAAAACATACATCAAGTGAATCAATAGAATAACCCATTGTCACCACAGTTATCCCACGCAACAGGGTCCCGATTGGTTTTTGGTGGCTACAGAGGCTTGAGGCGGCGGAACTCCCGATCTATTCTGTTCCCCGATCGTTTTAGGGTATATGGATATATATAGGCGGAAGAAATACGTCAGGGGAGCCACGAGGGGCCCACGAGGGTGGAGGGCGCGCCCAGGGGAGTGGGCGCGCCCCCCTGCCTCGTGCCTTCCTCGTTGCTTCCTTGACGTGGACTCCAAGTCTCCCCGGTTGCTTTCCTTCCAAAAATAACTTCTCCAGAACGTTTCATTCCGTTTCGACTCTGTTTGATATTCCTTTTGTTCGAAACACTGAAACAAGGGAAAAAACAGGAACTGGCACTGGGCTCTGGGTTAATATGTTAGTCCCAAAAGTAATATAAAAGTGTTTACTAAAGCCCATAAACATCCAAAATAGATCATATAATAGCATAGAACAATCGAAAATTATAGATACGTTGGAGACGTATCAAGTTGTAATTCATGAGTTGTAAGTAAATAAAAGTGTGATGATCATCATTATTAGAGTATTGTCCCAAGTGAGGAAAGGATGATGGAGACTATGATTCCCCCACAAGTCGGGATGAGACTCCGGACTAAATAAAAAAAAGAGGCCATAAAAAAGGAGAAAAGGCCCAAATAAAAAAAATGAGAGAAAAAGAGAGAAGGGACAATGTTACTATCCTTTTACCACACTTGTGCTTCAAAGTAGCACCGTGATCTTCATGATAGAGAGTCTCTCATTTTGTCTCTTTCATATACTAGTGGGAAATTTCATTATAGAACTTGGCTTGTATATTCCAATGATGGGCTTCCTCAAAATGCCCGAGGTCTTCGTGAGCAAGCAAGTTGGATGCACACCCACTTAGTTTCTTTTGTTTGAGCTTTCATACACTTATAGATCTAGTGCATCCGTTGCATGGCAATCCCTACTCCTTGCATTGACATCAATTGATGGGCATCTCCATAGCCCGTTGATTAGCCTCGTTGATGTGAGATTTTCTCCTTTTTTGTCTTCCCACATAACCCCTACCATTATACCTTATTCCACCATAGTGCTATATCCATGGCTTGCTCTCATGTATTGCGTAAGAGTTGAAGAGGCTGAAGCGCGTTAAAAAGTATGAACCAAGGCTAAAACCGGGGTTGTACATGATATGAATATTTTGTGTGGGGAAGATGGAGCATAGCCAGACTATATGATTTTGTAGGGATAACTTTCTTTGGCTATGTTATTTTGATAAGACATGATTGCTAGGTTAGCATACTTGAAGTATTATTGTTTTTATGTCAACATTAAACTTTTATCTTGAATCATATTAAATCTGAACATTTGTGCCACAATAAGAAGAATTACATTGAAATTATGCTAAGTAGCATTCCACATCAAAAATTCTGTTTTTATCATTTACCTACTCGAGGACGAGCAGGAATTAAGCTTGGGGATGCTTGATACGTCTCCAACGTATATATAATTTTTGATTGTTCCATGCTATATTATATTCTGTTTTGGACATTATTGGGCTTTATTATACACTTTTATATTATTTTTGGGACTAACCTATTAACCGGAGGCCTAGCCCAGAATTGCTGTTTTTTGCCTATTTCAGAGTTTCGCAGCAAAAGAATATCAAACGGAGTCCAAACGGAATGAAACCTTCGGGAACGTGATTTTTGGAACGAATGTGATCGAGAGGACTTGGACCCTACGTCAAGAAAGCTACCAGGAAGGCACGAGGTAGGGGGCGCGCCTACCCCCCTGGGCGCGTCCTCCACCCTCGTGGGGCCCACGTTGCTCCACCGACGTACTTCTTCCTACTATATATACCTACGTACCCCCAAACTACCAGATATGGAGCCAAAAACCTAATTCCACCGCCGCAACCTTCTGTACCCGTGAGATCCCATCTTGGGGCCTTTTCCGGAGCTCCGCCGGAGGGGGCATCGATCACGGAGGGCTTCTACATCAAAACCATAGCCTCTCCGATGATGTGTGAGTAGTTTACCTCAGACCTTCGGGTCCATAGTTATTAGCTAGATGGCTTCTTCTCTCTTTTTGGATCTGAATACAATGTTATCCCCCTCTCTCGTGGAGATCTATTCGATGTAACCTTCTTTTGCGGCGTGTTTGTTGAGACCGATGAATTGTGGGTTTATGATCAAGTTTATCTATGAACAATATTTGAATCTTCTCTGAATTATTTTATGTATGATTGGTTATCTTTGCAAGTCTCTTCGAATTATCAGTTTGGTTTGGCTTACTAGATTGATCTTTCTTGCAATGGGAGAAGTGCTTAGCTTTGGGTTCAATCTTGCGGTTTTCTTTCCCAGTGACAGTAGGGGCAGCAAGGCACGTATTGTATTGTTGCCATCGAGGATAACAAGATGGGGTTTATATCATATTGCATAAGTTTATCCCTCTACATCATGTCATCTTACTTAAAGCGTTACTCTGTTCTTTTGAACTTAATACTCTAGATGCATGCTGGATAACGGTCGATGTGTGGAGTAATAGTAGTAGATGCAGGCAGGAGTCGGTTTACTTGTCGCGGACGTGATGCCTATATACATGATCATACCTAGATTTTCTCATAACTATGCTCAATTCTGTCAATTGCTCAATAGTAATTTGTTTACCCACCGTAATACTTATGCTCTCGAGAGAAGCCACTAGTGAAACCTATGGCCCCCGGGTCTATTTTCCATCATATTAATCTTCCAACACTTAGCTATTTTTATTGCCTTTTATTTTACTTTGCATATTTATCATAAAAATACCAAAAATATTATCTTATCATATCTATCAGATCTCACTTTCGTAAGTGACCGTGAAGGGATTGGCAACCCGTTTATTGCGTTGGTTGCGAGGATTTTATTTGTTTGTGTAGGTGCGACGGACTCGTGCGTGGCCTCCTACTGGATTGATACCTTGGTTCTCAAAAACTGAGGGAAATACTTATGCTGCTTTACTGCATCACCCTTTCCTCTTCAGGGGAAAACCAACGCAGTGCTCAAGAGGTAGCAGTCTCCGAGTCATCCACGAGATAGGGGGCGAGCCCAGGGGGTAGGGCGCCCTCTCCACCCTCGTGGATGGCGCAGGACTCTTCTGGCCCAACTCTTTTACTCCGGGGGCTTATTTTGGTCCATAAAAAATCATCAAAAATTGGCACGTCAATTGGACTCTGTTTGGTATTCCTTTTCTGCGATACTCAAAAACAAGGAAAAAAACTGGCACTGGGCTCTAGGTTAATAGAATAGTGCCAAAAATCATGTAAAATAGCATATAAATGCATATAAAACATCCTAGATGGATAATATAATAGCATGAATACTTCATAAATTATAGATACGTTGGAGACGTATCAGCATCCCCAAGCTTAATTCCTGCTCGTTCTCGAGTAGGTAAATGATAAAAGAAATAACTTATGAAGTGTGAATGCTAGCAGGTGCACAAGTTTGATCAATGATAATTTCAATCACCTTTTATAGCATCATTATATGTCATAATAGTAGCTCATCTCATAAAACTTCTCATGATCAAGTTATTCACATGTTAATGCATAGACCATAAACTTTCTTGAAAACTAACAAACTATGTTCTCAACCATCAAACAATTGCAATTCATCTTATTTTCAGGAAGGGTCTATGTAAGAGCTTTGATTTAGCAAATCCCACATACTCAACTATCATATAGTCTTCCATGATTGCTACCACTCAAAGAATATTTTTAGAACAAATAGCATCTATCGAACATAGAGAAAGATAGGGGCTTAATGTTTCGCCTCCCAACTTACTTATCATATAGATAATTGTCAACAATAATAATTCATGATCAAATATATTTGAATTGCCATATATGCTTAGATCTTTCCCCATCACATGATGCTTGCCAACTAAAGAGTAGGTTGGAATGAGAAGGAATACTACTGACTCTTGCATCAAAGTAAAAGATAGGCCCTTCGCAGAGGGAAGCAGGGATTTGCAGAGGTGCCAAAGCTCGAAGCTTTTAAAATAGAGATGAAAATAATTTTGAGAGGTATGATTTCATTGTCAACATAACAACCAAGAGTTCCCAATATCTTCCATACTAGATACATTATAGGCGGTTCCCAAACACAATGGTAAACTTTTTACTCCCCCTCAACCAACAATCACACTCCACGGCTTGTCCGAAACAACGGGTGTCGTCCAAATATGAACAATCCTGGGGGAGTTTTGTTTAAATTATTTGCGATTTTGTTTTTGCCCTTTTGATCATAGGACTGGGCATCCAAGTTACCAGCCACTTTCTCGTGAATGATGAGCGGAGTCCACTCATCGTGAGAATAACCCACCTAGCATGGAAGATACTGACAGCCCCTAGTCGCCACATGAGCGATACGGGCATACAAAACAGATTATTATTCGAGATTTAGAGTTTGGCACATGCAAATTTACTTGGAACGACAGGTAAATACCGCATATAGGTAGATATGGTGGACACTCATGGCAGAAACTTGGTTCAAGGATTTTGAATGCACAAGCAGTATCCCCGCTTAGTACAGAAATTTTGCCTAGCAAAGGATTCTAAATAGCAAGCACCACATGTTGGAGGATCTATAACAATATAACTTATATACAAATATACCCAAAAATAACTCATTAAGTTGTCTTCCTTGTCCAACTTCAACTAATTTGATCAAGTTTGAAAATAATTAATGGGGCTCACAATCATAGAAGATGTCCAAGATAGTGTATTTATATGTGATATCTCTCTTCCTTCAATATTCTTTCATGAATTGTTCAAGTGACCAATACAATGTTTGCTAACCTTCAATAAATTTACCACCTCTAATTCTTATATGTGAAGTCATTACTTCCCATGGGATAAGCATATGAAACATATATAATTTCAGATTTATGATATTAAACTGATTCAACCATTTACTCATAGGATAGAAGTGAAGCACACGAGTAAATGACAAACTACTCTAAAAAGATATAAGTGAAGATCAATGAGTAGTCAAATAATTATTTAGCTATGTGACACTACTAGGGAAAACCTTATACACAGAATCTTAGCAGCAGCGCGGCACAAAAAGAGGCGCTACTGCTAATTAGCAGCAGCGAGGATAAGGAAACCACACTACTGATTTAAATTTAGCAGTAGCGCGTGTTGTCTAAACCGCGCTGCTACAAAAATCCATCGACAGTACCCACCAACCTAAGTTTACCAGCAGCGCGGTGTCATGATGCGCGCTACTGCTAATGCAGTAGTAGTAGCGCGCTTTTTAGTCATGTCGCTGCTGCTAATTTTGAAATTGTCCACACGTTGGCCCGTTTAGCAGTAGCGCGTGTGACGAAAGGGCGCTGCTGCTACGCTCTTAGAAGTAGCGCGTTTTCCTCCCGCGCTACTGCTAAGACGCAGCACCCCACCATCTTTACACCCGTCCTCCCCTCCCCCATCTCCTCTCCTCCCTTTCCCCTACCTCCCACATCCTTCCTCTCTCACTCTTCTTCTTCCTCCTCAATACTTCTCCCCCCATTACTCTCCATCTTCTACCTACCTTTCTCTCTCTTCATTACTCCTAGCTAACTACACCACCTCGATTAATGCATCTCCTTTCTCTTTTTCCTTCCCCCTCCACTAGTTGAAGTTGTCTCCTCCCAAATTAGCTAGCTAGGTAGATGTAGCATTTAGTTAAGTGACCTATTTGCCCCCTAACTAGATCTATCTTTGTTAAGAAGAGCTTTGTGCACTTTTGGTCTCCCTACATATCATCATCTCCACCGTGTGCTCGATCTCGAGATAGAGGTGATTAAAATTTCATGCTTTTGCAAAATGGAAATATGTGTATGTGTGTGATATGATAATTGGGCAATATGATGGAAATTGTGTGTGTGGCATGAGTTGACGCCAAATTGTGCTTTTGAGTTGCCTATGTTTTGTCGAAATGTCGATTTATTTCCGTTTCGGTGAATTCCGGGCAAACTCTAGATCTATATGTCCTATTTTTAGGGAAGTTTATGCCGAATTTTTGTATGACTTTGATGCATGCACGCATTTTTATAATCAATTTTTTTATTATTACCGTGCAGACGTTCATGATGGTCAGTGGAACGATGGTGGACAGGTGGTTGCGGTCGGCGGTGCAGGACATGAAAGAAAATAACCGGACAGAGGTTTTATGTGCGTGTCGAAAATGCAAAGGAATAGTTTGGCTCGACCCCTATGCCGATGGTCGTATCGAAGTGCACCTGCTGATGACTGGTTTCATGGATGGCTATACTCGATGGATAATTGAAGATGAGAATGACAATGTTGAGGACGGAGACGGGGCATGCAATGACGACACGGGGCAAGACGAAGAGATGATCGATAATGGCGGCGGAGAAGAGGCCGGACATGGCGGCGGAGAAGGGGCCGGACATGGCGGAGGAGAAGGGGCCGGACATGGCGGCGGAGAGAAGGACATGGACTCCACGTAGCAGAGTTCGTCGGTACTAAGTTCAATCGTGCGGGACCCTCATGTTCAAGCACTACTTTGCAAGGAGACGAGTACTGAGAGAGCTGCTTCTAGAGAGGAGGCTAAGCTGGAGCAACTGGTGGTAGACTCGAACACTCCATTGTATGATGGTTGCAATCCTGAGGTGACCCGCTTGAGTTTCACGCTCCAACTCCTGAAGACGAAGGCTAAAAACAAATGGACCGACACTAGCCTCGATGAGCATCTCAAGTACCTAAAGGATGTTCTTCCCGCGGGGAATCTATGTCCTACTAGTGTTGATGAGGTCAAGAAGATCGTGTGCCCTCTTGATCTGCCGCACATTAGATACCATGCATGCATCAACGCTTGCATAATTTATCGGAAGGAGCACGCGGAAAAAACAAGCTATCCGGTGTGCAATGCTTCTCGATACAAGAAGGCCGAGAAGAAATGTCCCCAGAAAGTTGTATGGTACTTACCGATCACTCCCCGTCTCCAGCGGTATTTCATAGATCCCAAGGAAGCAAAGCTAATGCGCTGGCACGCGGAGAGGAAGAAACCCGACGATGGAGATGATCCGAAGCTGAGACAAGTCAAGGATGGAAGCCAGTGGAGAGCGTTGAACAGCTTCTATCGGTATTTCGAGTGTGATGCAAGGAACATCGTGCTCGGCGCGTGTACCGATGGCATGAATCCGTTTGGCAACCAGAACACCAACCATAGCACATGGCCCGTGTTTTTATGGATGTACAACCTCCCCCCTGGTTGTGCATGAAGTCGAAGTACATTCACATGAGCATGCTTATTCAAGGGCCGAAACAACCAGGAAATAATATTAATTTGTATCTGGGGCTACTTCAAGAGGAGTTAGACACTGTGACGCCCGGATATTTAAGCTACAGTAATTCCATGTTAATGATGCCACATCACCGCGGTTACTGTTGTTAATCTCGCGTTAGTTCAAAACGATTCAAGTTCAAATTTGAGATAAAGGCAAACCATAAAAGTTTTCAAATATTAAAACGAAAATGTTCAGAGGTGACAAATAATTCATAAGAGATATTGGTGGAGAAACAAAGTCTTTATAAAATGTTTAAATGCACTAAACTAATTAAATCAGTAGCTAAAACCATTAATTAAATACCTTATATATTTTGTAAAATACTAAACTATTTTATTTTGGGATGAAACTTTTTGTGGTTGTGATATAATTTGTAACATCAATATAGGTGCCACTTTGGTATTTTATTAAAACTAAAATAATTAGGAACTAAATGAAAATAGAAAAGAAAAATAAAATAAACAAAAAAAGAAAAGAAAAGAAAAGAAAGAAACAACTACGATGCGCTGGGCCCTAGTGGCCATAGCACACGTCCCAGCACACACAGTGTGCAGGTCCAGCCCACCTCCCCATCTCCTTCATCCTCTGTTCACAGAAGCCCCCGTGGACGCCGGGCGCGCGTTCACGCCACCGATGGCCACGGGGCAGCCATCCGCCGGTGCCCCAAGAGGATAAGAGACCGGCACCTCCTCCCTGAAACCCTAGCTCACTTTCCCCTCTCCTTCGCGGCTCTCTCTTCTCCCCAACACGAACCCGAGCCGCCGTCGCCATGGATCTTCTCACCCACATCCTCTCCGTCGTTCCCGCGAGCTGGTAACTTGTCCTGGAGCCCCGTCATGCCCGACTACCTTGCCAGCACCCTCAAGTTCGAGCTCTCCGCCTCTCCATCACCGGGATCGACGCCCGTCTTCCTCCTTCGGCCACCGTCACGCCATCGACGATTGCCGTTGTCCTGCTGCTACTAAGCTTTCATCGGGCCACCGTGTGCCTCCGCGGTGAGCTTCCACTCGTTTCCCCCCTCCCCTGAACTCGTCCCTCCGTATCCTACTATCGCTACCATCGCCACCGTCGACGACGAATCCTACTACACCGGAGGTGCCTACTACTACGTGCAGCCCGCTGACGACGACCAGGAGTAGTTAGGAGGATCCCAGGCAGGAGGCCTGCGCCTCTTTCGATCTGTATTCCAGTTTGTGCTAGCCATCTTAGGGCAACTTGTTTAACTTATGTCTGTACTCAGATATTGTTGCTTCCGCTGGCTCCTCTATGATCGAGCACTTGTATTCGAGCCCTCGAGGCCCCTGGTTTGTATTATGATGCTTGTATGACTTATTTATGTTTTAGAGTTGTGTTGTGATATCTTCCCATGAGTCCCTGATCTTGATCGTACACGTTTGCGTGCATGATTAGTGTACGATTGAATCGGGAGCGTCACAAGTTGGTATCAGAGCCGACTGCCTGTAGGAATCCCCCTTCCACACTCCTTGGCCAAAGTCGAGCCTAGCAATTGCAAAAACTTTTACTAACATAGCTGTGTGTCTTACGGGCCCACGTCGCCATTGGGTGGTACTAGGATCTTTTACTCCTCGACCTTTACTCTGGGACTCTGATCTCTCTCCTATTAGGGTTAAATGAATTTTGCTAAATCTAACATTAGGATCTCGTTATGACTTTCACCCGGAGAGCCCCTTATTACTGATGATCGTCTGCTGCACGTGAGGACCCTGAAGACACTCTCCGCTGTTAACCCGAGAACTTGTGTTCATCGCTTTTGCAATTCCCTTCCATCGTCAAACTCCTATGGATAACCATGTATACTCGCCATTCATACAATGTTTCCCAGTTGATCTTTTTATTACAAGATACTCCGAAATTCTCTCTGTTGTTTCGAGAATCCTTTGAGCTTACTGCCTTGCTGTTCTTTGTCTCCTGAATACCCCTACGGATAATTCTCGCACTTACCGAGTATCTGCTCACCCCCAGTTGATTCAAGTATTTCACAAAAGTGTTCAAAATACCATTCGATCTTCCGAAAATCCTCAGGAGCCTTTTTGCTCTTGAAATTCTTGCTTACTTGCATTATGATTAATCTTAAGTCTCATAATCTTATTGGCATCTCTTGTCATTATCATTTTGAGTGTGTTGATTCAATTTGTTGCGAATGCTCGCAATACTCAATCAGATCCTAGAATTCATCCTTCCGGCTCAGACGTCATTTGAAACATGAACTGGTTCTCGCCAATCAAATTGTCGTTGATTGTGCCCCTATGTCTATTGAACTTATCCATCCTTGATCAGAGCGTCTGTTTCTGATCCTTCGCTTTGTAAATCATAATTCCTTTGCAATTGAGCTCTAAGTTACTTAGTTGTTTCTATAATCCAAGGTCTTTGCATTGATTCTTCCTCTGGTTGTGTGCCGATACTCACATCAGCTCTGTTATGGAACGTCAGATCCTTTGTTGAATTATCATCTGACAGTTTCCTTCGTATACAAAAACCTCGAGAAGTTCTCTTCCCTGATACATAATACCATTGATAAACCCTATCCTCTGATTTGTCCAACCATGCTCTGTTTTTGAGCTGGTGATTTTACTCTTGAAGTTTGAGGTATATGTTTCTAAGATGCCCCGATAGATTGAACCTATACCTTCCCTAAAAAAACCGTATGAACCCGAAGGTTTTCACAAGTCATACCCTTCTGGTATTTTACCAGATAATTTTCTACCATACAACTTCATCGAATGCGAGGAGTGGATGAAAGGTTATGCATTGGAGAAGTGGGAGTCGACCTTGAACTTTGTGTTCATGCCCATGGACACGATGTAGATCTTATCATTAAAGCTTCTCTTAAGTTAATTATTCCCTCGGTATAAGTTCATCTTATATCTGGGATCTGGCCTTTTGCAATCGTGGTTCCGACCATGTTCTCCTTTAAATACCATTTCTCGTACAAGTTTAAGCACTTGTCTTCTGTAGAGCAATACCCCAGTCCAACCTCTACTTTGGTTTGTCGTCGAGTATTACCCCCTGGTATCTCGAGATTATCACGGAACTGCATAACTTCTTATGAGTTCTCCATCAAGTATTACATTCTCATTGATTCCAATTTTTCACGGGCTCCGAGTTATTAAACACTCAAGGAGATCGATAACTGAATCGAGTCCGCATCACGATTAAACAACTCTTAGTAATCTCCTTTGCTTACGAGTTTGTACTCGATCACGTCATCCCTAGCCTGATCGGATTATCATTATCGTGCTGATTTGAACTGTGCTACCTGGTTCTTATTCCTGGAGCACAACTTTCGACGATTGAGCTAAGATTACGTTGATTTCCTTGTCTTATCGTTCCACCTCGAACAACAAGCTTGGTTCCGAGTTGGTGTCGTATCCATGGATCCAATAATCTTTCGCTGCACCGGTACCTGGTGTAGCGACCCGACTCGAATGGATCAAGTCTCTGTGCTTGTGTCATCCCTGGATCTGTATGCTGACACGCACAGTACTCAAGGATTTATAACAGAGGTAAATCACATGTATAAAGTAACGTAAATACTATTACCTCAATCCAAATAGCGGAAGTAACAAGGTTGTGGATTCCCATCAACACCAACGGCAAAGTTGAGTGTAGAAATCATAACCCTAACGTATCACTTACTCGTCGTAGATATCCTGCAACATGAAACGTTGCAGCCCGAAAACGGGTCAGCACATGGAATATGTTGGCAAATTCATACCATAGAGAAATGATGACCAAAGGCTATCACTACATGCATATATGGCTGGTGGAAGAGCTCTATGGTTATAATATTTTTGCGAAAAGCCAATTTTTCCCTACTGCAAAGGAATAAATTTTATTTGACTATCATGGTAGTTGTTAAACATTGAGATGGTTGACAGCATCTCAATCCCAATTAAGTATCATCATTAACCCAACAAGATTAATTAAGTAACATGATGAGATCAATATGAATATCCAAAGACCAGAGACTCAAAATTGTCCATAACCGGGGACACGGCTAACCATGATTAGTTTGTACACTCTGCAGAGGTTTGTGCACTTTTCCCCACAAGACTCGATCTCCTCCGTTAGATTTCTCGCACTACATGGTGTTCACACAGTCTTTCAGAAGTGTTTGCACCTTACGAATGGGTAGACAGTACCACCTACATCCCCTACATCTGCTAGTCTACCACTGTAAGAGTTCACACGACCTACTCAACTATGCTAGAGCCCATAATAGCTTGTGGCTGCACACGGAAGTTTCTAGCATGAATAATCTCATGATCCCTTTGAGCCTGGGTGGCGGTCCAATGAAAAACAGGCAATCCTGGAATACCCAGGTACCTCAATCCACCCAGATGTGTGTTTTAGTTGCCACCTTAAGTCTAACCATTAATTAACAATCTCACATCTGTCATGGTAACACTCAAACCCAATCCACGTCTACTAGCATAGCATAACGATATAAGCAAACGTAGAAGTAACTCCCAAGGGTTTGATAATAAACAGGGCAATAGGTTCCTACCTCATCAACTACTTCCCAAACCCACAAGTTAAGAGATCCTACTCATGCAATGTGTGAGGGTTGATCTAATGCATAAAAACTGGGTAATAAACGGATATGATCAAAGTGTGAACTTGCCTGCAATGTTGATGAACATGATTCGCACTCATAACTCTTGATAGTTCTACTCGTCACACTCCGTTTCAATCTATCGTAAGCAAGCAATAGTAACCACACATAAGCAATCACTCAAAAGATCAGAAAGAACGAAGAAGACGATTCGGAAAACATCAAAACCAAGACAATAACTCTTGCAACATAAAACAATTTCTAACAGTACCAAAATTATATGAATTTGGCCTTAACAGAAAGCTTAGATCAAGAGCTTCAATTAGCAAAAAGAATCAACTCAAACGGAGCTACGAAACTCAAGATACGATCAAACAAAGTTTGAAGTCCAATCTGATCTAATTCAAATTTTAAAACTTCAAAAACATGTTTGAGTTGGATTACTGGATAGAGGGGATCATAACGAAGAAGTGGGCGTTGGTTTCGTTGGATTTGGACAAACGAGTAAAAAGTTGTGACCGATTGAAGAACAAGGGCTATTCTACAAATAATTTATTTGCAAACGGGTCCCTGGCGGAAATTAAAAGAAAAAGAAAAACACTACATACCGAACGTTCGTTATAGAATGCTAACGAATGAATCCGTTCGCTGCCGAACCCTAGCTAATGAACGCTCACAAAAAGAACGTTTGGGGGAAAAGAAAAAACAAAGACGCGATCTGGATCGTTGGATCCAGATCCAACGGACGGGAGGCGGCGGTTACCGCGGCGATCGCCGGAGTCGGGGAGGACGACGGCGGCGGCTTCGGTCTCGGTCGAGGCGGCGGCTCCGGTGGTCGAGGAGGGCAACGGAGAGGTCGGGGAGGGGCGGCGCGGCGAGGCGAGGAGGATGGCGGCGTCGACGGTGGTCCACGGCGACGGGACGGAGCGTGGCGGCGGCGGTGGATCTCACCGGCGGCGGCGGGATGCGGCGCAAGGGCGGCAGCGCGAGGGGAGAGAGAGAAGGGGAAGAAGGCGGCGGGGTGCGGCTTTTAAAGGGGCCAGGGGCTGCGGCTTCCTTGATGAAAGGGGCGGCCGGCGGCGTGGCTTGCTCGGACTCCGGCGAGTCCGGGTGGAGCACGGGAGGAGGAAGGCGGCGGCAGAATCTTGGGCCTGGGCTGGCTCGGCGGGGCCGGCCCAGTTGGCGCGTGGAAAGTTTTTTTTAACAGACAAACAAAATAATAAATAAATAAATAATATTATATAGGCATATAATGTATCAAAATTTTCAGAAAAAGATTTCCTACAGCATGGGCATTTTTCTAGCATTAAATAAAATCCACACAAATTCCAATAAATCAAAGAGTGCTACTGCTATACTAAAATCCAATAAAAATCATTTTAAAAAATTTCCAAAATGAATTCAAATTTATTTCTCTCCAATTTTCTATTGTAGGGAATCATGTTACCCTATTTTCCATAAATTTTTATTTTGGAGAAAAATAATTTGAATAAAACTCAAATAACTCCAATATTGAAAATAATTTCAAAATGGATTTTAAATTTGAGTTTCTTTGAAACTCCCAACTCATATTTCCTATATTTTGAAGAAGTCATTTTATCTTCTCTCGTGAAAATCATTGAGTTGCATAAAGTTTCAGAATTGGAAATATTTTCAAATGAAATTCAAATATTTTCAACACCCCTTGTCATTTAAATAAATGGAAGAAGTCATGTCATCTTCTCTCTAGGGTTTTGTGGTGAAAAGAATTTGAATTTACGAAGATCATAAAAGCAAAAATGAAAGTTTGGGAAAGTCCTTTTATTCCCTCTCATTTAACTTTCAAAAGTTTCGAATTTCACTCACTTTCACTCAATCAATCACACAACAACCAAACAATCAATCAAATCTATCTATTTATTCTAACATTCCAAAATTTAAAATTTTGGGATGTTACACCGGGCCGGAGGACCCTATTGTTATAGTTCCCTTCTTAACAAGGTTATTGATTCTTCCATGAGGAAATCGTAAGACTTATTCTATAAGTTGTTCCTGATGGATCCTTTGTGTATCCAAAGTCTGACCTTTGCTTGAAGACCATGTCAATGCTATCTTGAAGCATGTATGTGGTACTCCTATCTTCAATAAGAACACTTGAAGCACAATGCTAAATTCTCTTTATCAATTATTCAATCACTGTTGTTTGGGTAATGTCATGAAATTCCTCTCCCCCTTACCTAAATGGTTACATACTAGGAGCCCGATCCTTAATATCTTGCCCTTTCCTTGGGAAAGATATACTCTAAAACTTGAGTATAAACACCTTCCCTTTCCATTGGTCTGATTAATGTAATAATCACATTTTTCTTTCCATTGTTTTGGTTAACCTTTCTTGTGACCTATATGATATAAGCAGTAATATTTCTCTGCTTATGTAAACACCTCGGTGTACCATCCTGTCTGGTGTAACCCTGTTACTATTGTTGATGACATTCCGGTAGCCACCGATGGACGAGAACTTTGCCTATTGGTCCGCCTCGTTCAACGAGTAGGAAATGGTTCTCTTCGTCCCTCGCCCTTGGTACCGATGTTGTTGCCGACATAACTGACAGGCTATCCTCTGACTGGCCTTGCTTACACGATCGTGCAAGATGTCAGCGCCCTTTCTACCTTCAACCCACATGGTGGGCCCATAACCCACAAGTTCCACAGGATCGAAACCTGACTCTCATGAACACCCCTGTTGCCAAAGTTATTCCTCGCGCTTGGTTTCATATGTAATTCGCGAGCCACCTTCCAAGTGCTATATTCTGGTATCAGACGCAATACTTATTCCCGTTGCCCTGAAACCCTTTCACCTTCTGATTAGGCATTGAACAATTGTTTGGCCACTTGAAACTCCTTATTGTACCTTCTTACTTTGCTCTCAATGTTTTCCTGAGTTTCAACTCAAGAGATACCTTGGGCCAAAATCCTCGAGCTAATTGTCGAATATCAGTCTTGGCACACATCTGTCCTTGTAGTTTTCCCTCTTTATCCTTTCGTAAGTACGATGGCGTTCCCAAAGAAAGGATGCCGACTTCATCATGATGACCTGAAGCAGAGAAATGAAGACCTCAACATAATGGATCGACCTCTTTGAGAAGAGCAACCAAGATCGAGAACGCTCGTTAGAATTTGATAACCAAATCCCTTCCTCGGCACTTCCCCCTCTTAAATCTCGGGACGAGATTTCTTGTAGTGGAGGAGAATTGTGGCGCCCAGATATTTAAGCTACAGTAATTCCATGTTAATGATGCCACATCACCGCGGTTACTGTTGTTAATCTCGGATTAGTTCAAAACGATTCAAGTTCAAATTTCAGATAAAGGCAAACCATAAAAGTTTTCAAATATTAAAACTAAAATGTTCAGAGGTGACAAATAATTCATCAGAGATATTGGTCGAGAAACAAAGTCTTTATAAAATGTTTAAATGCACTAAACTAATTAAATCAGTAGCTAAAACCATTAATTAAATACCTTATATATTTTGTAAAATACTAAACTATATTATTTTGGGATGAATCTTTTTGTGGTTGTGACATAATTTGTAACATCGATATAGGTGCTACTTTGGCATTTTATTAAAACTAAAATAATTAGGAACTAAAAGAAAATAGAAAAGAAAAATAAAATAAACGAAAAAAGAAAAGAAAAGAAAGAAACAACTATGATGCGCTGGGCCCTAGTGGCCATAGCACACGTCCCAGCACACACAGTGTGCAGGTCCAGCCCACCTCCCCATCTCCTTCATCCTCTGTTCACAGAAGCCCCCGTGGACGCCGGGCACGCGTTCACGCCACCGATGGCCACGGGGCAGCCATCCGCCGGTGCCCCAAGAGGATAAGAGACCGGCACCTCCTCCCTGAAACCCTAGCTCACTTTTCCCTCTCCTTCGCGGCTCTCTCTTCTCCCCAACACGAACCCGAGCCGCCGTCGCCATGGATCTTCTCACCCACGTCCTCTCCGTCGTTCCCGCGAGCTGGTAACTTGTCCTGGAGCCCCGTCATGCCCAACTACCTCGCCAGCACCCTCAAGTTCGAGCTCTCCGCCTCTCCATCACCGGGATCGACGCCCGTCTTCCTCCTTCGGCCACCGTCACGCCATCGACGATTGCCGTCGTCCTGCTGCTACTAAGCTTTCATCGGGCCACCGTGTGCCTCCGCGGTGAGCTTCCACTCGTTTCCCCCCTCCCCTGAACTCGTCCCTCCGTCTCCTACTATTGCTACCATCATCACCGTCGACGACGACTCCAACTACACCGGAGGTGCCTACTACTACGTGCAGCCCGTTGACGACGACCAGGAGTAGTTAGGAGGATCCCAGGCAGGAGGCCTGCGCCTCTTTCGATCTGTATCCCAGTTTGTGCTAGCCATCTTATGGAAACTTGTTTAACTTATGTCTGTACTCAGATATTGTTGCTTCCGCTAATTCGTCTATGATCGAGCACCTGTATTCGAGCCCTCGAGGCCCCTGGCTTGTATTATGATGCTTGTATGACTTATTTATGTTTTAGAGTTGTGTTGTGATATCTACCCGTGAGTCCCTGATCTTGATTGTACACGTTTGCGTGCATGATTAGTGTACGATTGAATCGGGGGCGTCACAGACACGTTATGGAAAACACCGGCCAAGACATGGGACGCCAGCAAAGGCGAGTATTTCTACATGAGAGCCGCGCTGATCACGACGGTGCACGACTATCTCGGTTACGGATATGTCGCAGGCCAGGTGTGCCATGGATATTGTGGATGCACGCGGTGCATGGATGTTACGACGTCTCAGCAGCTAACGTCAAGGAAAGATAGCGGGTCTGGGAAAATCGTGTACATGGGGCATCGAAGATGGCTCGAACAGGACGACCCGTGGAGAAACCGTGGAGATCTATTCAATGGTCACGCTGAGCATCGAGGACCTCCACGTAAGCGGAGCGGTGCCGAAATCGATGAGGTGTTGAAAAACTGGAAGGAGTGCCCCGCGCCGGGAAAGACGATGAAAAAGGCGCCGGAGCCGCTGCTGAAGGTATGGAAGACGAGGTCTGTGTTGTGAGACTTGGAGTACTGGCACAAACTCGATACACCTCATTGCCTTGATCAAATGCATATATGTAAGAATGTCCTTGAGAGCTTGCTCGCGACACTGATGAACATGCCGGATAAGACCAAGGATGGGCCGAAGGCAAGAAAAGACTTGCAAGATTTGAAAATCAGGGAAGATCTGCACATGCTGCCCCGTACAATGTCAGACGAGACAGAGACGGAGACAGAGGCGCACGAGAAGAAGGGCACGAAAATAAAGAAAGAGGACTATTGACCCCCCTTCTTGCTTCACCTTAAGTCAGGCTGAGATCGGTCAATTCTTTAAGTGCCTTACCGGAGTCAAAGTTAGTTCCGGTTACTGTGGCAAGATAAGCATATATCTAGACACGGACAAGAAAAGGTTCAGCGGGATGAAGTCCCATGACTGTCATGTGATGATGACACAGGTACTACCTGTTGCCCTTAGAGGGATAATGGACAAGCACGTCCGTGACACGCTTATTGGTCTCTGCAACTTTTTCGACGTCATCTCTCGAAAGTGGATCAGTCTGAAGCAGCTCCGAAGGCTACAGGAAGAGATCGTTGTGATACTGAATGAGCTTGAGATGTACTTCCCACCCGCGTTCTTTGACGTGATGGTGCATCTGTGTGTCTATATTGTGGACGACATAATAGACCTGGGGCCGTCATTTCTGCACAACATGATGCCGTTTGAGAGGATGAATGGGATCATCAAAGGATTCGTTCGTAACATGTCCCGTCCGTATGGAAGCATCGTCCAGGGCTATCTGACACAAGAGTGCATCTCTTTCTGCGAGAATTTTCTATATGGCGCAGACCTGCAGCAGCCTGGTGTTAGTGTTGGTTTGCCCGTTAACAAGCACGATGGGAGGCTCGAAGGAGAAGGTCACTCCAACGGTCGCAGGGAACTGCACGTGGCATACTCAGATCGATGCAGCGACTTTGACAGAGCAAACTTGGTAGTGCTACAACGCCTAGACGAGGTAGATCCTTTCGTGGCACTGCACAAAGAAATTATCGCAAAGAAGTATCGTGACCGGGGGGTATGCAGGAGGGACGCCGAAGTTACTAGAGAGCACAACTCCACTTTCATGCATTGGTTCAAAGAGCATATTATTGCTAATCCCCCGGAGGAGGGCTCTATGGACGGATTGCTCATATACGCCTTAGCACATGGCCCCTCGCCCAACCTCGTAACCTATCAGGCATACGATATCAATGGATACATGTTCTACACGGAGGCCAAAGATATGGACAGTGATGATCAGAACTCAGGGGTGACGATGGAATACATGGCCGGCAGCGACAACGGCGCAACTGAAAGATTTTACGGAAGGGTCGAGGAGATCTGGGAGCTTGACTACTCTGGACTGCACAACACGACGATGTTCCGTGTCAGATGGGCTAAGAATGTCGAAAGAGAAAACCGGAATTTCACTACCATGACTATACCCGACGCCAAGAGCGCTACCGTGAACGCTATCACAAAAAACGAGCCATGGGTACACGCTAAGCACGTGACACAATGCTTCTTCATTACCGACCCGCGCAGTCCCAGCCGTGTTATCCTGAGGAGAGGCAAAGGAACATCATTGGAATGGATGGAGTCGCCAACGAGCAAGACAACGATTAGTACGGCAACCCAATGAGGGAAGATGACGATGATGATGAAGTATACGTCAAAAGAAGAATCAATACTACATTACCTAAGAAAAATCGTACTCCATGGAAAAGGCAAAGTCACAATGAGGGGCTCAACTATTCTTCAACGAACAAGAAGGGAAAGAAGCTGACTCAAAAACGAAAACGTCAACACTGAGGAACCGTATGTTATCGGTCAAATGATGTAATATATATATATATATATGTTCCTATTTTGTATACACACTTAGCCATTATTATGCATGGGTCCAATGTTGTAATATATATGTTCCTATTTTGTATACATATTTAACCGTCAAATGATGCAATATATATCGCCTTCCCTTTGTTCACTGCTCTCGGAAAAAAAGAAAAGAAAAGTGAGAGAAAATAAAGGAAAAGAAAATAGAAGGAAACAAACAGGAAAACTGTTATATAGGTACTGGTTATAGCAGTAGCGCTTTACTGAAAAAGAGCTACAGCTAGTCAAGGTAGCAGTAGCGGTTTGCGTTCAAAACCTCTATAGCTATCTGTAATAGTAGTAGCGCGTTTGCTCTAAACGCACTACTTCTACGTCCACTTAACCCAAAATCCTCACTCTCTCCGCTTCATCCCGCCTCTTTTCCCCCCAAATCCCCACTCTCTCTTCCCCCGTCGCACCGCCGGGGCCCTACCATCGCCGCGCCCCTGCACTCACCCCCGACCCCGGAGCTCGCCCCCAACCCCGGCCGCGACCCCGGCCTCGGCTCCAACCCCGGCGCTCGCCCCCGACCCCGACGCACCATGCCTCCCTCCTCTGCTTCCTCCCCTCCCAACCTCAGCCATCGTCGGGCCTGCCTCCTCGCCCATGCACCCTCTGTAAACCCCCCCCCAGCGCTCCTCCTCTCTCTGCTAGCTAGGGTTCTTCAGTTAATTTACTTAGGTTTTAGTTAGGGCAGTAGGTTAATTAGGTTATCTATTTAGTTATGAATTTAGCTAGGTTTTTATGAACCGTAGGTTTTAAAATAGGACAGAATTTTAGGGTTAAGCAATTGTAGTTAAAAGAAAAGGCAGCATTTAAGCAATTGTCCAAATCAACATCCCTTGTTAAAGCAAATTTAGGTAGGCTGAATTTATATGAACTAGACATGTGATATGTGGACATGTGATGTTTTGGACATGTCATGTTTGGAATTTGGACATGTCATTTGGACATGTGATATTTTGGACATGTCATATTTGGAAAATGATGATTATGTGCAGGGTAAATGATCTGAGCGGCCTATGTTACGCCGGAAATTTGATTCATTTCCGTTCCGGTGAATTTCAGGTGCTCGATATGTCCATTTTTTTAGCAAAGGTCATGCCGAAATTTTCCGTGAATTTTGGCATGATTTGTGCTAGATAGTAGGCATATCGAGTGCTGGGAGTTGCTGGAACGACATTCCGGCAAACATAGATTTCTTTTTTCTATCATTTCTCATTTTTTTTTCATATTTTTAGAATTAAACGAGGAGACTTAATCATAGGAAACATGTCGAACAACAAAGAAACTGGCCTTCTGACCAAGATGCCGACGAGATGGATTATGAGGGTGAACAAGAGTACCTCGACTATTTGACTGCTAAGAAATTTCAAAGTCAAGGTTTGCAGGTCGGCCTCGATGATGGTACTGACGCCGACATCGACACCGACGGCGTCGGCACCGATGGCAGCGCCGAAACCGATGGCGGCGCCGAGACCGGCGGGGAAGATACTGGCGGGGAAGGTACCGGCTCCGATTCCGCTACCGAAAAGAAGAAGCGGAAGAAGCAGAGGATACGAAAACCTAACAAACTAGGGATTGGACGACTAGTGATCACAAAGATGGCACCTGGCAAGTTTGAGCCATTAGAGCCGGAAGAACCTCGCAAGTGCTATGGGAACCAAGTAGGATGCATCCTACGGGAATGCGCGAGCATCAACGACGATGACTTAAGGAGTAAAGAACATTTGACGCAGTTGCTTCTGACGAAGTTGCACAAGAGATTCAAGTTCCCTGACTAGGATGATAACATAGAACAACCGTGGGATGATTCGAAGATGAAAAAGATTAACAATCACGCCATGGGCATGTTCAACAATGATTTGGCCTCCTGGAAAGGGAGGGTGAAACGAGCTATTGAGGCTGAGGAACCCCTGTCCAAGATTCTGGAGGAAAATCCGACACTTACGGAAGAGGAGTTCAAAAAGTTCAAGGACACTTGCGCTACCGAGGCAGCCAAGGCTAAGGCTGCAAAATTCAAGAGCCTTCAGCAAAGGAACACGGGGAAGCATCGCCTCGGAAGCCGTGGCTACCTTGGTAAAAGGCCCATCTGGGATAAGGAGGACGCGGAACATGAAGCCACGGGTATCCCAGACCCCTTCGCTAAGTTCACCAACCCCTTGGAGCTTGACTTCATCAGGACCTGCTACAAGTGGGACAAGGAAAAGAAGGTTTTTTACACGGACCAAATCATGAGGAAATTGATTAGACTACTAGTAATTATTCTTTTACCACCTTACATTTAGCTCCATATCTAGTCGACTACACATTCCTAAACGGTTCACTCTCCTTCTGCATGAGAAGCAACACCATCTTGCAGCCGAAAGCCCTACTTCTCCGATGAGGCCCAAGTGGGACACCCCTCTCAACCGGGCCTTGAACGAAATTAAGGGACTCCCTTTGGGCCAGCGGCCGCAATATGGTCGTGTGCACGGCGCTGGAGACGGCGCCATGTGGAAGGTGTTTTACAACGAGGGCCTGGAGGCCAAGAAGCAGAAAAAGAAGTTTAGTCAGGCGGACATCAACGCGAAGGTGAAGCTTGAGGTCGAGAAAAAAGCAGCTGAGGACGCAAAAAAAAAACAGCCGAGAGAAAAATGAGTTGCTATAGCAGGCAGTCAATGCAGCTGTAACTGCCTGCAGAAATGATTTCGCTGCTAACTTGGTTCCAGCTATCATCAACTGGACGAAGGAAAATCCAGACAAGACGGTACATGATTTCCCGTGGCCCAGTTTCGTCGGGAGCAACTCCATGAACAACAACACCACCGCACTATCACTTGCTCACGCAACCGGGCCTCCTCTCGCAGTCGCTCCCGCTCATAGCTGCCCGTCCTCAGTCTCTGGCGCGCTAGGTGGGCCTTCATCTTTGGCTGAGCTCGACGCCGTCACGGTAATTACATGTCGCACCAACGTATATATATATATATATAATATTCCATTTTGCTTGCTTTTCGGATGTTTTACGCCACACACATATGTGTTTGCAGGCCGAAGAAACCCCGTGCACCATACTCTACTTGATCAAAGGCCAGTGGGAAAGGGGATGATAATGAACCCCTTGCAACCCACGTTCCACAATCAGCCGATCCCCGCTAGGCACTTCAGGGTTAGCTTGTCCAGTGTGAAATCGGGGCACGAGGATTTGCCTCCTCCAGTACAGCATGTGGGAGAGGACGACGAGACCCCGCCGCGGATTGGAAGCTGCAAGGGTTGGGTGCTGCTATGGCCGAAGAATCTTATTCGTCTGGAGCCGGCCGAGAGCACACAAATAACCACACATCAACAAGCATGTGCGGAGACCACCACCCCGCCTATGCAATTACCAGCTCCTGTAGTGCCGGGTGAGAGCGGCGGACGACGTGATGAAGGGGGTGCAATAGTACTAGCTGATGTAATCGGTCCTGTAGAACAGAGAATGGATGATGAGATGGAGGTTGACCCTATGGGTTTCCTCAATACGAACGCGTATGACTGTGACATAGATATGATGAGTCAACCATATGACGAATCGGGCTATCAGCATGCTAATGAGGATATGGATGATCTTCCCGGGCAGGAAGGTCGTAGCAGGGATTGCAAAAAGTCTCTCTTCATTAAATCCTCACAGGACATGCCTGAAGATGCCGCCTCAACACATGCTCAACTAGCCGGGGGTCGTATAGTGCTTAGCCTGGGAACACTGGGGCAGGGGTTAAGGAAGGGTCTGGAAGGTGTGCCCAAGAAAAAGGAGAGGAAGAGATCGGGGAAGATAGCTGCCTCCAAACAAGCCAGAGCACATAGCAGCCAGACGATGGATTCTGACGAGCGTGTACCCATGAAAGGTGCGGCCATGTTCCATCTCACGGGCGAGCCGATGCTACCGCCGAAACCGCTAGAGGCACTATCAAGGGATCTCAGGATGTGCTGTCGACTGAGAAAAGCCTACTAGCCTCGAAGGATCCAGGATATCCGACATACGCGGCTCGTGTGCCTGAGGGGTGCTACCTCTTGAGCACAGCGTTGGTTTTCCCTTGAAGAGGAAAGGGTGATGCAGCAAAGTAGCGTAAGTATTTCCCTTAGTTTTTGAGAACCAAGGTATCAATCCAGTACGAGGCCACACGCAAGTCCCTCGTACCTACACAAACAAATAAGAACCTTGCAACCAACACGATAAAGGGGTTGTCAAGCCCTTCACGACCACTTGCAAAAGTGAGATCTGATAGAGATGATAAGATAATTTTTTTGGTATTATGATAAAGATTAAAAGTAAAGAAACCAAAATAAATGGTAATAGAAATAGCTAGTTGACGGAAGATTAATAAGATAGAAAATAGACCCGGGGGCCATATGTTTCACTAGTGGCTTCTCTCAAGATAGCATAAGTATTACGGTGGGTGAACAAATTACTATCGAGCAATTGATAGAATTGAGCATAGTTATGACAATATCTAGGTAGATCATGTATATAGGCATCACGTCCGTTCCAAGTAGACCGACTCCTGCGTGCATCTACTACTATTACTCCACACATCGACCGCTATCCAGCATGCATCTAGAGTATTAAGTTCATAAGAACAGAGTAACGCATTAGGTGAGATGACATGATACAGAGGGATAAACTCAAGCAATATGATATAAACCCCATCTTTTTATCCTCGATGGCAAAAATACAATACGTGTTGTTTCCCTTTCTGTCACTGGGATCGATCACCGCAAGATTGAACCCAAAGCTAAGCACTTCTCCCATTGCAAGAAAGGTCAATCTAGTAGGCCAAACCAAACTGATAATTCGAAGAGACTTGCAAAGATAACCAATCATACATAAAAGAATTCAGAGGAGAATCAAATATTGTTCGTAGATAATCTTGATCATAAACCCACAATTCATCGGATCTCGACAAACACACCACAAAAAGAGTTACATCGAACAGATCTCCAAGAGAATCAAGGAGAACTTTGTATTGAGATCCAAAGAGAGAGAAGAAGCCATCTAGCTAATAACTATGGACCCGAAGGTCTGAGGTAAACTACTCACACATCATCGGAGAGGCTATGGCGTTGATGTAGAAGCCCTCCGTGATCAATGCCCCCTCCGGCGGAGCGCCGGAAAAGGCCCCAAGATGGGATCTCACGGGTACAGAAGGTTGCGGCGGTGGAAATAGGGTTTCGTGGTGCTCCTGGATGTTTTCGGGGTACGTAGGTATATATAGGAGGAAGAAGTAGGTCGGTGGAGCCACGAGGGGCCCGAGAGGGTGGACGGCGCGCCCAGGGGGGTAGGCGCGCCCCCCTGCCTCGTGGCCTCCTCGTTGGTTGCTTGACGTCCACTCCAAGTCCTCTGGATCATGTTTGTTCCAAAAATCACGCTCCTGAAGGTTTCATTCCGTTTGGACTCCGTTTGGTATTCTTTTTCTACGAAACACTGAAATAGACAAAAAACCAGCAATCTGGGCTGGGCCTCCGGTTAATAGGTTCGTCCCAAAAATAATATAAAAGTGTATAATAAAGCCCATTAAACATCCAAAACAGATAATATAATAGCATGGAACAATAAAAAATTATAGATACGTTGGAGACGTATCAAGCATCCCCAAGCTTAATTCCTGCTCATCCTCGAGTAGGTAAATGATAAAAATAGATTTTTTTGATGTGGAATGCTACCTAGCATATTTCTCAATGTAACTTTCTTTATTGTGGCATGAATGTTCAGATCCGAAAGATTCAAGATAAAAGTTTAATATTGACATAAAAATAATAATACTTCAAGCATACTGACTAAGCAATTATGTCTTCTCAAAATAACATGGCCAAAGTAAGTTCATCCCTACAAAATCATATAGTTTGGCTATGTCCCATCTCCGTCACACAAAATATTCAAATCATGCACAACCTCGGTTTCAGCCAAGCAATTGTTTCATACTTAAGAATTTTCAAACTTTTTCAACTTTCACGCAATACATGAGCGTGAGCCATGGACATAGCACTATGGGTGGAATAGAATATGTGAAGGAGGTTATGTGGAGAAGACAAAAAGGAGAAGATAGTCTCACGTTGACGCGGCTAATCAACAGGCTATGGAGATGACCATCAATTGATGTCAATGCAAGGAGTAGGGATTGCCATGCAATGGATGCACTAGAGCTATAAATGCATGAAAGCTCAACAAATGAAACTAAGTGGGTGTGCATCCAACTTGCTTGCTCACGAAGACCTAGGGCATTTGAGGAAGCCCATTGTTGGAATATACAAGCCAAGTTCTATAATGAAAAATTCCCACTAGTATATGAAAGTGACAAAACAAGAGACTCTCTATCATAAAGATCATGGTGCTACTTTGAAGCACAAGTGTGGAAAAGGGATAGTAGCATTATCCCCTTTTTATTTCTTTTCTCTTTTTTTTGGCCTTTCTTTTTTATTTGGCCTTTATCTTCTCTTTTTTTGGGACAATGCTCTATGAATGATGAACATCACACTTCCATTTATTTACAACTCAATGATTACAACTCGATACTAGAACAAGATATGACTCTAAATGAATGCCTCCAGCGGTGTATCGGGATGGGCAATGAATCAAGAGCGACATGTATAAAATAATATGCATGGCGGCTTTGCCACAAATATGATGTCAACTACATGATCATGCATGGCAATATGACAATGATGAAGCGTGTCATAACAAACGGAATGGTGGAAAGTTGCACGGCAATATATCTCGGAATGGCTATGGAAATGCCATGATAGGTAGGTATGGTGGCTGTTTTGAGGAAGATATAAGGAGGTTTATGTGTGATAGAGCGTATCATATCACGGGGTTTGGATGCACCGGCGAAATTTGCACCAATTCTCAAGGTGAGAAAGAGCAATGCACGGTACCGAAGAGGCTAGCAATGATGGAAGGGTGAGAGTGCGTATAATCCATGGACTCAACATTAGTCATAAAGAACTCACATACTTATTGCAAAAATCTACAAGTCATCAAAACCAAGCACTACGCGCATGCTCCTAGGGGGGAGGTTGGTAGGAGTTAACCATCGCGCGCCCGCGACCTCGACACAAAGGGTGACACTCAAAGAACACTTCATGTTTCAAATTTGTTACACAACGGTTAGCATACGTGCATGCTACGGGACTTGCAAACTTCAACACAAGTATTTCTCAATTTCACAATTACTCAACTAGCACAACTTTAATATCACTATCTCCATATCTCAAAACAATCATCAAGTATCAAACTTCTCATAGTATTCAATGCACTTTCTATGATAGTTTTTATTATACCTATCTTGGATGCCTATTATATTAGGACTAATTTCAGTCAAAGAAAAATACCATGCTGTTCTAAAAGACTCTCAAAATAATATAAGTGAAGCATGAGAGATAAATAATTTCTATAAAATAATACCACCACCGTGCTCTAAAAGATATAAGTGAAGCACTAGAGCAAAAGCTATATAGCTCAAAAGATAGAAGTGAAGCACATAGAGTATCTTAATAAATTCCGAATCATGTGTGTCTCTCTCAAAAGGTGTGTACATCAAGGATGATTGTGGTAAACTAAAAAGCAAAGACTCAAATCATATAAGACGCTCCAAGCAAAACACATATCATGTGGTGAATAAAAATATAGCTCCAAAGAAAGTTACCGATCGACGAAGACGAAAGAGGGGATGCCTTTCGTGGCATCCCCAAGCTTAGGATTTTGGTTGTCCTTGAATTTTACCTTGGGGTGCCTTGGGAATCCCCAAGATTAGGCTCTTGACACTGTTTATTCCATAATCCATCAAATCTTTACCCAAAACTTGAAAACTTCACAACACAAAACTCAACAGAAAATCTCATAAGCTCCGTTAGCGAAATAAAACACACCACCACTTTAAGGTACTGTAATGAACTCATTCTTTATTTATAGTGGTGTTAAACCTACTGTATTCCAACTTCTCTATGGTTTATAAGCTCTTTTACTAGCCATAGATTCATCAAAATAAGCAAACAACACACGAAAAACAGAATCTGTCAAAAACAGAACAGTCTGTAGTAATCTATATCTAACGCAAACCTATGGAACCTAAACAATTCCACCAAATTAGGAAGTCTTAGATAATTTGTTTATTGATCTACTTCAAAAATAATCAACTGAAAAGAACGTTCCTGTGAATTATGAAAACTAATCTCGTGCGCGCGAAGTTTCTGTTTTTTACAGCAGGATCAAATAACTACCACCGTAGGTTATCCTAACGGTTTTACTTGGCACAAACACTTATTAAAACACAAAAACGAATCTAACCAGAGGCTAGATCAAAAACTTATTACTAAACAGAACCAAAAAGCAAAGAACTAAAATAAAATTGGGTTGCCTCCCAACAAGCGCTATCGTTTAACGCCCCTAGCTAGGCATAAAAATAAGGATAGATCTAGGTATTGCCATCTTTCGTAGGCAATCCATAAGTGGCTCTCATAATGGATTCATAAAGTAGTTTAATATTCTTTCTAGGGAAGTGTTCCATGCCTTTCCTTAACGGAAATTGGAATCTAATATTCCCTTCCTTCATATCAATAATTGCATCAATCGTTCTAAGGAAAGGTCTGCCAAGAATAATAGGACATGAAGGATTGCAATCTATATCAAGAACGATAAAATCTACAGGCACATAATTCCTATTTGCAACAATAAGAACATCATTAATTCTCCCCATAGGTTTCTTGATAGTTGAATCCGCGAGGTGCAAGTTTAAAGAGCAATCATCAAATTCACGGAAACCTAGCAAATCACACAAAGTTTTTGGAATTGTGGAAACAATAGCACCCAAATCACACAGAGCATAGCATTCATGATCTTTAATTTTAATTTTAATTGTAGGTTCCCACTCATCATAAAGTTTTCTAGGGATAGAAACTTCCAACTCAAGTTTTTCTTCATAAGATTGCATCAAAGCATCAACGATATGTCTAGTAAAGGCTTTATTTTGACTATAAGCATCAGGAGAATTTAGCACGGATTGCATCAAGGAAATACAATCTATTAAAGAGCAATTATCATAGTTAAATTCCTTGAAATCCAAAATAGTGGGTTCAATGCTATCTAAAGTTTTGACCTCTTCAATCCCACTTTTACCAATTTTTGCATCAACATCTAAAAACTCCGAATTATTGGGACGCCTTTTAACTAAAGTTGACTCATTTCCAGTCCAATAATTATCAAGATTCATATTGCAAAACAAAGATTTAATAAGATACACATCAATAACTTTTAGATCTTCATCTTTATTCTCATAAAAACTAGAAGAACACGCCTTTACAAAGCAATCTTTCTTAGCACGCATTCTAGCAGTTCTTTGTTTGCACACATCAATGGAAATTCTCATGCCTTTGAGAGACTCATTGATATCATGCTTAGGTGGAATAGATCTAAGCTTCAGAGAATCAACATCAAGAGAAATTCTATCCACGTTCCTAGCCAATTCATCAACTTTAAGCAATTTTTCTTCAAGCAAGGCGTTGAAATTCTTTTGTGAAATCATAAATTCTTTAACACTAGTCTCAAATTCAGAGGGCATCTTATTAAAATTTTCATAAGAGTTGTTGTAGGAATTACCATAATTATTAAAGGAATTACTAGGGAACGGCCTAGGATTAAAGTTTCCTCTATACGCGTTGTTACCAAAATTGTTCCTACCAACAAAATTCACATCCATAGATTCATTATTATTCTCAAGCAAAGTAGACAAAGGCATATCATTAGGATCAGAAGAAACACTCTTAGCAAACAATTTCATAAGTTCATCCATCTTTCCACTCAAAACATTAATTTCTTCAATCGCATGAAACTTTTTACTAGTAGATCTTTCAGTGTGCCATTGAGAATAATTAACCATAATATTATCTAGGAGTTTAGTAGCTTATCCTAAAGTTTGTTCCATAAAAGTGCCTCCTGCGGCCGAATCTAAAAGATTTCTAGAAGCAAAATTCAATCCGGCATAAAAATTTTGTATAATCATCCACAAATTCAAACCATGAGTAGGGCAATTACGTGTCATCAATTTCATCCTCTCTCAAGCTTGTGCAACATGTTCATGATCTAGTTGCTTAAAATTCATAATATCGTTTCTAAGAGAGATGATCTTAGCGGGAGGAAAATACTTAGAGATAAAAGCATCTTTGCACTTATTCCAAGAATCAATACTATTTTTGGGCAAAGACGAAAACCAAGTTTTAGCGCGATCTCTAAGTGAAAATGGAAATAGCTTCAATTTAACAATATCATTGTCCACATCTTTCACCTTTTGCATATCACACAAATCAACAAAGCTATTTAGATGGGTAGCGGCATCTTCACTAGGAAGGCCGGCGAATTGATATTTCATGACAAGATTCAACAAAGCAGCATTAATTTCACAAGATTCAGCATCATTAAGACGAGCAATCAGAGTGCTAAGAAAATCATTGTTGTTGGTATTGGCAAAGTCACACAATTTGGTATTATCTTGAGCCATCGTGACAAACGAGCAATGAAACACACAAGCACACAAGAAGAGGGCGAAAAAAGAGGCGAACGGAAAAGAGGGCGAATAAAACGGCAAGGGTGAAGAGGGGGAGAGGAAAACGAGAGGCAAATGGCAAATAATGTAATGCGAGGGATAAGAGTTTGTGATGGGTACTTGGTATGTCTTGACTTGTGCGTAGACTCCCCGGCAACGGCGCAAGAAATCCTTCTTGCTACCTCTTGAGCACAGCGTTGGTTTTCCCTTGAAGAGGACAGGGTGATGCAGCAAAGTAGCGTAAGTATTTCCCTCAATTTTTGAGAACCAAGGTATCAATCCAGTAGGAGGCCACACGCAAGTCCCTCATACCTACACAAACAAATAAGAACCTTGCAACCAACGTGATAAAGGGGTTGTCAAGCCCTTCACGGCCACTTGCAAAAGTGAGATCTGATAGAGATGATAAGATATTTTTTTGGTATTTTTATGATAAAGATTAAAAGTAAAGAAAGCAAAATAAACGGTAATAGAAATAGCTAGTTGACGGAAGATTAATAAGATAGAAAATAGACCCGGGGGCCATAGGTTTCACTAGTGGCGTCTCTCAAGAGAGCATAAGTATTACGGTGGGTGAACAAATTACTGTCGAGCAATTGATAGAATTGAGCATAGTTATGAGAATATCTAGGTATGACCATGTATATAGGCATCACGTCCGTGACAAGTAAACCGACTCCTGCCTGCATCTACTACTATTACTCCACACATCGACCGCTATCCAGCATGCATCTAGAGTATTAAGTTCATAAGAACGGAGTAACGCATTAGGTAAGATGACATGATGTAGAGGGATAAACTCAAGCAATATGATATAAACCCCATCTTTTTATCCTCGATCGCGACAATATAATACGTGTTGTTTCCCTTTCTGTCACTGGGATCGATCACCGCAAGATTGAACCCAAAGCTAAGCACTTCTCCCATTGCAAGAAAGATCAATCTAGTAGGCCAAACCAAACTGGTAATTCGAAGAGACTTGCAAAGATAACCAATCATACATAAAAGAATTCAGACGAGAATCAAATATTGTTCATAGATAATCTTGATCATAAACCCACAATTCATCGAATCTCGACAAACACACCGCAAAAAGAGTTACATCGAATAGATCTCCAAGATAATCAAGGAGAACTTTGTATTGAGATCCAAAGAGAGAGAAGAAGCCATCTAGCTAATAACTATGGACCCGAAGGTCTGAGGTAAACTACTCACACATCATCGGAGAGGCTATGGCGTTCATGTAGAAGCCCTCCGCGATCAATGCCCCCTCCGACGGAGCGTCGGAAAAGGCCCCAAGATGGGATCTCACGGGTACAGAAGGTTGCGGCGGTGGAAATAGGGTTTCATGGTGCTCCTGGATGTTTTCGGGGTACGTAGGTATATATAGGAGGAAGAAGTAGGTCAGTGGAGCCACGAGGGGCCCACGAGGATGGAGGGCGCGCCCAGGGGGTAGGCGCGCCCCTGCCTCGTGGCCTCCTTGTTGGTTGCTTGACGTCCACTCCAAGTCCTCTGGATCACGTTTGTTCCAAAAATCACGCTCCCGAAGGTTTCATTCCGTTTGGACTCCGTTTGATATTCTTTTTCTGTGACACACTGAAATAGACAAAAAACCAGCAATCTGGGCTGGGCCTCTGGTTAATAGGTTAGTCCCAAAAATAATATAGAAGTGTATAATAAAGCCCATTAAACATCCAAAACGTCTAATATAATAGCATGGAACAATAAAAAATTATAGATACGTTGGAGACGTATCAAGGGGAAGTGCTACGTCGACACACGGCCCGCGCAGGTGCTCTTCCTGCGGTTTGACCATATCTTTGAGATGTTTGTGACAAGGCGTCTCGATTTTACAATCGTCCGCCTTTTTGCGCTACATATGAGCTCCGTCATGAAGAGAGAAGAAGTCTCGCAAATCTGTGTGGTGGATCCGTACTACATGCATGAGTCTTTCTTGAGTCTCGGCGACTTTGAGCGTGAAACTGCTAGGGACTATCTCCAAAACTTCATGGTACAGAATAAGGACCAGGAAATTGTCCTCCTGCCTTATCATCCAAAGTAAGTCAGTTCAGGACAACCCTTTCGTACATTTCAATCATTCCTTCTCGCTCATATGGAGAATAATTTGAGGTGTCTTTTCCCCGTAGCAACGGGCGCGCCGTCCATATCGTTCTTTACCCACGAGTCTCCCACGCCGTGTATTTCGACCGTTCCAGAGACTACGAGAAAAAGGACTACACCCACATAATGAATATTCTGGATGATGCTCTCCAAGGCTTCAGCATTAGAGGTGGCCACATGCAGATCAGGAAACAAAGGAACAAGAAGATGGGTTTCGCGCATAAAACTAATTCTGCTGCATCCATGTCCCAAAACCAAGCAAGAAGGATGGATTCTATATCCTCCATCTGATGATTGAGTTCAGCACGGATCACCAAAAGCTTCGCATGACAAGTAGAAATGATGATCATATCCACAAATGGGTAGAATCTAATGGAGAAGCGGATTATAAACTTAGAGATGACTTCTTTCGCATCCAAAGGGACATTGCGACGATCATCATGAAAGAAGTCATCGATGAGAAGGGGATGTTCCACCACGGCCCTATATTGCGAGCTGACGTCCGAACTCGCATAGGCATGCAACGTCATGACCTCACGCCGTTCAAGAAGCTAGGGTCCATCCTTGATGATATGGAAGGATGGAACTTCTAGTGATTTACGATGCCGATGATGATGATATGTGTCGCTTGAACTTGTATACTTTCTGTAGCGATTAAACTTTGTTATGTCCACGGTCCCTGCTGAACTTGCGTAACGCTACTTTGTTAGTTTGGGTACGATGACCGGCGTACCTCTAGTTAATTAGTTTGCGTACTGTATGTTGCATCTAGTTGCTAACCCTTTCTTTTTCGTGTTGCTCTAGTATATTTTGTTGCATATGATTGTACATCCTCTTGATGAAGATGCATCTCTAACAGGTACCTAGTTTCTTGATGGTGAAGTGCTATGTCGTGTACGAAGGGAAGGTTCCGGGAGTGTATGACGAGTGGCATGAGTGTCAGGCGCAAGTGCAGAGGGTCTCGGGCGCCAGCCATAAAGGCTTCAAAAGCAGACAAGAAGCACAAGCTAGTTACTTGAGGTTCAGGCGAGCGCGAGAGAGGACTCATGACCGCCGCCTCATGTACTGCATAGTTCCACTATCACTCATAGTGATAGAACTTCTCACGTATATCATTGTTTAGATGGATGACGTTGTAGTTGCAAGTATTCGAGACTTGCATGCATCGCTATTTTCAGATGATGACGAGATACCACTTTGTGTTGGATGATGATTATGATGAGACTATTTGTATGTATATGCTATGATTACATTTTTGGCCTCGCAGCCATTTGTATGTGTATCATGATGACATTTGTATCTGCTAAAGATTCTTGTATAAAGCCTGTTCAAATACAAAACAAATATACAGAAAAAAACTACTAAAATTAGCAGTAGCGAGTGGAGAAAAGTTAGCAGCAGCGTGACAGTAGCAGTAGCGCGTCCAGCCAAAGCGCGCTAGAGCTATTAGCAGTAGCGAGCTTGCACGAAGCACGCTGCTGCTAAGGGTTAGCTGTAGCGCCTTATTAGTAGCGCCGGTCCCCGCGCTACTAATATACCTAGAACCCACACTGCTGCTAGGCTATTCCCTAGTAGTGTGAGGACCCTCTCTCATTTAAGTATTTCAGATCTAATGTATTTTATTCAAGCATCAAGCAAAGTAAAACAAAATGACATTTCAAGGATAGCACAACTCATGTGAAGAAGCAAAAACTTAGGCTCAACCGATACTAACCGATAATTGTTGAAGAAGAAAGGTGGAATGCCCACCGGGGCATCCCCAAGTTTAGATGCTTGAGACTTCTTGAAATATTATCTTAGGATGCCTTGGGCATCCCCAAGCCTGAGCTTTTGTGTCTCCTTAATTCCCTTTATATCCCGGTTTCCCTAAATCTCAAAAAACTTCATCCACACAAAACTCAACAAGAACTCGTGAGATAAGTTAGTATATACCAATGCAAAAACCATATCATTCCCTACTGTAGCAAATCACAAAATTAATATTCAACATTGCATACTAAATGCCTCTGCATATTTAATACTCCTACCCTCAAATAGAATCATTAAACAAGCAAACATATGCAAACAATGCAAACATAACAGCAATCTGCCAAAACAGTACCGTCTTTAAAGAATGCAAGAGTATCAATACTTCCCTAACTCAAAAAATTATGAAAATTTACCACACTGTAGAAAATTTATCAGAGATCAATATGCAAAAAGTTTCAACATTTTATCATATTCTGACTTTTCTAGGGAATTTTTGCAACAGCGGTAAACTTTCTGTTTTGAAACAGCAACATGTATACTTGCAAAATAAGCATGGTAAAGGCTATCCTTGACATTTTTATTGAAAAGAAAGATGCAAAACATTATTCTAAATAAAAGCAAGCAAATCCTAGCAAAAGAAATGACGCTCCAAGCAAAACACATACCATGTGGTGAATAAAAATATAGCTCCAAGTAAAGTTACCGATGAACAAAGACGAAAGAGGGGATGCCATCCGGGGCATCCCCAAGCTTAGGCTCTTGGTTGTCCTTGATGTCGGTTCAATATCCGGCGTATCTCGTAGTAGGGGTCCTAAGCTAGGCGTCTTGGAGCGATGGTAACATGGACACGGGGTTTTACCCAGCTTCGGGCTCTCTTGATGAGATAATACCCTACATGCTGCTTTTGATTGTTTTCATATGGGTGTAGTACAGAGTACATGTATCTACCATGAGATTGTAGTAATGAATATGAGATCGTCTATTGACTAGCCTGGCCTCGGTTTATATAAGACACCGGAAGCCTAGGGTTTAGGAGAGTCCTTGTCTTGGGCGCCAAGTCTTGTGGAGTCTTCCTTGTATGCGGCAGGGGTTGTCTGAACTGGCCCATGAGTATGCGGCCATGGGGTCCTCGGCCCAATCTAACTGATCGGGAGACGACGTGGTGAGTACCCCCTAATCCCGGACACCGTCAGTAGCCCCCTGAACCGGTCTTCAAGTTGGGGATGCTCCTCGATTCTTCCGAACTGTTTTTCATCTTCGGTCGTCAGTCTTGAAAACTGGTTCAATAAATCTTCCCATCTTCGATCTTGAGGATCGCCAAAGTGCATCTGAAGAGTTTACACATCGGGTATCCGAGGAGCCCCTTTAAGTTTTCGGCCTTTATCAATGCCTTGTTATTTTTACGCCCACCTCGGGTTTGAAGTTGTCCCCGTGCGGCGGTGTCCTCTTGCATCCGAGCTCCAACGCCGGACTGCATTTGAGGTATCTTTTGCAGCCGAGCACCAACGCCAGACTGAATCCAAACTCCAACGCCGGAGAGCATCCGAGCTCCAACGCCGGACTATATCCGAGGTGTCATAGATCACCTTGGCTCAAAAAGGTCGAAGGAGTTTAGCCAAGCTTAATGCCAGAAATGCCCTCTACGGAGCCAACCAATGGCGTCCAAGCTTTATGCCGGATTGCTTCCGGGGTGTCTATTGTAGTCGAGCACCAACGCCGGACTGCATCCGAGGTAGTACACCACCTCGACCATGGGCTGATTTTTATGAATTTAATTTCGAATTGTGCAATGTAATCTCTGCTGAGATGTATAGCCAGTAGCCCTCAAGGTGCGTGTTGGCCTAATATCCGGGATGCACCTGAAGGAAAAAAATCAAACCGCTGACCCTAGTAGCCCCTGAGACTCAGGCCGATTCATAAAATCTTCCTGAGGATCAATTCCCAGCTCGGCAGCATACTTAGGAATAGAACGCGGTGTGCAAAGTCCTCGAGACTCAGGTTGGGTGCAGCTGACCAACCTGAGGATAATAATCTCCTCGAAAACTATATTGCACTTCAAATTTTCTGCATTGGATTGTCAATGCAGTAGCCCCCGAGACACTAGTCGGGTGGCAACACCATATCAGGGGATCGATGTACCCCTTTAATATTTGTAAATAATAAGCATGAAACCCAGTAGCCCTCGAGCCTTAATGTGGGCACGGGTGGCCGAATTAAGGATCTATATCCAAAGTAAAATCAAAAATTATGTGTAATGATTCTATGTATCCAAATACTTTACATCATCAATGCTCGGATCCGTATTGTACAAAACTTTGTTGATCGACCATCGGCTTCCACCTCCTTGGCCAGTAGCCGAGGAGCGTTTGTCCTACTTTATAAAGCCTTTACAAGGGCAAAGTTTTACGGGAAACAAAGCAATCCAGTCATACGGTTTTATAAACAAAGGTACACGGAGAGATATGTTATATTATGTTTTAACGTAAGAAACATCTTCCAAAGGAAATAGTCCCGCTATCAGTTCCTTTCTTTGGGCTTTCGTCGTTGTCGACCAATGTGATCCTTTAAGATTGCTAGCTTTCGGCTTCACCCAGTCTGAGGTACTAACTCGGATGACCCGGTAGTAACAATCATAGAGGTGCTCCCTTTACCACCTAGCCGAACAATCGGGAACGTAGGGGTAAGCACATGAGCCAGGCAACCCAGCTTGGCCAAAATCTTAAGTCAAATTGATGCATATTTATGGCTTTATAACGATGATTGCGGAAGGCAGCCCTCGTATATTAAATACAAACACCGATGATATGTTTATTTTGACTCCGTTGCGACCGGTTATCAGTTGAAAGTGGCCCATCGTCGGCTTCTACCCCTTTGTAGATGCTACGCAGGGTGTTGTCGCAATAACAAAACAACCCTTAGTCGACGTCTCGGTACCTGAAGGCGGTTGTGTTAGCGAAAACGAGGCAATCAGATATATGGGCTTTATAACTTTCTCTTAGTCATAGGAGTTTTAAATTGGGGAAGCTAGCTACGAGCCTCTGGTTAGTGTTCAGCGACAGCCGAGGTCAAGCCATAAACACTTTGGCCAATGTTATGAACGGCCCGTCGTTTAACATAGTCATCGGATCGCTGACCAGTATACGCTTATTGTGACAGTCAATTTTTGGCTTTCTCCACTGAGGTGCTTAACCATGCGAGCTGGAAGCGCAATCGCAGTGGCTCTCCCTTTGCACACCTAGCCGAACAAAGCGGAACGTAGGAGGCAAGCGCAGGAGCCGGGCAACCCAACTATTGACCGAAGACACAATTTGAAACCGATGCATATATAGCAATATCCGAGAATGTTTTTGCCGAATCTCTAAAGGTGTTCGGCATTGCACTGCGAGACTTATGCGGGAAACACACAAAAGTGCCATAGGCTTGGAAAACAAAAAAAACTTCATTAAAAACTTGATGTCCGAACTAGATCAAGTGTTCGGTGCCAATCCGAAAATTGGTCTTTAAAATTTTTGTGTTTCTGTCATGCATTAATATGACACATCCGATCTCAAGACTTCAAGCGGGTCAGCCGACGGCTTCAACCTCCTTATCCCGAAGGCGGGGTGCTTCTCCGAGGCTAGTTTAGCAAACTAAACTCGAGCGGCTTTAGAGAGAAGCAAAGCTATCCGGCTATTGACCACACACTTGCGTCGAGAAAGCAGTGATAAAAAAAAGACTATGCAATGACTAAGAAAAACAGCTCATACTAATATAAGAGCTCCCAAGTGACTTGGGAAAAAGAATTTTATGTACCGAAGTACTTATATCATATATGTGTTCACCCGAACTTTAAACGCGTCTTAACCGACCGTCGGCTTCTCCCTCTTCGGTCAAGGGCCGAAAAGTGTTATGTACTCCATCTGTCGAGAATATCGACGGTGTTTCCGATAACCAGGCAATCAGGCCATAAGGTTGTAACAGACAAAGCGCGCTCAGGGAAGTTATGCTATATTACTGACAAAGTGTAAGAAGCATCTTCGAAGAAAATAGTACCCCCACCGATACCTTTCTTTGGTGCTCATTGTTGCTATGAGACTTGTGCAATAGATTTTTTGTACTCATGAGTTCCGTTGTGTGCCGACCATAATTGAAAACAATAAGGGCGCTAGCTTTCGGCTTCACCCAGTCTGAGGTCTAGCTCGGATGACTCGATCGTGACAATCGCAGAGGTGCTCGGTTTACTCCCTAGACGAACAATAAGGAACGTAGGGGTAAACACAGGAGCAAGGCAACCCAGCTTGTGGAACACTTAAGTCAATATGGTGCATATTGTGGCGTAATACATGAACAAGGAACGAAGCCGTACAAGTATAATCATATGCAAGAAAAAAAGCTTCGTAAAGGAAGCCCCCAAATAAACGGGGTATTTTAATTTGTGTGTCACAAACAAAGTTATGACTTGGAAATTTTTCACAAACAACTTTTTGCCAAGAAAGTATAATGCTTGATCGAACCGAACAAAATGTAAAACTGAAATTTTTTGAGCATGAAAGCAACATAGCTGGTTAATGTGTTCGGCATTGATGACGCGGTGCAAGCTTGATGCGGGACAAGGTCCCAGCCCCCAAGCCGGTCCCGAGGTGGCGGAGCGAAGAGCTCGGCACTCCGAAGTGGCGATGTAGCACGACCAATGTGGCGAGGTGGAACCCCCAGTCCGACCAAGATGACGGAGCATGCCGGCCGTATGACACCAATGTCCCCGGCATGGGTTAATGAAGTGATGGCGAGGCCCCCGGTCCAGCCGAGGTGACAGCGCTGGCCAATCCGGATAATTTACCTGTGCACAGAAAATAGTGCAAGCCAGAGATAATAGTAATAATAATAAATTAAAAAAATTGTTGCGTAATTAATAATTTATGCAAAGTGAGTAATAAAAGAAATATGGCCCGTGTGTCGAACACTCGATGAGGTAGAGCTCTCTCGGCGATGCCGAAATCCCCGAGGCAACGGAACACGTCGGTATGGCAACTCGACCAACAAAGTGGTCATGCGAGCTGATTACGCCGATTGGGACAACGGCATCGGCTTGCGGAGGCGACGGCATGGTGCGGCCACTCTTAATGCCAGGATGCCGGATCATCGAGATATGTGGGCCGCAGTAGTCTGCATACAGAAAACAAAGCACACCAGCAAAAAGGATATATTCTGGACAAATAATCCATACAGAATAATTTACTAGAACAATGGCACCTGATAATTCATCTGCTAACGGGTATAGCGGATTGGGAGCTGGCAGCATCACGTAAGCACACATCAAGTCAAATCGGACTAGCACACGTGAAAGGTACATGTAGAGACTACTACCCAAAATTGTAGCCTCCCTCCAAGCATATAATTAAATATGGGAAATAACAAAGTAGAGGAAGGAAAGATCGAGTCTTCCCTGTACGCCGCCGCCCTTGCCAGAGTGTCTTCGGCTTGTAATTGCATGGGACGGGCCATGCTAGGCGCGTACTCCTCAGACCCATGAAACTGGCAAGCGAGGAATTGTTCGGATCGGAACCGGCCGGACCTTAGCGTCGACAGACCGAATTTTAGACCGGTCGCTATAGGTCTGCAAAGAAAAATCATGCAAACTAGCAGAACAAATATTCGATGTGGATTTAATATAGACAATACAGGTAACTAGAAAAATAAAACCTAATATGCTCGTTCAGAGGTGTTGAAGTCTGAGGTAAAAAGGCAGGACTAGTACTGCCCGTGCGGTGGGTACTCAGAGGTCCTTTGTCTCCACGTGATTGTCGTAGCAATCCAAAGAAAAATGTGGGTTGCTTCTATTACGTGGGCACAGGCAGCTCTAGTAATAATACTAGTACTTGCATGCGGGAGGTACCCAAAAGACAGATGGTTAGCAATAAGCATAGACTATCTCATAATTAAATAATAGCCTAAAAGGAAAAGAGGATCGAATCAGCCTGTGCGCTGCCAGCGATTTGAAGTCTCGTCAGCCCCTGTGCATTACATGGACAGTACTACTGATGCGCTAGCTCCTCGGCTGAATTACTGCAGGTGGGGTTTTATTTTATAGCAGGTCCATGTGCTGCCCCCATCCAGCGTACGGGCCTGGCCCCGATCGGGTAGCCAGGGGCCAGCACAGGGTTTGGCCACCGTGCCTCCTGTCGCTGCTACTCTCCACACGTGCATCGTCGTGTGTCATCCGTATACCTGTCGGTGTCAAAACCGGCAGATCTCGGATAGGGGGTCCCGAACTGTGCGTCTAAGGCGGATGGTAACAGGAGGCGGGGGTCACAATGTTACCCAGGTTCGGGCCCTCTCGATGGAGGTAATACCCTACTTCCTGCTTGATTGATCTTGATGATATGAGTATTACAAGAGTTGATCTACCACGAGATTGTAGAGGCTAAACCCTAGAAGCTAGCCTATGATTATGATTGTCCTCGTCCTACGGACTAAACCCTCCGGTTTATATAGACACCGGAGGGGGCTAGGGTTACACAGAGTCGGTTACAAGGGAGGAGATCTACATATCCGAACTGCCAAGCTTGCCTTCCACGCAAAGGAGAGTCCCACCCGGACACGGGACGAAGTCTTCAATCTTGTATCTTCATAGTCCTACGGTCCGGCCAAAGGATATAGTCCGGCTGTCCGAGGACCCCCTAATCCGGGACTCCCTCAGTAGCCCCCGAACCAGGCTTCAATGACGATGAGTCCGGCGCGCAGATTGTCTTCGGCATTGCAAGGCGGGTTCTTCTCCAAATTCTGAGTACCTGTAGAGTAGTGCCCGGCTTCCCATGAATGTTGCACTCCTCGGCTTCTGCGCCTAATAATGGCTATCCTCCATGTGTCGATCGAATGCGAGAAGTCGGGGCATTTTTACACTTGCCACCCTAACCATGTAAGTAAACCGTCTATTTAAAGAGACAGGGATCCTCAGATCTAGATAAGACCATTCTCCCACAGCGAGCATCCATCGGAGAGCGCCCGGAAAAATCCATCCCATCATGGCCGGCCATCGCAGCTCCTCCTCTCGCTCCCGTAGCCCTAAGCCGGGCAATTGGAAGAAGTGTTCTATTCCCCACAGCCAATTAGTAGAGTTATAGACCCAGGGGTTTCTCCCTCCTGCGTATATGGTCCCCGTCCGAGCCGGATTAGCCACTTATAATGGCGGGGAGCAAGCAGAGAGCTTTCCCAACCCATCCATGGGGGAGCGGGTATGCCTTGTCCCCTACTTATTGAGGGGACTCGGATTTCCAATCCATCCGTTCCTCCACAGGCTCCTGGAGTTCTACGGCCTCCAGCTACATAATTTTACTCCCGCCTCCATATTACACATCGCTGGCTACATCGCCCTTTGCGAGCTGTTTTTGGGCTGCGAAGCTCATTTCGAGCTATGGAAGAGGCTATTCTGCCTCGTACCCCGTACGCACAAGGGGTCAATATATCAAGTGAGTGGAGCCGAGATATGGCGCATCGCCGGGACCGGATACCTATCCGGTACTCTGAAGAAGACGTCCGAAGACTGGCCTTCAAAGTGGTTTTATATGGAGGACGTCCCCCTTCCGGACCCTATTCGGATGGGCCTTCCTGAGTTTAGTAACGCCCCTTTGAAGAAACGCCGCAGCTGGCGCCCTCGGAGCCCCCAGGAGGAAGATAACGAAGAAGTCCTTTACCTGATGGACCAGATAAAGACGCTGGCCAAATCAGGATTGACAATAATCGAGGTTATGTCAATATGTATAATGCGGGGGGTGCAGCCACTTCAGTATCGGGGACACCCCATGTGGCACTTCAATGGAGAAGACGATGCCACCCGCTGCGGTCGTAAGGGACCGGACTCCGTCGCTGCTTTAGCGAAAATACTGTCCGATTTATATAAAGGAGAGGAAGAGGAGTTCATCCGCATTAAGCCACGGGATAGATTCTCCATGTACAACCCCCAAGTTGGGTGAGCTGTTACCTTTACTCCTAACCTTCCCGCATTTTTCGTCATAGGTATTTACCTTGCTATTTCATAGCAGGAACTGCGAAAAGCTGTGAGGGAGGTCCACAGCCCGCCTCCACAACCAGAGGACCCTGACCGGGCCCTCGACCCCGGACTCGAAGAAGATCCGGACACATTTGTGGAGCTCATCGATAGGACGTTCTATCAATTAAGCTGTGACGGCGCCTTGGTGGACATCATAGCCGATTATCCTGGACTACTCCCTGCGTCGCATGTAAGTAAAACCGGAGTCCCAACTTCCGAGAAGGATCCCTTTTTTTGCACTTCACCTACCGCACACATATGGTGTCTTACAGGGAAGGTCTTTGGGACGCCATGCCGAACCCGCAGTGACTCACCAACAAGGGGCACCGAAACCGGGTAGGCTTAAAAGGAAGGCGGTCAGGACTGAGACGTCGTCGCAGAGGTACGAAAAAGAACCCCGCTCCGTGGTTGTCGTCTTTTAAAATGTAACAACGTCCATGTTCCCTAGCAGAAAAAATGCTCGCCGAACTATATCCGGAGAGCCTGCCGACCACGCCTCCACCAGCCGAGCTACAGAGCCGGACTTAGAGGCAGAAGCTAACGTGGGGCCAACACTGGACGTTCCTCTTACAGAGGATGCGGATAGGCTGTCCGCTATGAATTCCGAAGTGGAGAGTGCCATGAATCACGGGCGTCGCCGGGCCGTACTCCGCGACGCTTGTTTCTCTCAGGAGGCGTTCGATGCCTTCAACTCGGGAGACGCGTACATCCGAGCTGCTCAAAATGGCCTGGCCAGAGCGACGAACCAGTATGTAAAGGATATACGGGTAAGATAATCTGATAACTATGTACACCAGTAGCCCTTGAGACTTGAAACAGTTGGCACAACTGATTTGAGGATCATTATATGTGTAGGTTCTTACGGAGAAGAATACCCAATTGTCTCAAGAGCTGGAGGAGTGCAAAGCCCAACTACGGGCCGCAGTTGCCGCAATGAAGGAGTCCGAGAAGGCCCCATCTGGTAACACTTGTTTCTATCAAAAAGAATGACATGTACCAATTAGTATTCGGCATGCATGCAAATCTAACAATAGATTCTGCAGATGACCCCGGAGTGAATCCGGGGTTCGTGCGAGGGGATGGGCAACATACTCAACGACAGCTAAAGGCGGGAGAAAAATGATCTCCAAGATGCCAATACCCGGCTGGGCGTTGAACTGAAAGATGTTCGAGCCTAGCTTGCGGGGTCCGTAAAGGAGAACAAGAGGCTTTGACGCGACATATTTAGTAAGTGCTTGAATGAACTTTTATAGAGTTCGGCGAAGAAACCGGCTAACAGAGTTATACCTGTAGGTATGCTGACGGTCGTCCCGAAGAGGAGATGCCCGGATCTGCAGGCGATCTTCTACAAGAGCTCTCACAACTGCACGAACAAGTTCGGCAGGTGATGCAGGGCATTGCCCAGGCCTTGTGGCCATCCGCCTCCCTGCCAGGAGGCATGGGGGAGCTCGTAGAGGTGCTCAAGGGAGCGCGGCGGCGCTTCCGATTATGGAAGATATCGGCCTGCCGACAAGGTGCAAGGGAAGCCTGGCCATGGTGAAGACGCGGTATACCAAGGCTGACCCGAACCACATGGCCGAGGTCGGACCTGTAGGGTCGGATGGGAAAGAGATCCCCGTTAGTTTGGTATATGACCAGGTAAAATTAGCCGCAAAGTATTCCCAACAGGATTGTAGGCTAGACAGCCTGTTGGATGGTATAGAAGAAGAATTTAGTCAGTCTAAGTGACTGTGTACTTCAAATGACATATTTTGTCCCTAGCCGGATTGTAAATCATTTGTCATGGTGGACCTTTTCGCTTCGACCTCCGGACCCGACAGTCCGGAGTGTATCCGAATACCCGCTCAGTTATGTAAAAACCGGGGTATGCGTGGAAACCAGGCGTAGGGGTCATAAGTGCTTGAACAGACAAGTATACAACTAGCTATGTTATATTACATGGATAGTAAGAAACATCTTCCAGGCAGAATAGTTCCGTTAAGGGTTCCTTTCCCTGGGTACGCATGCATTAATGTGCATGTCCGAACTGCGAAAAGAGACGCGGGATATAAACATATGGGGGCATGTATTACAATAAGTAAAACTCATCTTTTGTTCACCGACTGAATATTCCCTTAAGAACGCTAGCTTTCGGCTTCACCCAGTCTAAGGTACACATCCGGCTGACCCGGCAGTAACAATCGCAGAGGTGCTCCCCTTATGCCCTAGCTGAATTAACGGGAACGTAGGGCATAAACGCAAGAGCCAGGCAACCCAGCTTGGCCAAAACTTAAGTCATATCGATGCATATAATGGCGAAGAAAAGGTACATGTGGATAAGTAACACATGTGCGGGGGGCATAAAGCCCTGAATATAATTATATTAAGCTTCTGTATAAGAAGCCCCCAGGTATAATGAGCACGCATGGCGCGTCAAGATTGTGTAGTCAAAACATACTTTAAGCTTTTAATGCCATGAAGAAAAAGGGAAGAAGGAAAGAAAGAAAGACAGATAGCGGATATATATATGTATAAAAGGGCTGAGGTAAGGAGATGAACACAGAGTCCGGCACTAGGCGTAGAATCTTCAGAGTCTGGCCGTGTTCCACGGGTTTGGCTCGAGTCGATTGTCCGATGCATCATGCAGACCGTACGCTCCACCGGTCCGAACTTTATCGTTGATGAAGGGACCACCCATTTGGGCTTGAGCTTGTTCTTTTTCTTCCCCGGTAGGCGTAGAACGAGTTCGCTGACGTTATACGTTTTGGCCCGTACTTCTCTGCTTTGATACCGTCGAGCCTGTTGCTGATAGAATGCGGAGCGGGCTTTTGCCACGTCACGCTCCTCCTCCAGGGTGTCCAAACTGTCATGCCGATCAAGCTCGGCTTCTTTCTCTTCGTACATGCGCACTCGAGGTGAGTCATGAATTATGTCGCAGGGCAGTACCGCCTCTGCGCCGTACACCATAAAGAACGGTGTGTATCCGGTAGTGCGATTCGGCGTGGTCCGCAGCCCCCATAGTACGGAGTCGAGCTCCTCGACCCAGTGCGTATCTGATTCCTTCAAGGATCGCACTAGTCTGGGTTTAATGCCGCTCATAATGAGACCATTTGCCCGCTCAACCTGACCGTTTGTTTGGGGTGATAGACAGAGGCATAATCGAGCTTGATGCCCATGTTGCCACACCAAATTTTTACCTCGTCGGCTGTAAAGTTCGAGCCGTTATGGGTGATGATGCTGTGCGGGACGCCGTAACGGTGTACAACCCCGGATATGAAGTCTATCACTGGTCCGGATTCGGCCGTTTTTACTGGTTTGGCTTCTATCCATTTGGTGAATTTATCCACCATGACCAATAGGTGTTTTTTCTTATGGCTTCCCCCTTTAAGGGGTCCGACCATATCAAGCCCCCAGACCACAAAGGGCCAAGTAATGGGGATTGTTTGGAGAGCGGTAAGTGGCATATGGCTTTGGTTTGCAAAAAGCTGGCAACCGACGCAACGTTGAACGAGGTCCTGTGCGTCTGCTCGGGCCGTCGGCCAGTAAAAACCAGTACGGAAGGCCTTGCTTACAAGGGCCCGAGCTGCGGCATGGTGGCCGCCAAGTCCAGCATGAATTTCTGCCAAAAGCTGTCGTCCTTCCTCTTCGGAGATGCATCTTTGAAGTACTCCGGTAGCGCTTTTCTTATAAAGCTCTCCGTCGTGGACCTTGTAGGCTTTAGACCGCCGTACAATGCAACGTGACTCGTTTGGGTCCTGAGGGAGTTCTTGCCTAATTAGGTAGGCCAAGATTGGTTCTGTCCACGGGGCAGTGACAGCCATAATCACGTGGGTCGAAGGCGTTATTTCGGTGGCAGAGCCTCCGATTATGTCAGAGTGTTCGGTATCTGGTGTTGTGGCCAGGTCCGAACTGTTGTTGCCGGTATCTCCTTCCCATACCACAGATGGCTTAAACAGCCTTTCCAAGAAGATATTAGGTGGGACAGGGTCGCGCTTAGCGCCGATGCGGGAGAGGATATCCGCCGCTTGATTGTTTTCCCTGACCACATGGTGGAATTCAAGCCCCTCGAACCGAGCTGACATTTTGAGGACGGCGTTGCGGTAAGCCGCCATTTTTGGGTCCTTGGCGTCAAAGTCTCCATTTATTTGAGATATTGCGAGGTTCGAAACCCCACACACCTCTAGGCGTTGAATGCCCATGGAGACTTCTATCTGGAGACCATGCAACAGGGCCTCATATTCTGCTGCATTGTTGGAGTTTGTGTATAATATTTGGAGTACGTATTGGACTGTATCTCCGGTGGGGGATGTCAGGACGACGCCTGCCCCCAGACCAGCCAGCATCTTGGACCCGTCAAAGTGCATGATCCAATTGGAGTACGCGCCGTACTCTTTAGGGAGTTCGGCTTCTGTCCATTCGGCCACGAAATCAGCCAGTATTTGTGACTTAATGGCTCGCCGTGGTTCTTATGTTATGTCGAACGGGAGGAGCTCGATAGCCCATTTAGCAATCCGGCCCGTGGCATCGCGGTTGTTTATTATGTCATTGAGTGGTACTTCAGAGGCCACCGTAGTTGAACACTCTTGAAAGTAGTGTCGTAATTTCCGGGATGCCATGAAGACCGCGTATGCTATCTTTTGATAATGTGGGTACCGTGATTTGCATGGAGTGAGGATAGTGGATACATAGTATACCGGCTTTTGAAGCGGGAACTTATGTCCATCCGTCTCTCGTTCGACAACAAGCACCGCGCTTACAACTTGGTGTGTTGCCGCTATATATAACAGCATTGGTTCGCCGACATTTGGCGCGGCCAAGATTGGGTTGGTGGCCAATACGGATTTTATTTCTTCCAGTCCTGCTGTGGCCGCATCCGTCCACTCGAAGTGTTCGGTGCGTCGAAGAAGGCGATAAATGGGTAGTGCCTTTTCTCCTAATCGGGAGATAAAGTAGCTTAAGGCAGACACGCATCCAGTTAATTTCTGGATTTGCTTGAGGTCTGTTGGGATAGCAAACTGTGACAGAGCTCGGATTTTAGCCGGATTTGCTTCAATTCCTCTACTGGAGACGATGAAGCCCAAGAGCTTTCCGGCGGGCACGCCGAAAACGCATTTTTCCGGATTGAGCTTGATGTCATATGTTCGAAGATTGTCGAACGTGAGCCTCAAGTCGTCTATTAAGGATTCGACGTGTCTGGTTTTGATGACCACGTCGTCTACATATGCCTCCACTTTTTGCCAATTTGTGTTTCCAGGCATGTCTGAATCATGCGGTGATAGGTTGCACCGGCGTTTTTGAGCCCGAAAGGCATGGTGTTAAAACAGAAGGGGCCGTATGGAGTGATAAATGTCGTTGCGGCTTGATCGGACTCCACCATCTTAATTTGATGGTATCCGGAGTATGCGTCGAGGAAACACAATGAGTCGTGTCCTGCGGTAGCGTCGATAATTTGATGGATGCGGGGGAGAGGGAAAGGATCCTTGGGGCAAGCCTTGTTAAGGTCCTTGAAATTGACACATAGGCGCCAGGATTTGTCCTTCTTTGGCACCATCACATGGTTTGCTAGCCAGTCCGGATGTTTTATTTCTCTAATGAATCCGGCCTCAAGTAACTTGGCTAGCTCCTCTCCCATGGCTTGTCGCTTAGGCTCAGAGAAACGCTGAAGAGTCTGCTTGACCGGCCTGAACCCCTTTAGAATGTTAAGGCTATGCTTGGCCAGCCTGCGTGGGATTCCTGGCATGTCTGAAGGATGCCAGGCGAAGATGTCCCAATTCTCACGCAAGAACTCCCGTAATGCGGCGTCTACTGTGGGGTTTAACTGTGCCACGATGGATGCTGTTTTTGCAGGGTCCGTTGGGTGGACTTGGAATTTTACTATTTCGTCCGCTGGTTTAAAAGAGGTGGACTTGGGTCTTTTGTCGAGTATCACGTCGTCCATGTCCACTGTGGAGCGCAGAGCAGTTAGTTCTTCGGCCGCAAGGGCTTCGGATAACGCCTCGAGGGCTAGTGCGGCGGTTTTATTTTCGGCGCGGAGTGCTATGTCCGGATCACTAGCTAGAGTGATGATTCCATTGGGCCCGGGCATTTTGAGCTTCATGTACCCATAATGGGGTATAGCTTGGAAGATCGTGAACGCCTCCCGCCCTAAGAGGGCTTGGTATCCACTACTGAACGGGGCCACTTGGAATGTGATTTCTTCGGACCTATAATTCTCCAGCGTGCCGAATACCACGTCTAGTGTGATTTTTCCTGCACATCGTGCCTCCCGACTAGGGATGATTCCTCTGAAGGTCGTTCTGCTTTGCTCAATGCGGCTCTTGTCTATTTCCATTTTACGAAGGGTTTCCTCATAGATGAGGTTTAATCCGCTGCCACCGTCCATGAGCACTTTAGTAAGCCGGAAGCCGTCCACAATTGGACTAAGGACCAAGGCGGCTGGTGCTCGGGCTGTTCGGAATTTAGGTTTGTCACTGGCATTGAAGGTTATAGCCGTGTTGCTCCATGGATTTATTGCTGCTATGTGGCAGACTTCGGCAAGGCTGCGGAGTGCACGCTTACGCCTATTATTTGAGGCGAAAGTCTCGAAGACCGTCAATACGGTATTGTTATTTTCCACGGGATGGTGCTCTGTTGTATTGTTGATGAGGATATCCTCGCCGCTCTCGGCCACCTGCCGGAGTATCCAACATGCTCTAAGGCTATGTGTTGGCATGGTATCTGCTGTGCTGTGAATTTTGCATGGCCCATTGAGCCATCCCTCCAATACAGTTCCACGCCCTGTAGTGGGTTTTGGTTTCTTTGTAATTGGATTGGGTTACTTACGAGAGTACACCCTTTTAGTTCGGACGGGGGGTTTGATGAGGGCCGGGGCATCCCAGAATTTTTTTTGGGTTTTCCAGGCGCTTTCCATCGCACAGTACTTCTGTACTATGGCGGCCAAGTCAGCGAAGTGTGCTATGTCACGGCGACTTATGGTGTTGAGGATTCCCTTGGCCGTCAAATTTTTGCAAAAGAATGAAATTGCGTCTTCCTCGTGACAGTCCTTAACCTTGCTCATTACAAGGAGGAATCTGGCCCAATAGTGATGTACTGTCTCTTGGGGCTCTTGTCTAATGTGGGAAAGATCACTTATATCTGGGTGGGTGGGTAGATTTAGGTCCGAATCCTGACCCGATCTGAGACCCATGGGCGGAGGAGCTTCTGAGCTTGGCAGTTCGGTCTCCGGGATGTTGCCCAATAGATCTGGCCCGCTGTCTGATTCTAGGTTCAAAGCATGGGCAATGTCCTCCCGTAGACGGGTATCCGGCTCAGAGAGCTCGGGAATCCGGACATAGTTTGTCCTCAAGATAGAGGAAGAATTGTTGCGTTGCTCCTCCACCACCGCTATCTGATGGGTGACCGGCGGAGAATTGATCTCCCTTTGGTCGGGTTTAAGCCCGATCCGATCATAGTCCGTAGCGACTCCCAAGGCGGCGATGCGATCCAAGAGCTCGTTCAAGGAAGAGAGCTCCATTGGATCCATCTGCTCGGTGAATCCCGAGCCGACGTGGAGGCTGTTTTTGATGACCTGAGAAGTCATCGCCGGCGCAACGGCCGAACGGGCGCTCATGACGAAGCCGCCTAATCGGAGGGTTTGGCCTACAGCCAGGGCTCCCCCCGAGGTGATGTTGTCCTTGACAACAAGACGAGCCATCGAGCCTTATGATGACGGCACAGTGGAACTCTCAATGAAAGCACCAATGTCGGTGTGAAAACCGGCGGATCTCGCGTAGGGGGTCCCGAACTGTGCGTCTAAGGCGGATGGTAACAGGAGGCGGGGGACACAATGTTTACCCAGGTTCGGGCCCTCTCAATGGAGGTAATACCCTACTTCCTGCTTGATTGATCTTGATGATATGAGTATTACAAGAGTTGATCTACCACGAGATCGTAGAGGCTAAACCCTAGAAGCTAGCCTATGATTATGATTGTCCTCGTCCTACGGACTAAACCCTCCGATTTATATAGACACTGGAGGGGGCTAGGGTTACACAGAGTCGGTTACAAGGGAGGAGATCTACATATCCGAACTGCCAAGCTTGCCTTCCACGCAAAGGAGAGTCCCACCCGGACACGGGACGAAGTCTTCAATCTTGTATCTTCATAGTCCTACAGTCCGGCCAAAGGATATAGTCCGGCTGTCCGAGGACCCCCTAATCCAGGACTCCCTCCATACCCCCGCACGCTTTTCTCCAGATAGTTTCTACTCACGGAGGTAAATCCGATCTGTGGAAAAGATCACACAGAACGGCAGCGATACTTTTGCAAAAGAATTGATCTGTGTAAAACAAAATAAACAGAAACTATGACACCTGATTTGGCGTTTTTTGAAGATCCCATCGCACCGTGGCGACACCTTACAGGCTCTCAATGAAAGCACCAATGTCGGTTCAATATCCGGCGTATCTCGTAGTAGGGGTCCTAAGCTAGGCGTCTTGGAGCGATGGTAACATGGACACAGGGTTTTACCCAGCTTCGGGCTCTCTTGATGAGATAATACCCTACATGCTGCTTTTGATTGTTTTCATATGGGTGTAGTACAGAGTACATGTATCTACCACGAGATTGTAGTAATGAATATGAGATCGTCTATTGACTAGCCTGGCCTCGGTTTATATAAGACACCGGAGGCCTAGGGTTTAGGAGAGTCCTTGCCTTGGGCGCCAAGTCTTGTGGAGTCTTCCTTGTATGCGGCAGGGGTTGTCCGAACTGGCCCATGAGTATGCGGCCATGGGGTCCTTCGCCCAATCTAACTGATTGGGAGAAGACGTGGTGAGTACCCCCTAATCCAGGACACCGTCACTTGAATATTACCTTGGGGTGCCTTGGGCATCCCCAAGCTTAGGCTCTTGCCACTCCTTATTCCATAGTCCATTGAATCTTTACCCAAAACTTGAAAACTTCACAACACAAAACTCAACAGAAAACTCGTAAGCTCCGTTAGTATAAGAAAATAAAACCACCACTTAGGTACTGTTGTGAACTCATTCTAAATTCATATTGGTGTACTATCTACTGTATTACAACTTTTCTATGGTTCATACCCTCCAATACTACTCATAGATTCATCAAAATAAGCAAACAACTCATAGAAAACAGAATATGTCAAAAACAGAACAGTCTGTAGCACTCTATAACTTTCGAATAATTCTGTAACTCCAAAAATCCTGAGAAATTAGGAAGTCCTAAGAAATTTGTTTATTAATATTCTGCAAAAAGAATCAACTGAAAATCATGTTCCTTAGATTTATGAAAATTATTTTCGTGCATGCAAAAGTTTCTGTTTTTCAGCAAGATCAAAACAACTATCACCGTAAGCCATCCCAAAGGTCTTACTTTGCACTATATTGAAGCAAAAGCTATAAAACATGATTACTATAGTATCTTAATCATGTGGACACACAAAAACAGTAAGGGTAAATATTGGGTTGTCTCCCAACAAGCGCTTTTCTTTAATGCCTTTGAGCTAGGCATGATAATTTCAATGATGCTCACATAAAAGATAAGATTTGAAACATAAAGAGAGCATCATGAAGAATATAACTAGCATATTTAAGACTAACCCACTTCGTATGCATAGGGATTTTGTGAGCAAACAACTTATGGGAACAAGAATCAACTAGCATAGGAAAGCAAAACAAGCATAGCTTCAAGATTTTCAACACATAAAGAGGAAACTTGATATTATTGCAATTCCTACAAGCATATATTCCTCCCTAAAAATAATTTTCAGTAGCATCATGAATGAATTCAACAATATAACTATCACAAAAATCATTCTTTTCATGATCTACAAGCATAGAAATTTTATTACTCTCCACATAAGCAAATTTCTTCTCATGAATAGTAGTGGGAGCAAACTCAAAAAAATAACTATCATGTGAGGCACAATCCAATTGAAAATTAAAATCATAATGACAAGTTTCATGGTTATCATTTTTCTTTATGCATACATGTCATCACAATAATCATCATAGATAGCAACTTTGTTCTCATAATCAATTGGTTCCTCTTCCAAAATAGTGGATTCATCACTAAATAAAGTCATGACCTCTCCAAATCCACTTTCATCAATATAATCATCATAAATAGGAGGCATGCTTTCATCATAATAAATTTGCTCATCAAAACTGGGAGGACAAAAAATATCATCTTCATCAAACATAGCATCCCCAAACTTGTGGCTTTGCATATCATTAGCATCATGGATTTTCAAGGAATTCATACTAACACCATTGCAATCATGCTCATCATTCCAAGATTTAGTGCCAAACATTTTAATGCATTCTTCCTCTAGCAATTGAGCACAATTATCGGAATCCTTATTTTCACGGAAGACATTAAAAAGATGAAGCATATGAGACAACCTAAATTCCTTTTTTTGTAGTTTTCTTTTATAGACTAAACTAGTGATAAAACAAGAAACTAAAGATTCGATTGCAAGGTCTAAAGATATACCTTCAAGCACTCACCTCCCCGGCAACGGCGCCAGAAAAGAGCTTAGTTGACGGGGTGTTAGTGCCGCTTTCCTCGCCTCCCCGGCAATGGCGCCAGAAAAGAGCTTGATGTCTACTACGCAACCTTCTTCTTGTAGATGTTGTTGGGCCTCCAAGTGCAGAGGTTTGTAGGACAGTAGCAAATTTCCCTCAAGTGGATGACCTAAGGTTTATCAATCCGTGGGAGGCGTAGGATGAAGATGGTCTCTCTCAAACAACCCTGCAACTAAATAATAATGAGTCTCTTGTGTCCCTAACACACCCAATACAATGGCAAATTGTATAGGTGCACTAGTTCGGCGAAGAGATGGTGATTCAAGTGCAATATGGATGGTAGATATAGGTTTTTGTAATCTGAAAATATAAAAACAGCAAGGTAACTAATGATAAAAGTGAGCGTAAACGGTATTGCAATGCTTCGAAACAAGGCCTAGGGTTCATACTTTCACTAGTGCAAGTTCTCTCAACAATAATAACATAATTGGATCATATAACTATCCCTCAACATGCAACAAAGAGTCACTCCAAAGGCACTAATAGCGGAGAACAAACGAAGAGATTATTGTAGGGTACGAAACCACCTGAAAGTTATCCTTTCTGATCGATCTATTCAAGAGTCCGTAGTAAAATAACACGAAGCTATTCTTTCCGTTCGATCTATCCTAGAGTTCATACTAGAATAACACCTTAAGACACAAATCAACCAAAACCCTAATGTCACCTAGATACTCCAATGTCACCTCAAGTATCCGTGGGTATGATTATACGATATGCATCACACAATCGCAGATTCATCTATTCAACCAACACAAAGAACTTCAAAGAGCGCCCCAAAGTTTCTACCGGAAAGTCAAGACGAAAACGTGTGCCAACCCCTATGCATAAGTTCACAAGGTCACTGAACCAACAAGTTGATCACCAAAACATACATCAAGTAGATCACGTGAATATCCCATTTTCACCACAGATAAGCACATGCAAGACATACATCAAGTGTTCTCAAATCCTTAAAGAATCAATCCGATAAGATAACTTCAAAGGGAAAACTCAATCCATTACAAGAAGATAGAGGGGGAGAAACATCATAACATCCAACTATAATAACAAAGCTCTCGATACATCAAGATCGTGCCATATCAAGAACACGAGAGAGAGAGAGAGATCAAACACATAGCTACTGGTACATAGCCTCAGCCCCGAGGGTGAACTACTCCCTCCTCGTCATGGAGAGCGCCGGGATGATGAAGATGGCCCCGGTGATGGATCCCCCCTCCGGGGGTTGCCGGAACAGGGTCCCGATTGGTTTTTGGTGGCTACAGAGGCTTGCGGCGGCGGAACTCCTGGTCTAGGTTTCTTTTTGGGGGTTTCTATATTTATAGGATTTTTTGCGTCAGTCTCACGTCAGGGGGGTCTTTGAGTCATCCACGAGATAGGGGGGCGAGCCCAGGGGGTAGGGCGCGCCCTCCACCCTCGTGGATGGCTCAGGACTCTTCTGGCCCAACTCTTTTACTCCGGGGGCTTCTTTTGGTCCATAAAAAATCATCAAAATTTGGCACGTCAATTGGACTCCGTTTGGTATTCCTTTTCTGCGATACTCAAAAACAAGGAAAAAACAGAAACTGGCACTGGGCTCTAGGTTAGTAGGTTAGTCCCAAAAATCATGTAAAATAGCATATAAATGCATATAAAACATCCTAGATGGATAATATAATAGCATGAATACTTCATAAATTATAGATACGTTGGAGACGTATCACCCCACTGGCAACGGGTAAAAAGATATCACGTACATAGGCATATTTGTCAGGCAGGCCTGCACAAGAGTTACCCTCCCAGCCATATTCAATAGTATCCCTTGCCAGCAAGCACATCTCTTTTCTATTTTTTCAGTCATACTCCTCCAGAATTTATTCCCTAATCTCACATTGGTAACAGGTAGTCCCAGATATTTAAATGGAACCTCCCCCTTACTACAAGTAAAAACTTCTTGATAGATCTCACTTTTGTTTCTGGCCTCCCCAAAAAGGTAGACCTCACTTTTATGAAAGTTAATAGTCAGCCCCGACATCTGCTCAAAAGCTGTGAGGATGAAGTTTAGATTTTTAGCACTATCTTCATCATCATTGAGCAGGAAGATGGTGTCATCTGCATACTGCGGCATGTTCACCCCATTCTCTCCTAATTAAGTTAGCACCCCCCTAAAATAGCCAACATGTTTGGCTTTATCTAGGATTATAGCCAAAGCATCCACAGCTATGTCAAAAAGTACTGGTGACATACAATCCCCCTGCCTCAGCCCCTTATATGTTTTAAAGTAAGGTCCAATTCTATCATTCACCTTAATCCCAACTTGTCCCCCTATCATGGTGTGCATAACCAAATGTGACGCCCTCGATTCAATCGTACACTAATCATACACGCAAATGTGTACGATCAAGATCAAAGACTCACGGGGAGATATCACAACACAACTCTAGATACAAATTAAAATAATACAAGCTTTATATTACAAGCCAGGGGCCTCGAGGGCTCGAATACATCAGCTTGAATACAAACGAGTCAGCGGAAGCAACAATATCTGAGCACAGACATAAGTTAAACAAGTTTGCCTTAAGAAGGCTAACACAAAAACAACATCGATTGAAAAGGCAAGGCCTCCTGCCTGGGAGCCTCCTAACTACTCCTGGTCATCGGCAGCCTCCATGTAGTAGTAGGCACCCTCGGGGTAGTAGTAGTCATCGGTGGTGTCGTCTGGCTCCTGGGCTCCACCATCTGGTGGCGACATCCGGAAAGAAAGGAAAAAGGGAGAAAAGAGGGAGCAAAGCAACCGTGAGTACTCATCCAAAGTACTCGCAAGCAAGGATCTACACTACATATGCATCGGTGTCAATGAAATGGGTAGTATCTGTGGACTGAACTGCAGAATGCTAGAAGAGAAGGGGTAAAGCCTAGCCTATCAAAGACTAGCATCTTCAAGCAGCTCCAAGCATCTTGCAGCATCAGAAGAGATAAGAGTAGCATAAAGTAAATTAGTAGTAGTGTTATCAACCTTGGCCAGAGATCTTTTCTCGACTCCCTACGAGAAAGCAATCCCAGAGCCATACTATCCAGTTATCACCTCAAGTATCCAGTTCTAGTTGTATCGATCGGGATACAACTCCGAGTGTCCGTTACCGTAGGACAGGCTATCGATAGATGTTTTCTTCCCTGCAGGGGTGCACCAACTTACCCACCACGCTCGATTAACTCCAACCGGACACACTTTCCTGGGTCATGCCCGGCCTCGGCCAAACAATACGCCGCAACCCGACCTAGGCTTAATAGAGAGGTCAGCACGCCGGACTAAACCTATGCCCCCAGGGGTCATGGGCCATCGCCCCGGGAACTCCTGCACGTTGCGAGGGCGGCCGGTGAGCAGACCTAGCTACCTCCTTCAAAAAGGCAGGTGCTTACGCAGTCCAACCCGGCGCCCGCCGCTCAGTCGCTGACGTCTATTAAGCTTCGGCTGATGCATACGACGCAGAACGCCCATACTATGCCCACGTGATGGTTAGTGCTATCAGGACAGAGGCCCCTCGGATCAAATATCCAAATCATAGTGGATTAGGAATGCGCGGTAACAAGCAGAGACTCACAAAAGATGTGACCCCGTCGCCTCGTCTCGAGGACTTGCGGTAAGGGCTAAGAATGCCCGGCCACGCCTCGTAATTATCTCGTGGGCACCCTCCAGGTCAACCCGACTCCTCATCACTCGCAAATATGCTCGCGCGGGTACCCCTCAGGGCCGACCCTTCTTTAGTAACATGGTTCAGTGTAAAGTCATAGTAACCATAGTAACCGTGTGTCTTACACCAAGGGTAAACCCTGAGGAGTCACCCTCTACGGATTCCACTCGATGTAATCATCAAGGTGAACGTAAGAGGATCCACCCTCGAGGTTCACACTTGAGGGGTTGCACGACAGAGTCGTATCGGAAGTGGTTAAGGCGGAATCACCCTCGATGACCACGACCGAATAGCTACACTACAGAGATCTCATCAGGAGTGATGTATGAGGTTCCACCCTCGGCACTCGATGGTAACTCAGCAGAGTCGAGCAACTAAAGGGGCGTGATGTGATGTGAGGTGTCAGGCTCTGGTCGTCGATCACGTTGATTGAGTCATCGATGATGAAGCAGGGGCAACAAGGACAAGGTGGGGGTCACTGATGGATCACTAACCAACCTATACTAAGCAGTTTAGGATAAGCAAGTAAGGTAACAATAAGCGGGTTACAAAAGCAGGCTATGCATCAGAATAGGAGCAAACAATAACAGTAGCAAAATCTAATGCAAGCATGAGAGAATGGAATGGGCGATATCGAGATGATCAAAAGGGGGGGCTTGCCTAGAAGCTCTGCTGTAAAGGAAGAAGGGTCGTCGGAGACGTAGTCGAACACAGGGGCAACATCGGTCTCGGGGTCTACCGGAGAGAAGAGGGGGAAAAAGAATAAATATACAGCAAACGAAGCATCATAAAGCATAACATGGTCATACGCAGCGCTAGGAGTGTTCTAACGTAGTGCTGCACGATACAGGTGAAGGGGGAATTCAACGGGGAAGGTATTCCCGGTTCCGGACCTGTGTCAGACAGATGACCGGAGGGGGAATGTTCCATGTTGAGATAGTTATAGGTATCTGACGGGTAAACGGACCACGGATTCGGATTTGTCTCGTCGTTCTGAGCAACTTTCATGTAGAAAACATTTTCATCCGAGTTACGGTTTATTTCCTATTATTTTCTAAAGTTTTAAAGGCTTTCTGAAATTATATAAATTAACAGAGAATTAACAGAAAAGGAAATATGACGTCAGCATTGTGTGGGGATGATGTCAGCAGTTAACATACTCGCTGACCAGGTCAAACCTGACATGTAGGTCCAGTGGGACCCACATGTCATTGGAAGTGGTTTAATTAGATGAGTTAGTTTAATCTAATTAATCTAATTAGTGGGTGGGGCCAACTAGTCAGTGGGTAATTAGTGTTCTAATTAATTAATTTAATTAATTAACATATTTAGTTATTTATGAAAATCATTTTAACAGGCAGGACCCACATGTCATTGACACGGGCCAGCCCAGTCATCATAGTTGACTTAGTCAACTGGTCAAAGGGGGGGCCCGGGCCCACTGGTCAGTGACCCAGCGGGGTGGCCCTAGGTGGCCACGTCGGCTGGCCTCGTCGGAGTTGCTCCGGCGAGCTCCAACGCGGCGGCGAGGCGCGGGTGAGCTTCGGGTTTCGCCCACAGGGCATCTCCGGGGTTGTGGTTTGGTCCGTTCGAACGGCTAGTCCACACCACGTTGAATGGAGGTGGTGGCGTGGCCGGGGACGGCCGGGAACGTCGCCGGCGGCGAGTCAGGTGGTGGTGGGTTTCCGGTGAGCGGCGAACAGGGGGCTCCAGGTCACGGCGAGTGCCGGGGAAACGACACCTATGGGATCACAGGAATCCCTACTACGGTTGCGGGGCGCGGGGTTGTGAGAAGAGCAGGTTTAGGAGTCAGGACACCGTTCGTTTACCCAGGTTCGGGCCGTGAAGATACGTAATACCCTAGTCCTACTTTGGTGTGTATTTGAGAGAGTTCTTGAGCTCTCGAACTAGCTACGGTGGATGCGTAGTTCCAAAGAGCCGAATCCCTCTCCAGTATGCTACGGGCCTCCTTTTATAGTCGAAAGGGGCTGCCACCGTGGCACACAGGAGGTGGTAAGGCCTACAGTACTGCGAGCTTATCGCCCGTAGTACAGGACAAGACGCATTTAATGCATCGCTTAGGTGTCCCTTAGCTTTATTGGGGACGAGAACGAGGCCCGTCCCGTCAGTCGCCGCCTTGCCTTGCCTCGACACGCGCCCAGGCCAGCGATGCATGTGGCACCATGTAGGCAGGCAGGCAGGCAGCTGAGGTGGCGCGGTGGTAGGGTCTTCGCGAAGATCTGAATGCCACCATGCAGGTGCTTGCTGAGTTGGCTCGGAAGCCGCTCGTCGCCACGCAGGTGGTTGCCCAACTGGCTGGGCTGGCAGCTGCATGGGAACGGTGGCGGAGTCTTGGTAGGTGCGGGCCTGGCGGCGGCCCCATCCATGTCCTCGGCAAGGGTCTTGCCGGGGCCACGGCAAAGGCCTTGCCGTGGCGTCGTAGTCGGCCCTGGCAAGGATCTTGCCGGGGGTCTTGTGGCTCTCCTCGGCAAGGATCTTGCTGAGGGTCGTCGTCTTCTGGTCCTCATTTGATCTTGTGTATCTATGATCTTGACAAAGATCTGCATGCCACCAAGGAGGTGCCTCCCGAGCCTTCATCTCAACGTGGTTGGTTACGTTGGAAGCCGTGGGCTCAAGGGGGGCGCGCTCCACTGGTGTTGGGCGAGCTGCCCCAGCAAGGCTCTTGCCGGGGCCGCTGAGGCCGCCCTGGCAAGGGTCTTGCCGGGGGAACCTACTTCGTCCCCTTGCTCTTTATGTTCTTGGTCTTGATATTGTTTTGTTGGTCTTGTTCTCCGGCTTCCCCTCCCTTGCCCTGCTAAGTGTGGCCGCGGGCGTGGCTCTGACCGCCCGTGCACAAGTAAGGGGTCAAAAAGGAGAGCCCCCTACTTTTGTACACCGACAGGAGCCCCTGGGCCTGGGCCACACATAAGTGCCGTGCGTTGTTGGGCTAGGCCCAGAACGGTGCGCGGGTAGGCGGGGCGGATTTTTACCGTAGTAACTGCTTCGTCCGCTGCGCTTCCCCACGACCCGCGTTGAACGCCCGACGTGGGGGGTCGTGCGTGATGTGGGGGTCATGCGCGGGGCAGCCGCGGAGGAGAAAGAGCTCGCCCAGTGGGCGGAGTCTGCTGGGGAGACCAGCGGCGCCGGCACCAGGGCTCCTCTCATCAACGATGTGGCCGGCGAGTCACCCGAGGAGGAGGCCGAAGCTACTGACCCTCCGGTCACGGGGAGAGGGCGAGTCCTGCGGCGGACCAGCTTCGGCGAGCCGGTCTGGCCCGGCAGGGCTATGCGGCCACAGCCGACCCCGGAGGAGTCCGTGCGTCAGACAAGGGCCGCGGAAGCGAAGAAGCTGGTGAAGGACGCGGTGGCGAAGAAGAAGAAAGCAACTGCCTCTTCTTTGTCCAAGCGTGTCCAGACTCCACCTTCTTCCCCTCCCCCGGCAGATGTTGACGCGGAGGTCGTCTTCGACTTCGAGTCCCTCAGCCCAAGGAGGAAGAGGAGGGTAATAGAGGAGGAGGCGGAGGACGAGTAAGTATCTTGTTCCTTTTCGCCATTTCCGTCTCCTCAGACCTTGTTGCTTATTCTGATTTGTTCTCATCTTCGCGGGGACGTGGAGACGCTGGCCCAGAGGGTGAAGAGGGCCAGGGCTTCGGCGAGTGGCCAGCCCCCGGCAGGCACTTCCGGCACACCACTGGTGGTGTTGAGCAGCCCGGACAGCAGCCCCCAGCGTAAGCTCACCACTTGCCCCTCGTCGATGCGTGTTGGGTGTATGATTCATTGGCGCTGACCCTGTCGAGATCGCAGGAGGAGGACGGCAGCAGGAGGAGCCACCGAGGGCCACCCCCAACGTGACGCCTCCGTCGACCACGCCGCCCCGAGGGGCGTCCCCGACAAGGGCGCCAAGCACCGAACCCATGCACGCGGAGGAGGGGGAGGCGAACCTGGAGGCCGGCGGCTCCACCTCGGCGCCAGATGTTGGCAGGGAAGGGGCTACTTCTTCCCAGCCTGGCACGGGTAAGTGATTCGCCTTCTGTCTCTGTTGTTTCTTGTTCTTCTTTTTTATCTTTCTTCTGAAACTTGGTCTTAGTTTTGCCTTATCCCCTCCTCGATATCCAGATCCCCCCTCGGCGGATAGGGAGGATGTAGACACCGTCATCACGGATGTCGCCAAGGAGGCCGCGGCGGAGGCCGATAAGATCGCCACCGAGGAGGCCACCAAGGATGCTGCTGAGCACGCCGCCAAGGGGTCTGCCGGAGAGCCCGGCAAGGCCGCTGCCAAGGAGGCCGGCAAGGGACCTGCCGGGGAGGCCGGCGGGGCCGCTGTCGAGGAGGAGGTGCTTGACGACCAACCTTCCTCCTCCACTGCCTCAGGCCCTGGCAGGTATCTGAAGGTGAGCGACAACCTGTTCGTCCACCTCCCCGGGACGTCGAGCACCAGGGCGCCCATTGAGGGAGAGGTGTTCGACGAGGAGGTGCTTGTTGCCGCCGGGCTCGAGGTTGTTGACGAGCCGAGCACCGGTGGCGACGGATCCCAGGAAGAGCGGCTCCTCCAGGCCATGGGCGCCAGCTTCCGGAAGCTCCAGGCGCTCCACCGCGTCCGCCTGGACAAGGCTAAGTCCAGGATGGCGGTGGCGGACCTCCAGAAGCGCGTCGCCGAGACGCAGGATTGGTTCCGCAAGGCCTGCGAGGAACTGAAGGCCGCCCAGGACGAGTTGGCCAAACGCGAGGTGGAGCTCACCATGAAGCGAGCCGACATCGAGAAGGCCCGGGAGATGGCAGAGAAACGGGCTGCCGCGGCCGAGGCCGCTCGAACCTAGCATCAGGACGCGCTGAACTCCCAGGAGGAGGACCTTGCCACGCATGAGGAGAAGCTTGCCGCAATGCTCCGCGGCAAGGATGAGGAGGTGGAGAAACTCGTCGCGCAGCGGACCCAAGAGCTGGAGCAGAGGCATAAGGAGGCACTCAATGCCCAGGCTCTGGTTCATGCCGGGAAGGTGAAGGAGCTGGAGGTGGAGCGGGACGGGCTAAAGATCCAGACCCTGAAGCAGGCCGAGGATAAGAATACGCTCAACGACGGCTTGATGGAGGCGCAGGGCGCAGTCCTCGGCAAGGCTGAGCAGCTCTCCAAGGCCAACGAATCCATCAAGGACCTGAAGCTGAAGCTGGAGGGCCTTGAGGGGATGCTTTCAAAGGCCAAGGCTCGGGAGGAGACCCTGGCCAAGGATCTGAAGGCCGAGAAGCTGCAGCGGAAGAACGAAACCGCCAACCACAAGGATTTTGTGGAGGGCGAGAATCGCTGGATCAGCCGCCTCGAGGACATCGCCGGCAGGATCACCACGCAGCTGGCTACCATGGGCGTGCCAAATGTGAGGTACGCCCCGGATCGCAGCACGACTCCCAACGCCAGGCTGACCCTATTCTTCGAGGGTGTTCTTGGGGCCCTGGAGCATCTTCACTCTAGCAGGGCGGCCTCACTGGCCGATGAGGCCCGGCGGCTTTGCCGGGGCGCCATGACCAAGGTCCTCACCAAGCTGGCGCACTGGAACCCCAACTCGACTTCGACGCCGCGCTGGAGAGCTTGCCGGAGGATGCTGACCTCACGGTGCTCAAGGAGCGTATCAAGCCCATCATCAGCCGTATCGACGGAATCCAGAGGGTGGAGGGCCAACGCCGGGATTAGGCACCCCATTTCTGATCGCCGCTGCAGGTTCATGACCAAGACAAATTCTATCTTTAGTTAAAACTGCAGAAATAATAGAGGTAATATAACTCTGAAGTACTTTTGAGATGATGCATGTTATTTTCCTGTTTAGTCCCTTCTTTGTATGTTCACCCTACGTTAATCGGGTAGGCTTGCCGGCGCGTAAACCCATGCCGCGGCGCCTCGAGGACGGATCCTCGATAGCCTGCCGGGTGTGCTTGCTATCAGACGAACCACCTTACCGCTCTCAACGCGGCCGCTCGAACTGTCGAGCTTAACTCAAGTCAGAATCGAGAGCGTTGCCAATTGCGGAAGGCTACCTTGTCGTTCTCGACGCGGCCGCTTAAGCTGTTGAGCAGACTCGAAACAGAGTAAGGGCGTTACCGATAGCGGAATGGTCCCATTGCGTACAGGTTTTTCATACAAAGAACAAGATCTCTAAGGGGAATAACCTTATATAAAAAGGAAATGTTTAAAGTTTGGCTTGACTTAGCTTTCCCGTCGCCGTGCTGGCGTCCTTCGTGCTTACTGACGGCGCCTTCTTCTTGGTCGTCTTCTTCTTTAGAAGCCATGGTCACGAGGAACTGCTAAGCTGGCTGCTAAACTAGATTCTCTCAACTGCGCCCCCTACCTGGCGCGCCAAAGATGTCGGGGAAACGACCGCTATGGGATCACAGGAATCCCTACTACGTTTGCGGGCGCGGGGTTGTGAGAAGAGCAAATTTAGGAGTCAGGACACCGTTCGTTTACCCAGGTTCAGGCCGCGAAGATGCGTAATACCCTAGTCCTGCTTTGTTGTGTATTTGAGAGAGTTCCTGAGCTCTCGAACTAGCTACGGTGGATGCGTAGTTCCAAAGAGCCGAATCCCTCTCCAGTATGCTACGGGCCTCCTTTTATAGTCGAAAGGGGCTACCACAGTGTCACACAGGAGGTGGAAAGGCCTACAGTACTGCGAGCTTATCGCCCGTATTACAGGACAAGGCGCATTTAATGCATCGCTTAGGTGTCCCTTAGCTTTATTGGGGACGGGACGAGGCCCGTCCCGTCCGTCGCCACCTCGCCTTGCCTCGACACGCGCCCAGGCCAGCGATGCATGTGGTGCCATGTAGGCATGCAGGCAGCTGACGTGGCGCGGTGGTAGGGTCTTCGCGAAGATCTGCATGCCACCACGCAGGTGCTTGCTGAGTTGGCTCGGAAGCCGCTCGTCGCCACGCAGGTGCTTGCCCAACTGGCTGGGCTGGCAGCTGCAGGGGAACGGTGGTGGGGTCTTGGTAGGTGCGGGCCTGGCTGCGGCCCCATCCATGTCCTCGGCAAGGGTCTTGCCGGGGCCCCGGTAAAGGCCTTGCCGTGGCGTCGTAGTCGTCCCTTGCAAGGATCTTGCCGGGGGTCTTGTGGCTCTCCTCGGCAAGGATCTTGCTGAGGGTCATCGTCTTCTGGTCCTCATTTGATCTTGTGTATCTATTATCTTGACAAAGATCTGCATGCCACCAAGGAGGTGCCTCCCGAGCCTTCGTCTCAACGTGGTTGGTTACGTTGGAAGTCGTGGGCTCATGGGGGGCGCGCTCCGCTGGTGTTGGGCGAGCTGCCCCGGCAAGGCTCTTGCCGGGGCCGCTGAGGCCACCCCGACAAGGGTCTTGCCGGGGGAACCTGCTTCGTCCCCTTGCTCTTTGTGTTCTTGGTCTTGATATTGTTTTGTTGGTCTTTTTCTCCGGCTTCCCCTCCCTTGCCCTACTAAGTGTGGCCGCGGGCGTGGCTATGACCGCTCGTGCACAAGTAAGGGGTCAAAAAGGAGAGCCCCCTACTTTTGTACACCGACAGCGAGTCGCGTGCGTGCGCGCGTTGGGATCTCGGCGAAGTGGCAAGCGAGTTGCGCACGGGGTCGAGACCATTTGGTCGCCGGAGCATCGCCGGCGATGAGCTCGGGCGGAGCCGTGTTCGGGCACGACGGGGGGAGCTACGGCGGCGGAAACACGCGGGGAAGAGAGGGGAAAGAGGCGCGTGCTCACGTTGGTCCTGTAGGTGTGCTCAAGTGGGCTCGGGGAGGGCTCGGTGTGGCGGATTCGGCGACGGCGTGCCGTGGCCGTGGTTGTAGACGGCGACATAGGGGACGATGCAGAGGCGCTCCTGCTCGGGTGATTCATCGGGGAGGAAGAGGAGGTCGAGGCGGTCCTTCTTGGCGCGGAGGCGAGGCGAGGTTGTGGCGGGGGCCGCGTGCGTTACGGCGGCGGTGCCATGCCGGCGCTCGGGCGAGGGGAAAGCAGAGAGGGAGCGAGGGGAGAATGAGCGTGGTGGATAGGGGGATCTGAGGGCGCTAGGGTTAGGGTTAGTGCCAGGGAGGGGTGGCCGGCGACTTGAGGGCGCCAGGAAGTGGCGGATGGAGGCCGCGTGTCTATCGATGGCGTGTGCGGGCGCGCTGCGGCCAGCACACGAGGTGAATAGGGAGAGGAAGGGGGGACAGGGAAGTGGGCTGGGCTGTGCACGGTAGCAATGGGCTACAAGTGCACAGTAGTAGCTAGGCCCTTTTCTATTTCTTCTTTTCTGTTTTAGCTTTTATTTATTAACAAAGAGAGAAAGGGAATTATTTGGTCAACTATTTGACTTAGGAAAATTTGGGAATTGTCCCATTAAATTCCTGGTGATCTTAGACAGTGCCGTAAATATTTTGGAGACCAGAAGAATTCATTTGGTATTTTTCATAAATAGGATAACATTTAAAAATGTTGAATTGGTGCTGTTATAATTGCTAATGCTCACCTTTGCAAAAAGTGATGTTGTGTTCCTTAACAAATAATTGTTATGGAATTTTTGACAAATGATGAACATTTTTTCCAGCAACTTTTGAGCAACTCCAAACTTCACTTGCAAATTGAATTTGATTCCAAAGTGGAATTTCAAATAAGATTTGAATCAAAGGTAATTAAGCACTGTTTGGAAAAATGATTAGCTTAATCACAGAGGGTTACTGTAGCATGACACTTGGGGTGTTACACCAGATCACACCATTTATCTGGGAATTGTTTCATTTTTAACATTTTGTACACAAATGGCCACTTTATTTTGTCGTATGCCTTCTCAAAATCATCTTTAAACAAAACATCACTTTGTTTTGAGCGGTGAATAGAATTAAGGGCTTCATGTAGGATCACAATCCCCTCCATGATGTATCTCCCTTTGATGAAAGCAGTCTGAGTGGGGAGAACGATAGGTTTAATGATTCTGCTTAATCTGTTCATCAAGACTTTAGTGATGATCTTAAAGCTTACATTCAATAGACATATATGTCTAAACTTGATGATCTTAAAGCTTACATTCAATAGACATATAGGTCTAAACTTCTGATTTAGCATCTTTAGTTTTTGGGACCAAAGTAATAATTCCATAATTGAGTCTTGAGATATCTAGCTTCCCTTCATGAAAATCATTGAGGAGTTTCATCAAATCCCACTTGATAGTCTCCCAAAAAAGTTGATAAAAATCAACTGGTAATCCATCTGGACCAGGGCTTTTATTCTTCTCCATCCCAAAAATAACTGCCTGAAGCTCTTCCATTGAAAAAGGTTTAATCAGGGTGTCAGCCTGTTCCCTAGTAATTGACTGCCCCCCCCCCCCCAAATATTGAGGTTAATTGAAGATGTGTTTGGTTGCCCAAACAGATTTTTCTAAAAGTCAGTAATGTATCTAATAAGATTTTCTTCTCCTTCAATCACCCCTTCCTCTTGTTCTAAGGAAAGAATTCTATTTTTTCTTCTCCTTCCATTCACCTTAGCATGATAGTATTTTGTATTACAATCTCCATCTTTTATTTCTTTGTCTTTATATCTTTGGAGCCATTTCATTTTTTCTTGTTTTAGCAATCTGTGTAGTTGGGCCCTCAAGTCTTTTTGCTCTTCTCTGTCCTGAGCAGAGAGGCCCATAATCTCAGCATTTTTATCTATAGCATCTAGTTTCATTAGAATCTCTTTTTTAATTTTTCTATACCAAGCATCAGAATTGAAAATCCACCCCCTCACTTTCTGTCTAAACACTCGCATTCTTCTCTGCCATTGCTCAATGGTATCACCATGATATCTTGCAGTACATATTTTAATGACAAATTCTTTGAAGCCTTCTCTCATCATCGAGGAGTTTTCAAACCTAAAAATAGGTGGTGAATATGTGTTTTCTCCTGTGTCAAGGATCAATGGTGTATGATCTGAAAGCTCTCTTTCAAGTGCATATACCTCAGTCAGGGGATAATGATCCTCCCAATCTGGGCAAATCAAGATTCTATCTAATTTTTCATAGGTGGATTCAGGTAAATTATTAGCCTAGGTGAATTTCCTCCCATTTAGAGGTAGTTCTCTTAGAACAGCTTGCTCAATGATAGCATTTAAAACAAAACTCTAGTGATTATATCCACCAGGTTTATTTTTCTGTCTAGATTTTCTTATAATATTGAAGTCTCCTCCCATAAGGCATGGGACAGAGGCATTATTCTAATAGACTCTGGGTATTTCTGCCATATAAGCAGCTTTACCCACATCTTGAGCATCACCATATACAATAATCAGATTCCACTCAAATTTGGCTTTTTTATCACAAAGTAGAGTTCTAATGAAATAAACTCCTTTTGCACATTGATAACCTCAAAAGTATCTTTATTAATCCCCACCAGGATGCCTCCTGCTTTCCCTCTAGGTTGGACCCAATGCCACTCAAAGTTTCTACCCCCACTAAGATTATTCAACTCATTTTTGGTAAACTCATTTTTGATGGTCTCTTGTAATCCAATAAAATCAATTCTTTTATCACAAATATTAGATCTAATGAAGGATTTTTTTTTTGAATCAGGGCCTATTCCCCTAACATTCCAAATTAACCCTTTCATTTTCTTCTGCCTTTTCTTCCTCTTTTTCCTCCTATATAAACCACAGATTTTCCCCCTGTAAGTCCAGGGGATCCTGTGTTATTATTCTTTTTTCCACTAGCAAAGATGTTCTTCAAGTGGGCATAATAGTCCATCTCCATTTCTGCATCAGAGTGGTCCTCATCTGAACATAATTCTTTCAAGGATAAGTCTCCAGTGTCTATGAGAGATATCTCATTTTGCACTGTTGTCTCCTCTTTTTGTTTTAAATGGGTGAAATACAAATCCTTTCTACTTTGTTCCATTCTTTCAATGATTTCTAAATTTTGATTGATCATATCAACAGTACAACCTAAATATATGCCAATTTTATCAGCCATGAAAAAAAAGAGGGGTTATTAACCTCCTCATCCATCTCCTTACCATAATTATCTTTGTCAGCTGCCCTCTATTTTGCCAGCTCTTCAATCTTAGCATCTTGTTTGCCAGCCAGCCTACCACATCTTCTTAGGGGGTCTTCTAAGTTGTTGTCCAAGTCAGTCTCTCCTTTTTGATCTTCAGGGTTTATCCCCAACCTGGTAGCAAAAGAGTCTACATATTCCTGACTGGCGCCATAATCAACTGGTTCCACATAGGCATCATTATCTTCCACTTTGTTATTCTCTTCTTTGTTTTCCTCTTCTATTTTCTCCAATTCCTTTTCAGTGATATCATCCATTTCTCTTTCTCTTTCTTCCCATCTCTCAATTTTCTCCACACACTTGGATATCATGCTTTGTTGTTGATTGACCAAGTCCATTAACCTTTTCCTTTCTAGCACCATTTCCTGGATCTTTTTTATCGTCTTGAGATTTGAGGGCTTTTTGCCTGACATTCTCCTCTTCAAGTTCTTGCATCTTCCTGATAACTATCCCAGACCAGCTTCCACCCTTTTCCTAGCTTCTCTCTCTTTGCTGTGTTCTTGCTGGGACACCATGATTGCCTCACTTCTTTTCTTGAATTCTTCAAACTGAACCAAGCTCATACTGCCCAGGGTCACATTCTCTTTGTTGCTTTCTCCAGTGTCATTGTTTTTCTGTCTCTTTCTCACCTTCTCTCCCACACAGTCCATGCCAGTTTCCCCCAAATGTTGTCTCTTGTGTTCTCCATACCAGCCCATTTCCACAACTTTTTCCAGCTTAGGCATAATTTATAGATATTCAGGTCTTTATCTGTGATTTCAGTGTACCCTGGGATCTTCTCAAAGTCTCTTACCCCAACTTTAGCTCTGATTTTCTCCTGAGTAATTGTATCCATGTCAATTTTCAGAACTGGTCCTAGGATGCAGCAACTTCACACATGCCAAAAAAATGCCTAAAACAATCGGGCACCTTCTCAAAATTCACCCATGCTGTGTGAAGTTCTCCAACCGCCTGTGAATCAAAGGCCCACTTCTTGATGTTTATCACAGCCCTAGTGCCCAAAAGCTTGAAGTCATCACAATTTACTAGCTCCATCAATCTGCCCTTGTTTGGAAACCTCATCAGAAATGTATTGCTTCCTTGTTTTTTGCATCTCCACTGCCATCCCCAACTGAACATATATTTGAACCCCTCCAGCAATTGTGTTTCATTCAATGTACCAGACTTGACTGTGATCAGGGCCATTGGATTAGGATTTTCAAGCTCGCTATTGTCCTTGGAGCTTTGAACTAGCAGCACAGCCAGACCTCTAGTAGCATACCCTACAAATTTTGGAACATGCTTCATTTGCCTCAACCAAGTGCAATCATCAGTTATGTGGTTTCTTTTCCCACACACCACACAATGATCCAACTTGCAATCTTTGGTAGCATGTCTGGTGTCTTTGCACTTGTTACATACCAGTTTGCTTGTCCCACCTAACATCATCTTGCTTCCCTCTTTGGTTTGACCACTCTTCCCAATTTCTCTTCCCTGAGAATCTTCCCTTCCTGCTCCGTCTCTCTCTCTATATTGTTGGCAGATCTGCTTGTCCATTGGTTTCTCTGAATCTCTCCACTCTGAACCAAAGCTGGTTTCCCCCTGCTTGCATCTCCACTAACCTGTTGATGAAGCATACTAACCCCCCCCCCCCCTGTGCATTCAAATTATTTCCTCCTAGCAAGGCAGTCCCTTGTGTCAATTGAGTAAGCAATGCAGAAAGAATGTGTTGGTGCAGAATCAAATCCACTTCATTACCAGTATTGCCTCTACCAGGATCTGACATACCTGGGTTAGTAGTCTTCAGTGTTTCTTTTTCTTTCTCTGATCTCATCCTCTCTTTCTCTTCTTCTTGTCTCCCCCGATCTTGCTATTGCTCCTGCCTCATCTGCAAATTGCTGTTGCCGCTTCCCTGCTACCAGTCTTTTCTGCTCTCTCTTTCATTGTAATTTCTGAACCTGTCATTCCCTCATCTTTCTTTCTGTATTGAAAGTTCTTTCTGCCTCCTCTATTGAATCTCCCCCTCCTCCGAACCGACCTCCAAACCTATCCATCCCCTCTTCTCCAACAGGCGGCGGGAGGGGAAACCCTAGTTCTGGCTCGATTCGGTCGACTCACCCAAGAGAGGGGGAGTCACTTGAGCTTATATAAGTCTCCTCCATAGGCTCTCTCTCTCTCCTGGGCCTCCACAATTGACTGGGCTGGGCTTTAAGCCTGCCCACTTTTCTAAGTCATCAGCCCACTGCTCAATGATTTCGTTTTCGGGAATAATCATCTTCTGTCTACTATAGACATTTTCCACCACGCAATCAGGAGCAAATATGATGAAGTCATGATGCCCAATTTCTGACCAATAGTCAGGTATTATTGGGGCTTTTTTCATGAGATTTTTGGCTATCCACCCATCTAAATAATTGCTCCCATTTTTATCATCATCCCCTCCTCTAATCACCTCTTTGCACTTTATCTTTGCAGGGGTTCTTTCATTTTCTCCATTTTTCTTTTTATTCTTTCTCATTTTACTACCATGTATAGATCTTCTAGAACCAGTATCACCATCAATATCAAGCAGGTATTGATATGCTCTATTAAGAATCAGCAGCTTACCATTTTCATCTGACGAGTCCCCAGCCTCCTCGTCAGCGTCCTCCCCGGCCAGCAACCAGAAGCGATTGCTAGCGGGGGAGATGCCTACTCCGCTAGGGCGGATTTGTAGAGGCTGAGGAGGCATGGCGAGCGGCGGAGGAAGCGCAGGGAGCGCCTGGGCAGCTGCGCCTTCTGCTTCTTCTTCCCCCCGCCGCTGCTCCCACCTAGATCTGGCATCATCTCCGGTTCCTCTGCCTCCGACTCCCTCTCCTTCTCGCTATCCTCGATCGGAATCGAAACCCAGCGCGTCCCCGGGGTGGGGATTGTCATCACCGCCCAGACCACAAACTCCTCTGGTCTAGCTGGGAAGCGACGGCGAGAGCGGAACCCCCACCACTTCGCCCTCTGAGATGGGTTCCCAGATTCGGTCTCCTCCATGGCCCAAACCAGAGCAGTGAGTGAGCTCACCGGCGCGCCCGTCGGAGTGGTGAAACCATTTGGGATCAGCCTCTCGTCTTCCTCCACCGTCAGGTTTCTGAAGACTCGCTTCGCCGCGCGCCACATCTCCTTCCTTGTGGAGAACTAGGACACGATCTCCTGTGCCCTCTCCAACCTCGCCTCGTCGCCGCTCGCCAGCTCCACCATGGCCTTCCACATCCTCATCCTCCAATTTGCCATCTCTCCTGCTCTCTGCTTCCTCTCTCTCAGGGCAGGGGCGCCGCTCGCTGTGGTGGGAGGGTGGGGATTTTTGGATGAGTTGCATCTCCCAGCCACCGGGCGGTGGGGATTTATTGCCCACACTCCGCCCGCATTCATGGCGGTCGTTCGCCTCGGAATCCCCCCCCTCCCCCGTCGTCTCTCCTTCCCCAGTCGAGCGAATTCCCCAAGCAAGCCAAATGGCACGGAAACCAAACTCGCGTCCGCCGTGAAATTACTTCCTCTTCTCGCAATCCTCGGCTATCAATCACTCGATTCTCCCCGTCGAGAAGAAGGATACGGCAGATCGTACCTTGAACCACCACCGTGCCTTGGTGGTAGCAGAGGAGCCCCACCGCAAAGAGGTTGGGGATGTAGAGAGCCGGCCTCCTGTCTTCCGCCGCTCTCCCATCCCACGTGCTCCGCTTGTTGCCGGCAGGCCTATCTCGATCGCTCAGCGGCGGGCTGAGCAAGCCGCCCGAGCCGCCCTCCCTGTTGCGTGTGCGGTTCGCCATCCGCTTTTCTCCAAGGATCGCTGTTATAGCCGGACTCGAGAACAAACTTCTCAACTTTACGCCTCACTCAACCCCTAGTAAACAAAAATCTTCTTGGCTTTACCAGACTTTTTTTGTGCTAGTTCATGGTTGATTCGTCAGTAGAAGAGATCAGTGACACTGTCGCCCACATGAGACTGGCCTTCTATGATCTGACTGTACACAACACAGACGATGGCAAGGACGACATGCATGATGTGACTGTCATATACGATTATTTTCCTGATGAAATTTCAGGCAAGCAATAGCCCATAACAGTACGTGCAGTACTGCTCAAAAAAGAAAAGGTTAGGCACGCACGAGAGCGCGTCTGACGCGAAAAGCGGCCATTCTGCTGGCTGAGTCATGGTCGATTCAGGCGTGCAGGTGCTCGACCACGCAATGCAATCACGCTGCTGGAATTAAGCATGTCGGCGTACCGAATAAAACAAAGGTTTGCCGGTACCCGTACGATATTTTGGCAAGAAAACAACATCTGGGCCTAAGCCATGAGGTGAGTGGGTGATGGAGCTCCTCCCACCAATGGTGGAGAGCAAAAGCAGGCGCTGCTCGCCGATAGAGATGCATAAGCTCAGCCCTTGCGTGCACTCCTGACTGCACAAACAGAACCCGGCAAAAATGCAGGATCCCTGACCTGATCCAGCAACTAGTATACCATAGCGTAGGATGTACCCCTTGCTCAAGCTTACTGATTGACAGTCAGTTTATTTATTTTTTGCGGGTAACAGTCAGTTTTTTGCCAGTCAGTAATTCAGAACATTTAGCGGGACACCGTCAACCTGCCGCAGTTTTGTTTACTCTCATTGTCTCGGGGGGACATGACCTACCAAATTAGTTAGAATTGCGAGTACACAATTGTGTGGATGCTATAATGAGGATATGTACTCGATCTTTCTAGAAGAATTTACAGAAACAAAATTTAAAACAAATACCCGCCGGTGGGGGGCGGACGATCCTAGCCATGGACAGATCACGGATGCATTTGAAATTAGATCTCATTTTACCTGTCGACCTGTCGCTAGCTCGCAAAATCCTGATAATCTAGACACGCTCGGCCGCAATCCTGGCGACACGAACCGCGCGCGGCAGATGCTTACTTTCCCGGCGCCTCACTCTGTCGCTGTTACGGCGTAGATCCGTGTGGCCGGGCCCGATTAAAAATCTATACAAGTACTATAGACCAATATTCTGCTAAGTAAACTAGCTGCTGTCCCTGCCTGCGTCGACGCGAAAGCGAGAGCTAGCTGATCGTCCTCGTACATGGCTACATCCAAATAATAATTAATGCGTGCAGGTGGGTTTACATGGCAGGGATTAGGCTCGGTATATATCGAATCGATCGGTGGTCATTCCCGTGCTCTATACAGTTGTCGCGTCGTTCGTTTGCACACCCACACAATGCAGCTATCCAATTTTTTCCCCAAATATAAGAATAGAATGTAGATTTCTTTCAATCACCCATGGCCGGCAGGAGCAGCAGTAAATAGAGTACGTGCCGTTACCCCTCGGCCAGCTTTGACAGCCCGACCGTATCCTAAAGTATACTCCCAAAGAGACTGTATAAGGAAGGTACATAGAACTGTACAAAATAACGGAAATGAAAAGGTGAATTATGAGGTCTGTTTCTAGGGCAGAATGGGCTGCCCCCGATCAATCATTGCCGACCTCTTTATATATACCCGATAGAAAATCGCAACCGGAACATTAGGTTCGGTTTTCTAAATTAACTAGATCATAATGGCGCGCGTTGCCGCGCTCGACCATCTTGATGAAATTGGGAGAAAAAGTTGACATAAAAACCTGAAGAGGATAAGCATGTGAGATTCGGTTTACAATGCCTCGATTTAGTCTTGTTCAAAGTTCTAGATTTTTCTTTAAAAAAATAGCTTATATGATTCACATGCATTAGCAAACAGCACAAACATATTCAGAAAAATATAGAAGGGATAACTTGAGATTCGAACTCAAGGTTGACACCACAAATCATAAGCTTTAAGAAGCACATATGGCTCGTGATAGAAGCGTTGTGTAGAGTTAATCTAATCCATGGAGAATAAAGAAAATGTGATATTTGGGTCTCTGATTTAGTATGAGAATGAATTGTCAGAACTAAATACGCCCCACGTGGAAAGATGCACAAATGCAAATTTCATGATATACCTGGGTAGGACATTCAATTAGCTCATCTATTAGTATGAGAATGAATTGTCAGAACTATGTTAGTGGCCTAGTCTATATTGTATCGGCCTTCTCCCCCTTTTCCTCCCCTTTCCATTCTTTTCTTCTCTTCTTTTAACCTACAGGCTGCTCATGGCCTGGCACCATGGTGCGTAATATGAGCTTCATGTAATTGACCTATAGTCTTCGGGCTACGGCCTATTTTGAAATATATAAGGTAGAGCATGATCTACCTTTTTATTTCAAAAGAAAATTTGTCAGAACTAAATACATCCCACGTGGAAAGGCGAACAAATGCAAATTTCATGATATACTTGCTAGGATGTTCAATTAGCTCATCGATCTTCCTAACAGGTAAATAATTATCCTATTATCTGCATGTTTTGGCAACGAAAAAATATTAATGTTAGCATATGTATAACATAGCGACATGTGAAGTACCTGGTAGAAATTCTAGAAAGTTTTCTTGTGCAATGTTGGATTTCAGTAGTGCATGCACCTGCACAAGCATAAACAACAGAGAATATGGGTTGTGTCAGGGAATGGGAAGAGCGGCGAGAGAGCGGCTGGATCTGATAAAGGAGCAGCGCACAAGTGGAGGAGGCGGCTGGAGCTGTGCTAGCAGGCCGGAGGAGAGCGGTGGCTAAGCAGAAGAGAGAACAGGGAGACAGGGGATGGCATCGCTAACGCGCAAAAGCAAGCCAGCACGCTGCCGCCGTCGCTGTGCAAGATGGGCACGGGAGGGGAAGAGGAGCTGGGAGAGAGAACCAAAGCGAATCCCATTGTTAGATTGGGAGCCAAAATGAAGCCTCCTCAGGGCATCTGATTTTGGACCATCGGACAGCGCTTCCAAACGACTCCAGGCCGTCGGATCTTGAGCTGAAACAATCCTGGCCGTCGGCCTTGAGCTGAAACGATCCTGGCCGTTGGATCAATAGAAACACTGCCACCGCCTGTAAATTTGGCTGGCCGCCGAGGGTAGTTCTGGGATTCGACATGTTTGGGCTTGCGTGGCGTACCGTGGGTGGCCAGGGATGGATAGGAGTGAGGAGGGCGACCGATTGGTCAGAACCCTAGCCGCCGCCACCCCCCACCCCCTCAAGCTCGCGCCCCTCTCCTTCGTCCCCTCCCCGCCGTGCTCCTGTCCTCCCCACCTCGCCGTTCTTCTCCTGCCGCCCAGCCGGCCGCCGCCGCTCTCCCCGCCGAGCTGTAGATCGGCAAGAGACATCATAGATCGCACCATATCCAATAGAGTGCGATTACGACGTTCGGACACACCATTTCGCTGAGGTGTTCCAGGCGGCGTAAGTTGTGAAACTATTCCACATTTCCTTAAGTGTGTGCCAAATTCGTGACTCAAATATTCCCCTGCACGATCTGATCGTAAGAATTTTATTTTCCTGTCACGTTGATTCTCAACCTCACTCTGAAATTCCTTGAACTTTTCAAAGGTCTCAGACTTGTGTTTCATTAGGTAGACATACCCATATCTACTCAAGTCATCAGTGAGAGTGAGAACATAACGATAGCCACCGCGAGCCTCAACACTCATTGGACCGCACACATCAGTATGTATGATTTCCAATAAGTTGGTTGCTCGCTCCATTGTTCCGGAGAACGGAGTCTTGGTCATCTTACCCATGAGGCATGGTTCGCACGTGTCAAATGATTCGTAATCAAGAGACTCTAAAAGTCCATCAGCATGGAGCTTCTTCATGCGCTTGACACCAATGTGACCAAGACGGCAGTGCCACAAGTATGTGGGACTATCATTATCAACCTTATATTTCTTGGTATTCACACTATGAATATGTGTAACATCACGTTCGAGATTCATTAAAAATAAACCATTGACCAGCGGTGCATGACCATAAAACATATCTCTCATATAAATAGAACAACCATTATTCTCGGATTTAAATGAGTAGCCATCTCGCATTAAACGAGATCCAGATACAATGTTCATGCTCAAAGCTGGCACTAAATAACAATTATTGAGGTTTAAAACTAATCCCGTAGGTAAATGTAGAGGTAGCGTGCCGACGGCGATCACATCGACCTTGGAACCATTCCCGACATGCATCGTCACCTCGTCCTTTGCCAGTCTCCGTTTATTACGCAGCTCCTGCTTTGAGTTACAAATCTGAGCAACCGCACCGGTATCAAATACCCAGGAGCTACTACGAGTGCTGGTAAGGTACACATCAATAACATGTATATCACATATACCTTTGGTGTTGCCGGCCTTCTTGTCCGCTAAGTACTTGGGGCAGTTCCGCTTCCAGTGACCACTTCCCTTGCAATAAAAGCACTCAGTCTCAGGCTTGGCTCCATTCTTTGGCTTCTTCCCGGCAACTGGCTTACCGGGCGCGGCAACTCCCTTGTCGTCCTTCTTGAAGTTCTTCTTACCCTTGCCTTTCTTGAACTTAGTGGTTTTATTCACCATCAACACTTGATGTTCCTTTTTGATCTCCACCTCTCTGATTTCAGCATTGAATATACCTCAGGAATGGTCTTTTCCATCCCCTGCATATTGAAGTTCATCACAAAGCTCTTGTAGCTCGGTGGAAGCGACTGAAGGATTCTGTCAATGACCGCGTCATCCGGGAGATTAACTCCCAGCTGAGTCAAGCGGTTGTGTAACCCAGACATTTTGAGTATGTGCTCACTGACAGAACTATTTTCCTCCATCTTACAACTGAAGAACTTGTCGGAGACTTCATATCTCTCGACCCGGGCATGAGCTTGGAAAACCATTTTCAGCTCTTCGAACATCTCATATGCTCCGTGTTGCTCAAAACGCTTTTGGAGCCCCGGTTCTAAGCTGTAAAGCATGCCGCACTGAACGAGGGAGTAATCATCAGCACGCCGCTGCCAAGCGTTCATAACGTCTTGGTTCTCTGGGATGGGTGCGTCACCTAGCGGTGCTTCTAGGACATAATCTTTCTTGGCAGCTATGAGGATGATCCTCAGGTTCCGGACCCAGTCTGTATAGTTGCTGCCATCATCTTTCAGCTTGGTTTTCTCTAGGAACGCGTTGAAGTTGAGGGCAACATTAGCGTGGGCCATTTGATCTACAAGACATATTGTAAAGATTTTAGACTAAGTTCATGATAATTAAGTTCATTTAATCAAATTATTCAATGAACTCCCACTCAGATAGACATCCCTCTAGTCATCTAAGTGAAACATGATCCGAGTCAACTAGGCCGTGTCCGATCATCACGTGAGACGCACTAGTCAACATCGGTGAACATCTTCATGTTGATTGTATCTTCTATACGACTCATGCTCGACCTTTCGGTCTTTCGTGTTCCGAGGCCATTTCTGTACATGCTAGGCTCATCAAGTCAACCTAAGTGTATTGCGTGTGTAAATCTGGCTTACACCCGTTGTATTCGAACGTTAGAATCTATCACACCCGATCATCACGTGGTGCTTCGAAACAACGAACCTTCGCAACCGTGCACAGTTAGGGGGAACACTTTCTTGAAATTATTGCGAGGGATCATCTTATTTAAGCTACCGTCGTTCTAAGCAAATAAGATGTAAAACATGATAAACATCACATGCAATCAAATAGTGACATGATATGGCCAATATCATTTTGCTCCTTTTGATCTCCATCTTCGGGGCGCCATGATCATCTTCGTCACCGGCATGACGCCATGATCTCCATCATCGTGTCTTCATGAAGTTGTCACGCCAACGATTACTTCTACTTCTATGGCTAACGTGTTTAGCAATAAAGTAAAGTAATTTACATGACGTTATTCAATGACGTGCAGGTCATATAAAAAATAAAGACAACTCCTATGGCTCCTGCCGGTTGTCATACTCATCGACATGTAAGTCGTGATTCCTATTACAAGAACATGATCAATCTCATACATCAAATATATCTCATTCATCACATTCTTTTGGCTATATCACATCACAAGGCATATGCTGCAAAAACAAGTTAGACGTCCTCTAATTGTTGTTGCATGTTTTTACGTGGCTTCTATAGGTTTCTAGCAAGAACGTTTCTTACCTACGTAAAACCACAACGTGATATGCCAATTTCTATTTACCCTTCATAAGGACCCTTTTCATCGAATCCGATCCGACTAAAGTGGGAGAGACAGACACCCGCTAGCCACCTTATGCAACTAGTGCATGACAGTCGGTGGAACCTGTCTCACGTAAGCGTACGTGTAAGGTCGGTCCGGGCCGCTTCATCCCACGATGCCGCCGAAACAAGATAAGACTAGTAGTGGCAAGAAATTTGACAACATCTACGCCCACAACAACTTTGTGTTCTACTCGTGCATAGAAACTACGCATAGACCTAACTCATGATGCCACTGTTGGGGATCGTAGCAGAAATTAAAAAATTTCTATGCATCACCAAGATCAATCTATGGAGTCATCTAGCAACGAGAGAGAGGAGTGCATCTACATACCCTTGTAGATCGCGAGCGGAAGCGTTCAAGTGAACGGGGTTGATGGAGCCGTACTCGTCGTGATCCAAATCACCGATGACCGAGCGCCAAACAGACGGCACCTCCGCGTTCAACACACGTACGGTTGGGAAGACGTCTCCTCCTTCTTGATCCAGCAAGGGGGAAGGAGAGGTTGATGGAGATCCAACAGCACGACGGCGTGGTGGTGGAAGTAGCGGGGATCTCGGCAGGGCTTCGCCAAGCTCAGCGAGAGGGAGAGGTGTCACGGGAGGGAGAGGGAGGCGCCAGGGGCTTGGGTGCTGCTGCCCTCCCTCCCCCCTCTTTATATAGGGGTCCAGGGGGGGCGCCGGCCCCCTGAGATCCCATCTCAAGGGGGGCGGCGGCCAAGGGGGGGGGGACTTGCCCCCCAAGTCAAGTGGGGCGCCCCCCCCCCACCCCTAGGGTTTCCAAACCTAGGCGCAGGGGAGGCCCAAGGGGGGCGCACCAGCCCACAAGGGGCTGGTTCCCTTCCCCACTTCACCCCATGGGGCCCTCCGGGATAGGTGGCCCCACCCGATGGACCCCGGGACCCTTCCGGTGGTCCCGGTACAATACCGGTGACCCCCGAAACTTTCCCGGTGGCCGAAACTGGACTTTCTATATATAATTCTTCACCTCCGGACCATTCTGGAACTCCTCGTGACGTCCGGTATCTCATCCGGGACTCCGAACAACTTTCGGGTTACCGCATACTAGTATCTCTACAACCCTAGCGTCACCGAACCTTAAGTGTGTAGACCCTACGGGTTCGGGAGACATGCGACATGACCGAGACGACTCTTCGGTCAATAACCAACAGCGGGATCTGGATACCCATGTTGGCTCCCACATGTTCCACGATGATCTCATCGGATGAACCACGATGTCGAGGATTCAATCAATCCTGTATACAATTCCCTTTGTCAATCGGTACGTTACTTGCCCGAGACTCGATCGTCGGTATCCCAATACCTTGTTCAATCTCGTTACCGGCAAGTCACTTTACTCGTACCGTAATGCATGATCCCGTGACCAAACACTTGGTCACATTGAGCTCATTATGATGATGCATTACCGAGTGGGCCCAGAGATACCTCTCCGTCATATGGAGTGACAAATCCCAGTCTCGATTCGTGCCAACCCAACAGACACTTTCGGAGATACCCGTAGTGCACCTTTATATTCACCCAGTTACGTTGTGACGTTTGGCACACCCAAAGCACTCCTATGGTATCCGGGAGTTGCACAATCTCATGGTCTAAGGAAATGATACTTGACATTTGGAAAAGCTCTAGCAAACGAACTACACGATCTTGTGCTATGCTTAGGATTGGGTCTTGTCCATCACATCATTCTCCTAATGATGTGATCCCGTTATCAATGATATCCAATGTCCATAGTCAGGAAACCATGACTATCTGTTGATCAACGAGCTAGTCAACTAGAGGCTCACTAGGGACATGTTGTGGTCTATGTATTCACAAATGTATTACGATTTCCGGATAACACAATTATAGCATGAACAATAGACAATTATCATGAACAAGGAAATATAATAATAACCATTTTATTATTGCCTCTAGGGCATATTTCCAACAGATCGAGCTCGACTCCGCCGAGGACGACGATGACGACCCGCCAGCCCGCACGGCGATGAAGAAGAAGATGAAGGCCAGCGGCTCGACCAGCCGCTCCGCACGCCGGTGACGGCCGCCGTGGTCAGCCGGTTTCCATTGTGTACCCCCTATCCCCCAATCCCCCTTCTGCATTCCGATCTTGCATGTATGAACTGCTACGAACGATGAACTACCCCTATGCTTATCTACCTCTATTCCCCATTCCCCTCTGCCGTGGATCGAATCTATCGCCGTGGATCGAATCTAGCGTGCATGTCGAAGAGAGAGAAGTGCTTACCGCCATTGATGGAGTCCGGTGGTCTTCTTCCTCTGCTCCGATCCGCCGCCGCCGGTGATGGAGTCCGGTGGTCTTCTTCCTCTGCTCCGATCCACCGCCGCCGGTGAGTGTTGGGAGAGTGGGGAAGAGTGGGGAGAGGGAGCGATGAGGGGCGGTGAGGCTAATAACTAACGGCGCTTCGGGAAGCAACGCGGCTTCTGGAGCATGGCCGCGCGCGTGCAGCCGCCGCCGCCCACGTGCACCGCTCGGGCCTGACCCTGGAGAAACTGCCGACTCGTGCGTTTCCAGTGAGCCAGACCCAGAGGTGCTTTAAGTTTCGTGCTGTGCAGGCCCAATAGTAAAACCAGGCGTCCAAACAGCCCGGTCCCTTCCCGCGCGGGCCTGGTTGGGCCTTATGCAGGCAACCAAACATGCCCTAAGGTGCTCGCTAGGCAGGGTACGTGCATGGCGCTCACTTGTTGCCGGCCATGCACGTACGCGACGTCGCATCTCTTTCAGCGCGCGTACGCAGCTAGATCGAGCTAGCAGCATAGGAGCTGAGCAGTGATCCGACGCGTGCTGGCCGATCCGGCTCTTGCCGGTGCAGGGGGGTAATGCAACGGCCAACCGAATGGCTTCACTTCCAGTCCCGCGTCACATGCAGGCAAATTTGACAAATTTGACCTATAGACGAAATCAAATCACAGAATGAACTGTCCGTGAAACTATTTCACGCGGCTGACCCGTGGCGCCTAGCTCTCAGGCGCTGCACTAGTGCAACGCCTGAGAGCTAAGCGCTGCACTAGTGCAACGCCTAGGAGCTAGGCGCCACACTGCTCTCAGGCGTTGCACACTGACTTAGTAATTTCTGATCACACGGGTGCGACGCTGGCCGTGTAGCGCCTATCTGTGAGGCGTTGCACAGTGTAGTGTGGCGCCTTCGTGTCGGGCGTCACACAAAAAGGTCAGCCGCGTGAAATAGTTTCACGGATAGTTCATTCTGTGATTTGATTTCGTCTATAGGTCAAATTTGTCAAATTTGCCTCACATGCACACGTACGCCCGAGCTGGCCGGTGCCTTCGCACGGCAGGGTGTACGTGCCTGGCATGCACGAGCACCCGTCGTTGCCAAACCTAGCTCCTCCGTGCTGATTAAGGTTACGGTGTCCAACAGTTATAGATCGTCTGATCTTGCTTTACTTGTGAGTGTGTGAGAGAGCAGGCGGGGATAGGATGATTTCGTATTGCATATATACGTGAATCTCTTGAAATCACGCAACATCGAGATTGGGTCGGGCCAGGCTTAGACTGATTTGACACGTAAGTACGGCGCATGTATGCTTTGGACGAAAAGGAGCAACAAGATCATCCTCATTCGTACGTATCAACAAGATTCTTCTAATAAATAGCGCAGCACCCTGGTCTTTTCTGTTACCGGTGTATGCTAGTTCCCTCTTGCTTTTAGTTTTACCTGTGCCTATAAGCACGAACAACCACTGGAGTATACGGACAAATGCAATATGATTGGGAGATCCACACTAATACACTGAACTGAGAGATCAACTGATCATGTTCAACGACATATGCAGCTGCGGAGACGAATGGTCCGTACTACGTATGATTGGAGATGGATCCACGCGCGGTCTGCACAAATTAAGATAAAATATACACCGGTAGTTCGTCCGGCCCACTCTGCTTTCTTCACCAACAGGAAAAGGGCGCCACGATATAAAAATCAGTAGGCCATCTGATTTTTCTTTTTTCTTTTTGAGTAAACATTAGGCCATCTGATGTGATCAGGGTAGAGCACCAACCACCGAGCTAGATGGTGCAGGTCGACGGCCCATGCCCGATAGCTGCTCCGTATCCGAACGATGAGGGGTGGCCAGAGTGAAAGACAAAAGACCGGCCAAGTAGCCCCCGCCGGCGCCACGCACCCCCTCCCACCATGCAGCCGTTGCGTGGTACTGGCTGGCCCCGTTTGTTCGTTCGTTCACTGGTCTAGCTAGCCACTACTAAGAAAAGGCCTGCTAATGGCGCACTATAGGTGCGCCACTAGCATCACGTCATTAGAATTTTTTACTAATGACGCATATACTAATGGTGCATCTGGAAGTGCGCCATTAGTATATCCCACGGTGTGTCATTATTATCTGACTTAGTAATGGCGCACCACATAGAAGTGCGCCATTACTAACAAATTATTAACAAATTTTTTTTAATTTTTTTTCGTTTTTATTCTTAATCTCGGGTCACTATGGCTTAATCTCAAGTCAAATCGCACTTCATGGTCAAACTTCCCGGAAGGTCACCCATCCTCACACTATTCCAGCCCGAGCACACTTAACTTCGCAGTTCTACCCAACCCCAGCACCACCTCACTTCATAGGCACTTGTTGATATATCTATCATATCAATCCTATTAAACCTTGTTGATGTCTAGGACTTTGTTCATGTTCATGAGTGTGATGAAATTTTAAAAAAATATTTCAAACTTGCCGATCATATTACGTATCATATTTTTAAAAAGAATTCCAAAAAAAAGTTTTTTTGAAACCAATTTTTTTCTATTACTAGTGGCGCACCTAGCAAATGGTGCGCCACTAGTAAGTTTGAATTTTTTTTATTTCCCCCCTCTAAATCTTAAAATCCCTGTATCTTTCGTTCCGTTAGGTTTTTGGGGATTTTGAAGATGTTGAACGGGGTTTTCCCGGTTCAAATCGTATGTAACTTTTCGAGTAGATGATTTTTCATATAAAAAACTTTTTAATCCGAGTTCGTATGCAAAAGTTATGCCTATTTTACAAATTCCAGAGAGATTTTGCAAATAAAGTCAAAATTCATATTTGTAAATTTTCCCAACAACTAGACCACATATCACATGGAAAACTTATTTTATTTTATTTTTTGACATTTCCATCATTTTGTTTTATTTTTTCTAAAACTGAAAAGGCGGTCCACTGGGGGTGTAGTCGGTGGAATTTTTGGGCAAATTTAGTAATGGCGCACCGTGGGTGTGGTGCGTCATTACTAGTTAACTAGTAATGGCGCACCACACCCACTGTGAGCCATTACTACCTTTGAAAAAAAAATAAAAAAAATTTTGTTAGTAGTGGCGCACCGAGGGTGTGGTGCGCCATTACTAGTTAAAACTAGTAATGGCGAACTGTCCCCTCGGTGCGCCATTACTAGTTTTAAAATAAAATAAAAAAATTGATTAGTAATGGCACACCGAGGGAGTGGTGCGCCATTACTAGTTAAACTAGTAATGGCGCACCAGTGCGCCATTACTAGTTTAAAAAAAAAATGTTAGTAGTGGCGCATCGTGGATGTGGTGCGCCATTAGTATTTGGACACTAATGGCGTACCAACACATGGTGCGCCATTAGTATATAGTAGTGGCGCACCACATGTGTGGTGCGCCATTAGTGTCCATATTATCTATAGCCATTTTCCTAGTAGTGAGCTGTGTACTAGCTATAGTTCAAAATAATAGGACACCGATAACTGCCACACGTGTGGTGTATCGGATGGTTGTGCCGCACGCCTCGTGTGGCATGGAGAAGAACCCGCCCGCATGACCGCATCCGGGCGCGCGCAGCCACAGCCCGCATGTCCGGTGTGTGGCAAAACCGCCGACACGTCCGGGCCAAACGACCGCGCTGCCCGCACGACCCAGCACACCAGCCGTCCTGGGCTCCTTCCGATCCCCAGTCCGCCCTGCCGCCATTGTCTCGCACCTCTCGATCCCCTACCTCCGTCGCCTTCCTTCTCTGGTTGCCATGGCAACCAGAGCAGATCCCTAGCGCCTTTCCCACAGCTAACCATCCACCCCACCCCCGTACCCCCCTCCCACCCCTTCCCCGCCCTCCCAAGACAACGAGCTAAAACAGGTGGATCCCCGATCTCCTTCTGTTTCTCGACCTTCTTTTGTCCAGAAATCTGAATTTGCAAAATTTGCCCACGAAGATGGCGACTGGATCCACGCTATCAGGGCAAACACCCCACGAATTTGTGTGTCTTTGCATTTGCCCACCAACATACGCCAGATCTGCCATATACTATGCTAGACTTGTGCCAAGCTTCTGGGTTGGCTTGATGCGAGTAGTTGGTAGCGTAGTAATCACTATAAAATAGGGAGAGAAAGGAGGAATTTGGCATGGGGAGGGAGGAAAAATAATTGCCACTTGTATCTAACGTCAGTTTCCATCTATCGTTGTCCGTAGTTGCCACCATGTTATATTATTGCTTGCCATCCTATTTTATTTTCTGTTGCCATCGCTTCAAAATGATAGATGGCATCCAGAATTCAGAAAAGAAAAATGGATGTGCATGTCCTACTTGCCATGAGGTGTTGGTTGCCTACGCAAGAAATGTTATGAGATTGCCATGTTATCTTCTACGTGCAAACAACAAGAACGCTTTTTGCGGATTGTTGATGCGTTCTTGTTCATGCAGTGACTAAAAGCACAGTGGCAGAAAAGAAAAAGCAGAAGAATGAATCAGAAAGATGGCACTGATCCTTGGCTTTCTCAAAGGCCAGAAATGCCACCTTGGGATGCAGCAGAGTACAATCAACTCATTTCTTCAGGGCCATTGCTGCCACTACTAGAGCACTACGCGGGCGTCGGTACGATGCATGATAAACAAAGAAGAAACAGTTGCCATGTTCGTGACGATGAAGATGTCATTCTACTTATGTCCTACAATCTATTTTTTAGCAGGTTCTTATGACCAAACCACAATCAGGGGGGCAGCATGGCAAGTTTCGTCACAGGGCGCTAACGCTGACAAATGTACGAGCAACCAACTTCAGCTAGCTAATGTGGCAAATCAAGGTAACGCATACAAAAAAGGAACTTATTGTTGTGGACATGAAATTAAACTTGCAAGGATGGCAAAAGACTCACGAGTTATATCGGAAAAAATGTAGGACCTTCATGCAGCACGTGGCATCAGGCAGCAACCATGTACCTGCCATCAACGTCGTACACAGGTGAGTGCATGAAAGTGAAGTTGTGGAAAGTGAGTTAGGAGAAAGGAACATATATGACAGCTGCAGTTGCCATGCCTGGACAGCTTCGGTTGCCTTGGCTGGACAAACTGCAGTTGCCATGCCTGGACAACTGCAGTTGCCATGTATAATCAAATGTGACTGCAATGTCTAAACAACCGTGGATGACAAGTGTGAACAAATCTGTGTGGCATGGTTGGACCACTACATGTGCCATGTTGAACAAACTACAGTTGCCATGCAATGACCAATTCCTACCATGATCGCAGGTTGTTACGGTGGAACCACATCGGCAAACATCTCATGGCAAGCTTCACAGTTGCAGAAAAGCGCTATTGCAGATAGAGCACATCAAATTGAAATGACATACCACACAAGATTGGCACATGCGGCACAACAAGGTAAAAAAAAGTGAAAACAGAAAACAGTACTGCATTTGCTTTTGTGGGGAATAGCATGTGAAGAAAAGTAGATTTGTAACGGTGGTGGTGGGAAAAACAAAAAAATGCTACCAAGTGGTCATGTGCAAAAGAGACGTATATTGTCTTCGGGATTTGCCAATTGCTATAAGAGTGTGTGCAACATTCATGATTGTTCACATTTGCGTATTGAGCTCAAGCCTAGAATACAAAGTTTTGATGCTAGAGTATACTGGTTGCCATGTGTTGGCAACAGTAGTTGCCATGTATGCTGGATTGTATCTGCCATTGCTATGTGCTGCAAGTTCTGATGCTGAAAGAAGTTGGTTGCCATGTGTGGGCAACAGTAGTTGCCATGTGTGTTGGACTATTTCTGCCATTGCTATATGCTACAAGTTCTCAAGCTAAAAGACGCTGGTTGCCATGTGTTGGCAACGGTACTTGCCATGTGGTTGGACTGTAGCTGCCATTACTGGAGAATTACAGTTGCCATGCATGGCCATATGCAGATTCACGGCTTGCTGTGTGAAATGATGTCATGCAAAATCACATGCAGTTGCTGTACTCCGTTACGGTACACATGACATTCAAGCAAAATCTTACGCTCGTACCTGATTTTTTAATGCAGGACCTTCAACTACAATTAACAGCGGCGCGGGGACATCTACTACGGGGAGCTCTGAGCGCACGGAAGACGCGTTCCACCAGCCAGCCAACACTCATGCCACAAACAATGCCGAGTCAGTGTCGGAAATGGCAATTGTGCCAGCAATACCGACAAGCACACATGTGCACACCAGCACAAGCAACACTCAACCAGGTGAAACAGCCGCCGATACTGAAGTGAATGATGAAACCGATGACGAAGCACAAGGGGATGAAGATGGTGGGCAATCAAAAATCATGGTACCCTAGCCACCGTATCTTGGGCAGAGATTTGATTCATTTGCAGATGCAAAGGAATTCTACCATACATATGCAAAGTTCCATGGGTTTGCGGTCAACACCGAATACCATAGGAAAATTAAAAAAAACTAACGAGTACAACAGAGGCGAGATGAGGTGCTATAAGGCACGAAGAAACAAGAAGGGCAAAGGTGATGCACCTGTCGCTCTGGAACGAAAGAGAGGTATCATTGTCAAGACGGAATGCCCTGTCCGGTGTAAGCTGAACGTAGATGGAGCACAGTGGGTGGTCACTGAATATTTTGATGAGCACAACCACGAGCTAATAAAGAAGTTTGACCTGGTAAAATTTCTGACCGCCCACAGAGGATTCACCCCCCTCGAGAAGAAATTCATAAAGCTGCTACATGATTGTAACGTCGGTCCATCAAGAATGGTGCAGATACTCTCCCTCATCCACAGCAAAAACGGGTCTCTGAGTAGCATGCCCTACCTACCAGCAGACGTCACAAACCTAAAGGCAAAGTACCGTAGAGAAAGCAAGTTGGCTGACATAGAAGCCACGATAGCCTACTTCGATGAGAAAGCGAAAGAAGATCAAGATTTCTTCTACAGGATAAGATTGGACGATGAGGACCGTGTCAGGAACATGCATTAGGTGGATGGTGCTGCAAGAAGAGCCTACAAACATTTCCGAGACTGCATTTCTTTCGACGCGACATATCTCACTAATAAGTACAAGATGCCATGCGCTCCATTCATAGGAATAAATAACCACAATCAGTCATTGCAGTTCGGATGCGGGCTCTTTCGGAACGAAGACACGGATGGGTACGTTTGGCTGTTCAAGACCTTCTTGGAGTGCATGGGTGGACTTGCTCCGATGAACATAATAACAGACCAGGATTTTAGCATGCGTGCAGGCATAGAGGAGGTCTTTCCGTTAGCAGTGCACAGGCACTGTAGGTGGCACATTATAAAGAAGGCTGAGGAGACACTAGGACCGTTCTTTGCTGACCGTCCAGACCTGCACAAGGCATTCGAGCTGTGCGTGGACCACAGCTTGATGGTGGAGGAGTTTGAAAGGAGCTGGATGGCTATGATTGAAACATATCAAGTCCAAGACCACGAGACGCTTGCTAGCTTGTGGGAGAAGCGAATGTACTGGGTGCCGGCCTACTTCATGCAGTGCTTCTTCCCGTTTCTGCATACTACATATCGCAGTGAGGGGTTCAATGCTGTTTTGAAGCGGTACGTGAGCCCTGGCAACTCATTACTACAGTTTGCCAAGCAGTACACCGCTTTGCAACAAAAAATACTGGGATCCGAGCTACAGCAAGAAGCAAACACCGCGCTCAAGCAGCCAAAATTGCTAAGTATTTACCAATGGAGAGGCAGATGAGCAAGATATACACCAACACGATTTTTAACAAGTAAGTCAGTTGTGTTACAATCTTATTTGCACAAATCATGAAGGTACCAGGTGCCATGTAGAATGCAATGCAGTTGAAATGCTTATTTGAAAATGATGATTGTGTTGAAAAGTAGCCATTAGGTACAGAGTAAACATGATATGTAGTTGTCGTGCTTAATGAACTACAGTTTGTCATGCTTAATGAACTGCAGTTTGCCACGTTCACTCAACTGCAGTTACCATGTTTGCGTAACTGCAGTTGCCATGTTTGATGAACTGCAGTTGCCATGTTTAATGAACTGCAGTTGCCATATTTAATGAAATGTAAATTCCAATGGCCATGATGGTTTGGAATGCAAATGCCAAATTGAAGTTGTTATGCAGTTGCCATGTTTAATGAAATGCAGTTGCCATGTTTAATGAACTGCAGTTGCCATGTTTACTCAACTCCAGTTGCCATGTTTAATGAACTGTAGTTGCCATGTTTGAACGAATTGTAATTCCATTGGCCACAACAAACAAAAGGTGCTACAAAAAACTTCACACAAGAGTTTAACAAAAAACCACACAAAACTTGCAGATTCCAGGAAGAAATAAAGCGTGCCAGCATGTACACGGCTTTCCAGGTGGACGAACATACGTTCAAGGTGTGTTCTATCATGGGCATGTCGGATTCAGAACCTGAAGACCCAGACAAGGGAAGGAACTACTTTGTGAAGGCATCGATAAGCGAAGGCGAATACTACTGCCAATGCTGCAAATTCGAACGGGACGGGATTGTGTGCTGTCACATTCTAAAAGTAATGGACTTGAACGCGGTGACACGAATGCCCCGCCATTTCATAAGGCGGCGATGGACTTGGGACGCTGACGATGCATTGGCGCCGCAAACATCAAACGCAGTTTTGGCCGTGCATGACGAGAGACTAGAGTCAACCATGGAAGCCGTGAGGCACGTTGTGTTGACAAAGAACTATGCTGAACTAATTGATGAAGCGTGCAAGAGTGATGAGACAGCAAGGGTCACAGAAAAACACAGGAAGGCCCTCAAAAGAGAGCTTGATGAGATCAAGAAGAGGAAAGCTGAGGAAGCCTTACACAGGGTCCCCCGCACATCAAGTGTGCCTTCGTCCACAGGGCCATCATCTGAAAACTCGGAGGTAAGATCTGGAACAGCAAGCACACAAACACAGGTTAGGAACCCGCCCCGTTCCATCACAAAAGGGCGTCCAAAAGAGATAAGATACAAATCGGGATTGGAGATTCAAGCAAAACATAAGAAACCAAAGAAAGGGACGGGCAATCCGTAAACAACATTGGAGCACTTTGACTTGGTCCATGGTGACATTTTTTTTGTAATCTAGATGTTCTAAATTTTGTAAAAACTGGAGAATGACTCTTCTGGTGCATCAGAATCTGAAGTAAAAATGCCATGAAGGAATAGCTGCAGTTGCCACGTGTATGGCACTGAATTTGCCATGTTGCTTGAACTGAATCTGCCATGCAATTTCTACTGAATCGGCCATACCATTTGTACTGAATCTGCCATGCCATTTCTACTGAATTTGCCATGTTATTTTTACTGAATTTGCCATCTTATTTTTTACTGAATCTGCCATGTTAGTTGTACTGAACATGCCATGTTAGTTGTATTGAATCTTCACCGCGTAGATTTCCATGTTCAGTCAGCGCATTTTAGTCACACATATTGTATTCTGGTGCAAACTATGGGAAACAAGCTGAAACGGTCTCGTGCAGCAACCGCACAGGTTACTGCCCTGTGATCAAACTACCATGCTAGCCGGTACAGTTAGCAGTGCAAAAAAACCCAAAAATCCAAACAAGAAAGAACGATAACTTTCACTAACCATGACTGATCAACTACATTTGCCATGTTTTCAGACATCAAGGACGCATTCAAAACACCATGCTGGTACTACCAACCCACAAGCAAATAATAACACTGAAAACACATAAACGTATCTGCTGTCAAACCTAAGTAGGTTCACATCCACACATATATTTCAAACTATTCAAATGTCACTCACATGCCACCACTGTATACTAGGCTACGGGGAGATGGAGTCATAGCATATTACAAGGACATAGTTTTGAAAAAACAAGGTAATACCTTACATTCCTCGGCAACAGAATGTAAGGTAGGCGTTCGGTCAGGAGCACCACGTGATCACTTGTACTTCTTGGCGGCTTTCTTCACAGCTTCCTCTATCAACTCACGTGCGTTGGACCGCGTGTTGAAATCTTCATTCATCAACCAGTTCCATGTGTAAATTTTGCGGAGCTCGACGACCATTGCAGCTGTGACGACAGGAACCCGTCGACCTTCCCACTTTGCAAGGTATTCCAACGTGTGGAAGCCGCAGTCGTGCCTAAACAAGAAAAGAGTCAGGTTAACTCACAAGAACATATAGAAAAATCATAAACTTCAATTCAGAGGTGACAAAAAGAGAGGGTGAGCATTGGTTTGGAGGACACATGAAGAAAAGATGGAAAAATACCGGTTTCCTTGCTTCGTAGTCACCACGTACTCAATTGGAAAATGTCTGATCTGGACCTTTGAGTTTTCATAGTGACGGTTCCATGTCTCTTTGAGGTTGTTGATGAAGTATTCAGCATGCATAGTAAGGTCTGCATCAGCTTCTGAACGCATTGAATCAAGCACCTCAAAACGTTGGTTCTTCAGGTCAAGGCAGATCGCGTAGTGGTGACCACACTTGTTGTGTGGGTCATGTGGTGCAAGCTCCTGGAACATGGGGAACAAGACCTGCAAACAAAAATGAAGGAAAGAAAAGAAGCAGAGCTCACATTAAGAACAGAAATGATGTAGTTGGGAAAATGACATGTAAAGATATCACCGGTTACACTAACAAGGCACATGAGTGACTACGAAAGCATCAAGGGTCCAACAAAAGTGGACCAACGTATAATGTTTAGTTGTAGTGGGTAATTAAAAGAAGTTGCCGTCCATGTATGAACAAAGTTGCCATGTATTTTAGTTTGAAGTTGCCACATAGGTTGTATTAGGAAAGCAAATAAGAGTCATTTTACATGGCAGTTGTTGCCACATGAAACAGCTGTCACAAAACAGGGTGTAGCCCACATCTGAAGCATAGCTACTGGCAAAAAAATAACATGGGAGGAAAAAAATGTGCAAAAAAGGAAGGAGTACTCACACATTTCTTCATTGTGAGCTTGAAATCACCATGCGCAGCAAAATGCTTCCTCAGGATTTTGTGGTGGAAGTCGCCATCCCATATTTTGCACGTCACAATGTACTGCATGATTGTTTTGTCGGGAGACATATCCATATGCCTGTTGATGAAGTCAATCCCACATGCAACTACATTCTTCGACATTTTACCGAGTGGCCTCACAGACTCGGCAAGATCACCTAGGTCGACGTACGTCGCATCACATTGTATGATCTTGGTTCTGTCCAAACATGAGCTGTATGAAAATGATATAACATGAAAGAATCATGTCTACTAAGTGAAAAAAAGAAATAAAACATAAACGGAGCATATCTAGAAATATCAAAAGGATGAATAGTAAAAAGAGCAAAGCAAATGAGAGGTTTATGTGGGTGTGGTCATTACGCTTGCAGCTCCTTCATGTGATTGCTGTTGGACCTCGCATTTCCAAAGCGCTTGACAATATCGTACAACTGGTTCTGATCCTTTGTGGCCTTGACTTCCGGCTCATAATAATCCGTGGGTGGCGCGTGAACTACCCTGCGCTGCCTCACAGAACCAGGGGTGGCACTTCTAATGGTATCCTCAGATACGGACTCAGCAGGCACGTTGGAACTTGATTGGCCCTGACCTCGTGAGGACCTCCTCTGCAATGCTGCCTCCTCAATCCTGCGGTAAGCTTCATCAAGTGACGGCGTAATCTCCTCAGGGGTGGCTGCAAGGGTCAGAAAAGTGGATTAGGAATCCTTGGAAAACAAAACAAATCTAGTTTGAAAATAAAGGTTGCAGAAATATGAGATGTAGGCACAGAAAGTAGGGAGTTGCCATGTGCAGGCAACTCCAGTTGCCATGTGCAATGCATTGTAGTTGCCATGTGACAACAACTACAGTTGCCATGATGTATCAACTGCAGTTGCCATGTGCTTGCAGAATGGAAAAATGGAGTATGGCAACAGAAAAATGTAGGTGACAGCGTGCAAGCAAATCCAGTTGCCATGTCCATCAGATAACATTTGCCATCACAAGTGAGAACCCAAGAAAATGCTTGGAACAAAAGTCATACTAAAAAGATGTATACACGAATATGATAAACACATAAAGAAATGTACCTTGCACAACCGGCTCTGCGAACTTCACAGCCTTCTTGCCCTCGACCATTGGCTGCGCCATCATTGGGGCCATGCCTGCCGGGAAAGTAAAGGCAACTGGTGAAGGATCTTGCACCACTGGTTCATCTTGACTGCGATCAATACCAAAGCTACAGCTCGGTGGGGTGAAGGCCATTGGGTGCCTCTCCTGCCTACTGGCCGGACCGCGAACAGCTTGCTGGGCAGAATCCAAGGGTGAAAGATCAACAAACATTTCTGCATCGGCTGCTGCAGAGTCATCAGGCTTATTCGTAGGACGGGGCGTGCTGTTAGCGGTATCAGTCGCAGCTTTCTTGACAATCTTCTTGTTTGGGCTGTAGGGGACACCGATGTTGACTGGGAGCTTAGAAGTGCGCAGATTTAAGCTAGGGTTATCCACTGCGGGTAAAGACGCAGTCTGCTCTGCACGTTCACCTCCGTCAGTCGTGCCCGGCTTGCCACCTGGGTCGGTTGTACTCCGGTCTTCCGTTCTCTCCATAACATTGCTTCTGGCAGGTGGTGGGAATAGTGTGGACGCAGGCACATAACCAGAGTCATCTCTGCTGCTCCTAGCTACAGCAGGCGCGTTGGGTGTGTCTGTAGATTGCTTGCGGGGGCTACGACGCCTAGGTGGAAGACCAGCTTGCGCAACGGTCACCTTGGCAACCTCTGGAGCACCAGAAGCTAGAGCTATTGTGTCAAGAGTCTCACCTATGGATGGCATATCATGATGAACTGTCGCCTCAGCCCCTTCTTTCGTGGACGAAGAAGTGCCACCACCCACGCACTTGGAATCCATGTCAGACGAGCGGGAATCTTCGTTGCTTAGGTTGATCTCGGGGGCGTCCACTTCAACACTTGCTGATCGGGTCGCATGGCTCACAACAGCATCCTTCATTGCTAGCAGAGTGGGCAATATTTCAGCAGTCCTGGCAGATACCGACTCGTCACTCACAGATGTACGGATGCCTGCTGTCGTAGCCTGCACATCTGCAACCGGCGAAGATGTTCGGCCGCTTGCATCAGAGCTAGTGGGAACAGTGGACGGTGCAGCGCGAGGTTTGTGCACTGGCGCCTCATGAACGTCTGAGTTGCCACCTGTCGACAACTTTGAGTGTATGCGTTCGAGTGGGTCCCTGGGGTTCTGCTTCGTCACGCGTGTGGTAGTCTTCTTCACCCTGAAAAAAACACACGAACATTGTTAGATGAACAGATGATAGTTTTCATGTAGGTAGAATAAGAGTTGCCATGTGGACCAGTTAGCAGTTGCCATGCGTAACAAGCAGCAGTTGCCATGGTAGACATCTTAAAAAATGTAAGAAATGTGTGATGTGCCAGGAAAGCCATTTCAAAACTAGGTGTGGATGAGTGCACAAACAGATGGAAAAGCTGGTAGTTGCCATGTAGGTGGAATAAGAGTTGCCATTTTGCCTGGTTAGCAGTTGCCATGCAAAAACGGGCAGGAGTTGCCATGTAGTAAGAAGAAATAGAGCATGGGAGAAACAACAGTTGCGATGTGGGACTGATGGCAGTAGCCCATGTGGCAAGCTGAACAGCTGCATTGAAAGGCAAAAATATAGCAATATGGCAATGAAGAAAGAAAATAGATAACCTACTTCTTGACTGTCTTCCTCAAATCTGGCAACACGACAGGATCACCGATGTTGGACGTCGACATACGAGGAGATGACATAGTGGAATGCGTGTCACCAGCAATAGGGGCACCCTTGTTCAATCGAGCAGAAACACGGGTTGGCGTTGGTGCTTGTTTCTTCGTAACTGCTCGTCCACCAGCTGTCGCCTCGCTGCACATATAAGAAAGAGGCAAAAAAAGGTGCCAAGTGTCAGCCACGAAAATCGTTGCCACGCTTAGCAAAAACAAATGGAAAAAAGGGGGTCAGTCTGTTCGAAAGGATAGACAAAACAAAACACTAAAAAAGAAGTCGAACCTCCTCCTAGCAGCTAAGGGATCGGTCCTAGGTCTCTTGACAGGAGAGCCCTGCCCAACCTCCTCTGGATCCCTCCCCCTCTTTGAGGGCGACACCCCTTGCCTCTCGCAGCTGTCTGTTCTTTGACTTTCTCCGGTGAGGGGACATCTGGTACACCCTTGCCCTTCTTACCACCTGCACGAACGTCGACATGTTCATCATCGTCGGTGTCATGTTGCACGTTCTCCATGTCATCGTCGTCGTCCTTGTCGAGAGCAGCATCTCCATCTAGTTCATCTTGTGTGTCGGGAAGCTCCTGCGAGCTGTTGTAGTCGTACCGACCACGGCAACCAGTTGGCCGATGTGTCCGTTCTGCAACAAATGGAGTGAACTGCCTCGCAACCGCGTCGTTGTCAGAGCCACTAAGGGACGTCCAACCCTCAACCAACTTCCCGAGCAAGCTGGTCATTCCGGATGCAAACTGCCCAATTAGATGCTCAACAGGTGCCCTCGCCTGTGCACGAGACAAGAAGCAGCAGTAACCAACCGTATTAAAGTCACGTGCACAAGGTCAAAATAAACCAAACACAACCATAGATATATATATCGTTGATTACCTCAACAGGACAAGACGGAGCTGAGTGCACGTCCATTCACTTTCCAAAGTTTTGAGGCCCACCAAACACGCTGTAGTCTATAGCATGCTTGGCCATCAGCTGGAAAAAACCAAAAAAACAGCTAGCATGTAAAGAGAAAAAACAAATGAACACTAACTAACAGTTCATGTATTGCAAAAATAAAAATAAAAAAGAGGAAGAGGATAGAAGTTTCAAAATGGATGGCAGAGTTGCCATGTGGCGTCAGACATGCATACCATGCGCAGACAGCCATGGCTAACAAGGTAGTCATCTCTTGTTAGCCACATGCGGTTGCCGTATGAGGATTTTTTCATATGTTATGCAGCGTCAAAATTAAAAGAATGTCGTGCAAAGAAAGAAGCCAGAACTAACCTGCAGTTTCCCGTATTTCGTATCAGTTATCTTGTCCGCGGCAAGCACAACCTTGACAGCATCGTAAGTCCACGCAGAAACAACAAACTTGTGTGGAGGCGGCGGGCCTCCTATCCCAGTAAAGTCCACAGTGGACAGATCAAGACATCGACGTACATGAGCTGATGTACAATAATTTAAAAAGAAAAAATATCAGTTGCCATCATGGTATTTTGCAAAAAAAGAAGCTAACGTATGTTCCTTCAATCATCAAGTTGGAGGGCATGAAGAAGGAAAGAGTTGCCATGTATTTCTGTTAGTTGCCATCTAGTTATGTTGGCAGTTGCCATTCTAGTTATGTTGGTAATTGCCATCTTGTTATGATGGTAGTTGCCACAATGTCACCATCATGGTTGCCATGCATGCTCAAGGAGCTAGGAGTGTTTGCAAAAGAGTAGTACAAAAATACCATTAAATGGAGTCGACAACCCTTCTGGTACATCTTGTTTGAGAATGCATCATGCAGGAAGTCCGCAGTGAACTTACACCAATTCATGTTCTTCACTTCTTTCAGTTTTGCCTGCACGACACAAATTTCAGGACAAGAAGTTGCTGCATCAGAAATCAAAATGGGAAAACATCAAAAAACTGGCAGTGACTAGCTTACAGATGACATAGGAGTCAAAAGATCGAAGGAAAAAATGAAGGAGTAGAGATAGAGCATTCACCAGGATGGGGAAGCATTTGTTGCTTGGGCGAAGAGATGTGGTCGGCGCAAAAACAGCTGGGATCAGGTACATGAGTAGCTTCATCTTAAAAACTTCGCCATGGGTTTTCATGCCCTCCAGCGAATTTGCCAGCACGGTCGTGTTCGGCATGGATGTCATCCCAGGAAACAAACGGGCAAACAATGTTTCCTCAATCGTATTATTGACCTCATACGGGACTTTGATTTCTCCACGGGGCACACCCAACGTGCAGAACACAGATTCCTCGTCTAACGGCAGTCTTCCACGTCTCGGAATCACAAATTCCCTGGAGGCGGGCTCGTAAATCTCACCGAGCAGTCGCATACAGGGTTCACTAGATTCTTGCACCGAACATCCATCAGAGCCTGCATCCCCAACTCAGCAGCAGCTCCCTTCTGGTCGTCGGTGAATCCCTCGGTCAATATAGTCAGGCGTTCCTGTGAAGCCCTATTGCGATTACGTTTCTTCTTCTGCAAAACAGAGAAATGATCATTTGTTGCCATGTTTCACTATCATGAAGGTTTAGACCCTATCAGACGATTGCAAACTCAACATGACATTCAAAACATAAGGGGGAAGGGGGCTGGGGGGGTGGACAGTTACCTCATCATCGCCGTTTGTTGTCCGTCTAGTTGCGCGATTCTGCCGCGGTAACTCCATGAAATCATCATCATCATCTTGATGATCGCCGCGAGCCATTCTGCTGAGGTAAGAACAAAGCAAAATGTCAGGGTGCAAATGGAAGTATGAAGTAAGCAGTTGCCACCTAACAGAATGTACTTGCCACATGGGCTCAATTGAAAGTGGCAAAAAGTTTAGGCAATATCGTATGAACACCCACACCCCCTATGATTGTCCAACAATAAATGTGGCAACAAAACACATTGGCTTCATTTGAAAAATGTACAGATCATAAGGCACTTGAAACAAAATGCTAAAGTTGCCATGTTAGCACAAGATAGTACGAAAGAAAGGCACAAATCTTCGGCTGCACAAACATATAATGTGGCAACTCACACTCTGTCCTCATACAAAAAATGAGTTGTCATATATTCAAAGGCAAATGTACTAGGTTGAAATTGCCATATGTCAAAATGCAAGACAATTCAGAAATTGTTGAAAACATCTACTGAACAACCTGTAATGTGGCAACTCACACACTGACCTCATATTAAAAATGAGTTGCCATGTAGTACGGCCAAATATGTTCAGATATCACAAGATTGCATGGAAAAACACAAAATTGAGTATATGGTACAGTGAATTTGCCACATTATCCTGCCTACATCATGGCAACAGCCATAGTGTGTTAACAGAAATACTTGCCACATGAAAATCATACTTGTGGCAACTGACAGATTTGATCAGGAAATTAGTTGTCATCCAGTGCACATAGTTGTCATATATTGAAAGGCAAATGTACTATGTTGAAAATGCCATGGTAAAATACAAGACAATTCAAAAAGTGTTGAAAACATCTACTGAACAACCTGTAATGTGGCAACTCACACACTGACCTCATATTAAAAATGAGTTGCCATGTAATACGGTCAAATATGTTCAGATATCACAAGTCAGCATGGCAAACACAAAATTGAGTCTATTGTACAGTGAATTTACCACATTATCCTGCCTATATCATGGCAACAGCCTTAGTGTGTTAACAGAAATACTTGCCGCATGGAAATCATATTGTATGGCAACTTACACATTTAATCAGGAAATTAGTTGTCATCCAGTGCACATAGTTGCTGAAACTGCCATGACTACCTATTTACTACACTTTATCATGCCTACAGTATGGCAACAGCCATAGTGTGTGCACAAAAAAAGTTGCCACATGGAAAACAAATTTGTGGCAACTGACACAGTTGATCAGGGAATTAGTTGCCATCCAGTGCAGATAGTTACTGAAATTATCATGTCTACCTTCACACTGCACTTTGAAATACAACTAGCTAGATCTAGGATTCATTGGCAACTATCATAACCTGAAATTCGTCAACAAAAAACTTCCTACACTGATCGCAAATAGCATTTCGAGTCAAAATACATAACTAATAGATAGAAAAGCGCCAGCTCAATCCCAAGGCAGAACCAGGATGTGGCTGCGGGCAGGCCGAGCCACACCGGCATGACAGCCGCGGCGGCGGCGGCCAAACTGTGCAATGCCACCGAACACGACCAGCACAGGACTCCGCCGCTGGCGGGAATGCCGGAGCATCGCGAATCCGCCTGAATCTCGATGAATCTCGAGCGGAACATTGACCACAGAGGAGAGGGGAGAAATGCAAGGAAGGAACGTGACCGTGGGAAGGAGCATTGCCTTCACTCTGTAGGCGCTCCGGCGAATACGCTCCGGTCCGGCGAGTCCCACCGACGGGCGCGAATGCCGTCGACTCTTCCGCCTCCGCCGTGGCCTTCTCCTCCAATCGAATGAACTGCGGGGTGGGTTGGGTGAGTAATGAAGTGGAGAGTAAATGAAACCGTGAGGGGAGGAGGGGCGAAGTGCGCGACGTGGTTGACGGCAACCGCAGTTCGGGCGTGGCGTGCGGGCGCAGAGCAGTTCCACCGCACGCCTCCGAGTGGCAACCGTTGACCGGGGGGGGGGGCAACCGGCGTGTGGGCGAACACTCTCACACACCACACACGCGACTTGTCCTACGTGGCACACAAAATCAGCCAAAACGTGCCAAGATTCGTGCAGAAACTGTTGAACGGCGATGAAGGCGTGTGGTGGAGTTGGCTAACGCTCACACGTGTGGGCGTTATCTTTTTCGAAATAATCAACTCTAAATCTGCCATCATGCAAAATAACACAGCACGAGTTAATATATGCGCCTGCGTGCGTGTGGCCAGGGTCAGGTGTAGGAGCACGCGGCTGTAATTAAGCCCGAGTAATTATATTTGCGAGGATTACTCTAGCCATTAACCGACGCATGTTCCGAGGCCCGCTTGTCGATCACCATCTTTCCACATCCGGGCGGTTCACTGTAAAAATACACCCACCAAAGCGCAAAAGACAGGAGTGCGTGCCACCCAATGAAGAAGGCGAAACTGAAACGGAGTGGTAGCGAAAGAGACGGCCACGTTCGACCGGAATCGACGGACGCCAGACGCTAACAGCGATCGGAGCATCTTATCGCGGCGCAACTGGCCGGATCACATGCACATCGCCGGCGGGCTCCACGATTCCTTGACATTCCTTCGCCCGGACTCCACGAACATGGGCGCAAGTGAACAGATTCGCCGAGCGCCGACGGACACTGCCATTACGGCGACGCCGATGCCACTGTGTGGAGCGTTCAGAGGTCGGTCGCGTTTCAAGCAAAGCGGAGGCGATCCCACGGCCGGCGGCTCGGGTCCGGTCGCTGCCGGCTGCTGGGGTGTCCCAGTCGTGCCAACTTGGCCATGGCTCTGAACGTTCGGAGAGATAACTTCCTTTTCTCTGGGCTCGTCCTTTCAGTGTGCCGGAAACGGTTTACTGTCAGCAACGTGCCACCAGTCCACAACCGGTGGGATTGCCAAACAAAAAAAAGTTAGACATTGCCCAATTTCCGGCCGAACCGGCAAATGCGCTGTGTCCTGTGTGCTAGTGCTTCTGCAAGACGCTCTTGATGAATGATGAACAGAGAAAGTTAGTACGAATCAACTGACATACCAAAGCCACAGCCTCTCCTGAGTCCCAACTGCTCCATCCTCTAATCTCTCAATGGCGACGGCGTCTGCGAGTCGGCCCAGCGGCCATGTCCTTTTGAGTCCCTTTCCCAACTACCAATCCGCCTCGCTCACCCGTGTCAAGCTCTCCGCCGGCGGCTCGCCGGTGAAGTTTGTCAGCGTCTCGTCTCCTCCATCCTCTCCCGTGGGCGGCGCCGCCAAGATCCGTCGGTCCTGTATGTGCTCCCCGACGAACCACCCGGGCTCGTTCCGTTGCAGCCTCCACAAGGAGCGCAAGCAGGAGGCGGCCCCCGCCGGGAGCAGCTGCAGCAAGCCCGTCTCCCCGCCTTCGCCGCCGCCCATCGGCAGCGGCTGCTCTAGGCGCATGGTAAACGTGCTAGCGCAACGCGTCCCCATGGGGAGCGGGCACTGGGCACGCAAGGCGCTCGCTCCGTCTCACGCGCTGCAGCAGCTTCAGCAGAGGAAGCGCGCCGACCGGTTTCGAGCCGGGCCCAGCCGGCTCTCCGCCGCATCCATGGCCGGAGGCCGCGCAGGCGGCAGCAACCAGTAAAAAAACTAGCGTCGACATGCCATAGCAGTACATACTGTACACAGGAAAGAAACTCCCAGAATAATTCCGGTCGCTGTATAGAAGATCGGTGGGGATTAGGCCACAATGCTGGAGTTTTAAGACGAGACCCAATTCCATCCCGGCCTGATCAATTAGCTAGCTTATAGTTGTATATAGAGTGGCTGTACATAAAGTGAGCCTCTTATTTAACTCCGCTGCACATAGAGTGAGTTCATCTTCTCTGCTCCACTTGTACATAGATGAGCAATTAGCTGTATATAGAGCGGCTGTACATAGAGTGAGCCGCGTCTTCCTCCTCTCTGCTCCACCTGTACATAGAGTGAGCTCTGGTCCTCTCTGCCCGCTGTGTATAGCCCTTGATTTTTGTTCTGGATATACATCAATACATCATGAGTGAGAAATAGGAGACACGCATACATGCACCTGATCTGTCCCGTGGCCGGAGGCTTATCCTGTCTTGGATGATTTGTTTGCCAAAACAACTGCTTCCGTTTCTGCTTCTGTTTCTGGAGTGTGGATGCATCTCCCCTGTTTCAGTTTTGGATAAGCTCTGCAAGAGATCAGTGGCGTCTCTCCGTCGCTTGCTCCCGTCACGCGGCACCCGTGTCCCCGGCCGGATCAGGCCACCAACCTGCAGCACAGTAGAAATCCCCCGACTCCGGCGAAGTTTCTGTAAAGTTTCATGCCGCGGCTGATGAACTGAGGAGCTCTCTTCGTCCTGCTCGTGATATTTTACTGTTTTCTTCAGATCTGTAGTATTTTACTGTTCCTTCTAGAGAAAGTGGTATTTTACTGTTGACCGTAGCGACGGCGGAGCGGTTGGGATTCCCCAACTCTTCAACTTGCGCAAGAAGATGATGTGTGGACAGCTTCTTGATCGGTTCTGTTTCTTCGCCAGAAATCAGTCTGTCAGTTTGATTGGCAACATGTCTGTCAGTTTGGCTCTTGTCCCCATTGGAGTAAGTATTGCGTGCGGTGTTCATTTTTACTTGATGAACGAGAAATATCGGTGCACTTTTCAATTGAAGGAATGGAGCGATGAACACACGATACTACTACATAATACGGGCGCGGACAAAGAGAAACTCTGAAATAAATCAGTAGCAAGCTTCCGTTGAAACCCTGCCGTTCACATGATGCGTTGAACAGCTGAGAGGCGAGAACCAAGTGAAGTTGCTGGCAATTTGATATAGCAGGTTAACGAACTCGTTGAACATTTGACGATCGAGTTGGTACGTACTGCTCCCACAACAAACTCGTCGAAGATCAGACGGACACTTGCTCTGTTAACCAGAAGAAGAAGAAGAAGAAGAAGAAGAAGAAGAAGAAGAAGAAGAAGCTCTGGAGCGTCAGCGTTGGCGGCGGCCGAGCATGTCAACAGAACGCATGCATGACCCGTCAGAATAACTCGATCGCGACATGCCCCGGGCCGAGCACCGTCGCAGGCCAGACTCAGTCCCGCGCGCGGACGCACAATTGGACTTGGCGCTTCCGGAGGAAGGTCGGCCTCTCTTGCCTGCTCACCGGGGCAAGTCACTCGGACTGAAACATGCAGAAGTTCAGTGACACCTGAGCGGGCAGGCAACCAATGGGTACGTACAAGTACTTTTTTCCAATTATCCTCGGACGGATACGAGCTCCGTTGGTCCAGGTAAGACACAAGCGCGACCGATAATAATAAGCCGGTGGAAAAAAGTTCACTAGATCAGTAAAGCGCGGGGTAAACGGCCTGCGCCGGAGGCTTGAGCGGGCGGCGAGCGCCATGTATACACGTGCGTCGGAGGCTCTGATACGGCGAGTGAGTAGCCATGAACGGCTGCGCGACGTCGGACAGTTGCATCGCACAACACAAAGCTGGGCGGGAAGGTTCGGTTCGTCGTGAATTATTGCTGCTGGTTTCTTTTTGTCTTTGCAGATGCTCTGATTAGATCCTGTTGGAGAGATCGATCGGGGGCTGGGAATTTGACTTCTGTGGTGGTGCGCACTGGCATGTCCCCGTCGTGCTCGCTCTGACTTTCTACTGATTCCGGTTCTGCACTAAGTAGTTATAGTTCAGAGTTTACGGCATGAAGTCTCCCTCGGGCACAGGGTAGCAGACGTGAAGAGAGAACAATTAGTAGGGATGTTTTGCAAGTACGTAGGCCGGGCAATGTCAACCGAATTGATTTGCGGTACCAACTTCTGACTCTGTGCTTCTGGATCCAAGAAAAAATGTTCACTGAATAGTGGAATACCCTATCCCTGCAAGTGGTCCGATGCTTTTTGGAATTAACCATCATCCTCAGAAAAAATCGTCAAAATCCACGTGACTTTTGGAGGTCCGGAAATAATGATTTTTTTAACAGTAAAAACGTTCAGAAGATAGCAACTGGCTTTGGGCACTGAATTAGTAGGTTAGTCCAAAAATAATAATATAAATTGCTATAAAAAGTATATAAAACTGGTAAGAAGATAGCATGAAAGTATTAAAAACTATTGATACGTCTGAGACGTGTAAGTGCTCAAGGCGAGCTGCTTCGGATCCGATTTCACATTGGCCCCGACAAAGGTTTCTCACGCTCCCCCGAGGGTTTATCTGACTTTGCGCCCGAGGCGAGTGGCTACGGATCTGATCCGACATTTTCTACAATGCCATATGTTTTTAGCAACTCCATTATTAGAAATTTTAAAAAAATGGCGTATATCAATTAGGAAATAAAAGTGTTCATTGCAATCACGCAAATAAGTGTTAACAAGATTGGCATTACACCTTGCAAGATACCATCACTCAACATGGCCATGCGGAATTTATATAAACCATGAGCAATTTCATGTGGAAAACATTTGTATACGAGCTGCCAGCGGAACGCTCGGCCGGTCGAGCGCGAATCGTTGGATTTGGGCGACATCCACGGCCCATGTAACAAACACGCACTCGTTTCACGTGTGTCTTCGTCGACACCCCACGCGTGGGGAGACATGGTTGTGGGGGCCACCCGCCTCTCGCAGCCGCACCTGCCTTATCCCCTCGATCTCGTTCTTCTCTTGTCCATGCACAAGACAGAGCCTCCATTTTTGCCGTCAAAGCTCACGGGCGAGCACCACCCCACCTGACACGCCAGCCATGGTCGTATCGCCGTGTTTTGATCCCAGGTAGTGTTGGGAAACGTAGTATTTCAAAAAAAAATCCGTACGATCACGCAAGATCTACCTGGAGAAGCATAGCAACGAGCAGGGAGAGTGTGTCCACGTACCCTCATAGACGAAAAGCGGAAGCGTTTATCAACACGGTTGATGTAGTCGTATGTCTTCGCGATCCGATCGATCTTAGCACCGAACGTACGGCACCTCCGTGTTCAGCACACGTTCAACTCGATGACGTCCTTCATACTCTTGATCCAGTTGAGGCCGAGGGAGAGTTCCATCAGCACGACGGCGTGGCGACGGTGATGATGAAGTTACCGGCGCAGGGCTTCGCCTAAGCACTACGACGATATGACCGAGTTGTGTTTCTGTGGAGGGGGGCACCGCACACGACTAAGAGAAACTTTGGTGTGCCTTTGGGGTGCCCCTCCCACTTATATAAAGGGGGGAGGGAGGAGGAGGCCGGCCAAGGTGTGGCGCGCCCAAGGGGGGGAGTCCTACTCCAAGTAGGATGCGCCCCCCTTTCCTATTCCCACAAGGAGGAGGGAGGAGGAGGAGAAGAGAATGAAGGGGGGGGACCAAACCCTAGTCCAATTCGGTTTGGGCTTGGGGGGGGGGGGGTTGGCGCCACTCCCTGGCCTGCCTCCTCTCTTCCACCACTAGGCCCATGAGGCCCAATAACTTCCCGGGCGGGGGTCCGGTAACCCCCGGTACTCCGAAACTCATCCGAAACGACCCGAACCATTCCGGTGTTCGAATGTAACCTTCCAATATATGAATCTTTATGTCTCGACCATTTTGAGACTCCTCGTCATGTCCGCGATCTCATTCCGGACTCCGAACAAACTTCGGTACATAAAATCACATAACTCATAATACAAATCGTCATCGAACGTTAAGCGTGCGGACCCTACGGTTTCGAGAACTATGTACACATGACCGAGGCACATCTTCGGTCAATAACCAATAGCGGAACCTGGATGCTCATATTGGCTCCTACATATTCTACGAAGATCTTTATCGGTCAAACCGCATAACAACATACGTTGTTCCCTTTGTCATCGGTATGTTACTTGCCCGAGATTCGATCGTCGGTATCACCATACCTAGTTCAATCTCATTACCGGCAAGTCTCTTTACTCGTTCCGTAATGCATCATCCCGCAACTAACTCATTAGTCACATTGCTTCCAAGGCTTATAGTGATGTGCATTACCGAGAGGGCCCAGAGATACCTCTCCGACAATCGGAGTGACAAATCCTAATCTCGATCTATGCCAACTCAACAAACACCATCGGAGACACCTGTAGAGCATCGTTATAATCACCCAATTACGTTGTGACGTTTGATAGCACACTAAGTGTTCCTCCGGTATTCGGGAGTTGCATGATCTCATAGTCATAGGAACATGTATAAGTCATGAAGAAAGCAATAGCAATAAACTAAACGATCATAGTGCTAAGCTAACGGATGGGTCTTGTCCGTCACATCATTCTCTAATGATGTGATCCCGTTCATCAAATGACAACACATGTATATGGCTAGGAAACTTAAATCTTTGATAGCTACTCAAGTAGAGGCATACTAGGGACACTCTGTTTGTCTATGTATTCACACATGTACTAAGTTTCCGGTTAATACAATTCTAGCATGAATAATAAACATTTATCATGATATAAGAAAATATAAATAATAACTTTATTATTGCCTCTAGGGCATATTTCCTTCAGGTAGCGCTTGCCCACCCTGTTCCTCCTGGACGGCGAGCCCCCTCCCGAGCTCTCCTTTTTCCGATCCACTAGTAGAAAAAGGGCCATTTGTCCCGGTTCGTAAGCCCCATTTGTCCCGGTTGGGGAACCGGGACTAAAGGGTCGGTACTAAAGCCCTAAACCTTTAGTCCCGGTTCTTACACCAACCGGGACAGATGGGCCTCCACGTGGCCGCTGCGGCGAGCCCAGGCAGGAGGGCCTTTGGTCCCGCTTGGTAGCACCAACCGGGACCAAAAGGCATCCACGCGTCAGCATCTGGCAGGAGCTGAGGTTTTTGTCTTTTTTGAAAGGGGGTGGTTTAGGGGGTTTTGGGGGGTTAATTTAGGGTGTTAGCTAGCTAATAGAGAGAAGTGTCCTCTCTTATCTCCGTGCTTGGTTTACCAACGCTACTGCTATGCCTAAACATGGCTTACATTGAAGTGAAGGCAACATGTTAGGTGCATGTCGAAAGTAATACTAATCCTAACTTGATCAAGTTTGGATTAGTACTACTTTCGACATGCAGCACATGTTGCCTTCACTTCAATCCAATTCATGTTCATTTCACCCACTGATATATAATAACTCTTCATGCTCGCATCATGCATCATCATAATAACAAGTCCTACTAATCATCATCATACAACTTCTACTCGTTATTAATAACAAGTCATACGATCATCATCCTCATAGTCATCGAACCAACCCAACATAATTGTTCTTAGCACATGATCATCAGTATTAGGTAGCACCTAAATACCCTCTTTAAGGTAAAATAGCATAAAACAATATAGGCCCCGACTCTCCATTATGGAGAATGGAGATCATCCTGTCTCCAATTCTTGCGCTTCACTTCCTTTTGCTTCCAAGAACCTCCTGACGACTGTTCATACATTTTTTCCATTCTTTGATTTTCATGTCTTCACTTCTTTTAGAAATCCGATATGAACAGGTGAGATTCGTAGGTTGACCTTGCCGTATGTTCAAAACATCAAGGCGACCATTCTGATACATTAGATGAGGCACACAATCATTCGGGATTTTCTGTTGAAAAACATAGTAATAACTTCGTAGTTAGCAATGTAGTTAAGTTTCAAAAGAATTTATGCAAAAGATGCACGGATATCGTAATAGTAAAAAATCTTACCATGGCATCTCCATGGATGTTACCGTAGTTCAACACGTGCACTAGTGGCACGTATTCACCATAATGTGCAGGAGTTTTATAATAGATATTGTAATTCTCAAGATTAGTACAAAATGCGACCAGATGATTTTTCTCCTGATAAGTTAACTCAGAGCCATCGGTGTAGTGGGTTTTGTCTACCATCTTCCGCACATTGTTTGAACAACGAAAATAAGCTGTCAGTGGAAATAAGCTGTCAACTATTTTGAAATAAACAATATAAATTAGCTAGTAACTATGTTTGAGAAACTCACATAGCGGTAGAATTGGAAGCGTATTAACAAGGACCCAAATGTCCATATTGTTTTGCTCGATGTCAGGATCACCAAGATCCATGGTGACAAGCATATCCTCATAAAAACCATACATCTTGCAAAGTGCTTCCCAATTTGGGCAACCAAAATGGGTTACGCTCTCAGAATTATACAGATTTACTTCAAAATCCATACCATGATGAGTCCTTAGGTGAATTTTCTTTGTTTCAAAACTTTCATGGTCTTCAAAACCCATCCTCTCCAAGACATAGCGTCTTGCATGGCATGGGATAAGCTAGTCGAATTGTAAAAGATGAAAATTACACGTTGAAATAGTTGAAGTCGTGCTTAATTACGAAAAAACACACGTGTCGTCGTTGCGTACCGTTTTAACGTCGAAGGTCTCCTCGAGCTTAATGCTGAAGCACCGATCTTTGTCCAGGTGAGGCCCGTCGCACAGACCTCGGTCGTCGTGGCACCAGTCCCACTCCCCCGGGAGACTTTCGTCGTCCGAGTACGACATTTCCTATGTTCATAATTCAAATATTAAAATTGTACAATTAAATATATGTACTAAAAACCTAAATTAGATCATTATTATTCATCACGGGTTGACTATCGGTCTGTCGAGTCTTTTCTTGAAAACTCTCAGCTCACGTGGTGTATATATTCGACCGTCGGTGATGGTAGCTCCTCCTTTCGTTCCCGAGTGCATTACACCAAATTGTCTAGCACACGGGAACGAAGGAGAAGCTACCCCCACGACAACAGTCGCGATTCTTTGTCCTCTCATATATATATGGTGGAGACTCTCCCTCACTGATTCCTCTCTGACATTTGCGACTGTCGGTGATGGTAGCTCCTCCTTTCGTTCCCGAGTGCATTACACCAAATTGCCTAGCACACGGGAACGAAGGAGAAGCTACCCCCACGACAATAGTCGAGATTCTTCGTCCTCTCATATATGGTGGAGACTCGACAGACTTAAAGTCAACCCGAAATATCGTTTATTATCTTTCTAAAAAAGGACATATCGAGCGCCTGAAATTTGCCGGAACGGAAATATACATGTTTTTATCTACATCATATGAGCATTCAAACTTGATGGCCATTACATTTCAATGGTTGAGAATATGAGCAAAAACATTTCAAAATATGTTATAGGACTCATATTGACATGGAGATTTGGCTGGTCTCACCTAGAGGTCGGAGGGGGGGGGGGGGTCGGTGACGGGGACGATGTCGGGGATGATGGAGGGGGCTCCTCGATTTCTGCAAAAACAAAAATCCTATAAGCTATCAACTAATCAAATGCATACGCCTTGCATAGTGCTCTCCAATTTTAGCATTCAAAGTAGTAGTTTTCCAATTTGAGCATTCAATAAGCAAAACCAAATCGTAAAATAAATTAGTATTCAAATTAGCATGCATTCAATAAGCAAAATTACATCATCTCTTGCGTCCTTACATTGTCGAATATTATCACTAATACACCTCGAATAGTATCATACGTATAGCATCGCTAAGACAGCTAGAACCGTAGCGCCCGACGGGTATCGGCGCGGGCGGTGGACACCCAAAGAGAAGGAACCATCACAGGATCATAGCTCCAGTGAGATCCCTGAAGAACCTCCCAGGTATTGGAGAACCTGCCCTCCAACGCAACCATGTAGCGACGGACGTGCTCGTCCTCCTCGCTGACACGGTGACGTACCACCTTCGCGGTTTCCGGAAGCCTCAGCACCGTCACTGGCCCACGCGACCGCCACCAAACAAGGTTCGGGTCAACGACGGGCTGTCTCCTCACCAAGCTACGCCCCCCAGAAGGTAGCACCTCCCAATACCAGCCCGGCAGAGCCCAGTCCCGGACATGGCCCCTCTGATCAAGCAGGCCTCCTCCACCGAGTCGACGACGAGGATGCGGGATAGGCATCGTCGACGTTGATGCGGGAATAATTGCTTTAACTAAAAAATAAACTAGTTCTATTAATTTTCTTACTAAAAATAAACTACTTCTATATAAAATGAAGTAGTTTTATTAAATCAACTAGTTCAACTACTAAGCACTTACTATAAATAAAATAAAGTAGTACTTACTAAAAATAAACTACTTCTATAGTAAAATAAAGTAGTTTTATTAAATCAACCAGTTCAGCTACTAAGCACTTACTATAAACAAAATAAAGTAGTACTTACTAAAAATAAACTAGTTTAACTAGCTAGTTCTATTATTTTTCTAACTAATTCTATTAAACACTTACTAAAAAACATCTAATCCAACTAATCTAAAATGCACACTAACCTAACATCTAATGCAAATCAGAGAATGTTCAAATAAAGTAGTATTGCTTGGTTTTTTAAGAAATGTTCAAATAGAAAATTTAGTCAAAAAGTAAAGGTTTTGCCTAATGCATTCTTCATACAGAAAATTGTTACTCTGTAATTTAATAATTTAGTACTACGTGACTATACATAATAATCTGCGTGACTATACATAATTACTAGTATATATACATGGAAAAAATACATATATGAAAAAAAAGAAAAAAAGAGAGCCGGGGCGGCGGCGGCTCACGGTGGGGCCCGCCGGCGAGGGCGACGGCGGGGCGGCTAGGGCGTCGGCGGGGGCGGCGAGGGCGTCGGCGGGGGCGGGCGACGGCGACGGCCTGCAGGGGCGCGCGGGGACAGGGGCACCGGCGACGTACGGCGTGCGGGGGCAGGGGCACGGGCGACGGCGACGGCGTGGGCGGCAGACAGTGATACGTCTCCAACGTATCTATAATTTTTGATTGCTCCATGCTATATTATCTTCTGTTTTGGACATTATTGGGCTTTATTAAACACTTTTATATTATTTTTGGGACTAACCTATTAACCGGAGGCCCAGCCCAGAACTGCTGTTTTTTTCCTATTTCACAGTTTCACAGAAAAAGAATATCAAACGGAGTCCAAACGGAATGAAACCTTCGGGAACGTGATTTTCGGAACGAACGTGATCCAGAGGACTTGGACCCTACGTCAAGAAAGCTACCAGGAAGCCACGACGTAAGGGGGCGCGCCTACCCCCCTGGGCGCGCCCTCCACCCTCGTGGGCCCCACGTTGCTCCACCGACGTACTCCTTCCTCCTATATATACCTACGTACCCCCAAACTACCAGATAGGGAGCCAAAAACCTAATTCCACCGCCGCAACCTTCTGTACCCGTGAGATCCCATCTTGGGGCCTGTTCCGGAGCTCCGGCGGAGGGGGCATCGATCACGGAGGGGCTTCTACATCAACACCATAGCCTCTCCGATGAAGTGTGAGTAGTTTACCTCAGACCTTCGGGTCCATAGTTATTAGCTATATGGCTTCTTCTCTCTTTTTGGATCTCAATACAATGTAATCTTCTTTTGCGGTGTGTTTGTTGAGACCGATGAATTGTGGGTTTATGATCAAGTTTATCTATGAACAATATTTGAATCTTCTGAATTCTTTTATGTATGATTGGTTATCTTTGCAAGTCTCTTCGAATTATCAGTTTGGTTTGGCCTACTAGATTGATCTTTCTTGCAATGGGAGAAGTGCTTAGCTTTGTGTTCAATCTTGCGGTGTCCTTTCCCAGTGATAGTAGGGGCAGCAAGGCACGTATTGTATTGTTGCCATCGAGGATAACAAGATGTGGTTTATATCATACTGCATGAGTTTATCCATCTACATCATATCATCTTGCTTAAAGCGTTACTCTGTTCTTATGAACTTAATACTCTAGATGCATGCTGGATAGCGGTCGATGTGTGGAGCAATAGTAGTAGATGCAGGCAGGAGTCAGTCTACTTGTTTCGGACGTGATGCCTATATACATGATCATGCCTAGATATTCTCATAACTATGCTCAATTCTGTCAATTGCTCAACAGTAATTTGTTCACCCACCGTAAATACTTATGCTCTCGAGAGAAGCCACTAGTGAAACCTATGGCCCCCGGGTCTATTTTCCATCATATTAATCTTCCATCACTTAGCTATTTCCGTTGCCTTTTATTTTACTTTGCATCTTTATCACAAAAATACCAAAAATATTATCTTATCATATCTATCAGATCTCACTCTCATAAGTGACCGTGTAGGGATTGACAACCCCTTATCGCGTTGCTTGCGAGGATTTATTTGTTTGTGTAGGTGTGAGGGACTCGTGTGTAGCCTCCTACTGGATTGATACCTTGGTTCTCAAAAACTGGGGGAAATACTTACGCTACTTTGCTGCATCACCCTTTCCTCTTCAAGGGAAAACCAACGCAGTGCTCAAGAGGTAGCAAGAAGGATTTCTGGTGCCGTTGGCGGGGAGTCTACGCAAAAGTCAACATACCAAGTACCCATCACAAACCCTTATCTCCTGCATTACATTATTTTCCATTTGCCTCTCGTTTTCTTCTCCCCCACTTCACCCTTGCCGTTTTGTTCGCCCTTTTTCCGTTCGTCTTTTCGTTTGCCTTGATGTCTTTCTTGGCTCGTTTGCTTGCTTGGTTGAAATAGTTGAGTATTTATTCCTAAACAGAGAAGCTAAGATCTATGGATCCCCATCCGCTTGCTAATCTTTTTAAGAGATCCAATTATGATGAACCAATTTCTAGTGAGTTTTGTGCACTAGATTATCTTTATGAAGTTTTGCTTGAAATTTGTGAATCTGAAAATTGTGATGAAGAAATTTATGAAGAGATTCACGATAGCTCCTTGAATAAAAAGCATGATTGCAATAATTTTATTACAAATTCTCTTGATGTCAATTGTGCTAATATTATGCAAAACCCTAAGCTTGGGGATGCTAGTTTTGCTATGTCTACTACTTATTGCAATGATTATGATTGGGGCGATAGTTCTTCTTATAATCTTGAAAATTTATTTAAGCCCCATGATGAATATGTGATTGATAATAATGTTTGCAATAATATTGAAAGTGGGTTTGGAAGAGTGTCAACTTTAGATCCCACATATTTGGAGAATGTTCAATCTTATGAATTTTTTGATAAAAGTGGGTTTGGAGAGGTCATGACTTTAGTTAATGTTAATCCCACTATTTCGGAAGAGTGTCAACTTTGCATGCATGTGGATCGTGTTGAAAATATTTTATGTGATAGATATTTTGTTGAATTTGCTTATGATCCCACATTTAATTATTATGAGAGAGGAAAATATGGTCGTAGAAATTTTCATGATAATAAATTACCTCTCGTTATGTTGAGATTGCTATTGTTTCTTTCCGCTTCCTTGCATATGCTAGTTTTTGCTTGCTATGATAATTTGTTTGCCTATAAGATGCCTATGCATAGGAAGTATGTTAGACTTAGATGTATTTGTCACATTTTTATGATGCTCTCTTTGTGCTTTAATTCTTGTCTTTGATGTGAGCATCATTAAAATTATCAATGCCTAGCTAAAAGGCTTTAAAGAAAAGCTTGGGGGACAACCCAATATATTTCCTTTCTGTCGTTGAATAAATTTTTGTGCTAGCACTCTGGTTAGATGTGTTTTTATGTTTTAATTAGTGTTTGTGCCAAGTTAAACCTATAGGATCTTCTTGGATGATAGTTATTTGATCTTGCAGAAAATTCCAGAAACTTTCTGTTCACGAAAATAATTGTTAAAAAACACCAGAACATGATAAAATATTGATTCCAATTGCTGCTGATCAATAAACAAATTTTCTAGGTCGTCCTATTTTGGCTGATGTTTTGGAGTTCCAGAAGTTTGCGTTAGTTACAGATTACTACAGACTGTTCTGTTTTTGACAGATTCTGTTTTTCGTGTGTTGTTTGCTTATTTTGATGGGTCTATGGTTAGTAAAATATTTTATAAACCATATAGAAGTTGGAATACAGTAGGTTTAACACCAATATGAATAAAGAATGAGTTCATTACAGTACCTTGAATTGGTCTTTTGTTTTCTTTCGCTAACGGAGCTCACGAGATTTTCTGTTAAGTTTTGTGTTGTGAAGTTTTCAAGTTTTGGGTAAAGATCTGATGGATTATGGAACAAGGAGTGGCAAGAGCCTAAGCTTGGGGATTCCCATGGCACCCCCAAGATAATCTAAGGACACCTAAAAGCCAAAGCTTGGTTATGCCCCGGAAGGCATCCCCTCTTTCGTCTACTTCCATCGGTAACTTTACTTGGAGCTATATTTTTATTCACCACATGATATGTGTTTTGCTTGGAGCGTCTTGTATGATTTGAGTCTTTGTTTCTTAGTTTACCACAATCATCTTTGCTGTACACACCTTTTGAGAGAGACACACATGATTCGGAAATTATTAGAATACTCGATGTGCTTCACTTATATCTTTTGAGTTATATAGTTTTTGCTCTAGTACTTCACTTATATCTTTTAGAGCACGGTGGTGGATTTGTTTTATAGAAACTATTGATCTCTCATGCTTAACTTAGATTATTTTGAGAGTCTTAAATAGCATGGTAATTTTCTTAAATAATCCTAATATGCTAGGTATTCAAGATTAGTAAAAACTTTCTTATGAGTGCGTTGAATACTAAGAGAAGTTTGATGCTTGATGATTGTTTTGAGACATGGAGGTTGTGATATTAAAGTTGTGCTAGTTGAGTAGTTGTGAATTTGAGAAATACTTGTGTTGAAGTTTGCAAGTCCCGTAGCATGCATGTATGGTAAACGTTATGTAACAAATTTGAAACATGAGGTGTTCTTTGATTGTCCTCCTTATGAGTGGCGGTCGGGGACGAGCGATGGTCTTTTCCTACCAATCTATCCCCCTAGGAGCATGCGCGTAGTGCTTGGTTTTTGATGACTTGTAGATTTTTGCAATAAGTATGTGAGTTCTTTATGACTAATGTTGAGTCCATGGATTATATGCACTCTCACCTTTCCATCATTGCTAGCCTCTTCGGTACCATGCATTGCCCTTTCTCACATTGAGAGTTGGTGCAAACTTCGCCGGTGCATCAAACCCCGTGATATGATACGCTCTTTCACACATAAACCTCCTTATATCTTCCTCAAAACAGCCACCATACCTACCTATTATGGCATTTCCATAGCCATTCCGAGATATATTGCCATGCAACTTTCCACCATTCCGTTTATCATGACACGTTCATCATTGTCATATTGCTTTGCATGATCATGTAGTTGACATAGTATTTCTGGCAAAGCCACCATTCATAATTCTTCCATACATGTCACTCTTGGTTCATTGCATATCCCGGTACAGCGCCGGAGGCATTCATATAGAGTCATACTCTGTTCTAGTATCGAGTTGTAATCATTGAGTTGTAAATAAATAGAAGTGTGATGATCATCATTTTTTTAGAGCATTGTCCCAAGTGAGGAATAAAAAAAAGAGAGAAAGGCCATAAAAAAAGAGAAGGCCCAAAAAAATGAGAGAAAAAGAGAGAAGGGACAATGTTACTATCCTTTTACCACACTTGTGCTTCAAAGTAGCACCATAATCTTCATAGGGAGTCTCTTGTTTTGCCACTTTAATTTTTCATTATAGAACTTGGCTTGTATATTCCAACAATGGGCCTCCTCAAGTGCCCTAGGTCTTCGTGAGAAAGCAAGTTGGATGCACACCCACTTAGTTTCTTTTGTTGAGCTTTCATATATTTATAGCTCTAGTGCATCCGTTGCATGGCAATCCCTACTCCTTGCATTAACATCAATCGATGGGCATCTCCATAGCTCATTGATTAGCCTCGTTGATGTGAGACTTTTTCCCTTTTTGTCTTCTCCACATAACCCCCATCATCATATTCTATTCCACCCATAGTGCTATATCCATGGCTCACGCTCATGTATTGCGTGAAGGTTGAAAAAGTTTGAGATTACTAAAGTATGAAACAATTGCTTGGCTTGTCATCGGGGTTGTGCATGATGAGAGCATTCTTGTGTGACGAAAATGGAGCTTGACTAAACTATATGATTTGTAGGGATGAACTTTCTTTGGCCATGTTATTTTGAGAGGACATAATTGCTTAGTTAGTATGCTTGAAGTATTATTATTTTTATGTCAATATTGAACTTTTATCTTGAATCTTTCGGATCTGAATATTCATACCACAATTAATAAGAATTACATTGAAATTATGCCAAGTAGCATTCCACATCAAAAATTCTGTTTTTATCATTTACCTACTCGAGGACGAGCAGGAATTAAGCTTGGGGATGCTTGATACGTCTCCAACGTATCTATAATTTTTGATTGCTCCATGCTATATTATCTTCTGTTTTGGACATTATTGGGCTTTATTATACACTTTTGTATTATTTTTGGGACTAACCTATTAACCGGAGGCCCAGCCCAGAACGGCTGTTTTTTGCCTATTTCAGAGTTTCGCAGAAAAAGAATATCAAACGGAGTCCAAACGGAATGAAACCTTCGGGAACGTGATTTTCGGAACGAACGTGATCCAGAGGACTTGGACCCTACGTCAATAAAGCTACCAGGAAGCCACGAGGTAGGGGGGCGCGCCCTCCACCATCGTGGGCCCTATGTTGCTCCACCGACGTACTCCTTCCTCCTATATATACCTACGTACCCCCAAACTACCAGATAGGGAGCCAAAAACCTAATCCCACCGCCGCAACCTTCTGTACCCGTGAGATCCCATCTCGGGGCCTGTTCCGGAGCTCCGCCGGAGGGGGCATCGATCACGGAGGGCTTCTACATCAACACCATAGCCTCTCCGATGAAGTGTGAGTAGTTTACCTCAGACCTTCGGGTCCATAGTTATTAGCTAGATGGCTTCTTCTCTCTTTTTGGATCTCAATACAATGTTCTCCCCCTCTCTCGTGGAGATCTATTCGATGTAATCTTCTTTTGCGGTGTGTTTGTTGAGACCGATGAATTGTGGGTTTATGATCAAGTTTATCTATGAACAATATTTGAATTTTCTGAATTCTTTTATGTATGATTGGTTATCTTTGCAAGTCTCTTCGAATTATCAGTTTGGTTTGGCCTACTAGATTGATCTTTCTTGCTTTGGGTTCAATCTTGCGGTGTCCTTTCCCAGTGATAGTAGGGGCAGCAAGGCACGTATTGTATTGTTGCCATCGAGGATAACAAGATGGGGTTTATATCATATTGCATGAGTTTATCCGTCTACATCATGTCATCTTGCTTAAAGTGTTACTCTGTTCTTATGAACTTAATACTCTAGATGCATGCTGGATAGCGGTCGATGTGTGGAGTAATAGTAGTAGATGCAGGCAGGAGTCGGTCTACTTGTTTTGGACGTGATGCCTATATACATGATCATGCCTAGATATTCTCATAACTATGCTCAATTCTGTCAATTGCTCAACAGTAATTTGTTCACCCACCGTAAATACTTATGCTCTCGAGAGAAGCCACTAGTGAAACCTATGGCCCCCGGATCTATTTTCCATCATATTAATCTTCCATCACTTAGCTATTTCCGTTGCCTTTTATTTTACTTTGCATCTTTATCACAGAAATACCAAAAATATTATCTTATCATATCTATCAGATCTCACTCTCGTAAGTGACCGTGTAGGGATTAACAACCCCTTATTGCGTTGGTTGCGAGCATTTATTTGTTTGTGTAGGTGCGAGGGACTCGTGTGTAGCCTCCTACTGGATTGATACCTTGGTTCTCAAAAACTGAGGGAAATACTTACGCTACTTTGCTGCATCACCCTTTCCTCTTCAAGGGAAAACCAACGCAGTGCTCAAGAGGTAGCAGACAGCAACGGCACGGGCGGCGGACGGCGTCGTCGTGGGCTCCTGGGCGGGGGCGACGGCGTCCGGCAACCTGGTGGCGTCGAGGAGGTCCGTGCGCGCGTCGTCGGGGGCAACTGCTAGATGAAAAGTGAAATTTTCTAAGTGTTTGCTATATATACATGAAGCATTGGTCCCGGTTCGTGGCACCAACTGGTACCAATGCACCCTTTAGTCCCGGTTGGTGCCACCAACCGCGACCGAAGGTCTCTTTTCAGCAGCCCAAAGGGCGGGAAACAGAGACCTTTGTTCCCGGTTGGTGCCACCAACCGGGACCAAAGGGGGGCATTGGTCCCGGTTGGTTCTAAGAACCGGTACCAATGCCACCCATTAGTCCCGGTTGGTGCCACCAACCGGGACCAAAGGTCGTGTGCTGGAACTGGCGCGGTGCGGTGCGATGTTTAGTCCCACCTCGCTAGCCGAGAGGGGCTCGGAGAGCCCTGCCGAGCCGACCACTTCGAGCTCCTCTCTACTGCAGGCTTACGAGCCTAAATCCACTCTCTGTGCCTGTGGGCCTACTGGACCTACTGCGGGCCTGTTCCTGGCCCCACTAGCGGGTTTCTAGTCGTATGCAGGCCGTGGTGGCCCAGTAGGTGGCACTTTTTAATGTTTTTTCTAGTTTTTTCTTTCTTTTTTGTTTTATTTATTTTATTTGTTTCAACTTACAGCAAAATACTTACTAATTTTTCAGTTCTTCTTTTTGGTTTTAGGTAATAAAAATTATAAACTTTCTGTTAGTGCCATTAATTTTCCAATTTGAATAGTTTAAATTTGAAATATTTGAAATTTGTGTGAATCACTAGTTTGTGATTAACTTTACTATAAAAATAGATTTTGGAGTGATTCCTTTTCCTGCTATTAATATTACTATGTTTTATCATTATATTCAAAAACAGTTTTTGTTATTTTCGTTTCTAACAAAAGAAATATTTATGATAATTCTTTTTGCTATTAAAGTTTCTAACAAAAAAAGTTCTTTATGAAAATTATTTTTCCTTTTAATGTTTTGAACAGAAAATACTTTGATAATTTTAGTTGCATAAATTTTAGTTTATTATTTTTGATATTAGAGTTTCATAAAAGTTGAGAGGGTTACGGGAAAAGCTGGATGCACTTCGTGTACAAAATGGACAATCTCTTTCGAAGTATCAGGGTTTCGGACAAAAACTCATCTGTTACAAAGGGATTTCATTTTTTTGAACTTCTTTGAACTCCAGACTCTTTGTGTGTTCAAAATGCACCATTCAAAGCCACATCATCAATTTTCAACCCTTTCTGACGTCATTTGTTATTTTTCATGCATTTATTGATTTTTTGAGCTAAATGACCCTGAAATTGAAAAGCACTACAGATGAACTCTGAAAAGGTCGAAAGTTGGCATGGTATCATCATTTCACCCAAATAGCATGTGCTAAAAAGTTGAGAGGGTTGCGGCAAAAACTGGATGCACTTCGTGTACAAAACGGACAATCTCTTTCGAAGTATAAGGGTTTCATATGGAAACTCATCTGTTACATGGATATTCTAGATCAAATGCATCATCATAATAGTCATGGAGAGAAAGTCTTCACTTTTTCTTCGCTTCTGTCCTTTGCTTATTGCGTCGTAACCATGGATAATCTTCATCGTTTAACAGGGTGCTTGGGTCAGTCTTGACTTTGAAGGGAGGAATTTCATGAAACTTTTCATAATCTTCGGACATGTCTGTCTTGCCCTCCACTCCCGCGATGTCTCTTTTTCCCGAAAGAACTATGTGGCGTTTTGGCTCATTGTATGATGTGTTCGCTCCCTTATCTTTTCCTTTTCTCGGTTTGGTAGACATGTCCTTCACATAGAAAACCTGCGCCACATCATTGGCTAGGACGAACGGTTCGTCTGTGTACCCAAGATTGTTCAGATCCACTGTTCTCATTCCGTACTGTGGGTCTACCTGTACCCCGCCTCCTGACAGATTGACCCATTTGCACTTAAACAAAGGGACCTTAAAATCATGTTCGTAGTCAAGTTCCCATATGTCCACTATGTAACCATAATATGTGTCCTTTCCCCTATTGGTTACTGCATCAAAGCGGACACCGCTGTTTTGGTTGGTGCTCTTTTCATCTTGGGCGATCGTGTAAAATGTATTCCCATTTATCTCCTATCCTTTGTAAGTCAATACAGTCGAAGATGGTCCCCTGGACAACGAGTACATCTCATCACAAATAGTGGTGTCACCTCTGAGACGTGTTTCCAACCAACTGCTGAAAGTCCTGATGTGTTCACATGTAATCCAGTCGTCACACTGCTCCGGGTGTTTGGAGCGCTGACTGTTCTTGTGTTCATCGACATACGGGGTCACCAGGGTAGAGTTATGTAGGACTGTGTAGTGTGCTTTAGACCAAGAATGCCCATCCCTGCATATTATTGAGTCCCCTCCAAGCGTGCCTTTTCCAGTCAGTCTCCCCTCATACCGCGATTTAGGGAGACCAATCTTATTAAGGCCAGGAATGAAGTCAACACAAAATCCAATGACATCCTCGTTTTGATGGCCCATGGAGATGCTTCCTTCTGGCTTAGCATGGTTACGGACATATTTCTTTAGGACTCCCATGAACCTCTCAAAGGGGAACATATTGTGTAGAAATACAGGGCCCAGAATGAAAATCTTGTTGACTAGATGAACTAGGACGTGCGTCATGATATTGAAGAAGGATGGTGGGAACACCAGCTCGAAACTGACAAGACATTGCGCCACATCACTCCTTAGCCTTGGTATGATTTATGGATCGATCACCTTCTGAGAGATTGCATTGAGGAATGCACATAGCTTCACAATGGCTAATCAGACGTTTTCCGGTAGAAGCCCCCTCAATGCAATCGGAAGCAGTTGCGTCATAATCACGTGGCAGTCATGAGACTTTAGGTTCTGGAACTTTTTCTCTGGCATATTTATTATTCCCTTTATATTCGATGAGAAGCCAGTCGGGACCTTCAAACTGAGCAGGCATTCAAAGAAAATTTCCTTCTCTTCTTTGGTAAGAGCGTAGCTGGCAGGACCTTCATACTTCTTTGGAGGCATGCCGTCTTTTTCGTGCAAACGTTGCAGGTCCTCCCGTGCCTCCAGTGTATCTTTTGTCTTCCCATACATGCCCAAGAAGCCTAGCAGGTTCACGCAAAGGTTCTTCGTCCCGTGCATCACGTTGATTGAAGAGCGGACCTCTAGGTCTTTCCAGTAGGGTAGGTCCCAAAATATAGATTTCTTCTTCCACATGGGTGCGCGTCCCTCAGCGTCATTCGGAACAGATAGTCCGCCGGGACCCTTTCCAAAGATTACGTGTAAATCATTGACCATAGCAAGTACGTGATCACCGGTACGCATGGCGGGCTTCTTTCGGTGATCTGCCTCGCCTTTGAAATGCTTGCCTTTCTTTCGACATTGATGGTTGGTCGGAAGAAATCAACGATGGCCCAGGCACACATTCTTCCTGCATTTGTCCAGGTATATACTTTCGATGTCAGCTAAACAGTGTGTGCATGTGTGGTATCCCTTGTTTGTCTGTCCTGAAAGGTTACTGAGAGCGGGCCAATCGTTGATGGTTACAAACAGCAACGCGTGCAAGTTAAATTCCTCCTGTTTGTGCTCATCCCACACACGCACACCATTTCCGTTCCACAGCTGTAAAAGTTCTTCAACTAATGGCCTTAGGTACACATCAATGTCGTTGCTGGGTGAGGGAGTCCTGGACTAAGGGGTCCTCGGGTGTCTGATCTGTTATACATGGGCCGGACTGATGGGCCGTGGAGATACGAAGGCCGAAGACTCTCTCCTGTGTCCGGATAGGACTCTCCTTGGCGTGGAAGGCAAGCTTGGCGACCAAATATGAAGATTCCTTTCTCTGTAACCAACCTTATGTAACCCTAGTCCCCTCCGGTGTCTATATAAACCGGAGGGCTTAGTCCGTAGAGGATGAATAATCATAACCATAGTCATACATGCTAGACTTCTAGGGTTTTAGCCATTACGATCTCGTGGTAGATCAACTCTTCTAATACTTATATTCATCAAGATCAATCAAGCAGGAAGTAGGGTATTACCTCCATAGAGAGGGCCCGAACCTGGGTAAACATTGTGTCCCCTGTCTCCTGTTACCATCAACCTTAGACGCACAGTTCGGGACACCCTACCTGAGATCCACCGGTTTTGACACCGACATTGGTGATTTCATTGAGAGTTCCACTATGCCGTCGGTAAAAGGTTTGATATCTCCTTTGATCATCTAGAATGATGTTGTCCAAGGGGAACTCTTCCTCCCCGGACAAATCTTCGTATTCGGCGGCTTCGCACTGCGGGCCAACTCTTGGCCATCTGGAGCAGATCAAAAGCTATGCCCCTGGTCATCAGGTCAGATTTGGAAGCTGGAACTATGTCGCGGATATCCGTGGAGACTTGATCTTCGACGGATTCGAGACCACGACAGCCGCTCCCAGCCACCACGATGAACATGACATAAATCTGTCATCACACCACACCCAAGAAATAGCACCTGTAACTGCTCTGGCCTTAGATCCGGAGCAGATTGCGCCATCCGAGGACGGGAAGCTCAACACCGCCACGGAAGCCGCAGATTCAACGGGGTTGGAACCGCACACAGACCTAACTTCAAGTGACATTTGTGTCACCGGAACCATGGACTCGTCTCCGGCTACAGGTACCGAACCTTGTGTGTCCGCGTACGTCGAGCTTGATCGGTCATCGATCGTCGAATTCACCTCCGCGGACATCTTCCGGCACTCGCCCTTGGGCGACGTGCTAAACTCATTAAAAAATCTATCCTTAGCGGGGGACTCACAACCGAATTATATCTGGTTCGAACTGGAGGCTGATGACGGATAATTTTGTTTCCCACCCACCGCCCACTTCATAGCCACTGTCGAGGACCTAACCGACATGCTCGATTACGGCTCCGAAGACATCGACGGTATGGACGACGATGCCAGAGAAGAGGAGGCCCCAAACCCGCCGTTCACCAGACGATGGACGGCCACCTCCTCATATGACGTATACATGGTGGATGCACCAAAAGATAATAGCGGCGATGATAAGGAAAATCCAGTTGAGGATGACCCTCCTAAGATACAACCAAAGCATCAGCGTCAGCGGCGCTGCTCTAAATCACGCCGCAGGAAAGACAACAACACAAGCATAGGACACGATAACTGATACGTCTCCATCGCATCTATAATTTTTAATTGTTCCATGCCAATATTCTACAACTTTTACATACTTTTGGCAACTTTTTATACTATTTTGGGACTAACATATTGATCCAGTGCCCACTGCCAGTTCCTGTTTGTTGCATGTTTTTTGTTTCGCAGAAAATCCATATCAAACGGAGTCCAAACGGGATAAAAACTGACAGGGATTTTTTTGGAATATATGTGATTTTTGGGAAGTGGAATCAACGCGAGACGATGCCCGAGGGGCCCACAAGGGTGAGGGGCGTGCCCTAGGGGGTCAGGCGCGCCCTGGGCCCTCGTGGCCACTCCGTAAGGCGGTTGGTGCCCTTCTTTCGCCGCAAGAAAGCCAATATCCGGATAAAAATCGTGTCCAAAATTCAGCCCAATCGGAGTTACGGATCTCCGGGAATTTAAGAAACGGTGAAAGGGCAGAATCAGGGAGCGCAGAAATAGAGAGAGACAGAGAGACAGATCCAATCTCGGAGGGGCTCTCGCCCCTCCCACGCCATGGAGATGAAGGACCAGAGGGAGAACCCTTCTCCCACCTAGGGAGAAGGCCAAGGAAGAAGGAGAAGGAGGGGGGCTCTCTCCCCCTCTCTTCCGGTGGCGCCGGAACGCCGCTGGGGCCATCATCGTCACCGCAATCTACACCAACACTTCCGTCATCTTCACCGACATCTTCATCACCTTCCCCCATCTATCTACAGAGGTCCACTCTCCCGCAACCCGCTGTACCCTCTACTTGAACATGGTGCTTTATGCTTCATATTATTATCCAATGATGTGTTGCCATCCTATGATGTCTGAGTAGATTTTCGTTGTCCTATCAATAATTGGTGAATTGCTATGATTGGTTTAATTTGCTTGTGGCTATGTTGCTGTACTTTGGTGCCCATTATATGAGCGCGCGCGTGGATCATACCATAGGGTTAGTTGTATGTTGATAGGACTATGTATTGGAGGGCAAGAGTGACAGAAGCTTCAACCTAGCATAGAAATTGATGCATACGTGATTGAATGGGGACCAATATATCTTAATGCTATGGTTGGGTTTTACCTTAATGAACGTTAGTAGTTGCGGATGCCTGCTAATAGTTCCAATCATAAGTGCATAGAATTCCAAGTCAGGGATGAAATGCTAGCAGTGGCCTCTCCAACATAAAACTTGTTATCGGTCTAGTAAAGTAGTCAATTGCTTAGGGACAATTTCGCAACTCCTACCACCACTTTTCCACACTCGCTATACTAACTTTATTGTTTCTTTGTCTAAACAGCCCCTACTTTTTATTTACGCGCTCTTTATTATCTTGCAAACCTATCCAACAACACCTACAAAGTACTTCTATTTTCATACTTGTTCTAGGTAAAGCGAACGTTAAGCGTGCGTAGAGTTGTATCGGTGGTCGATAAAACTTGAGGGAATATTTGTTCTACCTTTAGCTCCTCGTTGGGTTCGACACTCTTACTTATCGAAAGAGGCTACAATTGATCCCCTATACTTGTGGGTTATCAAGACCTTTTTCTGGCGCCGTTGCCGGGGAGTTATAGCGTGGGGTGAATATTCTCGTGTGTGCTTGTTTGCTTTATCACTAAGTAGTTTTTATTTTGTGCTCTTGTTTTCTACCTTTAGTTATGTGTAGGAAACGCAAAATACCAAAAAATTAGTGGTACCTACTGAACCAATGGTTGAAGAACCACTCAAAATCTATCACACTACTGAAGCTTTTTACTTGGATCATCTTTGATCCCTGTGTGCTCGGGCTGTAACCCCAACTAGCTTAGTTGAGGGCAAATCTTTAGATGATCATGCATGTTATGTGCGACACCGCATATCTGAAAAAGGGAAACTTTTACTGGATCAAATTCATCGTTTGCAGTGCTATGCTTGGAATTTATGTGAAATATATGATTGTACTTGTTGTTCTAAAGACCCTAAGAAACACCTTCCTTACCAATGTGGGTTTAGTGATAATGGAATCGTATCTTCGTATACTAAGGGTGCTTATAATTACTATGATGTTCAACAAATTGAAGAATTTGTTGCTTTTAGGGGTACTTGTGAAATTGCTTCTTTTATTGAAGAGTGTGATACTACTCTCTACAAATCTGAAAATTTGGCCATACTTAAATATTGCTATGATAATTATGCTTCTAATCCTTATATTAAACCATATATTGAGGACTCCTGCGCTGTCCAAGAAGAGAATAATATTTTGCAGGAGTCTATGGAAGAAGAAATTAATGATATTGTGAGCTCATTGGATGAAAAAGATGAGGAGGAGAGCGAAGAACATAAGGAGGAAGAGCAGATTGATCACCCGTTCCCACCATCAAATGAGAGTAACTCTTTATCCCATACATTGTTTAATTTCCCTTCGAATTTACCGAAGGATGAACGCTATGATGATTGTTACAATCCCGTTGATTCTTTTGAAATATCCCTTTTTGATGATGCTTGCTATGCTTGTGGCCAAGATGCCAATATGAATTATGTTTATGGACATGAACTTGCTATAGTTCCTTATGTTAAACATGAAATTGTTGCTATTGCACCCATGCATGATAGTCCTATTATCTTTTTGAATTCTCCCGACTACACTATATCAGAGAAGTTTGCCCTTATTAAGGATTATATTGATGGGTTGCGTTTTACTACTACACATGATGATTTTGATAGATATAATATGCATGTGCTTGCTGCTCCTACTTACAATTATTATGAGAGAGGAACTATATCTCCACCTCTCTATGTTTCCCACACGATAAAATTGCAAGAAACTGCTTATGCTATGTATTGGCCTTTACTTTGTGTGCATGAATTGTTCTTTTATGACATGCCGATGCACAGGAAGAGAGTTAGACTTCGTCATTACATGATATATGTTACTTTGTGCTCACTACTAAATCACAAATCGTTGTTAATTAAAACTGGCTTTGATATACCTTGGGATCCGGTTGGATTCGTTACTTGAGCACTTTATGCCTAGCTTAATGGCTTTAAAGAAAGTGCTGCCAGGGAGACAACCCGGAAGATTTAGAGAGTCATTTATTTCTGTTGAGTGCTTTTATAAAGTTTAAAAACAAAAAAATATAGAGGGGAACCCAAAACTTTTCAAAAAGGAAAGTGAAAGTGAGACAGACAAGCATTGTTGAAGTGGGGGGCTCCTTGAATTTTGTCCATGCTCACGGAAACTTTGTGAATCTTAATTACAGAAACTTTTCAACAAAAATAATTATCCCCTTGTACAATTCCATTATATTATAAAAATAATGTGCCAAGGTTTGCCTTTAGGATGTTTAGATTGCTTGTTGGTTTGTGCGGTGCAAAACAGAAACTTTGGCTGTAGTGCGCGATTTTACATTTTTTACTGGAATGTCGAACGGTTCTGAAACTTTTTGCACTGTCTTTCTATACAAATTTTTTATTTTTCCTAATTATTTCAGAATTGTTGGAGTACCATAAGTATGGTGAATGTTCAGATTACTACAGACTGTCCTGTTTAAGACAGATTCGGTTTTTGATGCATTATTTTGCTTGTTTTGATGAAACTATCGATTTCTATCAGTGGATTAAGACATGGAAAAGTTGTACTACAGTAGCTACAATGCAAAAACAAAATATGAATTAGTTTGCAACAGTACTTAGAGTAGTGATTTGCTTTATTATACTAACGGATCTTACCGAGCTTTCTGTTGAGTTTTGTGTGGATGAAGTGATCAAAGATCGAGGAGGTCTCGATATGAGGAGAAGGAGGAGAGGCAAGAGATCAAGCTTGGGGATGCCCAAGGAACCCCAAGTAAATATTCAAGGAGACTCAAGCATCTAACCTTGGGGATGCCCCGGAAGGCATCCCATCTTTCTTCAACAAGAATCGGTATGTTTTCGGTTTCGTTTCGTTCATGTGATATGGTTGGAGCGTCTTTTGCATTTAGTTTTCACTTTTATTTGATGCACCATGCTGGTATGAGATAGTACATGGTTTATTTATGTAATGCTCATTGCACTTCACTTATATCTTTTGAGTATGGCTTTATAGAATGCTTCATGTGCTTCACTTATATCATTTGAAGTATGGATTGCCTGTTTCCCTACACATAGAAAACCGCCATTTGTAGAATGCTCTTTTGCTTCACTTATATCTGTTAGAGTGTGGGCATATCTTTTGTAGAAAGAATTAAACTCTCTTGCTTCACTTATATCTATTTAGAGAGTTGACAGGAATTGGTTTCACATGGTTAGCCATAAAATCCTACATAAAACTTGTAGATCCCTGAATATGATATGTTTGATTCCTTGCAATAGTTTTGCGATATAAAGATGGTGATATTAGAGTCATGCTAGTGGGTAGTTGTGGATTGTAGAAATACTTGTGTTGAAGTTTGTGATTCCCGTAGCATGCACGCATGGTGAACCGTTATGTAACGAAGTTGGAGCATGAGGTATTTTTTGATTGTCTTCCTTATGAGTGGCGGTCGGGGACGAGCGATGGTCTTTTCCTACCAATCTATCCCCCTAGGAGCATGCGTGTAGTACTTTGTTTCGATTACTAATAGATTTTTGCAATAAGTATGTGAGTTCTTTATGACTAATGTTGAGTCCATGGATTATATGCACTCTCACCCTTCCATCATTGCTAGCCTCTTCGGTACCGTGCATTGCCCTTTCTCACCTCGAGAGTTGGTGCAAACTTCGTCGGTGCATCCAAACCCCGTGATACGATACGCTCTATCACACATAAGCCTCCTTATATCTTCCTCAAAACAGCCACCATACCTACCTATCATGGCATTTCCATAGCCATTCCGACATATATTGCCATGCAACTTCATCATCATCATATACATGACTTGAGCATTTATTGTCATATTGCTTTGCATGATCGTAAGATAGCTAGCATGATGTTTTCATGGCTTGTCCGTTTTTTGATGTCATTGCTACGCTAGGTCATTGCACATCCCGGTACACTGCCGGAGGTATTCATATAGAGTCATATTTTGTTCTAGTATCGAGTTGTAATCATTGAGTTGTAAATAAATAGAAGTGTGATGATCATCATTAATAGAGCATTGTCCCATGAAAAAAAGAAAGGCCAAATAAAAAAAGGAAAGGCCAAATTAAAAAAAAAGAAAAAAGAAAGGCCAAACAAAAAAAAGGAAGGCCCCAAAAAGAAGGGACAATGCTACTATCCTTTTTCCACACTTGTGCTTCAAAGTAGCACCATGATCTTTATGATAGAGAGTCTCTTATTTTGTCACTTTCATATACTAGTGGGAATTTTTCATTATAGAACTTGGCTTGTATATTCCAACAATGGGCTTCCTCAAATGCCCTAGGTCTTCGTGAGCAAGCAAGTTGGATGCACACCCACTTAGTTTCTTTTGTTGAGCTTTCATACATTTATAGCTCTAGTGCATCCGTTGCATGGCAATCCCTACTCCTTGCATTGACATCAATTGATGGGCATTTCCCTAGCCCGTTGATTAGCCGCGTCAATGTGAGACTTTCTCCCTTTTGTCTTCTCCACACAACCCCCATCATTATTCTATTCCACCCACAGTGCTATGTCCATGGCTCACGCTCATGTATTGCGTGAAAGTTGAAAAGGTTTGAGAACGTCAAAAGTATGAAACAATTGCTTGGCTTGTCATCGGGGTTGTGCATGATTTGAATATTTTGTGTGGTGAAGATGGAGCATAGCCAGACCATATGATTTTGTAGGGATAACTTTCTTTGGCCATGTTGTTTTGAAAAGACATGATTGCTTTATTAGTATGCTTGAAGTATTATTGTCTTAATGTCAAATGATAGACTATTGCTTTGAATCACTCGTGTCTTAATATTCATGCCATGATTATATTATGTGATCAAGATTATGCTAGGTAGCATTCCACATCAAAAATTATCTTTTTATCATTTACCTACTCGCGGACGAGCAGGAATTAAGCTTGGGGATGCTGATACGTCTCCGTCGTATCTATAATTTTTGATTGTTCCATGCCAATATTCTACAACTTTTACATACTTTTGGCAACTTTTTAACTATTTTTGGGACTAACATATTGATCCAGTGCCCAGTGCCAGTTCCTGTTTGTTGCATGTTTTTTGTTTCGCGGAAAATCCATATCAAACGGAGTCCAAACGGGATAACATTTGATGGAGATTTTTTTGGAATATATGTGATTTTTTGGAAGTGGAATCAACGCGAGACGATGGCTGAGGGGCCCCACTACAAAAAAGTACACTTCCGTGAGGATACGTGTTTGTCACAGTAGGTCACGTTTTCTGTCATGCATGTACATCCATGACAAATTTATGACAGAATCAAGATAGTCATACATCTGCTGTCATAGAAGTGTTCCATGACATTACCAAAATTATCATCACGGAAGTGTCCACTTCGATGACGATAAATCGCGCGTCACAGAAGTGCTTTCGTCAAGTGTGATCGACATGTGGCATCCACCGTAACGGAACGCCGTTAAGCTATCGGGTCCGGTTTTGGATCCGATAACCCGTTAACAGCCCGGACCAATGGGGATTTTCCACGTGTAAAATCATCATTGGCCAGAGGAAACACGTGTTGCCTCACCGTTGGGACAGATGTCATCCACTCATTGGACAGGATGCGCCTATGATAGGTCGACATGTGGCACGGCCCAACAGTGGCCCATTCCAGTGAAAAAGGCCGACCCAGTAAAAAATAGCAGGCCGGCCCATATAAGGCCTACTTGTGTCAGGTCCATTTAAGCCCACGGCCCATACGAGATGTGCCAATTTGGCCCGTCAACGGGCCGTTAAAGATTTGACACCATTGCAGCCCATCGTCAGTTCGAGCCCGTTAACAGCCCGCTATATATTTGGGCTCAATATCGGCCCGATGAGATTTCGGCCTGTTAACGGCCCATTCAGTGGATGGGCCAATTTTCACAATGTACATCTTTCGGCCTTTTAGCGACCCATTTAAATATTGGGCTAATTTCCAGCCCGGTGTGTCTTTCAGCCTGTTGACGGCCCATAAATCAGTTGGGCCATTTGTAGTCGGACCTGAGTTTTGGCCTTTTAGCGACCCATTTAAGTGTTGGGCCAATTTCCGGCCCGGTGTGTCTTTCAGCCTGGTGACGGCCCATATATCTGTTGGGCCATTTGTAGTCGGACCTGAGTTTTGGCCTTTTAGCGACCCATTTAATTGTTGGGCCAATTCCCGGCCCTGTGTGCCTTTCAGCCTGTTAACAAACCATAAATGAGTTGGGCCATTTGTAGTCGGACCTGAGTTTTGGCCTTTTAACGGCCCATGCCCTTCATGGTCCAATACCAGCCCGGTTTCTCTTTCGGCCTGCTAAAGGCCCACAACACAGTTGGGCCATTTACAATTCGACCTGACTTTCGGCCTCTTAGCGGCCCATGCTCTTCATGGTCCAGTACAAGCGCGCTGTCTCTTTCGGCCTGCTAAAGGCCCATAGTATAGTTGAGCCATATGTAGCCCGAACTTAGTAACAGCCTGCTAACGGCCCGTGAAATCAATTGGGCCCACCTGTTGCCCGCTTCGATGTCAGCCTGTTAACGACCCGGGAGTTAAGCGGGCCGACCATTAACTTTCGGCCTGGTAATGACCCATTAACTTAATGGGCCCACTAAAGTTCGTACATGTCTTTTGGCCAAATTAGGTAATTTGAGCCCATTACGACGAGCAATTATGCACAGGACCAAAACCGATCAAGCAAAGGTACGGCATACAGGGAAAAACGTTGCACATCCAGCATATATTACAGGAAATTACATCCACTTGAGATTGATGCCACTGCAAATAAATGAACAGAACCTAACGATCTACAACGTCACAATCTGCAACCTCAGCACATATGACGCCCATAAGCATGTGGGAAAGTTCTTGCTGCTTTGCTACACTGTCTCTGAAAACATTGATCAGTTGTTGTGTCGCACGACTCTGCACCTCTGATTCCTCCACCATTTCCATCATTCCTTCAGCCATTAATTGGTTCACAAACATACATTTTTTCCGTTGCATTCGAGACAGAGGATACTGAACAGATTCAGATGGCGATTTTGGCAGGCTTGTATTATTGATAGTGGAGAGTGTCTCGACCACTGCATCATAACATAAATTAGGAGGGGAACCAAACAGATTAATCATGAGTTATTGGCATATTACCTGGCCTAGATTTATTGGAAAGAAACAATGGGGTTGCCTTGCTGTTTTCAGAGTTTGTCTTCTTATCTTCAGCAGCCTGCACCAAATTAAGACACTAGCATTGCTATCATTGGCCAAGTCAGATAATAGGAAAGCAACATTGGCACAACGAACGTTTGGGAAACTAGCCAACACCAAATTAACACAATATGGCACAGCTATCATCAGCCAGGTAAGGTAATACGAAAGCAACATTGACACAATGAATGAATGGGCAACCAGAGCACACTACAATTCAGTAATGTGCATGATATGAGATAGTACACTCATGCAGCTCAGTATGCAAAACTACCAGGCAGTTTTCTTTACAAAAATCAACATTGGCGCCTTTAACATTTTGCTACAACTAATTTTAGATCAGACAAAGGTTGGATTCACGCCGATTAACAAAATACATGCTGATGTAAAAATATAGTGATATACAACAGGTACTTACATCAGCATTGGAGCACAAAGAATTCCCGCAAGATGTTTTCCTCGAATACAATCCCAATGAAGGAAATCTTCTATCATTTAACCTTATTTTCTAAAAGAGATATGGGTAAGAAACATGTAGAAAATATGATCAGAATGCTATAAAATTTCATGATGCGAGGATACGCACACGCTTCTTAGAATGGAGTTGACATTCTTTGGCTGGACTGGAGCGGAATAGTTCTTTGGCCACTCGAATCTTCTTATTATCAGTGGGAGTTGGGTTTCTCTGTGCTGGAGCAGTATCTATGAAAAATGGAGTTGGTTTATTATTTCCTGGCGTTTGGATCTTTTGCAAAGACCTGGTTTGTAACCCTTCAGATTCTAACATAGCCGTCTTCCCCATGCATGCCTTATATAGAAGAATGGTGCTTTAATTATAAAACATGCTACAACAGATATGGAATAGGTACTGAAGAATAGAAAGGCATGACATATTGACATGTATTCCCTCCATCCGGAAATAAATGGATGCGTCTAGGCGTATTTTAGTTCTAGATACATCCAGTTTTATCCATTTCCGCGACATGTAATCCGGACGGAGGGAGTATGATGTAAGAGCTAGGGATACGACAGGACAACACAGTAAAAAAACCACTGAAAACCCACTGCAGAACCAAAGTAATCAAACCCACTGATATGAGATTGTACACTCATGCAGCTTAGGATGCAAAACTACCAGGCAGTTTTCCTTACAAAAATCAACATTGTGGCCTTTAATCATACATTTTGCTACAACTAAATTTAGATCAGATAAAGGTTGGATTCACGCCGATTAACAAAATACATGCTGATGTAAAAATATAGTGATATACAACAGGTACTTACATCTGCATTGGAGTAGAGAGAATTCCCGCAAGAATCTTTCCTCACAGACGATACCAGTGCAGAAATTCTTCTATCTGTTAAGATTATTTCCTAAAAGAGAAATGGCTAAGAAACATGTAGAAAATATGATCAACATGCTATAAAATTTCATGATGCAAGGATACACACACGCTTCTTAGAATGGAGTTGACATATTTTTGCTGGACTGGAGCGGACTAGTTCTTTGGCCACTGGAATCTGCTTATTATCAGTAGGAGTTGGGTTTCTCTATGCTGGAGCAGTATCTATAAAAACTGGAGTTGGTTTATTATGTCCTGGCGTTTGGATCTTTTGCAAAGACCTGGTTTGTTACCCTTCAGATTCTAACATAGTCGTCTTCCCCTTGCATGCCTTGTATAGAAGAATGGTGCTTCAGTTATAAAACATGCTACAGCAGAGAGATGGAATAGGTACTGAAGAATAGAAAGGCATGACATATTGACATGTATTCCCTCCATCCGGAAAAAATGGATGGGTCTAGGCGTATTTCAGTTCTAGATACATCCTTTTTTATCCATTTCGGCAACACGTAATCCGTATGGAGGGAGTATGGTGTAAGAGCTAGGGATACGACAGGACAACACAGTAAAAAAACACTAGTTGAATGTAAAACTGTATGCTAGCGGAATACGTACAGAAAAAACTAAGGCAGCATACACATGTATGATTGGGAAACTAAGATGGCATTGCAACGGACCACTAGAACAACACTTCAATGTAAAAAAACATGGTATGGTAGACAGATGAAGTACGTACTGATGAATAACAATGCATAAGATATTCAGAAGCATGATGTCCAAATTAAGCAGATGACATTGCGATAGAGTAGAATGACAGTACTTTAATTTGAAAACAAGTTATCATGAATGGAATAGGTACTGAAAAACAGGAAGGCATGACATATTTACATGCATGATCAGCATGCTAAGCACATGGCATTGCAACAGAGTAGATACACTCCAGGACATTATATGCATGTTGTACCCATATCACGGGCCAAGTTAGAGCAAGGACCTTGTGGGGTGAAGAGGATTCAACATCTTTCTGCAAGTCTTCTGAAGAACTTCCTTTACATGTTCCATCATATTGGGTATCACTGACATCAAGTTTATTGGCCTTTACATTGCTCCGTGAGGTTCTTGTGGATATATCAGTGTGTGCAATTATATCTGACATGCATGGAAGACAACTAGTAGTTAGATTTATGTAATGAGTGCCTGTAGGAGACGACATAAATAGTAGGACTGGGGTTAACTAGCAGCAACAGGTCTCAAAAACTAAAGGGAGAACACAGATGAAAGCTACAGAATATGTATCGTTTGTACTCGAGATTAACTAGATGGCACACAAAAGTATTAAAGAACAACTTAGGTAATACTAGAAGTGGTATAATACTATAATCACCAGCCTGTGGGATGGCATTGGCTGATGGATGATAACTATGGAACAGCGTTACCTAAAGAACAAGTATTTTAGCTGAACTATGGAACAGTGTTAACTCTTGAACAAGACCCGTAAGAGATCAGCATGAATATACAGTGAAATGTGATAATCTATTTTCCATGCTTAGATGAATAACAAAGCCATAAATGTTGCACACAAGTAAGATGAGGGTACAACCTATCTGGCCGCCATCCATAGGAGTGAGCATCATGTGCTGACTTGTCGATGGCCCTGCAGTTGTTGTGGCTGTCCATGTCGGGCAAGCGCATTCGATGCAGGGAACTGTTGAGTGGGGACTATAGCTCCCTTCTGGTGTATGCTTCCCTTGTTGGAGCAGCTGCGGTGAGTCGGAAGACGGTGTGGCTGAAGATGCAGATAACGCATAATGTTAAGAACGACACATCTCTTTGATCTAAAGAAATACACTAAGAGATCAACAGCAAGGTACGAGAGTGGTCACACGTTTGTTGACTGAGACTAAATTGGGGTCACATGATTTTGTTTTATTTTGGTACTGTCCGATCTACACCGGATGGCTTGATGGCCGTCTTGTGCCTCCCGGTTGACACTGTTAGGAATGTTCCCCGAAGAGCCAGTGACTGATCCGTCCATTTTGCATCATGCTTTTATATCAATATTTATTGCATTATGGGCTATTATTACACATTATGTCACAACCGTTTTACAAGGTTTACATAAGGAGGGAGAATGCCGGCAGCTGGAATTCTGGGCTGAAAAAGGAGAAAATATTAGAGACCTATTCTGCACAACTCCAAAAGTCCTGAAACTCCACAGAAGTTGTTTTTGGAAATAATAAAAAATACTGAGCGGAAGAAATACCAGAGGGGGCCCACACCCTGGCCACGAGGGTAGGGGGCACGCCCCCCTGCCTCGTGGGCCCCCTGTTGGCCCTCCGGTGCCCATCTTCTGCTATATGAAGTCTTTCGTTCGAAGAAAAATCATGAGCAAGCTTTCGGGACGAGACTCCGCCGCCACGAGGCGGAACCTTGGCGGAACCAATCTAGGGCTCCGACGGAGCTGTTCTGCCGGGGACACTTCCCTCCGGGAGGGGGAAATCATCGCCATCATCATCACCAACGCTCCTCTCATCAGGAGGGGCCCAATCTCCATCAACATCTTCACCAGCACCATCTCCTCTCAAACCCTAGTTCATCTCTTGTATCCAATTCTTGTCTCCAAGTCTGGGATTGGTACCTGCAGGTTGCTAGTAGTGTTGATTACTCCTTGTAGTTGATGCTAGTTGGTTTATTTGGTGGAAGATCATATGTTCAGATTCTATATGCATATTAATACTCCTCTGATTATGAACATGAATATGCTTTGTGAGTAGTTACGTTTTTTCCTGAGGACATGGGAGAAGTCTTGCTATTAGTAGTCATGTGAATTTGGTATTCGTTCGATATTTTGATGAGATGTATGTTGTCTCTCCTCTAGTGGTGTTATGTGAACGTCGACTACATGACACTTCACCATTATTTGGGCCTAGAGGAAGGCATTGGGAAGTAATAAGTAGATGATGGGTTGCTAGAGTGACTGAAGCTTAAACCCTAGTTTATGTGTTGCTTCGTAAGGGGCTGATTTGGATCCATATGTTTCATGCTATGGTTAGGTTTACCTTAATACATGTTTTGTAGTTGCGGATGCTTGCAATAGGAGTTAATCATAAGTGGGATGCTTTTCCAAGTAAGGACAGCACCCAAGCACCGGTCCACCCACATATCAAATTATCAATGTACCGAACGCGAATCAGATGAACGTGATGAAAACTAGCTTGACGATAATTCCCATGTGTCCTCGGGAGCGCTTTTCTTTATATAAGAGTTTGTCCAGGCTTGTACTTTGCTACAAAAAGGATTGGGACACCTTGCTGCACTTTATTTACTTTTGTTACTTGTTGCTCGTTACAAATTATCTTATCATAAAACTATTTGTTACCTATAATTTCAGTGCTTGCAGAGAATACCTTGTTGAAAACCACTTATCATTTCCTTCTGCTCCTCGTTGGGTTCGACACTCTTACTTATCGAAAGGACTACGATAGATCCCCTATACTTGTGGGTCATCAAGACTCTTTTCTGGCGCCATTGCCGGGGAGTGAAGCGCCTTTGGTAGGTGGAATTTGGTAAGGAAAAATTTATATAGTGTGCTGAAATTTACTGTCACTTGTTACTATGGAAAGTAATCCTCTGAGGGGCTTGTTCAGGGTATCTTCACCCCGACCAGTAGAGCAAAGAGTTGCTCCTCAACCTATTGAACCTACTGAAAATGAAAATGTCTACTTTGAAATTCCTTCGGGTATGATAGAAAAACTACTAGCTAATCCTTTTGCAGGAGATGGAACATTACATCCTGATGAGCACCTAATATATGTGGATGAAGTTTGTGGATTATTTAAGCTTGCAGGTATGCCCGATGATGTTATCAAGAAGAAGGTCTTCCCTTTATCTTTGAAGGGAGATGCATTGACATGGTATAGGCTATGTGATGATATGGGATCATGGAACTACAAACGATTGGAATTGGAATTTCATCAGAAGTTTTATCCTATGCATCTTGTTCATCGTGGTCGCAATTATATATATAATTTTTGGCCTCGCGAAGGAGAAAGCATCGCTCAAGCTTTGGGGAGGCTTAAGTCAATGTTATATTCATGCCCCAATCATGAGCTCTCAAGAGAAATGATTATTCAAAATTTTTATGCTCGGCTTTCTGATAACAATCGCACCATGCTCGATACTTCTTGTGCTGGCTCTTTTATGATGAAGACTATTGAATTCAAATTGGATTTATTGGAAAGAATTAAACGCAACTCTGAAGATTGGGACCTCGATGAAGGTAAGGAGTCAGGTATAACACCTAAGTTTGATTGTGTTAAATCCTTTATGGAGACCGATGTTTTCCGTAAATTTAGCACAAAATATGGACTTGACTCTGAGATAGTAGCTTCTTTCTGTGAATCTTTTGCTACTCATGTTGATCTTCCGATGGAGAAGTGGTTTAAATATCATCCTCCCATAGAAGTAAAAGTAGCTGCACCTATTAAAGTTGAAGAAAAGACTATCACTTATAATGATCCTATTGTTCCTACTGCTTATGTTGAGAAACCACCTTTCACTGTTAGAATAAAGGATCATGCTAAAGCTTCAACTGTGGTTCGTAAAAGCAATATTCAAACTTATACACCTCCCGAGCAAGTTAAAGTTGAACCTAATATTGCAATTCTTAAAGATCTCTTGGCTGATAATATTGATGGGCATGTTATTTATTTCTATGATGAGACTGCTAGAATTGCTAAACCTTGTGCTAAAGATAAACATAGACCTGTGGTAGGCATGCCTGTTATTTCTGTTAAAATAGGAGATCATTGTTATCATGGCTTGTGTGATATGGGTGCTAGTGCTAGTGCAATACCTATTGACTTATACAAAGGAATTATGCATGATATTGCACCTACTGAGTTAGAAGATATTGATGTCACAATTAAACTTGCCAATAGAGATACTATTTCACCAATTGGGATTGTTAGAGATGTTGAAGTCTTGTGTGGGAAAACTAAATATCCTGCTGATTTTCTTGTTCTTGGTTCCCCACAAGAGAGCTTTTGTCCCATTATATTTGGTAGACCCTTCTTAAACACTGTTAATGCTAAGATAGACTGCGAAAAGGATGTTGTTACTATTGGTTTAGGTGATATGTCTCATGAGTTTAATTTCTCTAAATTTCGTAGACAACACCGTGAAGAGGAATTGCCTAGTAAAGATGAAATTATTGGTCTTGCTTCTATTGCCGTACCTCCTAGTGATCCTTTAGAACAATATTTGCTAGACCATGAAAATGATATGTTTATGAATGAAAGAAGGGAAATAGATGAAGTGTTCTTTAAACAAGGACCTATTCTGAAACACAACTTGCCTGTTGAAATCCTAGGGGATCCTCCTCCACCCAAGGGTGATCCTGTGTTTGAGCTTAAACCTTTACCTGATACTCTTAAATATGCTTATCTTGATGAAAAGAAGATATATCCTGTTATTATTAGTGCTAACCTTTCAGAGAAGGAGGAAGAAAAATTATTGAAAACTCTGAAGAAGCACCTGTGCTGCTATTGGATATACTCTTGATGATCTTAAGGGCATTAGTCCCACTCTATGTCAACATAAAATAAATCTGGAGAAAGACGCTAAACCCGTTATTGATCACCAACGACGGCTGAATCCTAAAATGAAAGAGGTGGTAAGAAAGGAAATACTAAATCTCCTTGAGGAGGTACAATTTATCCCGTTGCTGATAGTCAGTGGGTAAGTCCTGTCCATTGTGTCCCTAAGAAGGGAGGTATTACTGTTGTTCCTAATGATAAAGGTGGATTGATTCTGCAAAGAATTATTACAGGTTATAGGATGGTAATTGATTTCCGCAAATTAAATAAAGCTACTAAAAAAGATCATTACACCTTACCTTTCATTGATCAAATGCTAGAAAGATTATCCAAACATACACATTTCTGCTTTCTAGATGGTTATTCTGGTTTCTCTCAAATACCTGTGTCAGCTGATGATCAAGCTAAGACCACTTTTACTTGCCCTTTTGGTACTTTTGCTTATAGATGTATGCCTTTTGGTTTATGTAATGCACCTGCTACCTTTCAAAGATGCATGATGGTTATATTCTCTGACTTTTGTGAAAAGATTTGTGAGGTTTTCATGGATCCTCTTTTGATGATTGCTTGAGCAACCTTGATCGAGTTTTGTAGAGATGTGAAGAAACTAATATTGTCTTGAATTGGGAGAAGTGCCACTTTATGGTTAATGAAGGCATTGTTTTGGGGCATAAAATTTCTGAAAGAGGTATTGAAGTTGATAAAGCCAAGGTTGATGCTATTTAAATGATGCCATGTCCCAAGGACATCGAAGGTATAAGAAGTTTCCTTGGTCATGCCGGTTTTTTTAGGAGGTTCATTAAGGGCTTCTCAAAAATTTCTCGGCCTCTGACTAATCTGTTACAAAAAGATATACCATTTGTCTTTGATGGTGATTGTGTAGAAGCATTTGAAATACTTAAGAAAGCATTGATTTCTGCACCTATTGTTCAGCCACCTGATTGGAATTTACCTTTTGAAATCATGTGCGATGCTAGTGATTATGCTGTAGGTGCTGTTCTAAGGCAAAGAGTTGATAAGAAATTAAATGTTATTCAATATGCCAGTAAAACTCTAGACAATGCCTAGAGAAATTATGCTACTACTGAAAAATAATTTTTAGCAGTTATATTTGCTTGTGATAAGTTCAGACCTTATATTGTTGATTCTAAAGTAACTATTCACACTGATCATCCTGTTATTAAATATCTTATGGAATAGAAAGATGCTAAACCTAGACTTATTAGGTGGGTTCTCTTGCTACAAGAATTTGATTTGCATATTATTGATAGAAAAGGAGCTGAGAACCCCGTTGTAGATAACTTGTCTAGGTTAGAAAATGCTCTTGATGACCCACTACCTATTGATGATAGCTTTCTTGATGAACAATTAAATGTCATAAATGCTTCTCATACTGCTCCATGGTATGCTGATTTTGCTAATTACATTGTTGCTAAGTTTATACCACCTAGTTTCACATACCAGCAAAAGAAAAAGTTTTTCTATGATTTAAGACATTACTTCTGGGATGACCTTCATCTTTATAAAGAAGGAGTAGATGGTGTTATTAGACGTTGTGTACCTGAGCATGAACAGGAACAGATCCTGCGCAAGTGTCACTCCGAAGCTTATGGAGGACACCACGTTGGAGATAGAACTGCGCATAAGGTATTGCAATCCGGTTTTATTGGCCTACTCTCTTCAAGGATGCCCGTAAGTTTGTCTTATCTTTTGATGAATGTCAAAGGATTGGTAATATTAGTAGACGTCAAGAAATGCCTATGAATTATTCACTTGTTACTGAACCATTTGATGTTTGGGGCTTTGATTATATGGGACCGTTTCCTGCCTCTAATGGATATACACATATTTAAGTTGATGTTGATTACGTTACTAAGTGGGTAGAAGCTATTCCAACTAGTAGTGCTGATCATAACACTTCTATTAAGATGCTTAAAGAAGTTATTTTTCCGAGGTTTGGACTCCCTAGATATTTAATGACTGATGGTGGTTCACATTTTATTCATGGTGCCTTTCGTAAAATGCTTACTAAGTATGATGTTAATCATAGAATTGCATCTCCTTATCACCCACAGTCTAGTGGTCAAGTAGAATTGAGTAATAGAGAGCTCAAATTAATTTTGCAAAAGACTGTTAATAGATCTAGAAAGAATTGGTCCAAGAAACTTGATGATGCATTATGGGCCTATAGAACTACATATAAAAATCCTATGGGTATGTCTCCGTATAAAATGGTTTATGGAAAGGCATGTCACTTACCTCTCGAACTAGAACATAAGGTATATTGCGCCATTAAAGAGCTCAACTATGATTTCAAACTTGCCGGTGAGAAGAGGTTATTTGACATTAGCTCACTTGATGAATGGAGAACCCAAGCCTATGAGAATGCCAAGTTGTTTAAAGAAAAAGTTAAAAGATGGCATGACAAAAGAATACAAAAGCGTGAGTTTAATGTAGGTGATTATGTATTGCTATACAACTCTCGTTTAAGATTTTTTGCAGGAAAACTTCTCTCTACCTTACGTTATCGAGGAGGTCTATCGTTCCGGTGCCATAAAAATTAACAACTTCGAAGGCATAAATCTGAAGGTGGTGAACGGTCAAAGAATCAAACATTATATCTCAGGTAAACCCATAAATGTTGAAACCAATGTTATTGAAACCGCAACCCCGGAGGATACATAAGGGACACTTTCCAGAATGTTTCAGACTCCGAAAAGGAATAGGTATGTGGTACGGTAAGTAAACCGACTCCAAAACAGTTCTAATGGCAATTTTTCTCTGTTTTGGAATATTTAGAAAATAGAAAAATAAGAAGCAGTCCGGGAAGGACACGAGGGCTCCACGAGGGTGGAGGGCGCGCCCTACCCCCTGGGCGCGCCCCCTTGCCTCGTGGGCACCTCGTGCACTCTCCGGACTCTATTTTCTTGCATGATACGTATTTTGGTCGGAAAAAATTCATTATATATTCTCTCGAAGGTTTTGACCACCGTATCACGCAATTGTCCTCTATTCTTGTTTCGAGCTGTTTTTCTGACAGATCTAGATCATCATGAAGTCTCCAAGTGCCCCCAAGGACAAGTTCTTCGAGAAGGTCATCAACCCCTACCTCGCGGAGGTGCTGCAACACCCTCAAACCATTGAGATGCATGAGGCGGTGCTGCACATCCGCGATGTTGAGGGACCCAGGAGGACCGGAAGCGTGGAGACAAGGCTCGAGGCAATGGAGCAACAAGTTTTCAAGTGCCAGGAGATGGTGGAGCGTGGACTTGACTCCAATCACATAATGATCACGGAGTTCACCAACAACCACAAGCCAGATGCCAAGGACATTGGGGAGGCCATCTTCAAGCTCCACGAGAAAATCGAGCACCTCCAAGCCCAAATCTATGACCTGCAAAACCAAAACTGTGAGTATGAATATAGATTCAAGAGGACGAGTTTGGCTGCAGATTTAAGAATCCCGGAGACTCGATCATCCTTCTATGATGGTGAGCCTATGCCTTGGAAGATGGACGACAAGCCTACATCATCAACAACCCCTTCACCAGCAAAGGAGACATAATCATATAGGTATGGGCACTTCCCTTGGCAACTGCCAAGCTTGGGGGAGGTGCCCCGGTATCGTATCACCACCACATCTCCTATCTTTACCGTTCTTCTTAGTTTGATCCTTTTAGTAATATTTTGATCTAGTAGAATAAAGCTTTAGTATGATTTAGTTTTGAGTTCTGCTTTATGATTCCTCTATGTAATCGAGTCCGTGAGCTATATAATAACACTACTAGGAAAAGGCCTACTAGTGGCGCACTAGTTTTGCCTACTAATGGCGCACTACTGGTGCGCCACTAGTACCATGCCACTAGTATTAAATACTAATGGCGCACCACTGGTGCGCCATTAGTATCTGGTATACTAATGGCGCATCACGCCGTGCGCCATTAGTATAGACCAACATGCGCCATTAGTGTGCCTCCCAGGGGGCGATATTTACACATGTGCTTTGCCATACTAATGGCACACTATGGGGTGATGCGCCATTAGTATCCTTTGGCATACTAATGGCGCACGTTGGGGTGATGCGCCATTAGTATGAATATTAGGGATTATTTTTTTTCTTTTCTGATATTTGCACAGGTTACAAAATATATTATTGGACAGAATATAGACAGCACCACACAGCAACAGCAGATTCATCGAATACAATAGAAGATTAGTCTCCGAATACAATTCATCATATTAGTCTCCGAATTCAAAAGACCGAACAAAGATAGAACATTACAAGTCTCGAGACCGCGAGTAGCGAGTTTGTCTTCACATTACAAGTCGATATCGATCATCTAAACTACCATCACATAGAAGAGAGCTGCGGTCATCACGATGAGCATCATCGCGATGAAACTGGTCTTCATTCGGTTCCTCCAACGCTCCCTCCTCTCTCCCGCTAGATGGCGCGCGTATCTAGATTCCGACTCCGCCCTAGTGGTGTACCCTTTGTAACTGTTACCGCTGAAATGGTGAACCTGTCTCCGACACTCCTCCCAGTCGTCGTAGACTCCGGGAACCTTACCCTTGTACACGACATACGACGGCATCTCTATGCACTAGCCAAACAACAGACAATACATAAGCAATATATAAGTATGCAACAAAAGGATCGGAAGAGAAAAGCAAGACATTAATAGCACGATTCATGGTCCTACTAATAAATAGCATCGATTACATCTAAGTTGAACGACTGTTCAAACCAAAGAGACATACAAGTTCATTAAAGTTTAATTACAACATGAGCTAATCGATGTTTCAGAACTACACATAGCATCACTACTTTCGACTCGACTCATGGGACCGGAGCGTGGATGAAGCCGCCGTCTTTCGTGATGGTCATGAAGTCGCGGGCGTTGTCAGCCTGCATTTGTAGCGTTGTGTCTATCTCGCTGTTGGACGGTTGATATTTGAGGTAGAACTGCCCCGAGGTACGAAGGACATCTTGATGGATGATTTCTGCAAACTCCGACTGGATGCGAAAGAATTCTTGTCGGATGTCCGCGTCCTGGATTGCCGCCAAGCTTGCGGCCCAATCTTTGAGATTATTTGGTAGCAGAAGGTGATTATGGTCCCGTATGATCGCCCGCATGTGATGGAGGGCGTAGTAGGCATCCTTTTGACCGCCAGGCGGCTGCTTGACGCAGGGGAACATCGTACTGTGGGTGAACACGTGCCTGCCGTACCTACGAACTGGCCTCTTAAAGGTGCCTCCAGATGCGGCGTAGCCGGGGAGAGCATCATCAAGAACTTTCTTGATATTTGTGTAGTCTATCTTGGAGTCACGGTCCGGGTCGAAATACGTGGCCATGGAATATTTCGGGCTTAAGAGGATGAGTGTGCAATGTGTGTCACTGCACAGAACACGGAATGTTAGAAAAAAAATGATCGAAATCTAAGAAATCATATGTTACGGGGCGGTTAGGGGATGACTTACTCGGGAAAGTAAGGCACGAGGAAGTTATCCTTATCTGGGTTTGCCAGAATGACGCCTTCGAGGTGTGAACTCGCGACATGCCGGTCCCCAGCACTGCCCAAGATCTTGGCACGCATGTAGAAGGGGTCGACTATCACAATGTCCGGGGTCTTTCTCTAATGATCCGCATCTCCATACTCAGCGAAAACAGCCGAACAAAGGTGTAGTGCAGCGGATGAAGGTTAAACATAGCAAAGATGTCATCAAACCGCAGGACGATCGTACCCCCGACGGCGCTATCCACAAAGCCCTTGCCCTCTGGCACCTTGGCCACGAAAACCGGGTATGCCACATCATTCTCTCTGAGACGCCGCTTCTCCAAAGAAAGAACACTGTCATGCAGACTCTGCATAGCACCGGTTGCAGCATCGAGCATATTTGTCGGTAGCATCGCCCAACCCGCCACATGCACCCTCCTCGAGATATCCTTAGGTGAAGGTGGCCCGTCCTGAGCACGGATCGTACTCGGTGCCGGCTGGCTCGCACCGGCACCCTTGTTAGTCTTCCGTTTCCGTCCCTTCTTCTTGATCTGCTGTAATGGGATCGAGTTCTGCTCACAGACCGCCTTCTTGAGCGTGTTGGGGCTGATAATATTTCGCACCTCAGCTATCTGAGGCTCGGTGAAGGCGGCAGCTGGAGGCGTCTCCTGAGAACTGAACGCCAGACGACGCCTGTTGCAATTGGGTTTCTCCGCCGTACCAGCTAGATCGTGGTCGTCTTTTTCAGGGTTGGGTTCTTGAGAAGGAGGCCCGCAGAATTCGTGACCGTACCCATGTTCGGCAAAGTACTTATCGACGTTGGTAAATGTACCGTCGTCGTTGTCGTCGTCGTCCGGATCCTGTGCCATATGCATGTCCGGATCCTGTGCCATAGGGATGTCCGGCATGTCCGGTAGCGTTGCGGCGTTCTTGCCATGGCTTGGCACTGGCACGACTGGCGGTCTTGTCTGTGGGGTGGTGTCCCCCGCCCCCAAACGAATCTGGCTCTTCGGCCAAAGCAGGGGCCAGCTTACGCATGCGCTGAGGGTCATCACATCATCTTCGTCGGCCCCAGCGGGGCGAATCGGAGGTAACAACTCGTCGCAGCCTGGCAGCACCCGAACCAGTTCAACCCTATACAAGGTGGGTGGCATCGGATTACCGTGGAACACGTGGTTGCCGAGTTGAACGATTCTGCCCTTGGCAACATCGACCAACTCGCCGCCCCCGAAGTGCAGGAGAGTGCAAGGAACGTCGGCGGCGCCCTGCGAAAACATGTAGGGCGTCAGGGATGCCCAGTCAAAGGCAAGGAGATGAAGTCAACGGCCGAGAGGCTTAGTTACCGTGATGCCGTCGAGCTCAGCTAATGTCGAGGCACCGCCAACGGCGGGCATGCAACTGACGGAGGGGCCGCTTGCTGGCGAGGTGCCGGCCGGCGTACACCTGGGTGCATTAAGCTCCAATGCCCGTGCCGGCGCCAGAGACACGGATACCGCCTCCGCCGGAGACACCAATGGCGCCGCCTGCGCGTTGTGCGAGTTGCTGGCCGTGAAGCTGGGAACCGGGGGAGGCCCCTGTTGGCCGCCCGCAATCCACATCGTCAGCCCCTGAATCAAGGGAGGCACCATGGCGGTGAGCGTCGTTCCCAGTTGTTGTTGCACTTGCTCTTGGACAATCTCCGGAATCCGCGCCACTTGTGCCTTGAGTTCTTGAACCTCGCGCGACTGGCTTTCCGAGCTGGTCTTTTTCTCCTTTCGCCCACCAGCGGTATAGTATGACGACCATTTTGTGGACAAGCCTTTGCCGGCCACACGACCAGCTGACGACGGCTTACTGAGCTTTTCCTTGTTTTTCATTACGTTCAACACCCTATTTAAAGGGGTGTCGAAAGGGGAGCTCTGAGACGACCCCGCGCTACTGCTTTCAGCCTCCTGCGGAAGGAATGTGACCATTTAGAAATTTGGCTACATTAATTAGAATGCAACCATATGGAGCTAATTACGCGGGGGTGTATTCCTTACCAGAACAAGCTCAAGCGCCCTGGTCTTCGGATCCGTGGTAAGCTCCTTTGTTACCGGGTCCTCCTTGTACCGGGCCCTAACAAAGTTCCTGGTGTGCTTGTCACGGTATTTCTCGAAGCGGGGCGGTAGGCCTTGCTCGGCACGCTCTGCGTCCTCCTTGTCCCATATAGGCTCCGCCACTCTGTAACCGCCGGGACCGAGTTGGTGGACCCCTAAGTTCAACTGCCGCATTTCTTTCCCCCACTGACTTGATTCGGAGGTTGCGCTGCTCTCGCACTTGATCTTGAACTCCTTGTAGTCATCTTCGCTGATCAAAGGATATTTTGCCTTGATCTTCTCATAACCATCACCTTTTTCAATCATTGCCTTCACCGTGCTTCTCCAAGTAGACAGGGCCGTGCTCATCCTCGTGAGGGCGGCACTGTTCACTTTATTCCCTGAGAGGCGTGTCTTTGCAAAGTCAGCGGGGAACTTGTATCGTTCATGCAGCTTCATGAAGAGGAGGCTGCGCAAATTCCCTCGGTCCTTATGCCTTAGGTTCTCGGTGTTGATCGAGACGGTGCTCCGCAGAATGCACCCAAGCTGGACCGAGTAACCCTTGACTAATTCTTTGGGCACCGTTGGATGCCCGTCGGAGTTCACTTCAGTAAATTCCTCCTTGACGGTGCCAAGCATGCTCGGGCGCCGGTCCTTCCGTTGCCTCTTCGGTTGGCTGCCATCTGTGCGTGCGCCGCCATCATCAGTGATGGCATCCTCGGCGGCACCATCAGTGGTGTCATCCACGACGCCACTAGGGGTTGTGTAGTCAGGATCGGTGTCTTCCGCGGCGTCCTCATAGCAGTGAGGTTCTTCCTCCAGCTCCTGGGACAGCTCCCAGAATTGCTTGCCGCCCGAACCGCCGGCCTCATCGTTGTGGGCCATGTTTCGCTCTAAATAGGAAAAAAGTTTGGTCAAAAAGTTGGTTATTGTCAAGGAACAAGATCATGGTCTCATCATTTAGGGTTTGTCGACACCGAGGCATCCTAAAAGCTAAGCTTTTATCATTTAGGGTTTCTCGACGCCGAGGCACCCTAAAAGCCTAAGCGTACATCATTTAGGTTCTCATCGACACCGAGGCACCCTAAAAGCCAAGGTTTTATCATTTAGGGTTTGTCGACGCCGAGGCACCCTAAATGCTAAGTTAAGTTTTCATCATTTAGGGTTTATCGATGCCGAGGCACCCTAGGTTGACTGATATATATGGGTATCTTCTAATAATATACCCTACTTAATTAAGGACAAACACCAAGAGATAGTAAACATATCACACTTCTATATGTATAACACAAGAGGCAGTTGATCCTACTTAATTAAGTACTAAGATACCCTGGCCCATGCATTAGTCGCAAGAACCCCATATGTCCTATTTTTAGCAAAGTCATGCTAAAATTCACGGAAAATTTCAGCATGACCTTTGCTGAAAATAGGACATATGGAGTACCCGAATTTGCAGGAATGGAAGTTAATCGACATTCCGGCAAACTCAAGGGCCTCTTGGGGTACCTGCAAAATCATTATCCCCGCGTAATGAAGTCGCCAATGGGTCATTTCAGAAGATCACAAGTAGCATCATCACAAGTTCAACATCATCACAAGTACAGCAGCAGCAGTAGTGAATACAGGCATAACAGCAGCAGCAGCAGGTTTATTCTTCTTCTTCATAAACATTAATTGGTGTGGGTGACTCTATCTGCCCTCTAATGACTCACTCAACTTAACAGGACAACCCACAAGCATTGTTTTGATTCCGATAGCTGCTGTAAAATACATCCAGCAAAGGTGCTCTAAAATCAGAAATACTACCCCCCAAATCTTTAGCTCAATTCCGAAAATACATGGCTAGGACAACGGTAACATTCAACCACAAGCCCAAGCCTATACTTAACTAGGCCCAGGTCCATTAAATTCTTACAGAAACCAAGAAATGGAATCAACTCCCCTTGTTGCTGATTCAGTCATGGAGATGCCATGTCTCAAAAATATCAAGTAGCACCATCATGTTCGATTTCAATATAAGGAATATTACAAACTTAACAGTTAAGATCCCAGGTGAGTAACACACTTTGGTCTTCTAGTTACAAAACAAAACAGACATAATTCTAGCTCCCATAATCAGATCAAAATTTCAAACCACACACATACTTTCAAATATCAAATTAGGAACATTTTGAGACATAAGAAAACAGTGTACATCTGAAAATGCTGCAAACTATGAAGAAAAACAAGAACACTATGTAATACATGATTATTCAGTTAAGACAAGAGAAACCATCTGCAACTACTACTATAAATAATACACCTGTTAACACGTTTCTGAACAGACATCCAGCAAGTTTTAGTAGACCAAAGAATATCCCAACAGTAGTGCCCTCCAACAGTAGTTGTTGCTTGCAGTAGTTTTAGGGAGTACTGCAATTTTGCAAGTTTAAAGTAAAACGTTTCAGTTAATGCAAGTACTCCTCTTGCTCTCTACTTTCTCTCTTCTCTTCTTCAGTTAATTAACTGAATTTTACTGACATTGTTGTTAACTGAATTTTACTGATGTTGTTGTTGACTTGCTGTTAATGAACAGTGGCTAAGTATGGTTGTGCTGTCAGGTTACTACTAGCAGCAACATGGAAGTAGACTTGATGACCGCGTTCGTCAGGCACAAATATGTAAGAAAGGAGCAAGTGCATCTACTTATTGGAACAAGCCTGACAGTGGGAAAGCTATAAACTTATAATGACCGCGTTCAGATAAAAGATTGCAACCAAGCAGCTCTGGAAAATGTATTATCAACTATAAAATATGGGTTGCAAACCAAACAACTAAGCATACTTTGTCAGATGATAACTATTGCAAACCAAACAAGTAAGCAGAGCACATGTATATACCTGTATCACACTGTCTTGGAGCCAACAAACGCCTCAATTTTTCTCCAACCGCGATCGAACCTGTTACGCAGAAACACAAACAAAGAGATACATGTAACTAACGAGGACAGACAGACAAGGTAACAAGAACTCCACAGCTCAATTAAGCCTATGCTTCTTCTTTCACTCTAGTGCACCATTGTGGCAAAGCCATATATGTATGTACAGAGGAACTTTGTTTTGTTTCATTCTGAAAATATGCTGCCATTCTAGAAACTTGGATGAGTGTTTTTCCATGGTTTTTGAATGAAAACATTATGACAGCTTGCAAACACAGGACCATGTCATTATCATGGCAGTCCACTATATATTTTTATGACAAAATACATCATTATCAGGGCACATTATGGCCATTTTCTTACATGATGCTAACTGTACCTAACTGAATTTTTTGACAGTAGCTAACTGTATTTTTGGACAGTTAGTAATTTGTTAAGGTAGTGTTAAAAATTCAGACCTAGTTTTAAAAATTTTGACAGTAGCTAACTGTATTGGACAAACAAGTAAGGCAGTGTTAAAAATTTTGACAGTAGCTATCTCCCCCTTGTTCCTCATGGCTTAATTGAATTCAGAGAAGAGAGAGCTCAGATCCTAGAACAGGGATCTCCCTGGAAGACATGTGAGCTAAGGTGTACTATTAACAAACACGACCAATCTTGGAACCAGACCAAGAACCCTAGAAATTATCCAGAGAACCAGACCAAGAACAGTACTACAAATTAATAAACCAAAGAGAATAGAAATCAAGAGGACAAGCGGGGGGGGGGGGGTGAAGAAGAGGGGGAGGAGCGGGGCCTAACCAGTCCAGCGTCGGGGGAGAATCACGCCGGCGACGGGGTCGTTGCGGTCGCCACTCCTTGTCGCCGCCGAGCTCACGCCGGGGGGGGTGAAGAAGAGGAAGACGGCGGCGGTCCTCCTGGGCAGGCCGCGCGGTGTTGGACGGCGAGCACGATGTTGACGCAGGCGGGGCCGCGGGGGGAGGGGGGACGGCGAGGGCGCGGGCGCGGGCGGAGGGGGCGCTTGGGCGGGAGGACGTCGAGGGTGCGGGCGCGGGCGGAGGGGGGACGGCGAGGGAGGCGGCGCTCGGCTCGGGGAGGGGGCGTTGGGGGCGGTGGTGGTCGGGTGCAGCGGGGGCAGCGAGCACAGCCAGGGACGGCGAGCACGGGGGCGGTGGTGGTCGATGGTGGTCGGGCGCGGGTGAGATGAGGCAGGGGAGGGATTAGAGAGAAATGTGAGAGATTGGGGATTTTAGTGTGGGGGAAAGCTTACTAATGGCGCACCCCGCAGCGGTGCGCCATTAGTATGTTTTTTTAGATAGCAATGGCGCACCCACGATCGATGCGCCATTAGTAATCTTTTTTTATATATAACAATGGCGCACCAGCCAGAGGTGCGCCATTAGTAATCTTTTTTTTATATAGCAATGGCGCACCAGCCAGAGGTGCGCCATAAGTAATTTTATTATTATTATTTTTTGTTGCATCTAATAAGTTTTTAGAAAATGAATATGAATATGAAACAGTAATAGTTTTTTATAAAAACAGTAATAATTTTTTTTTAAAATATCATCAAATTTGTTATTTGAAAATATTTATGAATATGAAAAAATATCATCAAATTTATTATTTGAAAATATCATCAAATTTGTTATTTGAAAATATAATCAATTTTTTTTGCAATTTTAGTTGTATTCATTTGTGACGGTGGAGCGGGCCGGGGAGGGTGCGGGGGAGGGGTGCGGTGGGTCGTCGGCGGCGGTGGAGCGGGGGAGGGTGCGGTGGGTCGTCGGCGGCGGTGGAGCGGGGGAGGGTGCGGGGGGTCGGCGGTGGCGGCCGGTGGAGCGGGGGAGAGGGTGCGGGGGGTGCTCGGCGGCGAGGGGGACCGGATCTGGCGAGGTGGGATAGCGATCGAGATGGAGGGGGATCGAGATCGACTGTCCATGAAATTTAAAAATATTCATGAGTTCAAAAAGTGCCCATGAAATACAATCGACAAATGAAGGCTACAATTTAAATACAATCGATCTTAGCTAGCTATCTGTTCACAATCTTCTTGCCCTTATTTTTCGTAAATGGAGTTCTTCTCTTGAACGGACGTCCTTTAGGTAGTGTGGTCTTGCTTCTTCTTGTGGTGTATGCTGATACTTCATCGTCGTCATCATGTTCCATCTTTGGGTCGCCGTACTTGTCGAAATCTTGCTCATTGGCGACTCCATCCATTCCGATGATCTTCCTTTTGCCTATCCTCACGACAACACGACTGGGCTTTGACGGGTCGGTAATGAAGAAGCATTGGTCCACTTGGGAAGCCAGTACCCATGGCTCATTTTTCGCGGTGACGTTCGCGCCTGCGGTCTTGGATTTGGCTTCGGGTATAACCATGGTGGTGAAATACCGGTCTTCTTTTATGACGCTCTTGGCCCATCTGACACGGAACATCGGGACCTTCTCTCCAGCGTAGCTCAGCTCCCAGATCTCCTCGATCCTTCCGTAGTATCTGTCCTTGTCGTTACCGGTGTAGGATTCCATCGTTACCCCGGAGTTCTGATAACCATCGCTCTTCATGTCCTTGCCCTCGGTGTAGAATGTGTAGCCGTTGATATCGTACGCCTCATACGTCATCAGGTTCTGCTCGGCGCCCTGTGACAAGGCGAATATGAGTTGTTCTTCCGCGGAAGAATCCTCATGTAAAGGGTACGACAGAAGCTTCTGCTTGAACCAACGCGTGAAACATGAGTTGTGCTCTTTGATTATATCTCCGTCCGTCCTCAGTTGGCCTCGGTCATTGTACATCTTCTCAATAAAGGTTTTGTGCTCTACCACCCAAGGATCGACCACGTCTATGTGTTGTAGCGCGACTAGGTTTGGTCTTCCAAAGTCGGCGAGTCGACCCTCGAAGTCGACATGCATTTCGCGGCGACCCTCACGGTGACCCCATCCAGCGAGCCTGCCGAGGTGCCTGTTGACGGGCAGACCAACGGGGTTCTCGATGCCTAGATAATTCGTGCAGTAGGAGATACACTCTTCGGTCAGAAAGCCCCTGGCTATGCTTCCCTCTGGACGTGCCATGTTGCGAACGTATCCTTTGATGACACCATTCATCCTTTCGAACGGCATCATGCTGTGCAGGAACGTCGGCCCGAGTTGGATGATATCCTCCACGATATGGACCAGCAGATGCACCATAACGTCGAAGAATGCGGGCGGGAAGTACATCTCAAGCTCGCATAGTATCACCACGATCTCTTCCTGTAGCCTTCTGAGTTGCCTCACGCCAACCGACTTCCGAGAGATGACGTCGAAAAAGTTGCATAGGCCAAATAGCGTTTCATGGACGTGCGCGTCCATGATCCCACGGATTGCAACTGGAAGTATCTGCGTCATTAGCACGTGACAGTCGTGAGACTTCATCCCGCTGAACTTCTGCTTCGCTGGGTCTAGGTATCTGCTTATCTTCCCCGCGTAACCGTAAGGAAGTTTTACTCCTACGAGGCAGGTGAAAAACTGATCGATCTCCTCCTGACTTAGAGTGAAGCACGCGGGAGGGTAGTCATTTCCGGTCTTCTTGGCCTTTTTGCCTTTGCGATGGCTTTCCGTGTCCTGCTTCGCCTCATCATCATCATTAGCGTGAAGCTCCTCCCTGATGCCCATTGATTTCAAGTCTGCCCTTGCTTTCGGCCCATCTTTGGTCCTCTCTGGCATGTTGAGCAGGGTACCAAGCAGACTCTCGCACACGTTCTTCGTGATATGCATGACATCAAGGCTGTGAGGCACACGGTGGATCTTCCAGTACGGCAAGTCCCAGAAAACAGATCTCGTTTTCCATACCTTCAGCAGCGGGTCTGGCGCCTTTTGCTTCTTTCCCGGCAGTGGGCAATCTTTCCAATTTTTCAACAGCTCGTCTATTTCCTCGCCGCTCCTCGTATGCGGGCGTCTTCGGGGTTCGGTTTCACCATCGAACAGATCCTTGTGTTTCCTCCACGGGTCATCGTCGCGAAGCCACCTTCGATGTCCCATGAACACGGTTTTCGAAGACCCGGGATCTCTATCTAGCTGGCGATACGTTGTGTCATCCATGCACCTGACGCATCCAGAAAATCCGTGGACCACCTTCCCCGCGAGATATCCGTAACCGAGATAGTCGTGCACCGTCGTGAGTAGTGTGGCTCTCATAGGGAAATATTCTTTCTCTGCGGCGTCCCACGTATTGGCTGGTGTTTTCCACAGCGTGTCTAGCTCCTCTTTCAGCAGCCCCAGATGCAGATTGATGTCGTTCCCTGGTTGTTTCGGCCCTTCAATTAGCATACTCATGTGAATGTACTTCCTCTTCATGCACAACCAGGGGGAAGGTTGTACATCCACACAAACACAGGCCAGGTGCTATGTGTGCTTCTCTCGCTGCCAAACGGATTGACTCCATCGGTGCTCGTGCCCAGCATGATGTTCCTTGGATCCTTCCCAAATTCTGGGTGTTCTAAGTTCAACGCTTGCCACTGGCTCCCATCCTTAGGGTGACTCAGCATCTTGTCTTTTTTTTATCTTCGGATCATTTGCGTCATCTTCTCGCTTCTTCTCCTCCCTATCTGCGTGCCAATGCAGGAGCTTTGCTACCTTAGGGTCCGCGAAATACCGCTGCAAACAAGGAGTGATCGGAAAGTACCACACCACTTTTCGAGGATCTTTCTTCCTCTTCTTGTATCGAGTGACGCCGCACACCGGACATATGGTAGACTCCGCGTGCTCGTCCCGATAAATGATGCAATTGTTCATGCACACATGGTATTTCACGTGCAGTAAATCCAGAGGACGCACGATTTTCTTCGCCTCCTCGAAACTGGTCGGGCACTTGTTCCCCTTGGGAAGACGTTCGTGCCAGAATGACATGTTCTCGTCGAAGCATGCGTCGGTCATTTTGTGTTTTACCTTCATCTCCAGAGCCATGAGCGTTACTTTCAGGCGGGTATCCTCGGACCTGCATCCTTCATACAATGGAGTAACCGCATCTATCTCCAGTTGATCCAGCTTGGCTTTCTCTCGGGCTGCAGCTCTTGTGTTATCCGTTTGCTTGAGAAGCAGCTCTTGAATATGAGGGTCCTGCACCCAGCCCATCGATGGTCCATCGCCGTCTGCTCCGCCGGCATCTTCATCTTCATGATCATGCCCTTTGTCTGCTCCGGCATCTTCCTCATCATCATGTCCGGCATCTTCTACATGATGACTGTGTACAGCATCACCGTCGAGATCATGTCCTGGAGATTATTTGTCTTCTCGCCCGCCCGAGCCGCGGTGGTTGTCTTGCTGCCCTTCCTCATTTCTTGCCCGGCCCCCATGGACGACTTCATAGTCATCTTCATCACCTTGCCACCGATAGCCATCCATGAAACCACGCAAGAGCAGGTGGTCCCGCACCTGCCCGGAATCCGGGTCCGCAATAAGGCTCTTCAGCTTGCATCTTCGACACAGACATCTTATCTCCGTCTCATTCTTTTGAAGCATCTCGGCCTTCACGGAGCTCAAAAACCTATTCACGATGCCTTCGGTCATTGTGCGGACCATGGTCGCCTGCAGGGTAGAGCAAAACGATATTTTAGAACCAAGAAAAAATTTGGCATGACTTTCCATAAAAATAGGACCAAAAAGAATGCATAGTGCCAAAATTCTCGCCGAAACGGAAATGAATCAACATTCCGGCAAAATATTGGCAACTATCGCATTTCAAATACCGGTACCTGCAAACACAAACATATATGCAACACCACAAACATACATAGATCTAGCTAGGCCATAAAAAGTGCATGTGCACGTTGTTGGAGGGAGAACAACATAAAGATAGCTTCCCCCTTACTTACCTATCAAAAAAGGTAATTTAACCACTTAATTTGGATGAATCTATGGTGCAAATGAGGTGAGGAGGAGGAGGCAGCCGAGACAAGCTTGGAGGAGGAGGTGGAGAGAATGAAGTGGGGAAAGTGAGTGGGTAGGTGTGGCTGTCCAAAATATCTAGCTGGTCCCAGGTTACTAATGGCGCACCACCTACAAATGCGCCATTAGTAACCCTAGTTACTAATGGCGCACCTGCTAGTGGTGCGCCATTAGTAGTTTTGCAAAAAAAAATATACACTAATGGCGCACCAGGGCACAGTGCGCCATTACTAGTTTAAACTAGTAATGGCGCACTATACCCTGGTGCGCCATTAGTAGTTTTGCAAAATAAAAATAAAAAAATATAGTAGTGGCGCACTATGTGGCTGGTGCGCCATTACTAGTTAGAACTAGTAATGGCGCACTGTGCCCTGGTGCGCCATTAGTATGTTTGGGAAAAAAATTGTTACTAGTGGCGCACCGTGTGTCTGGTGCGCCATTAGTGTCTTTCACACTAATGGCGCACCAGCACATGGTGCGCCACTGCTATATAGTAGTGGCGCACCACATGTCTGGTGCGCCATTAGTGGCCATTTCATCTATAGCCCTTTTCCTAGTAGTGTAAAGATTAGTGTTGAGTCAAGGGCTTGATTATTTTGCCAAGGTCTTGAGGGAATAAAAGAAAAAGAAAAAGAATAAAAAGAAATAAAGAGATCAGATTGATCTTATGGAGAGTAATGACTTCACATAGAAAGAGTGTGATGATTAAAAGTTGTTGAGAGTTGACAAACATAGCTTTGGTCATCGTTGCAATTAATAGGAAGTAATAAAGAAAGAGAGGTTTCACATATTAATATACTATCTTGGACATCTTTTATGATTGTGAACACTCATTAAAATATGACATGCTAAAGAGTTGATGTTGGACAAGGAAGACAACGTAATGGGTCATGTTTTCTTATATCTGCAATAAAGTATATTGTCATGGATCATCCAACATGTTGAGCTTGCCTTTCCCCCTCATGCTAGCCAAATTCTTTGCACCAAGTAGAGATACTACTTGTGCTTCCAAAAATCCTTAAACCCAGTTTTGCCATGAGAGTCCACCATATCTACCTATGGATTGAGTAAGATCCTTCAAGTAAGTTGTCATCGGTGCAAGCAATAAAATTGCTCTCTAAATATGTATGATTGATTAGTGTGGAGGAAATAATCTTTATACGATCTTGTGATGTGGAAGAAATAAAAGCGACAGACTGCATAATAAAGGTCCATATCACAAGTGGCAATATAAAGTGATGTTCTTTCGCATTAAGATTTTGTGCATCCAACCCTGAAAGCGCATGGCAACCTCTGCTTCCCTCTGCGAAGGGCCTATCTTTTACTTTTATCTTCTACCTTATGCAAGAGTCATGGTGATTTTCACCTTTCCTTTTTACATTTTATCCTTTGGCAAGCACAGTGTGTTGGAAAGATCCTGATATATATATATATATATATATATATATATATATATATATATATATATATATATATATAATCGGATGTAAGTTAGCATGAACTATTATTGTTGACATTACCCTTGAGGTAAAAGGTTGGGAGGCAAAACTATAAGCCCCTATCTTTCTCTGTGTCCGATTAAAATTCCGTAACCACAAGTATTGCGTGAGTGTTAGCAATTGTGAAAGACTAAATGATAGTTGAGTATGTGGACTTGCTGAAAAGCTCTGACATAGACTCTTTCTGATGTTATGATAAATTGCAATTGCTTCAATGACTGAGATGATAGTTTGTTAGTTCTCAATAAAGTTTCTGATTCATACTTTGCATTGTTAATATATTATTAGTTGAGCATAAGAAATCATATGATATTACCCATATATGTTGCTGTTATGAGAATAATCATGATGCCCTAATGTCCGTATTTTATTTTATCGACACCTCTACCTCTAAACATGTGGACATATTTATCGTTATCAGCTTCCGCTTGAGGACAAGCAAGGTCTAAGCTTGGGGGAGTTGATACGTCCATTTTGCATCATGCTTTTATATCAATATTTATTGCATTATGGGCTGTTATTACACATTATGTCACAATACTTATGCCAATTCTCTCTTATTTTACAAGGTTTACACAAGGAGGGAGAATGCCGGCAGCTGGAATTCTGGGCTCGAAAAGGAGCAAATATTAGAGACCTATTCTGCACAACTCCGAAAGTCCTGAAACTCCACGGAAGTTGTTGTTGGAAATAATAAAAAATATTGAGCGGAAGAAATACCAGAGGGGGCCCAGACCCTGGCCATGAGGGTGGGGCGCGCCCCCTGCCTCGTGGGCCCCCTGTTGGCGCTCCGGTGCCCATCTTCTACTATATGAAGTCTTTCGTCTGAAGAAAAATCATAAGCAAGCTTTCGGGATGAGACTCCGCCCCCACGAGGCGGAACCTTGGCGGAACCAATTTAGGGCTCCGGCGGAGCTGTTCTGCCGGGGACACTTCCCTCCGGGAGGGGGAAATCATCGCCATCATCATCACCAACGCTCCTCTCATCATGAGGGGGCCAATCTCCATCAACATCTTCACCAGCACCATCTCCTCTCAAACCCTAGTTCATCTCTTGTATCCAATTCTTGTCTCCAAGTCTGGGATTGGTACCTGCAGGTTGCTAGTAGTGTTGATTACTCCTTGTAGTTGATGCTAGTTGGTTTATTTGGTGGAAGATCATATGTTCAGATTCTATATGCATATTAATACTCCTCTGATTATGAACATGAATATGCTTTGTGAGTAGTTACGTTTTTTCCTGAGGACATGGGAGAAGTCTTGCTATTAGTAGTCATGTGAATTTGGTATTCGTTCGATATTTTGATGAGATGTATGTTGTCTCTCCTCTAGTGGTGTTATGTGAACGTCGACTACATGACACTTCACCATTATTTGGGCCTAGAGGAAGGCATTGGGAAGTAATAAGTAGATGATGGGTTGCTAGAGTGACTGAAGCTTAAACCCTAGTTTATGTGTTGCTTCGTAAGGGGCTGATTTGGATCCATATGTTTCATGCTATGGTTAGGTTTACCTTAATACATGTTTTGTAGTTGCGGATGCTTGCAATAGGAGTTAATCATAAGTGGGATGCTTTTCCAACTAAGGACAGCACCCAAGCACTGATCCACCCACATATCAAATTATCAAAGTACCGAACGCGAATCAGATGAACGTGATGAAAACTAGCTTGACGATAATTCCCATGTGTCCTCGGGAGCGCTTTTCTTTATATAAGAGTTTGTCCAGGCTTGTCCTTTGCTACAAAAAGGATTGGGCCACCTTGCTGCACTTTATTTACTTTTGTTACTTGTTGCTCGTTACAAATTATCTTATCACAAAACTATCTGTTACCTATAATTTCAGTGCTTGCAGAGAATACCTTGCTGAAAACCGCTTATCATTTCCTTCTGCTCCTCGTTGGGTTCGACACTCTTACTTATCGAAAGGACTACGATAGATCCCCTATACCTGTGGGTCATCAGCGACCAACGGCAGAGCAGCTTGCCTCCGCCGTCCGTGGCCCCGGCCAAAACCCCGCTCCCCGCCCCACCGCACTGCCGTGGTTGCGCCGCCCCCGGGCCAATCCACAAAGACTCCCCGTCATCCAGATCCGGCGGCGGCAGTACCTTGAACCCATGAAACTCTAAGATAGCCATCTAAGCGCTGCTACCGTGGTGAACTTGCGGCCCCGCACCCTTACGTTAGCCACCAGCCAACCGGTAGCCTAAGAGCTCCGCCGCCTCGAGGGGTGCGGCTTCCCATTGGGATTCAATTGGCCCAGAATAAAAATTCAGACAACTGACGCCTAAATAAAGTGATTTGAGATGAGGGTGCGACCTATCTACTGGCATGGTGAAGTAGGCAGGTCCAGCTATCGAGTCGGTAAGGCCGGCGCGGTTGCGGTGGCCACATGCGGCAGGGAAACAGCGATGTCGCGACGGTCGACGGCTACGGGGAAGCAGCGCCAGGACTCTGGACGGATCCAAAGTTGGAGCCGCTCCGGCGCCGTGAACAACGGCGGGGGTGAATCGGCTCCAGTACGGTTCACGCGGCCGTTGTCGAGGCAGCTCCAGCAGCACGGAGTAAGAGGCACACAGCCCAGTGCACGACGGCAAATGGACAGCGTCTCCGGCATTAGGGAGGAGGTCGGCTGTGAAATTGGTGCGGTGGGGGCGCCATGGAGGAGGGGCTGAGGTTTCACGGCTCGGGAGAAGGTGATTTGGCGCCCACGAGGTATGAATGGGGGGGATCGGGAGGGGAGTGGAACCATGTTTTACGGACGCATTTGTCTGAAATGTGAGGGGGAGTTACAGTTCTACCCCTGCCTTTAGGCTTCTCGGCTTGGGTCTATGTACTGAGGGTCGGGGATAGTAGAGTAACTTTGCTTCTCCCCAAATATTGGGCGGGAGCGATTTCGGGCTAGGAGGGCATGTTTTGAAATATAGTGGGCGCGAGCGATTTCAGGCGAGGAGAGCGTGTTTTGCCGACCATGGTTTATGAAATATTCGGCACATGTCATTTCGGCCGAGGAAAAGGCGCGCTTGGATGAAGTTACGAACCTACCCTCGATGCACAATGGGCCAATTAATGCGTCTCCCACATAGGACGGTAATTTCGCGTCTCCCATCTATTTGCTCGGGCGAATTCCACCGAGTAGAGGATGTTTAACGGTTCGTTCAAAATTTGGGAGAACGAGCATCCACGTCTACCTTACCAAGTCGATTCGAATCAAATTTAAAAATATTAGCTTGCCACTTCTTTTTTAGATGGAGAGATGATGCTCGGGAGTAATGTGTTTTTACATGCTCGTTGCTAGCAATTTATTATATGACAAATAGTTGACCCACTCAAAAACGGGAATCAAACCCAAAAAGAAATATCTCGATTCAATGAAATAGCTCATTCACCAGGTCAAAATAGTGAACTAAATCCAAAATTGAACACCTCAATCGAATAGCATGTTGTACAGTATTATAGTACTCCATGAACATTGAAAGTCAAATTAATGAACTTGTTTGATATACGCATATATCCGTTCATGTGTGGATTGCAGACAACATGTTCTCCAATTTAAATATTTGAATGCAATTTTATATCGAAACATGGTTTATATCAGTCTTTGATGCATAAAACGCGACCTCCCCCTCTCCCGGACTCCTGCTCTCTCTCTCTCTCTCTCTCTCTCTCCCTCCCTCTCTCTCTCTCGCCGACAATCTTCAATTATGTCGCACGCATCCAACACACAAACCTTGTTGGTCCTCTCTCTTTCTCTCCATCTCTCTCTCTTTGTGTGTGTGCGTGGGGGGGGGGGGGGGTCTTTCGAGTTCGCATGCATATATACTCCATCTATAGGTCTCTCTCGCACACTATGTATGATTCTCTAGTCCAAGCTAGATATCTTGGGTGCACTCATCGTACGCACACAAATTCCTTGGCTCGTTGCCCGTAACTCTCTGACGCACCACTCTGTCATCTCGGAGCTCTTCCCCCTCTCTCTCAAACTCTCCATCTACCTGGGTCACACATACACATGCATATCTCACTTGCACTCGATAGGCCCATCTAAAACTCTATCTCTCTCCCTTGTTGTCTCTCCATCTCACACGCACACACAAACAATCTCATGCCTAGCTAGCCAAGTATGATGGTCTCTCACTCAATTGTAGGCACACACAGTCCCCCCCTATATGTATATGACTAGCTAATCTTAGTCTCCATCACAAACATGTGCATGGTCTATCTCGATTTCTCTCGGGGCATCTTTCTATCGCGCACGCACCTCCCTCGATCTCCCACCCATATAGTCCCCTCACGATCTCGAGGGGGTCTCTCTATCACAAACACACCCTCTCACCCTCCCCATGTGTCCATGTTATCCATGTGTCCCTCTCGACCTTTGTTCCTTGTTGGCCAGACCTCTATTGGACATGTGCTATAGGGGTGTCTCTCTCCGTTGCAAACAATCACATACTAGCTATATTCGTGTATCTCCTCGCCTCACTTTTCTATCTTGGAGATGCATGCGTGATATGTTCGCCTAAGAAACGAAAAAACACACACTCTCTCTAATTTATCGTTTGTTGTCACTTTCTCTTTCACACACATACTCTTTTTGCACACTTACTCATTCTCCTTCACACACACTTGATCCCTCTCGACTTAGGCACTCTCCTCGGTCCATAGCATATTGATTTATTGAAAAGTCAAACATCACAAAGTTTGACCATGTACGTGGAGAAAAACAATTACATCTGGAACGGCAAACATTTACCATTAGATTCACCATGAGATGTAGTTTCATATGATGTATCTTTGGTATTGAAGATATAAATAACATCTGTGTAAACCTGAACAAAGTTTCCAAAGTTTGACTTCTAAAAAAATTACATGCACTGCATTATCGAGCGGATGGAATATCTCTTTCCCCCTCTCAGCTATCTGACGCACCACTCAGCCTTATCGGGGCTCCGCAATCTCTCTCAAACTTTATATCTCCTTGGTTCACACATACACATGTCTCTCTCGCGCTATACATATATACCCATCCAACACTCTCCGCCCTTGTTCTCTCTCTATGTGACACGCACCCCCCTAATAAGTACCATAATCCCTCACTCCATCATAGGCGCAAGCACCCCCCCTAAGTATGATTATCTCTCACTAGCCATCAGGAACACACGTATTGTCTCCTTCCATCAATATGTCTATCTTGATATCTCTCGTGGTATCTTCTATCGCGCACACACCTTGTCACTCGATCTCCTACCCATGTAGTCCCATCACGATCTCCAGGGGATCTCTCTATGACAAACATACAATCTCTCCTCCCCATGTCTACATTTTCTCTGTACGTCTCTCTCGACCTCTCTCCCTTGTTTGTCAGACCCCTCTTGGCCATGTGCTAGGGGTCTTGCTCTCTCGGTTGCAAACAACCACACACTATCTCCTCACCTTGCTTCCGTTGTCGAAGATGCATGTGTGATACGTTTGCATAAGACACACACGTTTTCTCTCGACTTTTATCGAGTGTTGTCCATGTCTCTTTCACACACGCACACACACTTTTTTCACTCACTCTTTCTATTTCACTCTCTCTCTCTCTAGTTAGGGACTCTCTCACGTCCATAAGCATATGGATGTTTTGAAAAGTCAAACCTCAGAAAAGTTTGACCAGGTATATGTGGAGAAAAACATTTACATCTGGAAAGATCATTAGATTCATCACAACATGTACTTACTTCATACTATCATTTATCTTTGGTATTGTAGATATAAGTAATTTCTTTATAAACTTGGTCAAAGTTTCAAAAGTTTGACTTTAAAAAAAATGTTGGAACTACATTATTGAACGGAGGGAGTAGCTCTTTCTCTCTCTCTCTGCTATCTCGCACGGGCCTCCCCTCTCACACGAACACTCTATACCGACGGATTATACGCTCACTGTGTCAGCGTATACCTCCGTATATTGTTTAGTTGACCGGTCAACCAGTCCACATGCTGCTTTGTCAGCTCGTGTTCTGTATCTTCGTGTGCTGGCCCATGTGGCAGTGGGTGAAAATAAGTAAACTAGAGGCCCATCTGACACGCGGTGAAGTAAACAAAGTTGAAACCACTCGGGGTAGCACCCCGCACGCTAGTAAATTGAGGGCGCATTGAGGACACACTTCTTCCACGTGGAGGACGCACTCGCGCACAATTCACCACTGCGCGGCGACATGCACAGAAGGACGCACTCGCGCACACCCAGCACACAACACACACCAGCACACGTGTACACCAGCGTCACCGCCGGTTGAGATGGATGGCGAGGCAGCCAACAAGCGGAGGCGGCTCAAGCCAAAACCGCATCTGGCGAGCCTGGACTTCATCAGCAGCCTCCCCGACGACATGCTGCTCGTCATCATCGGCCTCCTCCCCACCAAATCTGCCGTGCGGACCGCCCTGCTCTCCCGGCGGTGGCGCCCCCTCTGGCGCCGCGTCCCCCTCAACCTCACCGTCGACAGCTGCCTCTACGACGGGGATTGCAAACGCATGGCCGCAGTCTCCAAGATCCTTTCATCGCACCCTGGGCCAGCCAGACGCCTTGACATCCGCATGTTCAGTACCAACTGCAAGGTCCAACCCAAGTTCGACGAGTGGTTCTTATCCCCCGCCCTAGATCAGCTCGAGGAGCTCAACTTTGAAGCTGGACGATGTCGCTCTCTGCCGCCGTCCGCGCTCCGCCTCGCGCCAATGCTGCGCCGCGCCAGCTTCAGCTCCTGCTATCTTCCCCAGATTAATGCCGCGCCCACCCTTCTTCTCCCTCAACTCAAGCAGCTCAACCTCTTCGACGTTGTCATCTTGAAGAAGGCTATGCAGCACCTGCTCCATTGCTGTACTGCGCTCGAGTACCTTCGTCTTGAGCAGATCCACGGGTTCATTAGCCTCCAAATTGCCTCGACGAATCTCCGATGGATTTATGTGTCTTGCTGGCCCCGCAACAAGACATCAATTGGGAAGAGATCACTCCAGCTGTTCCACGTTATGGTCATTGAGAATGCGCCTTTCCTTGAGAGATTGCTTGTATCGGATCTAGAACGTCCAACAAAAATCAGGGTCATTGACGCGCCGAAATTGACAGCGTTGGTGCACTCGTCTGCCAAATTCTCCGAACTCTTTATTGGATCCGTAATTGTTCAGGTACAACACTCATCTTCTCCGTCTTCTTCAAATTCACATTTTTAAATTTCTTCCTTATGTATTTACGACCGTCTTCCAGAAAATGATTCCCACAAGCTTGACCCAGTCTATGCGCACAGTGAAGATCTTGGCAATAAAATCTATCGGCCCCAATCTGGATCAAGTTGTTGGATTCCTTACATGCTTTCCGTGCACGGAGAAGCTACTCATCGAGGTGAAACTTCTTTCCTACTAGTAAACGGTAATCACAACGTAGCTCATTTTTTTGTAATTTTCCCAAATTACGATGACAAGTGTAGTGTTCAAAACTGCATCTACGCACTGCACCGAAAGAAATGTTTTTAGTATTTTTCTCACGTGATCACCTGCATCGTTTTTTGTTGTACTACTATAGTAGCCTAGGCTAGTCATAGTGGAAAGTAACTTAGACTACTCTAGTAACTCTATGGTTACCCTAAGAGCAAGTACTACCTCCGTCCTGGTTTACTCTTCCTATTTTGTAGTATCAAAATTTGACCATAGATTTAACTGACAAAATGTTAATGCACGTCACTAAGAACTATATCGTTGGATTCGTATTTGAACATAATTTCAAATGGTGTAATTTTTAGTGACATGCATTGGCATTTTCTTACATAAATATATGGTCAAAATTTCATACTAAATAAGAGGTAGTACAAAAGTGGGCTATGACGACCCTCCACTATGTAGGCCAAAACACGTGCAAAATTCACTTGTGATGCATTTGGCATCGATGCCCCTCCATTGCTCACCTGGTGCCCCAATCTGGATCACCTACTTTGCTCTGGTGCCAAATTAACTCACGCAATGAAAAAACACTTGCGTGGGAGAGAGAGAGGACTGATGCAATAAAAATACACTTGTTTGGGAGCGTGAGAGGCTGGTGTAGTTGGTTTGATTGATTTGTTTATACATGTTGGTCTGTGTCCACAGCGGTGCCAACTCTCTCACATCGCGAGAGCGGTGCCAAAATCTTTTGATTTGACATCGATGCTGTTGGGAATCGTAGCATAATTTTAAAATTTTCCTACGCTCACCAAGATGCATCTATGGAGTATACTAGCAACGAGGGGAAGGAGTGCATCTACATACCCTTGTAGATCGCGAGCGGAAGCGTTCCAATGAACGTGGATGACGGAGTCGTACTCGCCATGATTCAAATCACCGATGACCGAGTGCCAGAACGGACGGCACCTCCGCGTTCAACACACGTACGATGCAGCGACGTCTCCTCCTTCTTGATCCAGCAAGGGGGAAGGAGAGGTTGATGGAGATCCAGCAGCACGACGGCGTGGTGGTGGATGCAGCGGGATGTCGGCAGGGCTTCGCCGAGCTTATACGAGAGAGAGAGAGAGGTGTTGCAGGGGAGGAGGGAGGCACCCAAAGCTGAGATATTGCTGCCCTCCCTCCCCCCCTTTATATAGGCCCCTGGGAGGGGGGGGCGCCGGCCACAACCCATCTAGGGCATGGGGCGGCGGCCAAGGGGGGGAACTTGCCCCCCAAGGCAAGTGGGGCGCCCCCCCACCCTAGGGTTTCCAACCCTAGGCGCAGGGGGAAGGCCCATGGGGGGCGCCCCAGCCCACTAGGGGCTGGTTACCCTCCCACTTCAGCCCATGGGGCCCTTCGGGATAGGTGGCCCCACCCGGTGGACCCCCGGGACCCTTCCGGTGGTCCCGGTACAATACCGGTAACCCCCGAAACTTTCCCGGTGGCCGAAACTTGACTTCCTATATATAATTCTTCACCTCCGGACCATTCTGGAACCTCTCGTGACGTCCGGGATCTCATCCGGTACTCCGAACAACTTTCGGGTTTCCGCATACACATATCTCTACAACCCTAGCGTCACCGAACCTTAAGTGTGTAGACCCTACGGGTTCGGGAGACATGCAGACATGACCGAGACGCCTCTCCGGTCAATAATCAACAGCGGGATCTGGATACCCATGTTGGCTCCCACATGTTCCACGATGATCTCATCGGATGAACCACGGTGTCGAGGATTCAATCAATCCCGTATACAATTCCCTTTGTCAATCGGTATGTTACTTGCCCGAGATTCGATCGTCGGTATCCCAATACCTTGTTCAATCTCGTTACCGACAAGTCTCTTTACTCGTACCGCAATGCATGATCCCGTGACTAACGCCTTAGTCACATTGAGCTCATTATGATGATGCATTACCGAGTGGGCCCAGAGATACCTCTCCGTCACACGGAGTGACAAATCCCAGTCTCGATCCGTGCCAACCCAACAGACACTTTCGGAGATACCCGTAGTGCACCTTTATAGTCACCCAGTTATGTTGTGACGTTTGGCACACCCAAAGCACTCCTACGGTATCCGGGAGTTGCACGATCTCATGGTCTAAGGAAAAGATACTTGACATTGGAAAAGCTCTAGCAAACGAAACTACACGATCTTTTATGCTATGCTTAGGGGGTCTTGTCCATCACATCATTCTCCTAATGATGTGATCACGTTATCAATGACATCCAATGTCCATAGTCAGGAAACCATGACTATCTGTTGATCAACGAGCTAGTCAACTAGAGGCTTACTAGGGACACGTTGTGGTCTATGTATTCACACATGTATTACGATTTCCGGACAATACAATTATAGCATGAATAATAGACAATTACCATGAACAAAGAAATATAATAATAACCATTTATTATTGCCTCTAGGGCATATTTCCAACAGTCTCCCACTTGCACTAGAGTCAATATTCTAGTTACATTGTGATGAATCGAACACCCATTGCGTCCTGGTGTTGATCATGTTTTGCTCTAGGGAGAGGTTTAGTCAACGGATCTGCTACATTCAGGTCCGTATGTACTTTACAAATATCTATGTCTCCATTTTGAACACTTTCACGAATGGAGTTGAAGCGACGCTTGATATGCCTGGTCTTCCTGTGAAATCTGGGCTCCTTCGCAAGGGCAATAGCTCCAGTGTTGTCACAGAAGAGAGTCATCGGGCCCGACGCATTGGGAATCACCCCTAGGTCGGTAATGAACTCCTTCATCCAGACTGCTTCCTGTGCTGCCTCCGAGGCTGCCATGTAGTCCGCTTCACATGTAGATCCCGCCACGACGCTTTGCTTGCAACTGCACCAGCTTACTGCTCCTCCATTCAAAATATACACGTATCCGGTTTGTGACTTCGAGTCATCCAGATCTGTGTCGAAGCTAGCGTCGACGTAACCCTTTACGACGAGCTCTTCATCACCTCCATAAACGAGAAACATATCATTTGTCCTTTTCAGGTACTTTAGGATATTCTTGACCGCTGTCCAGTGTTCCATGCCGGGATTACTTTGGTACCTTCCTACCAAACTTACGGCAAGGTTTACATCAGGTCTGGTACACAGCATGGCATACATAATAGACCCTATGGCCGAGGCATAGGGGATGACACTCATCTTTTCTATATCTTCTGCCGTGGTCGGGCATTGAGCCGTGCTCAACTGCACACCTTGCAATACAGGCAAGAACCCCTTCTTGGACTGATCCATATTGAACTTCTTCAATATCTTGTCAAGGTATGTACTCTGTGAAAGACCAATGAGGCGTCTTGATCTATCTCTATAGATCTTGATGCCTAATATATAAGCATCTTCTCCAAGGTCCTTCATTGAAAAACACTTATTCAAATAGGCCTTTATACTTTCCAAGAATTCTATATCATTTCCCATCAAAAGTATGTCATCCACATATAATATGAGAAATGCTACAGAGCTCCCACTCACTTTCTTGTAAACACAGGCTTCTCCATAAGTCTGTGTAAACCCAAACGCTTTGATCATCTCATCAAAGCGAATGTTCCAACTCCGAGATGCTTGCACCAGCCCATAGATTGAGCGCTGGAGCTTGCATACTTTGTTAGCATTCTTAGGATCGACAAAACCTTCCGGCTGCATCATTTACAACTCTTCCTTAAGGAAGCCGTTAAGGAATGCCGTTTTGACGTCCATCTGCCATATCTCATAATCATAGTATGCAGCAATTGCTAACATGATTCGGACGGACTTCAGCTTTGCTACGAGTGAGAAAGTCTCATCGTAGTCAACCCCTTGAACTTGTCGATAACCCTTAGCGACAAGTCGAGCTTTGTAGATGGTCACATTACCATCCGCGTCCGTCTTCTTCTTAAAGATCCATTTATTTTCTATGGCTCGCCGATCATCGGGCAAGTCAGTCAAAGTCCATACTTCGTTTTCATACATGGATCCTATCTCAGATTTCATGGCTTCTAGCCATTTGTCAGAATCCGGGCCCGCCATCGCTTCTTCATAGTTCGAAGGTTCACCGTTGTCTAACAACATGATTTCCAGGACAGGGTTGTCGTACCACTCTGGTGCAGAACGTGTCCTTGTGGACCTACGAAGTTCAGTAGCAACTTGATCCGAAGCTTCATGATCATCATCATTAACTTCCTCCCCAGTCGGTGTAGGCACCACAGGAACATCTTCCCGCGCTGTGCTACTTTCCGGTTCGGAAGGGGTGACTATCACCTCATCAAGTTCCACTTTCCTCCCACTCAATTCTTTCGAGAGAAACTCCTTCTCCAGAAAGGACCCGTTCTTGGCAACGAAGATCTTGCCTTTGGATCTGAGGTAGAAGGTATACCCAATAGTTTCCTTGGGGTATCCTATGAAGACGCATTTTTCCGACTTGGGTTCGAGCTTTTCAGGTTGAAGTTTCTTGACATAAGCATCGCATCCCCAAACTTTTAGAAACGACAGCTTAGGTTTTTTTCCAAACCATAATTCAGACGGTGTCATCTCAACGGATTTCGACGGAGCCCTATTTAAAGTGAATGCGGCAGTCTCCAAAGCATAGCCCCAAAATGAGAGCGGTAAATCGGTAAGAGACATCATAGATCGCACCATATCCAATAGAGTGCGATTACGACGTTCAGACACACCATTTCTCTGAGGTGTTCCAGGCGGCGTGAGTTGTGAAACTATTCCACATTTTCTTAAGTGTGTACCAAATTCGTGACTTAAATATTCTCCACCACGATCTGATTATAAGAATTTTATTTTCCTGTCACGTTGATTCTCAACTTCACTCTGAAATTCCTTGAACTTTTCAAAGGTTTCAGACTTGTGTTTCATTAGGTAGACATACCCATATCTACTTAAGTCATCAGTGAGAGTGAGAACATAACGATATCCTCCGCGAGCCTCAACACTCATTGGACCGCACACATCGGTATGTATGATTTCCAATAAGTTGGTTGCTCGCTCCATTGTTCCGGAGAATGGAGTCTTGGTCATCTTACCAATGAGGCATGGTTCGCACGTGTCAAATGATTCGTAATCAAGAGACTCCAAAAGTCCATCTGTATGGATCTTCTTCATGCGCTTGACACCAATGTGACCAAGGCGGCAGTGCCACAAGTATGTGGGACTATCGTTATCAACTTTACATCTTTTGGTATTCACACTATGAACATGTGTAACATCACGTTCGAGATTCATCAAAAATAAACCATTGACCAGCGGGGCATGGCCATAAAACATATCTCTCAAATAAATAGAACAACCATTATTCTCGGATTTAAATGAGTAGCCATCTCGAATTAAACGAGATCCAGATACAATGTTCATGCTCAAAGCTGGTACTAAATAACAATTATTGAGGTTTAAAACTAATCCCGTGGGTAGATGCAGAGGTAGCGTGCCGACGGCGATCACATCGACCTTGGAACCATTCCCGACGCACATCGTCACCTCGTCCTTTGCCAGTCTCTGTCTATTCCGTAGTTCCTGTTTTGAGTTACAAATATGAGCAACCGCACCGGTATCAAATACCCAGGAGCTACTACAAGTACTGGTAAGGTACACATCAATTACATGTATATCACATATACCTTTGGTGTTGCCGGCCTTCTTCTTGTCCGCTAAGTATTTGGGGCAGTTCTGCTTCCAGTGACCACTTCCCTTGCAATAAAAGCACTCAGTCTCGGGCTTGGGTCCATTTTTGACTTCTTCCCAGTAACTGGTTTACTGGGCGCGGCAACTCCCTTGCCGTCCTTCTTGAAGTTCTTCTTACCCTTGCCCTTCTTGAACTTAGTGGTTTATTCACCATCAACACTTGATGTTCTTTTCTGATCTCTACGTCAGCTGATTTCAGCATTGAATATACCTCAGGAATGGTCTTTTCCATCCCCTGCATATTGAAGTTCATCACAAAGCTCTTGTAGCTTGGTGGAAGCGACTGGAGGATTCTGTCAATGACCGCGTCATCCGGGAGATTGACTCCCAGCTGAGACAAGCGGTTATGCAACCCAGACATTCTGAGTATGTGCTCACTAACAGAACTATTCTCCTCCATTTTACAGCTGAAGAACTTGTCGGAGACATCATATCTCTTGACCCGGGCATGAGCTTGGAAAACCAATTTCAGCTCCTCGAACATCTCATATGCTCCATGTTTCTCAAAACGCTTTTGGAGACCCGGTTCTAAGCTGTAAAGCATGCCGCACTGAACGAGGGAGTAATCATCAGCACGCTGCTGCCAAGCGTTCATAACGTCTTGGTTCTCAGGGATTGGTGCTTCACCTAGCGGTGCTTCTAAGACATAATCTTTCTTGGCTACTATGAGGATGATCCTCAGGTTCCGGACCCAGTCCGTATAGTTGTTGCCATCATCTTTCAGCTTGGTTTTCTCTAGGAACGCGTTGAAATTGAGGACAACGTTGGCCATTTGATCTACAAGACATAGTGTAAAGATTTTAGACTAAGTTCATGATAATTAAGTTCATCTAATCAAATTATTTAATGAACTCCCACTCAGATAGACATCCCTCTAGTCATCTAAGTGATACATGATCCGAATTTAACTAGGCCGTGTCCGATCATCACGTGAGACGGACTAGTCAAGATCGGTGAACATCTCCATGTTGATCGCATCTTCTATACGACTCATGCTCGACCTTTCGGTCCTCCGTGTTCCGAGGCCATGTCTGTACATGCTAGGCTCGTCAAGTCAACCTAAGTGTATTGCGTGTGTTCCGAGGCCATGTCTGTACATGCTAGGCTCGTCAACACCCGTTGTATTCGAACGTTAGAATCTATCACACCCGATCATCACGTGGTGCTTCGAAACAACGAACCTTCGCAATGGTGCATAGTTAGGGTGAACACTTTCTTGAAATTATTATAAGGGATCATCTTACTTACTACCGTCGTTCTAAGCAAATAAGATGCAAAAACATGATAAACATCACATGCAATCAAATAGTGACATGATATGGCCAATATCATTATGCTCCTTTGATCTCCATCTTCGGGGCACCATGATCATCTTCGTCACCGGCATGACACCATGATCTCCATCATCATGATCTCCATCATTGTGTCTTCATGAAGTCGTCACGCCAACGATTACTTCTACTTCTATGGCTAACGCGTTTAGCAACAAAGTAAAGTAAATTACATGGCGTTATTCAATGACACGCAGGTCATACAAAATAATAAAGACAACTCCTATGGCTCCTGCCGGTTGTCATACTCATCGACATGTAAGTCGTGATTCCTATTACAAGAATATGATCAATCTCATACATCACATATATCATTCATCACATCTTCTGGCCATATCACATCACATAGCACTTGCTGCAAAAACAAGTTAGACGTCCTCTAATTGTTGTTGCAAGTGTTTACGTGGTTTGTAGGTTTCTAGCAAGAACGTTTTCTTACCTACATATGACCACAACGTGATTTGCCAATTTCTATTTACCCTTCATAAGGACCCTTTTCATCGAATCCGTTCCGACTAAAGTAGGAGAGACAGACACCCGCTAGCCACCTTATGCAACTTGTGCATGTCAGTCGGTGGAACCTGTCTCACGTAAGCGTAGGTGTAAGGTCAGTCCGGGCCGCTTCATCCTACAATGCCGCCGAAACAAGAAACGACTAGTAGCGGCAAGAAGAATTGGCAAACTCAACGCCCACAACTGCTTTGTGTTCTACTCGTGCATAGTAACTACGCATAGGCCTGGCTCATGATGCCACTGTTGGGAATCGTAGCATAATTTTAAAATTTTCCTACGCTCACCAAGATGCATCTATGGAGTATACTAGCAACGAGGGGAAAGGAGTGCATCTACATACCCTTGTAGATCGCGAGCGGAAGCGTTCCAATGAACGTGGATGACGGAGTCGTACTCACCGTGATTCAAATCACCGATGACCGAGTGCCGAACGGACGGCACCTCCGCGTTGAACACACGTACGGTGCAGCGACATCTCCTCCTTCTTGATCCAGCAAGGGGGAAGGAGAGGTTGATGGAGATCCAGCAGCACGACGGCGTGGTGGTGGATGCAGCGGGATGTCGGCAGGGCTTCGCCGAACTTATACGAGAGAGAGAGGTGTTGCAGGGGAGGAGCGAGGCGCCCAAAGCTGAGATATTGCTGCCCTCCCTACCCCCCCTTTATATAGGCCCCCTGGGAGGGGGGGCGCCGGCCACAACCCATCTAGGGCAAGGGGCGGCGGCCAAGGGGGGGAACTTGCCCCCCAAGGCAAGTGGGGCGCCCCCCCACCCTAGGGTTTCCAACCCTAGGCGCAGGGGGAAGGCCCATGGGGGGCGCCCCAGCCCACTAGGGGCTGGTTACCCTCCCACTTCAGCCCATGGGGCCCTCCGGGATAGGTGGCGCCACCCGGTGGACCCCCGGGACCCTTCCGGTGGTCCCGGTACAATACCGGTAACCCCCGAAACTTTCCCGGTGGCCGAAACTTGATTTCCTATATATAATTCTTCACCTCCGGACCATTCCGGAACCTCTCGTGACGTCCGGGATCTCATCCGGGACTCCAAACAACTTTCGGGTTTCCGCATACACATATCTCTACAACCCTAGCGTCACCGAACCTTAAGTGTGTAGACCCTACGGGTTCGGGAGACATGCAGACATGACCGAGACGCCTCTCCGGTCAATAACCAACAGCGGGATCTGGATACCCATGTTGGCTCCCACATGTTCCACGATGATCTCATCGGATGAACCACGGTGTCGAGGATTCAATCAATCCCGTATACAATTCCCTTTGTCAATCGGTATGTTACTTGCCCGAGATTCGATCGTCGGTATCCCAATACCTTGTTCAATCTCGTTACCGACAAGTCTCTTTACTCGTACCGCAATGCATGATCCCGTGACTAACGCCTTAGTCACATTGAGCTCATTATGATGATGCATTACCGAGTGGGCCCAGAGATACCTCTCCGTCACACGGAGTGACAAATCCCAGTCTGGGCCCAACGGGTGGCTGGCCAACCTGTCATACAGCCAAAGGCAGGTGCAGTAGAGGGGCGAGGAGTAGATGGCCAACACGCACGTGAATTCAACGCAATTTTCACTTCTCATATAAAGGCTCCCGCCAGTCCAATCTACGAAATCCTACGCACCTACGCACCCAAGGGCAAGAGTGATCACACCAATCGCAATATCAATTGACTAGAAGCTAGACCCATGGAGGCGATGAGCGCGAGCATCAGCCGGCTGTGCCAAATGGTCCACGACGCCGGCCTGCGGCCCGACACCGAGGAACGTCTCCAGGTAGTGCTTGAGGCCGCCAGGGCGAGGGCCGCTTGGACGACAGCTTCGTCTCCTTGTTCGACGAGGTACTCGTCGGTTTCCTCGACAAGTTCACCGTCGTCAAGAAGCTCGCGGATGACCTTGACGTACGCCTCCAGCCCACGCGCCCAGGCTCTGTGATACCTGCCACCCTCAACGGCCTCTGTGGTGACAACCTCTTTGACGCACGGGTGGCCCTGCGACTGCCTGCCGTCGAGCCGGAGAATGTCCACCTCGAGGTTGCGCTCGCCGTGCAGCGCCTGGCGTAGCAAGACACCATCGACATAATCACCCACGTCTACGCGAAAATCGTCCACAAGGACTACTACATGCAAGAGGAGGACAATAGGACACTGGCATTCTTGGACCGCAGGGCAACCTTGGACGGCATTGTTCAGAAGCACGTCGAGCTTGCCGCCAACGCCGCTGCTCCTCACACGTCGGTTGGTGACCCGGTGCACTAGGGCGTGAGGATGTCGTTGATGGATCCGTATGTATCTTTATCTTTCCGTCAAATCCATGTAGTAGTATATGGTACTACTAGTAATTATCTTACCTTTCGCATCAACTTCATAATTTTCCTACGTACTCCATGCATGAACCGCGCCAGAACCAAACTTGTCATTACTCTAGGGAAAATCGTTATTTCTATCTATCGGTCACCCCATGGAGCAGAACCAAATTTTACAAGTTACAAGTTCAAAAGGAAAAGCCTGCCGTGTTCGCGTCGCACCCCCACACGGTTTGTCCGGCACGCCGCTCAAGGGGGAATGCATGCTGTGTTGCATTTTCACTTACAAGTGGGACCGCAGTTGAGCAAACCGACTATCGGCAAACCCCCACCCCGCCCACCGCGCGATGGCTGAGAAAACAGGAGGGAGAAGAGATGGCTGTAGTTAGCATGGAGTCCAAGAAAATTGGTGTCGGATGGGACTCGTGTGGGTGGCGTGTGCCGTACTGCTAGACTTGAATGCTAGTTATGGCCCATGCCACCCCACTATATCGAGGTGCTGGTTATGTAGAACAAATTTCCTGGAGTCCGTGCTCAGCCCTCCTCTATCTATCTTCTCAGCCAGCCAGTAGACGCGCGGAGCCCATCATCTGTTTGCTCATATGCGGTCCCACATGTCAGTGAAAACGCAAGAGGACCCACTGAACCTGCACATCTTTCACCTCGGCGTGCTGGTGATGAAAAGCAAATCCAATAAAGATCTTCGGTGGCCGCTTTTGGAGTTACTCAAGAGTAGTAAGATTCTATTTACAGTTTAACCCAAGATGCACATCACGTGGCTTCACCTACCACTCTATTTTCTTGCATGACACGACCTGGATGATGGATGTCCCACGTGTCGGCAAAAGGAGGAAGAACTCGACCAAATCTTCGGTTGTGCTCTCGGATTAGACTAGTTGTGCTAACTTAAAATTTTATTGTGTAGAATGGATGCAAGTTTTGGTATTGGGAAGAAGAGTACAACGATATATTGATAGAGCGCAATTTAGTAGATGTTCTAGCACTTTTAGCTAGCATAGAGGCTAGAGATGAGACTAGTGCACTTGTTGATAGAATAGAGGCTAGACACGTCTACTTCTTTACACTCGAAGAAGAAAGAAGCACGCAAGATCGAGCCTCCGCAGATCAACAATGAATGCATCGAGAAGGCACTAATCCAACTTACAGGAGCAGTTATGGAACTTGGATATCTTCTAAAATGTATTCTTGTGGTTCTTGTTTTCTTTGGTCTTGCTTTTCTAGTCAAAATTTTGGTGATGTATTTCCATGTACCAAAAAATCAATGATGAAAAAAGATATGTGTTTGCAAAGAAAAATGTACGCGGCCGGGATGCGGTCGCGCGTTCGGCGCATGACCACCGCATCCGAGAAATGGCCCAGACACGACCCCATTGCCCTACCCAAACGGACAGAATCCGGGCAAAATGGAGGTCCATTTGGGGTCGTGCGTTGGACTTGGCCTTACAAGTGGGACCGCAGTTGAGGAAACCGACTATCGGCAAACCCCCACCTAGCCCGCCGCGCGATGGCTGAGTTAGAGAAACGACGAGGTTGAAGAGATTGTTGTAGCACGGACTCCAAGAAATATGGTGTCAGATGGAAGTCATGTTGGTGGCGTGTGCCGTACTCCTGGACGTGAATGCTTGTTCTGACCCATGCCACCCTACTACTCCTACTACTTAGGTGGCGTTTGGTTCTCTAGTCCTAGGACTTTTTCTAGTCCCTGGGACTTTTTGAAAAAGACTCTCAAGGAGGTGCTTCTAAGGACTTTTAGCAAAAAGTCCCAAAAAAGTCCCTGGAACCAAACACCCCCTTATAGTAGTAGTAGTAGTATCGAGGATTCGAGGTGCTGGTTACGTATAGCGAACACATTAACATATGGCCCACCTCACACTGTGGCCAAATTCCCTGGAGTCTGTGCTACGTTAAAAAGTATTCTTTGTTGTATTATTGTTGATGGGTGGCTGGTCTCAAGTTTAAAACTTGTTGTATTACATACGTAGACGTAGAGATAGTGCAGCATGTGCAGCTAGTACAAATAGTGTACTATTGTTGATTGGCCTCATCCGATAACCTGTTGCAATGCACGTACAATTATGTATTCGGAAAATATTTTTTTGCCTCGTCGTAGCACCCACTCAGAGAAGCGACTCGATAGCCATTCATAAATTTAGTAAGTTTATCACAGGCATATCATTTTATTACATACAACAGGTCATCAACCCACAACGACAACAAGGATACATTATAAATACTAAAGTTTTCATCACAAAACAAATAACAAGCAATGAAATGAACTTCAACTAGACCAATCCTCGGCGTTGGAAACACTTGCTTTGAACCACAAGCGATTCTCTCGGAAGAGCCAACTACTGTCAATCTCGAGACCAACGCAGGACTGATCATCCAGGCTGAAGCGGCCTACTATATCACGACTAGGGTAGGGAACCACCGCAATGTCCGACGTATAGATACAGTTGCTTCTCATAAATGGTAGTAACGTTGTGTCAACAGCAGTTGGATCGCCTTTCACCATCATTGGATAGTTTTGTCCAAGGAAGAGCGAGTTTGCTCCAAGACTATCAATACTGTACCAGGGAGAAGGTGTTGGCGCTAGCACACTAGTATCCATCCCGAATACCATGCAACGGGTGTTGGAATAGGCCCGGAGAGTGCGACCATGGGAGACAACACCTGCTCCCTCAGTAGTAACATCAGCAGTGGGATGTATACAGACAAGAAGGGGTGATCCATCGGAAGTTGCCAGGCGCCACTGAGTATATGGGCCCTCCTCGTCCTCATGCTCGTGATCATCACCATCTTCATCTCCCCCTTGGTTATAAAAATTTTCAAGTATAGGCGGTGGGATGTTCACAAGACCTTGGAAACACAAGAAGAAGGTTAATTAGTAGAGAAGGGAAACTTGCTAACTCGCATGCATGTGGATGAAACAATTATAATTACGGTGGAGGACAAACGTACCGAAACTACGAGGATCCCATGCAAAACCAGTGCCACGAGTGGTGGCAGCAAACACAAGACCCTCGTATTCAATTGCATCACAGTACACATCCATGTATAGAAACTGATTTTTGAGCAATATCCATCCAGTCGAACCACGAAGCACGGCAACAAGCTTGTCGAAGATAGCAACAACTTGATAGTTCTTGTAATTCCAAGAGCGGTTGGGAACATGAGAAATTGCTATCTTCCGTAGACGACAGTCACCATGATCATATTTGAACGTACGTAGATCATCTGTGTGCTCAACCTCAGGGCACTCGCGGATTTTTGGTAGTGGAATCCGCTGACGAGTGTACATATTCACAAGTTCCCACTCGCAATTGTACCCAATATAAACAACCCAATCTCCATTTGCGCCTGCCCAAGCTTTGCCCTCAAGCGATGGCATCTTAACATCATACGTATCATTATCAAGCGGCATCAACTTGCACAAGGCGAGGCTTCCCTTGTTCCCGCGCCAGTCAGCAGGGTCACGGCAAAGAAGATAGGGGAGATCAAACCGCCCCTGGACCCTTGGGTTCCTTGTAATGATGTTATTAGTTGAGTCGAGAATGTTCTTGAACTAACCTGCCATGCTAGCCGAGGTGATGACGTCGCACCGATCAATGAGTTCCCCCACCACGTCATCTTTCAGATCGGGGCAAGAATAACGGGGTCATTTCCGGCTTGTTCCCTCCATGGAGAAGACGATCGAACAATGGCAGAAGGAAGGGTGAAGGAAAATGGAGGAGGGAGGAAGAGCGTGCGACAACAGTTCCAAATCGAGAGGGAAAGGCGAAGAGTCGATGGACGGTTGCCAGTTTGCCACGGTTCACGAAGAGGCGCCCGGCCTACACGTCCTTTCGGAAATTGTACAAAAGGACTTGTCGTATTCTCACTGACATGTTGGAACGGGACCACATGTCAACGAAATATGGTGTGTAATTTCTCGTGCAAAATGCGATCTGGCCGCGTTGGCCCGAGGTGCCGCATTAGTTATCGACCTTTATTTTTTAACATACAATCTGAGTGGATAGCTCCTGTGGTCATCACACATGAGCGGATATATAGGTGGGCTAGGTGGGCAGGCGGCAACAATCTAAGTGCTAAAAGAGTTGATCTCGAAAAAAGAGTTGATCCAATGCTTGGTTTTGTTTGGATTTTCCAACTATGACCATTGGATAGAGTGAATCAATGGCTTACGTTCAAAGTTATTCTCATACTATAGAATGGTATAGGAACGTGGAGAGATTTGATTGATTTTATATCGCTGAATAATATAAAATATTATGAGTGCAGACGCTCCACCCCAAGGTTTGTAGCTCCTTCTCGGTCGTCGGGAATCTATGTTCTTCCACTCTTTCGTTTAAGACATGAGCTTTGTTCATCCTGTTGCCGACACGCGAGACATTTATGTATGCCTCCATTTTACAAAATCATACTATATGCCTCCATGACACGCGGGACATCTAGCATCAAGGTGGCGTGTCATGCAAGAAAATGGAGATATGCAGTGCGTAAGTGAGTCGTGCACTTCGATGGCACCTAGTACTACACAATATTTTTTCTCCTCGATGGCACGTGAATAGTGCACGTACTCAATGACAGAGCACGGGATGGTAGCCATGGACATGATCGGCCCTTTTTGAAGAGAGTACTAATAAATAACTTTGATGTGTCCCATCAACTGGCAGAATGACGAGAAGCTTGCTTACTACGCCTTCTCCCTCGCCAACGCGTGCGCGGTGGCTCGCAGCACGAGGAGAAACTTTTGCTTACAACCGGTGGACGTGCAACAGTTCATTTGGTGTCAGATTGCCAGAAGTACTACTGTAGTACCATCATTATTGTTCGACTTCCGGAAGAGGAGAAGAGCCAAGTGCAAGTTCACCTACTAAACTAGTACAGTACTACTATAGCCAAAGTTGGTCCACCTTTTTAGAGCATGGTTAATTAATATAGGCGGCTCTTGCAGCGGCACATCATTTAGAGCAAGTACTCTCTTCGCAGGAACAAAGGAAGTGAAACAAAAGTTGGAGTGGATGCTAGATTGCCAATTAAAACATGATTACATAGGAAAAAAATCCTATAGCATTCTATCCTATGAATCAAACGACCAATGTAGGAAAATTATGAGGGGGGTCTCTCCAACAGTGTTCCTTGGCTCGCACCTAGCATCATGGTGGTCGAACTTGGAGTCATTCATCTGGTACACGTGGCATCTCAGATCTGGACACAAGGTGACGCGACCTCTCACTTCCTCCGCCATTTGAAGCGGCGCGTCGTGGAGGGCAAGCATACTCCAATATTAGGTTGGCTCTATGTGATGTGGCAACTTCATATACTAACTGGATGCTGGCTATACTACTACGGTACTCACACTCCGAGAAGTGACTCGAAAACCATTCATAAATTGAGTCTATGACATGCATTTGCAACTGAAATGTACCATTCATTAAATACAACAAGTCATCAACACACAACGACAACGAGGATACATGTTGGATTATAGATTATTTCCAAAAAAACATTCTAGCAAATACTAAAGTTTTCATCACATAATAAATAACAAGCAATGAAATGAACTTCAACTCAACCGATCCTTGGCGTTGGAAACGCTTCCTTTGAACCATAGGTGCTCTGGGAAGGGCCAGCTATTGTCAATATCGAGAGCAACGCAGGACTGATCATCCAGGCTGAAGCGGCATATATCAGGACCAGGGTAGGGAACCACCAAAATGTCCAAGGTATAGATACAGTTGCTTCTCATAAATGGTAGTAACGTTGTGTCAACAGCAGCTGGATCGCCTTTCACCATCATTGGATAGTTTGGTCCAAGGAAGAGCGAGTTTGCTCCAAGACTATCAATACTGAACCAGGGAGAAGGTGTTGGCGCTAGCACACTAGTATCCGTCCTGAATACCATGCAACGGTTGTTGGAATAGGTCAGGAGAGGGCGACCATGGGAGACAACACCTGCTTCCTCAGTAGTAACAGTCTGAGTGCACTGTATACTGACAAGAAGAGGTAATCCATCGGAATTAGTTGCCAGTCACCACTGAGTATATAAGTTCTGATCCTCCTCATGCTCGTGAGCATCACCATCGTCATCTCCCCCTTGCTTATAAAATTTTTCAAGTATAGGTGGTGGAATGTTCACAGGACCTTGGAAACACAAGAAGAAGGTTAATTAGTAAAGGGAAACTTGCCAACCCGCATGCATGTGGATGAAACAATTATAATTACCGTGGAAGACAAACGTACCGAAACTATGAGGAACCCATGCAAAAACAGTGCCACGAGTGGTGGCAGCAAACACATGATCCTCGTTTTCAATTGCATCACAGTACACATCTGTGTATAGAAACTGATTTTTGAGCAATATCCATCCAGTCGAACCATGAAGGACGGCAACAAGCTTGTCGAAGATAGCAACAACTTGATAGTTCTTGTAATTCCAAGAGCGGTTGGGAACATGAGAAATTGCTATCTTCCGTAGACGACAGTCACCATGATCATATTTGAACGTACGTAGATCATCTGTGTGCTCAACCTCAGGGCACTCGCGGATTTTTGGTAGTGGAATCCGCTGACGAGTGTACATATTCACAAGTTCCCACTCGCAATTGTACCCAATATAAACAACCCAATCTCCATTTGCGCCTGCCCAGGACTTACCCTTAAGCGATGGCATCTTGACATCACACGTATCATTATCAAGCGGCATCAACTTGCACAAGGCGAGGCCTCCGTTGTCCGCGCCCATGCGAACAGGCTTATAGCAAAGAAGATAAGGGAGATCAAACCGCTCATGGACCCTTGGGTTCCTTGTAATGATGTTATTAGTTGAGTCGAGAATGGGCTTGAACGAACCTGCCATGCTAGCCGAGGTGATGACGTCGCACCGATCAATGAGTTCCGCCACCACGTCATCTTTCAGATCGGGGCAAGAATAACGGGGTCATTTCCGGCTTGTTCCCTCCATGGAGAAGACGATCGAACAATGGCAGAGGGAAGGGTGAAGGCAAATGGAGGAGGGAGGAAGAGCGTGCGACAGCAGTTCCAAATCGAGAGGGAAAGGCGAAGAGTCGGTGGATGGTTGCTAGTTTGCCACGGTACACGAAGAGCCGCCCCGGCCTACACGTCCTTTCAGAAATTGTACAAAAGGACTCACCGTCGTCTCACTGACATGTTGGAACGGGACCACATGTCAACGAACCATGGTGTGTAATTTCTCGTGCAAAATGCGATCTGGCCGCGTTGGCCCGAGGTGCCACGTTATTTCTCGACTTCATTTTTTTAATGGCGTGCCGTTTAGTTTTGAAGCACGACTAACTGGTATTGTTTGCAGAGAAAATATAAACTACTCTACCACTACTCCACCTCTAGTACTAGTAGTATAAAAAAGATATATAGGCTGGAGCTTCAGAGCTTTCTTGCTAAGGGCTGCCCACTTGCTTCTCACACTATCACCCTCTCTCCAGATCTAAAAAAGACGGCCTCTCTCTCTACCTCCTCACCGGTGGTCACAGATCCGCCGGGGAAGAAAAGGACGTGCAGCGTTGACGCACTCGTCGGCGGCGAGCGAGGTCACGCACTGACGACAAGGCCGTCCTCTCAGACCTAGCGCCCGCGCGGGATGGCCTCCGTCCCCAAGCTCGCTGCCGTAGAGCATGCGGAGGTCGACGACCACGAGCGAAGCCACTTCCCGACGCCCGTCAGGTATGCTACCTCTTTTCGAACCATACCCTTCTTCTATTGCCCCATCTGCCATGTCGCTGCATGTGGATCTTTTTCCACTCCACCATCTTCCCAATTTACTATCCTCTGCTCTGCTGGTCACGCAAACGAAAACCTTAATTTGCACTATTAAAGTAAACCCTACTTCATGCAGACTAATCCATGTCTGGGTTGAATAAGGAAAGGAAGGGATACTGTACTGTCCAAGAGAGTAGGCATCGAACCCGCATCTAGGTTGAAAAGGGGAAAATCAGTAGCTAAGGAACGAGTCTCGTGTCTCTTGGTTGAAGAAGGGTAGAAAGGCATGACAACGCAATAGAGAATGACCAGGTCGATCGGTTTGTTGTCCTCACATAGGAAAAAGGTGGCTAAACATAACAAAAATGGGACATAATCCACATATGTTGCCTGGATATTTGTTGCTCTGGGCAACCATACCTCGCTCACCACTCTATGCATCTATGGAGGTACATCGTACTGGTGCGCCCACTGTCCGAATGGGCCTCCCATGCTCTTAGTGTCACTTTTTTCCTGTTAGTATAACGCCAGCAGTCAAGTCAAGCAATGCTACTGCTAAAGTGATGCCACATTTAACTAATGCCGCACTCAGTCTAATGCCACCGATAAATTTAAGCAATGCCATTTAATGTCACTGGATTATTTCAGGGTTAGCAGTTGATTGTGGATGTATTAAAGATGTTTCAGCTAAGGCATTCTAATGCTGTTGCACAGCCAGTATACCAACGATGAAACTTGTTACTACCTTCAGATTTTTGCACTGTTAATGCTTATAGATTACATACCTCACTTTCATGAGATAAGTTAATTTTTTTGTACAGTGTCACCAAAATGCCAAGGCGCTGATGTCATTTATTTTGGTTAAACTGCACAAAAAATTATGAAGACAAGAGGAAAGGTCAAGAGTGGGCACCTCCTCCTCCGGCTGTTCTCTTGATTCGTTCGATCAAGTTTTTATGTTTGATCGATTATCAAGATTGGGATAGCAATTTTTAAGGTCCCCCCAAGTTCGAAATGATATTTACCTTGGAGGTACATGGTTTGCAATTTTTTTATACTGTCATTAGTTAATAATGCTAGTTACCTTCAGACTTTTGTATTTGGTTTAATGCTCATGCACAGCTAGTATACCAATGCTGAAACGTGTTACCTTTACATTTTGTATTGTTAATTCTTATAGAAATCTTCCAGTGCCAGAGTTTACTGAAATCTGTTCAGTAAAACCATTGTACTGTACCCTGTAATAAAATAACTACTCTACTGTTGCACTAGCCACCGGATTAGTGTATATTTCTAGTATTTGAAATTTCGAATGGTGTTGCATTAGCGTATGGACATAAATAAAGTGTGGCAAGCTTTCCCAGATATGTGCTCAAGAAAACTACTGCCTGTTTTTCTAAATACTAGTAGATGTTTGGGTACTTTAAACTGAACCGCGAAAACGTCTTATATTAAGGAACAGAGGGTGTAGAGTTCACTCAAATTATCCCGGTAATGTTAGTCACACCTTTGTTAAAATTAATGTTCATTATGTTATCAGAGGAGGTCTGTAAGTTTGTCTCTAATGCCTGTTGACTACATACCTGACATCATGATGTAATGTTAAGTCCTTTCCTTTTGTACAGTGTCACTGAATTGTCAAGGCGGTGATGGCATTTTATTTTAGTTGAACTGCACAAAATATGCTTAAAAGAAGAGGAAAGGTCAGGAATCGATCATCTTTCAGAAAGAACTATATATGCCTTTCTGACATCAGCCTCTGTTGCCTTATTTATTCCTTCAAACAGGTGGTTAGAAACAGTCTTGCTACCTTTTCCCATTAAGAAATTCGAATGCTTATATTTGTGAGTCTATGCTTCAACTAGTGCCACTTTTATAGTACTCACACTTTCAATATCTATGCAAACAGGGATGCTCGATTTTAGTGGAACTGCACAAAAAGTCCAACTGGTTCAACATTAGGAGCATGTTTTCTTCCAAACCTTTATATCCAATTGGTGCCACTATGAGCTGTTCATTAAGAAGGTACATGGTTTGCTACTATCTTGCTACTCTTTTTGTACTGTCATTAGATAGTAATACTAGTGGTTTGCATGTGAATTTATTGGCAAGGTGGACCTACATTGGAGGTGCAGGACAGGATTCAATGATTGGATGCTCAATTTCGGTTGTATCGATTTCACCTCTTCCATCACTGCGAACATGGATATCCTTGGTCTGATGAAGAATAGGCGCTATATTTCTGCTCTAAACAAGCAAATCAATTCAGTATGAAATTGTCCAGGGCAAAACATGACTGTATCAAATTGTCCAGTGCAAAACATGACAGATGCTAAGCGGAAGAGACATGTTTAAACCAAAAATACAAGGTGGGGTATATGTTTACTAGCTGCTTGATATTTGTGCAGACAGGGATGTCTGCCCGTTGCTATTTGGCAAACACACAAAGTGACTGCAATTTTGGTTGAACCGCACAAAAGAATAGTATAGTCACTGCATGCAGTGCCATTTGAAAATAGACACAGAAAGATTGGATAGTCACTTCATGGACTGCAGAAAAGTAGTACTGTACTATTTATTGGCCAACACTAGGTGCTTCATTGCTTTGGTCTGATTATACAATGGGCATCATTTTGCCTAAGTTAAAGTTTGTATTCCGAAAATAGTCTCGCCGTGTGATCAAGAGAAGACCAAATCATATTGAAGTGGATGTTCCTCCATCATGTGTGGTTCATTCTCATGGTTCCAGCTGTTGGTGAAACCACTTACGTTTGCAAGAGGAATTCTAGACTTCACAAACAAATTTGTCTTTCAGTCTATACTGAATGTTGGCCAAGAGAAGCATCCATGTTAGTAGGAAGAACATATGTTTTTTCTAGATCTTTGCTTTTGGAGCTACATATTTGTATATGATCTGTGAATCATTGAGATGCATTAACATGCTGATCTTATGTATGGAAATCGTACTAGTTGGTTTAGTTGTGGCTGATCTTTGCTTTTGGAGCTACATATTTGTATATGATCTGTGAATCATTGAGATGCATTAACAGTTCCTTATATTTGTTCGCTCAGTGTTTACAAGTTACTGATTGATCACTAGCTAGCCTACTAATGCGCTCCTGGCTGTTTTAGTTGCGACGCAAGATCCGAAGTCGAAGTTTTTGGAATAAAAATGCCTACCTCTGAAGAAACTGACAAGCTGCTCTGAAGAAAATGCCATGCGAATCTGAAGAAACTGCCAGCGAAAACGTTCGCAAATGCCTTATCTCCCAGCTAAAGTTCATCAACTAATGCCCTCGGCTGCGACTCGTTGCATGTTGCTCCGCATACTGGCTGCGAGCGATTTTGAGTGCCTGCATGCAGCCGGCCGTAATTAAGGCAGCTAACTGATGCGAAAAAATGCGCTTTAATTGTTGCGGGCCTTTTAAATCCGTGGAATCATTATTGACAAGGAGGGAGATGATTCGAGTGCACTCGTTTGACCGTCATGCCGGCGTGCGACCCAGCACAGACAGGACAGGACGACACAGTCAGAATTTCAGTTTCTCTAGTTTTCCACGGCAAGCTGGCGCGCTAAGCCATGCCTGCTTAATTATGCATTGAATTCCGATGACCATCGCGCTACCTTCCGCCCATAAGTACTGTTTCCCGGCCTTCTACAGTGGCACCGTGACCCAACTCGCCCTATCCTCATACGCCCCCACCGGCCCGACGTCGCTCGCCACTTATCCTTGCTCTCGCCACGTCCGCCATGCCCCCGCCCGTCCACGAGAGGCGAGGCCGGAGGTGGTCACCGCCGGAACTAGTGTTTCGTTTTTCACCGGAAGGCAGACGGAGGGAGGAGGCATTCTATCGGTCTTTAGATGGCAATGCGGAGATCGAGGACTTGTTGGAGCGCGACCGCCTGGCGGAGGAGCAGGAGTTGTTGGAGCGCGACCGCTTGGCGGAGGAGCAGCGTATCGCCGATTTGCGCCGCCAGCGGGACATGGAGCAGCAGCGCACCGACACTCTGAGTCGCGAGCAGAGCGCCCGCACCTGGGCCGACTACGTGGAGGCCGGCGCCCGGCAAATAGCCCTGGAGGCTGTCGGGCACGCACGCGTTCGCGATGCCGATTTTTACTACCAGCTTGTCAAGTGGGTTTCCCGCTTATAAGCCGAAGCTTCGGTGGACCACGGCAGCATGGAAAGGGCCAATTCGCGCGAGCAACGCGCCCTATCGCACCTCTGGCAAGTCCGAGGCGAGGTCGAGGACGCCGGTGCCGGCGTCTAGCGTGTACCACAGATGGCGGCCGGCATCGTCTAGTTAGCTAAGAGTAAATTAGTACTTGTACGCTACTAGAGTATTAGTGGGAGTAGATAGTTAACTTGGCTATGATGGTTGTCAACGTGGAAGTTTAGTACTCTATATGTGGATCAGACCTGTTACTTTGCTCTGAATGTTGAAATTTCTGTTTGAACGTATGGAATGGGCTGTTATTTTTTTAAATGGGTTGTATTTGTCCTCCACGGGCTTAGAGGCTGACTTGTGGGCCTACCAAGTTGACGCGTACACAATCAAGAGATGATTGTACGTGGAAAGGATGACAGCAGGGACCCGCCAAGGTCATGGCAGTACGCTAGCAAGTGCCTCCTTATTTCAATCCAATAAAAAATGGCTCCTCCTAATGGATTTCTGACATTTGGGTCCCATGCCATTGTCAACGTAGTCAATAAACAAGAGAGTTGCACAACGAGCGGCTCACACCAGTGACCCAGCAGCTCGCCCAGTTCTTTTTGTTTTGGGTTAATTTGATAAATGCCACTCCAAATCTGGTGTTTCTGAGAAATGCCACTACAGTTTCCAAACTTTGAAAAATGCCATTTCATGCCATTTCCAGTGGCATTTTTCGAAGTCTGGAGTGGCGTTTTTCAAAGTTTGCAAATTGCAGTGGCGTTTTCCAAAGTTTGCAAAAATTGCAGTGGCATTTTTCAAAGTTTGGAAATTGCAGTGGCATTTTTATGAATCACCATATTTGTTGTGGCATTTATCTAATTTGTTTTTGAGATGGAAGCAGGGTATCAGCTGGGCTGTGCGGGGCACTCTGGCCTGTCTAGACAGCCTTCTCTTTTTCGTTTACCATAGACCAGCCCAGTAGTTTTTTTTCTTTCTGAAAATGGCTAGCCCAGTTTTTTTGTGATTTGCCAAGTAAGTCGCTTTGTCAGGCCTGTTGGGCTGAAAATCTTTCAAGACGAGGAGAGCTTCATTCGGCTGGACGAGAAAATGGCCTATCAGTAATGAGAAATGGGCTGTACATTTTTAAAACACATCAAACCGGCAATTACTTTCAAATTTCTTTTTTCATTTCAAGATTTTAAATTGCATTAATTTTTATGCGTGGACAATTTGTTGGATTTTATATTGATATAAATTTATTTTTAAAATCAGTTTGAATGTGACTCGAAATTCGGGATTAAAAACAGTTCGGACCACACCGAAATATGCAACATTTCGTATAATTTTTTAACCGTGGCCACAATATGTAATGTTAACAAAAAGAATATGGGCTCCAAAAAAACCTTAAGAATTAGCAAATGGGCTGTAAATTATTTGAAATAATGGCAGATGGGTTGTATGCTGTTTTCCACAGATTTGAGGCTTTCCTAAAAAAGGTTGACGCACAAGCAGTGACTGTTGGATGTCCATCCAATGGCCGTCGTGCTTCTTCAATCTCTGCTCTTCCTGCTCTAGCCGCTCAAACAAGCGCCGGCGGGACTGCCTGCTCCCTCCTCCCTGCGGTCGGCTGTGCTGCCGCGCAGGCCTCACCGCCCCACCGTACTCCCATCGCTAACCTAGCCATCCCTCTACTCACCCACACCTGCTGTTATTCTCCGGCGACGGCAGACGAACCAGTAAACCCTCGTACAGTCGTACTCCCCTCCGCGTGGGAAACAACTGCCGAGTCTTCCCTGCCTCCGTGTCATTCCCTTCCTAGGCCTCGCCGTCGTCCACCGCCCTGGTGCTCTTGGCGCGGCCTGGTCAACGTTGTCAATGACCGACATGCATCTGAAGTGGACTCTACGTGGAGAGGCTGACAGCTGGGTCCATGGCCGCACGCAAGGAAATGCCTCCTTATTACGCACAAAATAATGATTCCTCCACCTGACATCTGGGACCCACCGAAAGGGCCTCTGTATTTCATGAAAAAAATGTTACCGCCGCTGACAGCTCGGACCCACCAACTATATCTTTGCACGCAAGGAAGTGTGTCCTTATTACGCACAAAAAAAAGAATACTCCCCCTGCTAGCTGGGACCCAGTATAGTGGCAGGCTAACTTGTGGGCCTACTAAGTTGATGGGGACGGAGGGCTTTATCAACTTAGTCAATATGCACGATTCTAGCTCCAGTGACCGTACGATGTCCATCCAACAACCGTAGTGCTTCTTCAACCTCTGGTCTTCTTGCTCCAGCCGCCCAAACCAGCGCCGGTCGTTCCTCGTGCTCCTGCCTCCCGTGGCCGGCTGCGATGCGGCGGACACCTCACCGCCCCCTACTACTCCCCCCGTTGGCCAGGCCATCCCTGTACTCACCCACACCCCCTGTTATTTTGCGGCGACGGCAGCCTCACACCGCAGCGAACCAGTGAACCATCATACTTCCCTACGCGTGGGCATCCACTGCCGCATCTTCCCCGGCTCCGCGTCGTCCCCTTCCTAGGCCTCGCCGTCGTCCACCGCCCTGGTGCTTTCGGCGCGGCGTGGTCAACGTGGTCAAGGAACGACTTCCATCGGAAGAGTACTGTACGTGGAGAGGCTGACAGCTAGGTCCACGGCAGCCGCAAGGAAGTGCCTCCTTATTACGCGGAAAATAATTATTCCTCCACCTGACAGCAGGGACTCACCGGACGGACCACCGTATTTGGCGAAAAAAATGTTCCCCCCTGACTGCTGGGACCCACCGGACGGGCCACCATATTTCACGAAAAAAAGTTCCCCCCGCTGTCAGCTCGGACCCACCGGAAGTGTCGCCTTATTACGCACAAGAAAATGAATACTCCCCCTGCTAGTTGGGACCCACCTTGGTGGGTGGCTAACTTGTGGGCCTACTAAGTTGACGAGGAGGAGTGCTTTGTAAACTTAGTCAATATGAATGGTTCTAGCTCCAGTGACCGTACGATGTCCATCCAACGGCCGTTGTGCTTCTTCAACCTCTGGTCTTCTTGCTCCAGCCGCCCAAAGCAGCGTCGGTCGTGCCGCATGCTCCTGCCTCCCGTGGTCGGCTGTGCTGCCGTGGAGGCCTCACCGCCCCCTACTATTTCCACCGCTGGCCAGTCCCTGCGGCAACGGCAGCCTCACACCGCAGCCGAACCAGTGAACCCTCGTACTCCTCTCCGCACGGGCTTCCACTGCCGCGTCCTCCCTGGCTCCGCGTCGTCCCCTTCCTAGGCCTCGCCGTCGTCCACCGCCTTGGTGCTCTTGGCGCGTCATGGTCAATGTGGTCAATGACCGACTTCCATCGGAAGAGTACTGTACGTGGAGAGGCTGACAGCTGGGTCCACGGCCGCAGCAAGGAAGTGCCTCCTTATAACGCGCAAAATAAATATTCCTCCACCTGACAGCGGGGACCCACCGGACGGGCCACCGTATTTCACGAAAAAAACGTTTCCCCGTGACTGCTGGGACCCACCAGCTACATCTTCGCACGCAAGGAAGTGCCCGGGCAAAAAAACGGTTCGCCCCCCTGACTGCTGGGACCCACCAGCTACATCTTCGCACGCAAGGAAGTGCCTGACAGTCAGGACCCACCTGGTCGAAGCGTACGTAGCGTTGTCATTCTGGTCGCGAACGTCTACGTACATATTGGTCGATGTAGAGGCGCGCACGTGTCGTAGTAGAGGCGCGCACGTAGCATGTACACATACGTATAGCGGCCAGGGTGCAAGAAAGTAAGTACGGCCACGTACGTACATACAGGCGGGGTCTCGAACGCCTACTCGCGCGTACGTACGGCCAGGGCTCGTGTACATGGCTGGGTCGGAACGGAGAAACATCATCGTCGTCATGTTCATGGGGAGCCAACCGGCTGGGTCGGAACGGAATGCGTCGTCGTGTTCATCGGGAGGGCTTGGACGGAACAACCGATGGAAACGAGGCCTGGCGTACCGCAGAACGGAGGAAACGGCCTTGTGTTCGACCGGCCACGTTCGAAACGGGATCCTGTTCATCGGGAGGGGTCTGGCGTACCGCAAAACGGAGGAAACGGACCTCCTATGGTCGAAACGGGGGTCCTGTTGATCGGGAGGGGTGTGGCGTACCGCAAAACGGAGGAAACGAACTTGTGTTGTAGCGCTACGGTTGAAATGGGGGTCCTATTCATCGGGAGGGGTGTGGCGTACCGCAAAACGGGACTCCACGGGATACTGTTCATCTCCACCGTCGACCCCCTCCAGCCTCCACGGGCTACTGTTCATCCACCGTCGACCTCCTCCAGCCTCCACTTGCGACTGTTCATCCACGGGCTCATGTTCATCCAGCCTCCACCGCGCGCTACTCCACCGGCTACTGTTCAACCAGCCCTCTCCACGGGCTCCTGTTCAACCACCCCTCCATGGGCTACTGTTCATCTAGCCCTCCACGATCTACTATTCATCCTGCCCTCCACGGGGTGGTCCTGTTCATCCTGCCCTCCACGGGGTCCTGTTCATCCAGCCCCAACCGGGTCGATCGATCGGGGTCCTGTTCATCCAGAGGCAACACCACGGGGTCCTGTTCATCCACCCCCACCGGGAACTGTTCATCCAAACCCCCCAGCAACGCTCACTGTTCATCCAGAGGTAGCATCGATCGGCTTCAGTTAGCAGCAGTAGTGAAGGAATCGCTCGATCGGGTTCAGTTAACAGCCATCGATCGATCGCTCGGGTTCAGTAACGCGTAGCCTGCAGTGCAATCGCTCGGGTTCAGTTAGAGCCCAATGCCTCGCACCCACGCGTGTGCGTGTACGAGAGAAACGCGCATCGCTCAGCCCCGACCACCCACCGTAACCGGGAACACCCTGATATTTTCCTTGCCCTCACTTCTACCACGGTTTTTTCCGTCATGGACGGCCCAAAGAATGTCATGCAGCTGCGTCTCTGCCCCGCCCAGGACGAAAAGCCCATTTTCTGTCATGATTTTTTGTCATAGAAGTAGGACCCCACCACATCTATGATGATACCGGGTTTTGTCATAATTATCGTCATAGAAGTGTCATAAGTATGACAGAAAAGATTTTCGTTCGGCCCAAAATGTCACGGATGTGTCTTTTTTTTAGTGCCCACGAGGGTGAGGGGCGCGCCCTGGGCCCTCGTGGACACTCCGTAAGGCAGTTGGTGCCCTTCTTACGCCTCAAGAAATCCAATATCCGGATAAAAATCGTGTCCAAAATTCAGCCCAATCTGAGTTACGGATCTCCGGGAATTTAAGAAACAGTGAAAGGTCAGAATCAGGGAGCGCAGAACAGAGAGAGACAGAGAGACAGATCCAATCTCGAAGAGGCTCCGGCCCCTCCCACGCCATGGAGACCAAGGACCAGAGGGAGAACCCTTCTCCCACCTTGGGGGAAGGCCAGTGAAGAAGAAGGAGGGGCGCTCTCTCCCCCTCGCTTTCGGTGGCGCCGGAACACCGTCGGGGCCATCATCGTCACCGGAATCTACACCAACACCTCTGTCATCTTCACCGAAATCTTCATCACCTTCCCCCATCTATCTACAGCAGTCCACTCTCCCGCAACCCGCTGTACCCTCTACTTGAACTTGGTGCTTTATGCTTCATATTATTATCCCATGATGTGTTGCCATCCTATGATGTCTGAGTAGATTTTCGTTGTCCTATCGGCAATTGGTGAATTGCTATGATTGGTTTAATTTGCTTGTGGTTATGTCGCTGTCCTTTGGTGCCCATTATATGAGCGCGCGCGAGGATCACACCATAGGGTTAGTTGTATGTTGATAGCACTATGTATTGGAGGGCAAGAGTGACAGAAGCTTCAACCTAGCATAGAAATTGATGCATACGGGATTGAAGGGGACCAATATATCTTAATGCTATGGTTGGGTTTTACCTTAATAAACGTTAATTGTTGCGGATGCTTGCTAATAGTTCCAATAATAAGTGCATAGAATTCCAAGTCAGGTATGACATGCTAGCAGTGGCCTCTCCCACATAAAACTAGATATCGGTCTAGTAAAGTAGTCAATTGCTTAGGGACAATTTCGCAACTCCTACCACCACTTTTCCACACTCGCTATACTAACTTTATTGTTTCTTTATCTAAACAGCCCCTACTTTCTATTTACGTGCTCTTTATTATCTTGCAAACCTATCCAACAACACCTACAAAGTACTTCTAGTTTTATACTTGTTCTATGTAAAGCGAACGTTAAGCGTGCGTAGAGTTGTATCGGTGGTCGATAGAACTTGAGGGAATATTTTTTCTACCTTTAGCTCCTTGTTTGGTTCGACACTCTTACTTATTGAAAGAGGCTACAATGTATCCCCTATACTTGTGGGTTATCAATAACACTCCAAACGGTGCCTAAGACAGAGAAGATCCCGACGAACAAACTGCCGAACAGGACGATCAGGAAGATGGGCAAGTTAGCCCTAATGAACAGGCCATACACGAAAACTCGGAGGACAGTAATTATCTCCCACTCTCCGAGGAGGAGGTGAGCCTCGGCAATGAGGATTTTATCGTGCCTGAGGAACCTCTCGAGCAGGAGCGCTTTAAGTGCCAGCTATTAGCCACTGCAAGGAGCCTGAAAAAGAAGCAGCAGCAGCTTCAAGCTGACCAAGATCTGCTAAACATTAGATGGACTGATGTCCTGGCAGCCGAGGAATACGGCCTCAAGGGCCCAGCCAAAAGTTACCCGAAGCGTAAATTACTACCTTAGTTCGATGATGAGGCGCTGGAGCCCGTACCGTCATTGCACAATGCGGCTGACCGACCACCACGTGGTCGGGACAAAGCGGCAACTCAAGCCAAACACCAGCCCGCCCCACCTCACCGTAAAGGCAGAGATAAAACAGCTCGGGGACATACCTACGACCTTCGGCAGGGTTTGGACAGTAGAGCAGGTCAGAAAAGATCGATCTATGCATCACGGGGACGTGCCCCGACACGCGACAACGGCTATCTAGCCGGACGATACAATCACACTCACGCCCCGGCCGAAAACCGCAGATGGACTCCATCTGAGCTACGTCGCGACGTGGCCCAATATAGAGGCGCCGCACACCCCCTTTGCCTCACTGACAAGGTGATGGATCATGAATTCCTAGAAGGGTTTCAACCCGTAAACATCGAATCATATGATGGGACAACAGATCCCATGGTATGGATCGAGGATTTTCTTCTCCATATCCATATGGCCCGCGGAGATGCCCTTCACGCCATCAAATACCTCCCACTAAAACTCAAAGGGCCAGCTCGGTACTGGTTAAACAGTATGCCTGGAAACTCTATTGGCAGCTGGGAGGATCTGGAAGACGCCTTCCGCAACAACTTCCAGGGTACATATGTCCGGCAACCAGATGCCGATGACTTAAGTCACATCGTCCAACAGCCCGAAGAGTCAGCCAGGAAGCTCTGGACTAGGTTCTTAATTAAAAAGTCCCAAATCGTCGATTATCTAGACGCCGAAGCCCTCGTGGCCTTCAAACACAGCGTCCGGGATGAATGGCTCGCCCGCCACCTCAGTCAAGAAAAACCAAAATCCATGGCAGCCCTTACCGCTCTAATGACCCGCTTTTGCATGGGAGAGGACAGCTAGCTCGCTCGTACAAGCAACAGCGCCAGCGATCCGGGTACTTCAGAAGTCCAAGACGGCAACGGCAAACCACGATGCGATAAACACAAGCGTCGCAATAATAACGAAATAACGCGAGACACGGCGGTTAACGCCGGGTTTAGCGGCTCCAAGCCCGGTCAACGGAAAAAGCCATTCAAGGCAAATATAGACGGACCATCCAATCTAGACAAGATACTGGACCGGCCCTACCAGATTCATGGCACCCCTTATAAACCAGCTACTCACACAAACAGAAGCTGTTGGGTCTTCAAACAAGCCGGAAAACTCAATGTCGAACACAAGGGGAAACGGCCGCCCAGTGACAGTGATGACGAAGAAACTCGCCAGTCGAACACCGGGGTTCAGAAGCAATTTCCCCCGAACTGAAAACCGTAAACATGGTATATGTGACGCACACCCCTACAAGGGAGCGCACGTGCGCACCACGGGACATACACGCCATAGAGCGGATTCCCCCAAAAATTGGTCATATCCGTCCCGATGATCTGGCAGCTCTGATCATCGACCCAATTATCGATGGGTTCCATCTCACGAAAGTCCTTATGGACGGTGGTAGCAGCCTTAATCTACTCTACCAAGAAACTATCCGCAAAATGGGCATTGGTCCTTCAAGAATCAAGCCCACCACAACTATCCTCAAGGGAGCAATGCCCGGCGTAGAAACTCACTGCACGGGCTCTATCACACTCGATGTCGTTTTCGGTTCGCCGAACAACTCCCGAAGCGAGGGCTTGACCTTTGATATTGCCCCGCTTCACAGTAGCTACCATGCACTTCTGGGGCATACCGCTATTGCTCATTTTAATGCGGTCCCACTCTACGCCCGCGCAAAACTTAAAATGCCCGGTCCATGCGGCATCATAACAGTAAATGGAAATACGGAACACTCCCTCCGTACAGATGACCACACTACTGATACGTCTCCAACGTATCTATAATTTTTTATTGTTCCATGCTATTATATTATCTGTTTTGGATGTTTATGGGCTTTATTAAACACTTTTATATTATTTTTGGGACTAACCTATTGACCCAGAGCCCAGTGCCAGTTCCTGTTTTTTCCCTTGTTTCAGTGTTTCGAAGAAAAGGAATATCAAACGTAGTCGAAACGGAATGAAACCTTCTAGAGAAGTTATTTTTGGAAAGAAAGCAACCCGGGAGACTTGGAGTGCATCAGGAAAGCAACGAGGGAGGCACGAGGCAGGGGGCGCGCCCTCCACCCTCGTGGGCCCCTCGTGGCTCCCCTGACGTACTTCTTTCACCTATATATATCCATATACCCTAAAACGATCAGGGAGAAGAATAGATCGGGAGTTCCGCCACCGCAAGCCTCTGTAGCCACCAAAAACCAATCGGGACCCTGTTCCGGCACCCTACCGGAGGGGGGAACCCTCACCGGTGGCCATCTTCATCATCCCGGCGCTCTCCATGACGAGGAGGGAGTAGTTCACCCTCGGGGCTGAGGGTATGTACCAGTAGCTATGTGTTTGATCTCTCTCTCTCGTGTTCTTGATTTGGAACGATCTTGATGTATCGCGAGCTTTGCTATTATAGTTGGATCTTATGTTGCTTCTCCCCCTCTACTCTCTTGTAATGGATTGAGTTTTCCCTTGAAGTAATCTTATCGGATTGAGTCTTTAATGATTTGAGAACAGTTGATGTGTGTCTTGCCGTGCGTATCTGTGGTGACAATGGGATATCACGTGATTCACTTGATGTATGTTTTGGTGATCAACTTGTGGGTTCCGCCCATGAACCTATGCATAGGGGTTGGCACATGTTTTCGTCTTGATTCTCCGGTAGAAACTTTGGGGCAATCTTTGAGGTTCTATGTGTTGGTTGAATAGATGAACCTGAGATTGTGTGATGCATATCATATAATCATACCCACGGATACTTGAGGTGACATTGGAGTATCTAGGTGACATCAGGGTTTTGGTTGATTTGTGTCTTAAGGTGTTATTCTAGTAGGAACTCTAGGGCTGTTTGTGACACTTATAGGAATAGCCCAATGGATTGATCGGAAAGAATAACTTTGAGGTGGTTTCGTACCCTACCATAATCTCTTCGTTTGTTCTCCACTATTAGTGACTTTGGAGTGACTCTTTGTTGCATGTTGAGGGATAGTTATATGATCCAATTATGTTATTATTGTTGAGAGAACTTGCACTAGTGAAAGTATGAACCCTAGGCCTTGTTTCTTAGCATTGCAATACCGTTTACGCTCACTTTTACCACTTGTTCCTTGCTGTTTTTATATTTTCAGATTACAAAAACCTATATCTACCATCCATATTGCACTTGTATCACCATCTCTTCGCCGAACTAGTGCACCTATACAATTTACCATTGTATTGGGTGTGTTGGGGACACAAGAGACTCTTTGTTATTTGGTTGCAGGGTTGTTTGAGAGAGACCATCTTCATCCTACGCCTCCCACGGATTGATAAACCTTAGGTCATCCACTTGAGGGAAATTTGCTAGTGTCCTACAAACCTCTGCACATGGAGGCCCAACAACGTCTACAAGAAGAAGGTTGCATAGTAGACATCAACTACGGCTATTACGGCCGAAGTAGAAAGCGGCCTCATCGAGCCGCATAACTCATCAGCCATTAAGCCGCTGGTCTCTATTAAATGGAATCGATCAATCTCAGAGCTGGAATAGCAGTTCGGCCTCCGTCGTTCGCCTTACACACTCGTGAGGTTTACACCGCACATGCATAACTACGCACTCAAAATACCCTGGTCATCGGTGGAGGCACAATACGGAAAAGCTTACAAGCACTTCCATTTCCTCCTTTTCTTTTCTAACCATTTTTTATCTCTTATTACAGGTGGCTCAAACATTGGTCATCTTACGGACTCTTTCGGAGTTCGGCTTCATACACTCATCCAAAGGTTATTCCTGTTAAGGAATCCTTCCACCGAGGCAAGGCAACGCAGACGTGCGACGGGAGGTCCAAATAATTTTGTGTAGACCGCACTCTCTATTTCGAGCCTGTAAAATACCTTCTCCCTCAACCTTCGACCACTGGCATGTCAAATAGCCTGGGTCGTGGTGTTGTTATTTGTACAATGGCAATTGACATATCAATCAAGTTCCAGTTAACATAATCCGTATCCAGTATTTGCTTCTTTTAAAGAGCTAAATTTTTCTGGTTGCTTCCCACTCGCACCTCGGCGTGATCGCCAGGGGCTTGATATGGGAACAAATGAGTTGCCGACAAAGTCCGAACAGCTTTATAGCACACTTCAGCATCAAGAGTCTGGCCTTATATGTACCTGCTCCGAATCATGTCTTTGGTCAATAGTTGGATTGCCCGGCTCCTGTGCTTACTACCTTACGTTCCGCTATATCGGCTAGGGTAGTAAAGGGAGAACTACTGCGATTGTGTCCCGGTTCATCCGGATGAGCACCTCGGTAGAGAAAGCCGAAAATTGACTGTCATGATATGGCGAGAGCTGGTCAACCACTCGATGACTTACTAGAATCTTTGCGATTCTTTCTGTACTAAACGAAGGGCCGTTCTTAAGGTCAACCATGTAATGCACCATATTCGGATAAACTGCGTACATACTAGGCGCTATATCGTAGACCCACCATAAAACTCCTATGGCTAAGTGAAAGTGTTAAAGCCCTATAGTCCGATTGCCTAGTTCACCGCATTGACACCTCCTTTACGGACCAAGACGTTGGGTTAAGAGTGATCAAGCGCTTTTCCTAACACCCCCGCATTTTATGCGAGGGGGCTGAAGCCGACGACTGGAAAACTTTCAAATTACATTAAAAAACGGCCGCACAGGAGGAGCCAAAACTTTTGGGAATGGACGTAAAGTATCATAATATTGTTTTTACAATCCCAATACATTTCACTCGAATATCATATCTTTCGAGCACTGACCCTCTATTGAGCGGGCACCCTCTAAGACTTCCTCGAAATAATGCTCTGGCATGTGATGGTCCTTGCCTTTGGGTGGACTCTTCGCTGCAATATCAGTGGCCTTCATCTTCGCCCAGTACGTCTTGACGCGGGCAAAGGCCATCCGTGCACCTTCAACGCACGTCGACCGCTTAACGGCGTCGATACGCGGCACCGCATAAACAAGCCACTGCACCAAACTAAAATAACTATTCGGAATTGGCTCAGTCGGCCACAGCCGGACTAGGACGTCCTTCATGGAAGAGCCGGATATCTTGTCGAGCTCGGCCCACTGGGCCACCTGCTCGTTCAGTAACAGCGGACGCTTTGGGGCACCGAATTGTGACCAGAAAAGCTTCTCCGTTGCGCACCCTTCCTGCGCTTGGTAAAATTGCGCCGCATCAGAGGCACTCTTCGGCAAGTCCAAGAATGCGTCTGGGGAACTCCACATTTGATTAAGCGGGGCATACTTCGGATCGCCGAATTTAGTATGTAATAAGAAAGGCTTACCGGCCGCTATCTCCCCAGCTTGCCGGATCTCCTCCCGAGCCGCTCTAGACTCGGATCGGGCTTCTTTCACCTCTTGTAAAGCTTTGTCAAGGTCTGCCGCGTTGGCTTTGTTATCCCTCTCGAGGAATTCGCACCGGGCAGTGGTTTCTTTCAGCTCGCGCGCCATAAGAGAAATTCTCTCCTCACACTGGCGCCGAGCAGCCTGTTCGGCTTTTAACTCATCAGCTGCCTTATTGGCAGCCAAATTACTCATCCGGGCTTGCTCCTTGCCTCGGGCAAGTTCAGCCCGAAGGGTCTCCACCGCGGCAGCACCATCTACAGTTATGCATGCCTCAGTATACAACCCCAGCTTCGTGCTCATCTTATCATACATATATATACTGACTGCCCCGAACTCATACCTTGTGCGTCGTCGAGCCGCGTGTTAATAAGCGTGATGTCATCATCCCCCACATTAAGTTTTTGATTCAGACCTGCAACCTACGTAGCATGGGCAGTCATCATGCAGGTAACAACTTGTGTTTCAATTAATTAGACTATTGCTACCTCTTAAGCACTGCGTTGGTTTTCCCTTGAAGAGGAAAGGGTGATGCAGTAAAGTAGCGTAACTATTACCCTCAGTTTTTTAGAACCAAGGTATCAATCCAGTAGGAGACCACGCTCAAGTCCCACGCACCTACACAAACAAATAAGAACCTTGCAACCAACGCGATAAAGGGGTTGTCAATCCCTTCACGGCCACTTGCAAAAGTGAGATCTGATAGAGATGATGAGATAATATTTTTGGTATTTTTATGATAAAGACTAAAAGTAAAGAAAGCAAAATAAACGATAATAGAAATAACTTGTTGACGGGAGATTAATATGATGGAAAATAGACCCGGGGGCCATAGGTTTCACTAGTGGCTTCTCTCAAGATAGCATAAGTATTACGGTGGGTAAACGAATTACTGTCGAGAAATTGATAGAATTGAGCATAGTTATGAGAATATCTAGGTATGATCATGTATATAGGCATCACGTCCGTGACAGGTAGACCAACTCCTGCCTGCATCTACTACTATTACTCCACACATCGACCGCTATCCAGCATGCATCTAGAGTATTAAGTTCATAAGAACGGAGTAACACTTTAAGCAAGATGACATGATGTAGAGGGATAAACTCATGCAATATGATATAAACCCCATCTTTTTATCCTCGATGGCAACAATACAATACGTGTCGTTTCCCCTACTGTCATTGGGATCGAGCACCGCAAGATTGAACCCAAAGCTAATCACTTCTCCCATTGCAAGAAAGATCAATCTAGTAGGCCAAACCAAACTGATAATTCGAAGAGACTTGCAAAGATAACCAATCATACATAAAAGAAATCAGAGGAGATTCAAATATTGTTCGTAGATAATCTTGATCATAAACCCACAATTCATCAGATCACGACAAACACACCGCAAAAAGAAGAGTTACATCAAATATATCTCCAAGAGAATCGAGGAGAACTTTGTATTGAGATCCAAAGAAAGAGAAGAAGCCATCTAGCTAATAACTATGGACCCGAAGGTCTGAGGTAAACTACTCACACATCAACGGAGAGGCTATGGTGTTGATGTAGAAGCCCTCCGTGATCAATGCCCCCTCCGGCGGAGCGCCGAAAAAGGCCCCAAGATGGGATCTCACGGGTACAGAAGGTTGCGGCGGTGGAAATAGGGTTTTGGCTCCGTCTCTGATGGTTTGGGGGTACGTAGGTATATATAGGAGGAAGAAGTAGGTCGGCGGAGCCACGAGGGGCCCGCGAGGGTGGAGGGCGCGCCCAGGGGGTAGGCGCGCCCCCTGCCTCGTGGCTTCCTCGTTGGTTGCTTGACGTCCACTCCAAGTCCTCTGGATCACGTTTGTTCCGAAAATCACATTCCCAAAGGTTTCATTCCGTTTGGACTCCGTTTGATATCCTTTTCCTTCGAAACACTGAAATAGGCAAAAAAACAGCAATTCAGGCTGGGCCTCCGGTTAATAGGTTAGTCCCAAAAATAATATAAAAGTGTATAATAAAGCCCATTAAACATCCAAAACAGAATATAATATAGCATGAAACAATCAAAAATTATAGATACGTTGGAGACATATCAACTATCTCCTGGGCATATCTTTTTCGATCCTATGATTGCCTCCCTTTGGACGCCAACCAGAGTCTCAGGGGCTACTACCTATACACAGGTGCATTTTGCATATAGAGAACAATTGAAAATATTATAGTACGTACCTCGAAGCCTCTTAGCAGGCTCATGAAGGCTTCGTTCAACCCGCTTTTCACGGACAGAATCCTTCCAGCCACTGTACTCATTAAGGTACGATGTTCCTCCGAGACGGATGCATGTTGCAGCATATGCCCATCATTGTATCCGGCGCCTCCGGATTGCTGGGGGCGGCCGTGGGAGCGCAGAATCCCTTTGAAGGGGCGTATTCACTCGACTCTGGAGTCGCCCCCGGCTGTAAACCAGATAGCCCGAGACCTTTATGGTCGATCCCCGTCGGGGCCACACACCTCGGGTCCTGGGCGACCGAAGTTTCACCTTCGGGCGTTGTCTTCAATGTCCCTCGCACCACTTGCTGATCAGGAAGGATCCTCCGGGACGACACCTTGAAGTCATCCGCCCTATTGGGCGAGGAAGCCTATGGAGGCGTTTCGCTTTCCATCATCTCCGGAAGAAGATCACCCGAGGAGGAGGACTGTTGAGGAAGACTGCACGCCGGACTGCAAATATGTATATTGAATGTCACCCTTGTAACGGGAAGAGGAACGGGATATGTTTAAAACACTTTGGTTCACTTACAATTTGGCTGAAGGCTTGTCAGCGTCGCCGTCCGAACCCAAACCGCCTGGCAGGGGCGTCTTGCCTCGCTTAGGAGCCTGTACCTCCCAAACTTCGGAGGCGGCCCTTTTCGTACTATGAGGAGAGAGGATGTCAGCTTCTCCCTCTCTTGTGTCTTCGGAAGAAGGAGCCTTAATCTCCCCGGACACAGTGTTTGGTGTACCTCTGAGGCTACCTCTGGCTCCCTCGCTCCCCTTATTGTCCTCCCTCACCAGCACCTGGCATGGCGCCGGGACCAGCATCCTTGTTAGCATGGTACTAGCTAAGTCTTCGGGGAGGGGAACCGAACACCGGATTCGCTCCACCTTCTTTATCCAGCCCTGGAAAGAGGCGGTTTTCTCGGTATCCTATTATGAGATGTTTAAAACTTTGTTCGGGAGTCAAGTGCTTACCGAGGTATACGGATGGTTGCAGTCGAGGCCTATGTCCTCTGTCGTACCCAGCCACTGTTTTCGTGTTCCGAAAAACAGCTTCCACATTCCTCTGTGCATTGCACCAAAGAAGTGCTGAAGGGTTCGTGGTCCTTCCGGATTGAACTCCCACATACGGAGTGGTCGTCGCTGGCACAGGAGGACCTGGCGGACTAACATTACTTGAATCACGTCGATGAGTTTGGTGTTCTTCTCAAGGAGACTCCGTATGCGGCTCTGCAGAGTCTGCACTTCATCAATTGAGCCCCAGTCCAACCCCTTATTAACCCATGATGCGAGCTGAATTGGAGGGCCAGATCAGAACGCAGGTGTAGCTGCCCACTTGGTACCGCGGGGTTCAGTAATATAGAACCACTCCCGCTGCCATAAGTCGGAAGATTCTGAGAAGGATCCCTTTAGCCAAGGAGCGTTGATGAGTTTGCTCACTGCAGCACCACCGCACTCCGCTTGTTTCCCGTCGACTACCTTCGGCTTCACATTAAAGGTCTTAAGCCACAAGCCGAAGTGTGGGGGAACACGGAGGAAGGTCTCGCATGTGATGATGAACGCCGAGATATGAAGAAAGGAGTCCGGAGTTATATCATGAAAATCTAGCCCGTAATAGAACATGAGCCCTCGAACAAAGGGGTGGAGAGCGAACCCTATCCCTCGAAGGAAGTGGGCGATAAAAATGACCCTCTCACTGGATCTGGGAGTGGGAATAACCTGCCCTTGGGCAGGAAGCCTGTGGGGGATTTCCGTGGTCAGGTATCTTGCCGCCCGGAGCTTCGCGATATCTTCCTCTGTGACGGAAGAAGCCATCCACTGCCCTTGAGGGCTGGGTCCGGACATGACTGGAAAACTTGAAGCAACCAAGTCGAGCCTTGGGTGATGGAACTCGAGGTTGGAGAGGTTGAGAAAAGGTTTGACGCAGAGGGGAGGGACGAGTCTTAACCCCTTTATAAAGGCGATGAATATCGAACGCCTCCTCCTAAGCCTTAAAGCTTGCCTACTCCTAAGGAATCATGCCAACCGAACGGTTGGGTTACCTACGCTCGTATTGATGAGAATCCCGCAATAAGGGGACACGATCTCTGCTTCGACAAGACGTGCCAATAAAACCGCGTCTCGAAACATGGGGTGACAGGCCAAAAACGGTTCGAAATAATGACCGGGTGATGATGTGGAGTCACGTTACCAAAAGTTGTCAGCGGATTGTACTCGTGGAATATTATACTCCCTACGGTTGTACGTGGAATTTGTTTTGCAGAGCCGGACACGTTCGTTGCATCCGAAGACTGTGTTGGAGTATTCGGAAAAGGAACCCGCCTTGCAATACCGAAGACAATATGTGCGCCGGACATCTCGTCATTGAAGCCTGGTTCAGGGGCTACTGAGGGAGTCCTGGACTAAGTGGTCCTCGGGCGTCCGACCTGTTATACATGGGCCGGACTGATGGGCCGTGAAGATACGAAGACCGAAGACTCTCTCCCGTGTCCGGATGGGACTCTCCTTGGCGTGGAAGGCAAGCTTGGCGACCAAATATGAAGATTCCTTTCTCTGTAACCAACCTTATGTAACCCTAGTCCCCTCAAGTGTCTATATAAACCGGAGGGCTTAGTCCGTAGAGGATGAATAATCATAACCATAGTCATACAGGCTAGACTTCTAGGGTTTTAGCCATTATGATCTCGTGGTAGATCAACTCTTGTAATACTCATATTCATCAAGATCAATCAAGCAGGAAGTAGGGTATTACCTCCATAGAGAGGGCCCGAACCTGGGTAAACATTGTGTCCCCTGTCTCCTGTTACCATCAACCTTAGACGCACAGTTCGGGACCCCCTACACGAGATCCGTCGGTTTTGACACCAACACCGGGTTGCTTACGGCCTTGGATGAGAACTGGCATCATAATGAACTTCCGCTTCATGCACATCCAAGGAGGAAGGTTATACATACATAGAGTCACGGGCCAGGTGCTGTGATTGCTGCTCTGCTCCTCGAAAGGATTAATGCCATCCGCGCTTAAACCAAACCATACGTTCCTTGGGTCACCTGCAAACTCAGCCCAGTACTTTCTCTCGATTTTTCTCCACTGCGACCCGTCAGCGGGTGCTCTCAACTTCCCGTCTTTCTTACGGTCCTCTCTGTGCCATCGCATCAACTTGGCATGCTCTTCATTTCTGAACAGACGTTTCAACCGTGGTATTATAGGAGCATACCACATCACCTTTGCAGGAACCCTCTTCCTGGGGGGGCTTGCCGTCAACATCACCAGGGTCATCTCGTATGATCTTATACCGCAATGCACCACATACCGGCATGCGTTCAAATCGTCGTACGCACCGCGGTAGAGGATGCAGTCATTAGGGCATGCATGTATCTTCTGCACCTCCAATCCTAGAGGGCATACGACCTTCTTTGTTGCGTACGTACTGTAGGGCAATTCGTTATCCTTTGGAAGCTTCTTCTTCAATATTTTCAGTAGCTTCTCAAATCCTTTGTCAGGCACAGCATTCTCTACCTTCCACTGCAGCAATTCCAGTACGGTACCGAGCTTTGTGTTGCCATCTTCGCAATCGGGGTACAACTCTTTTTTGTGGTCCTCTAACATGCGATCGAACTTCAGCTTCTCCTTTTGACTTTCGCACTGTCTCCTTGCATCAACAATGACCCAGCGGAGATCATCATCGGGCACAATATCGTCTGGTTCCTCTTGATCTTCAGCAGCTTCCCCCGTTGCAGCATCACCATATTCTGGGGGCACATAGTTGTCATCGTCATCTTCTTCTTTGCTGTCTTCCATCATAACCCATATTTCTCCGTGCCTGGTCCAAACATTATAGTGTGGCATGAAACCCTAAAGCAGGTGGCTGTGAAGGATTTTCTGGTCAGAGTAAGACTTCGTATTCCCACATATAGGGCATGGACAACACATAAAACCATTCTGCTTGTTTGCCGCAGCCACTTCGAGAAAATTATGCACGCCCTTAACGTACTCGGAGGTGTGTCTGTCACCATACATCCATTGTCGGTTCATCTGCATGCATTATATATAATTAAGTGTGTCAAAACCCATTACAGAATATCATGGATAGATAAGTGACCAAATTAATAGAAGTTCATCATCACATTAAAACCAAAGTACATACATAGTTCTCATTGACAAGCAATAATAAAAGTAAGAAAATTAGACAAGTATCTATCTAAAGTAAGAATTATTTTCTTTCAGAAAGAAGATAAGAACAAGAGGCTCACCACGGTGGTGCCGGCGATGAGATCGGCGCGGGCGATCGACGGCGGTGAAGACGGGGACAGGACATGACGGACCGCTAAACCTATGCCAATCTCGGGGAAAATGGAGCTTGGAGGTCGAGCTTCGAGAGGAGAAAGCCTAACTAGTGTGGCTCGGGCATTTCATCGAACAACTCATGTGCATAGGAGGTGAGCTAGAGCACCCAAATGCCCTCCCCACGCCGGCCAGAAAAAACAGAGCACTATGGAGTGCTCTGCTGCGGCGATGGGGTATATATAGGCAACTCATTTGTCCCGGTTCGTGGCTGGAACCGGGACTAAAGCCCCCCCCTTCTGTCCCAGTTCGAGCCACGAACCGGGACAAATGTATGTGGGCCAGGAGCGAGGCCCATTGGTCCCGGTTCGTGCCAGGAACCGGGACAAATGGGTCCAGACGAACTGGGACCAATGCCCACGAGGCCCGGGCCGGCCCCCTGGGCTCACGAACCAGGACGTATGCCCCCCATGGGTCCCGGTTCGTGACTGAACCGGGACTAATGGGCTGGCCAGGCCAGAACCAAAGCCCTGTTTTCTACTAGTGATCTCGCGTGATGCTAGAATGGCGGGTGCGCACAAATGTTGGGACCGTAGTCAGTTTTTACTGCAACGGGCCCGGTGATTTGCTACCACCCGCGGTCATCATTTTTCACCGGAACCTGCATCGACATTTTGCTATGACCGGGCCAGCACTTTGCTGGAACCAGCGTCGGCATTTGCTGCAACCGTTCGGACGCTATGCTAGTACCAGTGTCCACTGGTGCTGAAACCGGACGCGCTCCTCGCCGTCAACGTGTTGTTTTGCTGGAACCTACTAGTTTTTTTGCCACAATCTTTTTTTGGAGATCGCTGACTTGACTCTCTTGTTGCAACCGTTGTTAATTATAGCTGGAATTGGCTAATTTTTTGCTACAACTGAGCATTAGTCTTTGCTACTGAGATTTTTTGCTGGATCAATGGCCTTTTCTTGCTACAACCGGTGCTTTTTTAGCTGGAACCACCTAAATATTTTGTTTTAATTGACCATCTTTGGCTTTTGTTACTGAGTTTTTGCTGGATCATGATCGTGCTAGTCGAAGGTGTCGGCGAGTCGGGAGACGGTGATGCGACAGTTTCTGCCACAACCATGGCAGCTATGTGCTGGAACCGGTCAACAGCAGATGCTGGCACACATCGGCGGCCATGCTGCAATCCCGACGGCCGTGAGATAAGGAAGGACAAGCTAACAGCAGCGCCGGCGCTGCCCAGCCGCCGAGGCCGATGAACTCATCCGCCGCATCTAGCGAAGGAGCAGGTCGACAGAGGAGGCGCGGTTCGGGCGAGGACTGCGCACTTTTCTATGGGCAGGAGGTTGGGGATGAACCAGAGGATAAGATCTGACGGTTAGGGATAGAAGAATCGAATGGTAGGGTGCGAGTGGCTCAATTTGGGTCGGCTGACCGGCTCCTAGTGGTCGCCATTTCATTTCCCTCCCGGTGCACCTTATGAACTATAAACCCATGTGGTTGCTTGAAGGTGAGTCATGTGTCTCTTCACACTCTAGTAAACATTGACCTTCTCACATAAAAAATTTCGAACCAAGTCATCATCTGGGCGCAATTACACTAAGAAAGACAGGTTTGACTGTAATCGCACTTTATTTGCATGGTAAATGACAAAGATGTTAGTTATTTGACGATAATAGAACTAATAAAAAAGAATTTCAACTATTTGGAGAGAAATCACTATAGACATCTTTAGAAATGGCTACTTACACATATGACATCAAATTACATACTCCTAATCTAGAGCTCACTATCAAGATATTTGTTAGACCATACAATTTAGATCTCTTTGCCAAGGTATTTAAAAACCCATAAGTGAACATAAATTTAATCTGTGGAGGCATGCATCTATTCCTTTTTATATTTTTATATCCAATGGGAATGTTTTGAAATAAAATAACTAATGTGGTTGTCCTTGCAAATGTGATTTAAATTGAGTGTGGTCATATCTAAATTAACAAACACTAAATCGTGCAAGGAAGAATGTCTTATCTTAATATTCAACAATATTCTTTTACATTGTTAATCTTGCTTCGTTATACAAACATATATGATCCATGATCATGAGTTATCATTATGTAACAAAAATAGAATAGAATAGAATAATTACAACTCCATATACATAAAATGAGTAATAAATAAGTATAAAATGTAATTAATTTTAATAAGTGTAATAAATATATGTAATAATATTCAGCGTATATGGATACAATGAGTTATGACGAAATAAAAAATATTATTAATTTTGTTGAGTGTAATAGAAAATTGTAATAGTTATCATTATATATAGACAAAATGATTTATAAATAAATAAAAATATGTTCAACAAAATAGAAGAGTGAACGCATAAGTCTAGCAGATAAACTTAAGTACTCATTTCGTAATGTCTTTTACACACCACAGCCCCATGTGCTTTGTCCTTGTATTCGCTCATTCAATGTTGTATTCTACCAAGCATAAAAAATTGTTTGCCCATAACAACTTTCCGTAAGTAGCAATGCGCAGTACTTTAGACATTTTGTTCGAAAAGTTCATTACACTCATAAATAATGCAAAATGCCTGGCAACAGTAGATTTGTTAAAGTTAACAGCAAAAAATAGGATTTTAACACATGCAACATGGAAGGATCAGGTTCAGCATGCTAAGTTTAGGCCGGACCTACCCGATCCCCTCTATATAACACAGTAAACTTAAATTTGGCCCGTACATTTCGTCGAACACTTGCTATGTATCTCTTTGGTGAGTGGCGGCAACACCAGGGTTCTTTTGTAATCTGCTCAAAATTCCTACTGCATGGCATATATCAGGATGTGTAAACAACATTGCATACATCACGGACCCCAAAGCAGAAGCATAAGGAATAGTTTCCATTTTCTTCTTTTCCTCAAGAGTTGTAGGACACATTTCCTCACTGAGTTTATTCCCTGCTACTAAAGGTACAAGTGCAGGTTTGCATCTTTCCATAGATACTAAAGGTACAAGTGCAGGTTTGCATGTTTCCATAGATACTAAAGATACAAGTGCAGGTTTGCATGTTTCCATTGAGAATCATTTAAGTACAGTATTCAAATTTGACTTTTGAGATAAACCCAAAATTTCCTTTTCCCGATCTCTAAGTATTTCCACTCCTAGAACATAAGAAGTGTTCCCCATGTCTTTCATATCAAAAGTAGAAGATAACCAGGACTTAACTGCTTTTAATTAGCATTTCCTTATTGTTAGAAGCAATAAGTATATCATCAACATATAGTGATAAGAGTGTGAAATTTCCTCCCACTATCTTAAAATAAATATAATGGCCTCCTTCCATCATAGAAAAATCATATGATGTGATAGCATCATCAAATAATATATTCCATTGGCGTGAGGCTTGCCTCAAACCATAAATTGACCTTTTCAGCCTACACACCTTTCCTTGATTTCCTTCTTCCATGAAACAATCAGGTTGAGACTTGTAAATCTCTTCCTCCAAATTACCATTCAAGAAAGCATTTTTAACATCCATTTGGTGGAGTTCCAGATCAAAGTGACCAGTTAAAGCACTAATAATTTGAATAGAAGTAAACTTTGCACCAGGAGAAAATGTTTCCATAAAGTCAATTCCCTCCCTTTGTGTGTAACCTTTGGCAACAAGTCTGGCTTTGTACTTTTCCACACAACCATATACATTTAACTTCCTTTTAAATATCCACTTTGATCCTATAGGCTTTCTCTCATTTGGCAGGTCCACTAATTCCCAAACATTATTATGTTCCATGGATTTCAATTCCTCTTGCATGGCAGCTTCCCTAAAAGATTTAGGTTCGTTCTCAAAGTGTGATGTTTTGGAATAATCATCCCCCAAAAATACATAATAATCATCAAGATATGCAGGGGTATATATATTCCTCCCACTTCACGTAGGTTCACTAGTAGTAGGAGTCCCAACAAAGGGATCATTAACAGTATGATTTCTCTTCTGCAGCATCACGGGCCTCTGTTATTTCTCTTTTCTTCCCATAGGCAGAGTATGCAGCGGAATTTGGTTGAGATCGGAATCGAGTTCATGAACGCCGCGACCGTCGTCGGTGCTACGTCGTTAACCCTTAACCTCGCTCGAGATACCAATGTTAGGTGCCGCTCACAATGTGATTCGAGGCTAGAGGGTGGAACCTACTTATGCTGCTAATTTCAGAGTCCTGATCTGTATGCAGATATGTTTCCAAGTTTAAACTAAGTTGTTTCCAAATAGAGTCCAGATGCGATTAGCAACCACAATATAATCGACCTTTAATTGAACACTATTTTGTTACTCCCTCCGTCCCAAAATTCTTGTCCTAGATTTGTCTAGATACGGATGTATCTAATACCAAAACGTGACTTTATACATCTGTATTTAGACAAATGTAAGACAAGAATTTTGAGACGGAGGGAGTATGTCCCAGGACGCATACATTTTTCTCCTTCGTGATAGTCGTTTTTTAAACTTTACTTTAGTCATTTTTTACATTTTTCTCCTTCGTGATAGTCATTTTTTAAACTTTATTTTAGTTTTGGATCGCTGGCAATATTTTACTGTTGGTGCGAAGGACAGCGTGGCGGTTGCTATTCCTCCCCCTCCAACTCTTTAACTTGCGCGAGAAGATGAAGATGTTTGGAGAACAGTGGGCTCGCACAGTTTGCCTACCTTCTGTTTTCTTTGTCATTTGGTTCTTGTCTCTCTATCAAATACTACATACAGTGCATGCGGAACGAACCAAAAA